>NW_024503679.1:11753112-12427138 GCF_017590055.1 Onychostruthus taczanowskii
ACTATTGTGCACTCAGAACAGCTTTAGGGAATGTTCCCAACTCAAGCAGAAAACAATACCTGACTGAGACATGGATGTAATCACAAAGGAGTGGAAAGTACAACAAACCAGAACTAAGAGCTGAACAGAAGACAAGGAGAGATTTTCTTCATTTCTTTGATTCCTCAGTGGGTAGCACTGGAGGGAATATTCCTTCTTGCCCATCCAAGGATGGCTCAGTTCACTGCACTTTGCCATACACATTCACTCACTCTGCCTTCTGCTCCTCTCCAAGCCCTGCTGCATCTTCTGATGCTGGTAGCGATCCCTAAGAGATCCTGGGCAGACTGTGCTCAAAAACAGCTGTCCCAAAATGCTGAGCCTCAGGCCTATGTGGTCACAGAATCCAAACTGCTGACACCTCCTTCCTGCACTCACGGAGGGCAACTCAGCCCTCCAGCTGGAGAACAAAGACTTCCTTCCAATGTTTTCCAGAACTGGTCTTGCACTTTTCCCATAGGAAATATCCACAAGAAAATAGAATAAAATATTAACTCTTCTCCTTCAATCAATTCCACACACTCTTTTCCTTGTAATTGAAGCAATCAGCTATCATTCCTCAAAACCTGAACTGAGGGCTAAGTCTCTTTTGCTATGCAATGAAAAGCCATTTATCTGGCCAGGGAACTTTCTTGCAAAGCCCTCAGACAAACAGGAGCAAAAGGCAACAAGTTATAGGGCTGGTCAAGGGCAAGGTATATGGTGAAAAGCAGGGTTTTTCCATCAGGGTCTCTTCATTAGTTCTCTCAAAGCTAAGTCACAGAAAAATGAAAAAAAAAAAGGGTTGAGGCCAAATTATATTTGCTGAAGAGGAGTTACAGAGATTAGTGTATTAATTAATTGAGACAACGATGTCAGCAAGGGCCTGACCTTTATTCCTGCCCTGGTAAGAGCTTTGTCCCTGGTGACTTCCAGCCTGCATGCTAAAGCCATTTAGATACATCCCTCAATTAATTGCAGGATACCCTCTGGGACGTAGGAGAGCAGCACTGTGAGCTTCAAGCAGGGATGCTGAATCAGAGGAGGAGTAACTTAGTCAAAGGCACCTCATCAAGGGCATTGGCAGAGCTAGGAAGAGAGCCCACAATTCTCTTTACCTCTCACACTTCACCTCTCATGGATAAGAACAAAGCTCTTTGAAGGTATTAATCTGGAATTCTGTAATACTTTATTAAAAAAAAATCAGAGACTAACAAGAAATAAAGATTAGGTTTCAAAAAAAAAAAAAAAACCCACCGCAAAACCACAGGAAAGACTCTGGTTTAAAAAGAACTTGTATCATTTATATTCTGTAATAAAAAGCCAGGAATACATGAAACTTGGACAAAATGACAGATGCTACTGAGACCAGGACAGCAGGCAGGTCTTCAGACACATCCCGCTTCTCCCCTTTCCACTGAGATCAAGTCGTTCCCTCAGGCAGGTGACCTGCCTATCCCCTGAGCTCCTGCCACTCTGACAAAGGATCTCCAGAGTCCACAAGTGCAGCTGGATGGCAGGAAACGAGGTAGGATAAAAAGCTGGTGCTGTCCCACACAGCAGGGATGGACAGGGGTGGAATCTGTCACGGCTCGAGAAGACAATAAACAATCACAGTTTTTCAGAGGAAATCAGGGGACCAAAAAGCCACATGAGTTGAGCAGAGAGTGGTGACGCTCAAGGATTGATGCAACATTGGAAGGTTGATAGCCTGCTGCTATCAGAATAGATGTTATTACAGTGACTGGGAGCCGGGATTTGTTTTGCCTCCCAAGCAAAAGCAGCAGGCACATCAGCCCATCGATCCTGCCCACAGGCTGCATCAGTCCACACTGAGTTCCCGGCTTCACTTGGGGCCCTCCTTGTCACTGCAGATCCACCAGTGATTCCTAGGCTGACCACAGGCACCACCACTGGACCTGATCCTGATTCACTGGTTTGCCTTCCTGGCTTGACCTGGTTCTGCTTCATCACCACGGACCTGCTCAGTGACCTGGGCTCTGGGTTAAATCTGCCCATCCTTCACAGGTCTGCCCTGCTGCAGGCTTGGATGGCAAGGAGAGACATCTGGAATTGACTCAATTTCTCCCATTGCTTGCACTGCACTTAACTCTTCTCAGTAGAGGCCCCAAATTCCTTCCACTCCAAATGAGCAATAGTGCAGAAGCTGTAGATTGGACAAGAAAAATTCTTCCCTCAACATGTCTGTCCATCCCTAGCTGAGCAGAACCTGCCTGTCCCTTCCACATCAGCTCTACAGTCCTTCACATTCAGTCCTGATGCTGCAGAAAGCTCAGACAAGAAGATCTCTGGTGTGGATGGAGCCTAGACTGGCACATACTCAGCTTTGTTCCATGGTCCTCCATTCAGAGGTTACAACATCCCAAACCACCGCCAAACTTCACTGCATTACACTGCACTCACTTGTCTGGCACCTTCTTGTCCATAAGGAGCCAACACCTGTCACTTCTCAACTGTCATATTTGAATTTGGTCAAAAAATTTCCCAGTACAAGTAAGCCTTCAACTTTAGGTGACAAATTAATTTTCATTAAAGCCTGCGGGGTTACCTCATGTTAGAGCCCAGCTACAAAAATAGATTTCCTTTCCTCTTCCCTAGCTATTGTTGGCAAACATTAGCAATAGTGAGAGAAGCTATTTTGGGACTTTTATTGGCAAGTCTTATGTTCAGACACTAAAGGAAGTAATTGGCTGACAGTGGGGGAAAAAGCGCTAGACATGGTTTTCAAGAAAATACCACTTTCTGCCGAGCTCTTTATGCACAATTTCACTGGAAAAAACCCCAACACCAAACCCCAAAACAGCAGAAAACCAAAAGGCTTTATTAACTGCTACTAATAGAGGACACATCTGTGAGGTTGAATGAGAGAAAAGGGCAAATATGGAAAGTTCTGTCTCATACTGACAATCACCAATGTTCAAGGACAAAACTCTGAGGCACAGGTACCATAACAAACATGCCTATTCATCATAACTACACAATTAAATAACTTGTTCACCATGTACAGACACACCAGTGCACATTTGCACACTTGGAGGTGTGACAGAAAGTGTTTTGAACCAGTTGACTCATGTATGTGCCCATATTCAGTCACAGTCTGCAGCAAAGACGAGTTTGCCCTCAAAAATATTTCCTGCACACAAACACTCCACCAGTACAAACACTCACCTCTTGTGAGTCAGGAAAATACAGGCAGGAGCTAAATAGAAGCACACAGAGATTCATATCTATTTCTCTTGTAAATCATGCACACAGTCTTCACTCATTTATTAACACCGTGCTAATAATTTCTGTTAATTAGTGTTAAAATGGGAAAACACGATAATGCAGATCTCAGTCCTGTACAAGTGAATTAATTACACTCAGCAGTACCTGTCACCCCCAATACATACAAAGGAGTAACACAGACTTGTTTTTCTATTTCCCAGGCATTTGCTTCAGTGTAACTAGGATTTATTCATCAATGAGCCAAGAAACAATACAATAAAATTCACTAAAAAGAAACATAAAAATTAAGCCCTTTCCCACAAAGCCACACTGAGCAGTACAATTACCCAGATTCTTCCAGACTCCTAATGAAAATAAAAAATGATTGGCAAATGATTTAGGAAAAATATAACCTGTTCTTTTTCACTTCTTTGTCTGGGTGTGGAGACAGTGCATTTGTCAGCAAGCAATGGATGATACAGCTTATATCATGCATAATCATAAACTTGTCCTGTGTCTGGTGCCACTAACCTTGCTGTGCATCCAAAACCCACTTAGGATAACGTGCAATCAGTAAGACAAAGTCTTTATTCAGTCCCTGAGTGTCCTTGTACCAGGTTTGCTGCAGCACAGCCACTCACAGGGACTAATCACCCACTCACACAAAAATCATCAGCTCATTGCATGGGTTACACATGGAATTATTCTCTCTATGTACCCTACTACTGATTTTTCCTTCAAGTGGAAAGCAAATTCTCTACAATCCCTATATAGAGAGACTGAGTTCTGTATACATAACAAATAATTTTGTGCTGCTGTACAAAAAAAATGTGCTATGAGCAATGGAGGGAAAAATTCTTATGGTTTTATATTTTTCTTCTTTTTTTTTTTCTCTTTTCCTTTTAAATTCAAGAACATATACCTGAATGAGATGTATTTTGGGATTATGCCAAGCCTCAGTAGTATTGACACAGAAATATGGGTAAAACATTCCTGGTTGTCTTGGGAGCATTCTGGCTGTCTTAAAGGAGAAGGCCTTCAATTACTGATTCTGCCTTTTTGGAATCTCTTTAAGGTTAGATTCTGGGTGAGGAGTTATGAGAGCTCACATTTAATTCAGTTTATCATAGCTGTACACTCACAAATGAAATCAGTGGAGCTGACTGGAAAGAGAGGATATTTAATGAAGCACCTTGGGGCTTGAAATATATGTTATTCAGTCTTCATGAAATAAACCTCTCTTCAGAATTTTATATTCTCTTATTTCAACCAGTCAGGATCTCCAGCAAAGCCAGCCTGACCTTAAATGCCATCTGGACTGTACTTATATATTCCAAACACATGGAGAAGAGCCACATGCTTCTCATTCTTGGGCTATATGAGAAGATAATAAGCCAAATCTGTACCACAATAATTTGATTCCTCTTCAGGCTGTGCCTCTTTTAAGAACCTTTCCATGTGAATTCATAAATCTACTCAAGTTTTTTCTTTCCCAGAGAATATAACAAAAGATTTTTCCAAAAAATATATGAGAAATCCTGATAAGATTTCTCCTTTCTAGCAATGGACTCACAAAAGGTCCCATTCATGCTCCACCAGTTGACAGCACTGAGCACATTCACTAAACTGTTCTCTCAATTCCCTGATAGCAAGGTCTAGCCTTGTAATTAGGATCAAGAGCATGAACCAGTCACCATTTACATATCCGTGGGATGCTGAGTATCTCTCTATCAGCAGGCTGAGGGCACTTCAAAAGGCTCTGACTCCACATCTCCATCTACAACTGAAATGGTCTTGCTTTGCCCCGTACTCCTCTGCCACTAAATCCATCCACCCAACTTTAAATCCCAAAATGTTTGTGCTGAGAAAGACATGCCTAAAAAGCTGTAGAAGACCCAAAAGAAAGGTAAGCAGAGTTAAGAAGATATGGAAGTTCCTTTCCACCTTTTAATAAACAGCACATGAGCACTAAGGAGGAAACATTACAAGGGATAAGCTGTTCTCCCTGGTCCTACAAGCAGCAGGTAACAGCTCTAAGCAGCAGCAGTGACAGGCACTGCCTGTGCTGGTTTGCTTTCCACAGCCCCCCACATCAATAAAGGTGTCTGAACAGGAATGCTCAGTGTGAGGAGGCTGCCCCATCCTTCTGCTCCCATCCTGGGTGGGGGAAGGGATGGGACAGAACCTCACAGGGCATTCATCTCCTTTGCTGTCCTGTGGGCTCCCACAGGCAAGCAAGAAATGCAGCAATGGCAGCGTTGTGAGCATTCTGTCCTTCAGAACTCTGCTGCAGCCCTGTGCTCTGCACACCTCCGCTCCAATTAGTTACAAATGGAAGGGAACTGAGAGACAGAATTCCCCCCAGCTTTGCATTTATTAAAAGGTCACCAAGGAAATGTGATTTTTTTCCCTGTGAGCAGATATCAGAAGCTAATGAAATCCGAACTCAGTCACTGCTGTGTGCATCTTCTTTTCAGTCTTCCTTTAGAATTGAGCTTCCTTTCCCAGGCTACTCCAGACTCCCATATGTGCTATGGCAGGCAAGATTTAACAGGAAGGCTGAGGCTGTGCACATCTGCCTTCTTCCCACCCTACCTGCACTAGCAGCTGTGACAGTGACACGTGGCAGCAGAATGACACAGTTCATCATCATTTTAGTTGCACCTTTCCTGGTATAGACCCACAGGGAACATCTACATGCATTCCACATATCCACACAAGATACCTGCAATCATGCAGTAGAACAATAAAATCATTTAGGTTGGGGAGACTCAAAGATCAAGTTCAATGTTTGTGTCAGACTCAGGCAATGCTGATACAAATTACCTGTGTTTCATGTTCTGCCTATAAGCAGAGATAAATGTACACTCACACATGTACACACAGCCTTGTGCACACCTTCTTCCAAGCACAATCTCTCATTTGCACACAGCCAGAATAAACAAATCCATGGGAAAACTCATAATCATGTACATCCTGTCACTCACCCATGCTGCAATCCCTACACACCTGCATGCTCTGTCCCCAGGCACACACCCTTCCTGACACCCACCTCTAGGAATGCAAGAGGTCTGGGAATCAATAACCATTTAAAGCCCTTCAATCCACCGCTGTCAAGTTTGTTCTCCCCTGTTTGCAGTGACAGACAAGCAGAGTAAAGATGCAGGAGATCAGTATGCAGAGCAGGGGAGGTGGGCACTGTGTCAGCATAAAAAGAAGGAAGACTCTGCTGAATCCAGTTGAGGTTGTTCTTGCCTCCTGCAACCTACTGAGCAGAGCTGCCACTGTCCCAGAAATCTCCTGCTTTATTCCCAGGACATCAATGCAGAACAGAACAGGGCAATAACCACAGGCCATTTTCCAGAAATAACATAACTGTACATAGGAAAATTCAGAAAGAATCCCATTCATCTGTTTCCAAACCCTAAGCAATGATCTTACCCACATAAAAATGTGCTACAGGATCAATATCATACCAAAATGACTCGATGCCATATCCTACAGAGGAGACAGCATGAAACTAAACACTTCAGGAACAGCAGGCCACGCTTAGAAATGTCAGGATGCTTTGCTGACCTTTTAAAGAGAATGGACACGCAAATGCAGTGCACCTGTAACCAGTCAATACCTCTACCAATGGATTTCAACCAACTTTGCAGCATCAGAATTACCAAAAATCTGTCAGTATTCCCAGAATCTGACGTGAGCTCTAACCATGTACCTCTGCCACAACTCACAGCCTCACCTGCAGAACCAGCATCCAAACTTCCCAGAGCTAGTCAAGGTCAGCCCACAACATAGCCCTGAGTTTGCCATCATCTATATTCAGAGATCTCGATTCTGCATTACAAACAAATCCTATTATGCCAGGCCTGAATCTCTCCTGGGCAGAGACTGGCATTAATATAAATATAATTATGGTTGTTTAATAAATGTACAATGTCTGCCGATGTATCTCGTTAAATTAACCACAAGAGTGATTTTTGCATTAGTCCTGACAAGGCCTATTTTCAAAGCTGACATTTAATACCAGGCCCCGGTACAAATCATACTTCAGGGTACAAAAATCAATGGATTTGGTGTGAAGCAAATGTGTGAACCACAGAAGCAGTTTTGGTGGCTTGTTGCAGGTACCCAGCCTGCACAACACATTTACCTAGAGCTGATCAATCAGATAAGAAATTCAAGTAATTCAAGTATGTGGAGGTTAGCAGGGCTGACCCAGAAAAATCTTCAATGCTCTGGCCCTTGGAAGTCCTTCCAATCACTGAACATACTGGCTTGATCAGAAAAGTGACCTTTCTGTCGCTCTTTCCAAGCCAGCCTGAGCTCCACTTTCAGATCCCATTTATTTCATTCGCCCTCACTGGAAGAGACAGAAGGGCTGCTCTTAAAAGGTCATTAGAAAATTGGTGTCCAGCTGCCTACTGCACACTCACAGCTTTCATCTTTGGTGCAATGGTTCTGTCTGGTGGCACAGGCCACAGGGTTGACTTCAGGAGCCAATTCACCTGGTGCAGGAGAGCTGAAGGTTGTGAAGGAGCCATCAAGTAACTCAGGCTTGTTTGTTTGTGCTGTGTTCCAGGGTTGTCTCCCTTCCTCCCATCACGGCCAGCCAGCCAGGCATACATGCTCTGGGCCATCAGGGTTGTGCAGCCTATTCTCCCTAACTCACACAACAGATCCAAGCCTATTCCTCCTCTAGGCTAGAAAGAAAAATATGAGAAAGGCGGCAAAAATAGAACTGGAAGAAGAATATAATGTTAAAAAAACCAAAAACAAAAGAGGGCTAAAGTAAACACCATCAGAAATGCTAGATTCATACTTCATTGTTTTCATGCAGAGATAGCAATTCAAACCAAATAATCTCACTTGACTTTCAATTATCTTGCAAGATAAAATCATTTTATCAACAACCAGCTTCCCCTCCAAACCAGTGCAAGTCTCTGCACAATCTGCTGAGCAGTATCTTTTAAACAAATGACTACTTAAAAAAGAAAAAATACCTATGAGCAAATGCAAACTGCCTCATGGATCCTGTGGCAAAAGAAAATCTATATATCTGTTCTAAATTATATTTTATCAAATAAGTGATCTCCAGCAAGACTAAGCTACTGTAAACTGGACAGAAACTCTAGGCCTTTTTTAGCCCCGGTAGTACATAGCTGTATTCCTCTCCCAAAATCACTTACAGTATCTTCCTCAAACTCATTATAAAACATCTTTTTCATTTTTGCTTTGTATGAATCTCTGATTCAATGTCATTGTGGAATTCAGTCATTACTTCCAGCACCCCCAAAGGAAACTTTCTGCTTGATTCATAAAGCTAAGATGAGGTGGGAAATAGAAAGAGATTTGGTGAGAAAAGTTTTGAGAAAGATGCTTTGTCCAAGACAAAACTTCTTTGTGAGAGTATGACAGGATACAGGTGACCTTTCTCAGGAAGAGCTGCTCAGCTCTTGGGGGATGTTTTTGATCAGACCCCACAAGAAAAATATCCTTGCAAGTTGAGCTCCCTCCTTCCCTACGAGGGATGGGGGCTGTTCTATTTTAGGTGAGTACCATTGCTCCTGGGTTGTGCAATTAAGTCTCTTTCAGGCACAAGGGACATCTCATTATTTACACAAAATAGTACAACTCTTACATGAGAAGCGGGACAGGTTCAACAAAAGACCTTCTAGCAATCGAAATCCTTGCTTTGAAGCAGGCAGACTGGAATCTGAGTTTTCTTCAGCCAAAAGAGGGTAGTGACCTGCTGTGTGATCAGCTGTTTTCAATTTTTGCAAGTCATTTTAAAAGGCTGTGTTTTCACCCTAGTGCAAAATGGGAACATTGGCTTGAAATATCAGAAGATTTCAAACACCTGCTTTCCCCAAGTACATATCAATATTTTTATCTTCTGTGGCAAAAGGTGCTGAGAAAGGGTTGACTGTGGTGATGATGACGACAATGGAAAATAAGGCAAAGCATCTTCAGAGGTGCAAGTCCTAGCACCAGCCTAGTAAGAATTTGGTCTCTTTAAATCCAATCCCTAAAACAAAAATGTCATACTAGGACTAAGTATACAATCAACAGAGTAGAAAGTTTCTATTTCTGGGTCAGAAGTAACTAACTGAATAACTGTCTTATAGATGCCAATCCATGGCAGGTAGAAAAGGTTGTGAAAAGAAACACTTTGTTCCTTTTACTCTCAGTCCAGTGACCTAATAAATCCCAGAGGAAGAAATTATAAGGGCAAAGATAATCAACGTCTAGTATCACCAGTATTGAAAACACCCATACAAGAACCATAATCTTCGAAGAGATTAACACAGCAATGGGTGAAAAAAGAAATGCCTCTAACAAATGATAGGCACTACTTTATTAAAGGCATCTGTTTAAAAATCTCATCCATGCAATAATTTCTATATTAGTGTTACGGAACTTGTTTTCTGGTGTTGGTCTCTCAAATACTGTTCTAAGAGCTGACTGCCATGAATTTTTGCTTTTTATCTTCTTATATTCATTTCCAACACTACAATGGCACATGTCCATTTTCCCTATTTTCTTTGTTCAGGGACAATAAATATATGCTATTTTTCTTCACAAGATTATTTTCATGAGCCACGTTTAGGAAAATGACCTCTACTGTTGTTTACTCATTATATTCAGAAATACTAGTAAATTAGTGCTAACAAACAAGAAACTGACACTGAAATAACACAAATCTGTCTGACTATAATAAATCATGTAGATTTTTCACCAGTATTATAACTCCTCTACATTAATTATTACTTTTTTTTTGCTACTCAACAAGCATAATTTTTAATTTAACATATCCTTAATTCTTGATATAGAGAATTGTGCCTTTTTGGATATGTTACAAAATCCTTTTTTTAGAAAAGGATTAAATTTCTATTTACAATACTTCAATCTTTTTTTTTCCTCTTGTGGTCTGCTTTAACTGTAATACATCTTCAGCTCTGAAAAATCACCCTTATTAAGAAAAAAAATATACAAGAAAATGTGTTAATAGGAACACTGTCCCCTGCCCACATTAAATGTAATTGGGTCATGATCACTGGTGTCTAGGTAACCACAAACTCCCACAACAAAGATTAATTCATCATTTCCCGTTACAAAGTAGTCCAAAATAGAAGTGCAGTGAATACTACGTCTTTTGTGTTACAAATTAGTCATCTGTAATGTTTGGAATCTTTAACAGTATTTACTGCTGCCATGTGAAATCTCAAGTAGATCTCACCCAAACTGAAACCCATGGCTACACATTTACTTTTTCTGCATGGAATACAAGTGCTTCTGAGGCAGCTTATCCCATTTGCTGGTTTAATCCAGTGTTCCTAGGAGGATAATTTCCCAGCCTTTGCCATCCTACCTGCAGTATGTAGAGCTGAATTATCAGTAAATGAAGATGCAGCAAACTGCCACTCCCCTTATCCCAGCCAGACATGCTACTGCCTTTTCTGTCCTACCCAAGCAGGGAACAGACCAGTAGCTGGAGGTGTTTAAATTCAAGAATTTCCAAAATTATCCTAGCAGGTTCCAGCGCATCCAGTTAAATTACAGCTTATCAACAGAGATGATCTTTCAATTAGTCTTGCTCATTATTCTTTAGCATAGTGTGCAGACATTTGAGAATTATTGCATCTGCAGTTTTTCCTGCACTGGTTCAGTTTATTTATGACAAGGTGTTTGAATTTCAACTGCCTTTGTTTTCATAGGGCTACCACTTCTTGAATGGTTAATTCTCTTCCTCCAGAGTGCCAGGGACCCTCATCCATGTGATGTCCCTGAGCACTGGAACATGGCTCACTTCTCCAAAAAAGGTTGTATGCTTCAGATCATTTTATGCAACCAATAATCATCTTTAATTCCTCCCTTGATTTAGCCCTCTAAAAAACTCTCTGGTAAAATCACCAAGATTTTTGTTTTTCCTTTTCACCAAAAGCCCTGAAGAATCCTATTATACAGAACTCCATGTATTTATTTGCCACCTGCTCCCAAAATGCATCATCCAAGCATGCCTTTGCATCTCACACTTCTGGTCTAGACAGACAATGCAGTGTCACATTGTGCTTGTGTTTACTCCTCCGTCCACTCTTGCTAAGTGAGGCTCATTTGTGACAATTGCTTTGTGGAAAATATCCCAGTGGTTGTTTGTTTTGCAGCAAAAGACATTCAGAGATATCCCTCCAATTCTCTATAGAGACTCTTCTCTATCACACATCATCAGCATTGAGCATCTCTAAATTCTCTTTCTTCTCTTGGCTGTCAGTAACCAACTTTTTTTAATTATTATTGTTATTTATACTATCTTCAGCCTCGTCAGTTCTGAGCCTTCCCTGCTTATGACAAGTATGCAAATGATTTCTGAATTGTCCCCAATATCTGCATCTCTGCACATTGCATACTGTGCCAAAATGTCTCTTTCTAGACCACATATCTTCACTTGTAGATCTCCCACCATCTGGCAGCACATGTATTCCTTAGACAAAAATTAGAATATAACACATCCAAGGCAGATCACAGCAGGTTTTTGGGGTTTTATTTCATCATCCATATGCAGTATGCAATGCAGGGTCTTACCTAAAGATAAGCCATAAAACTTCAAATTCCATCCCAAACTCTCCTGCTAGGCTTATCAACTTCTGTCTCAGAATTCATCTGGCATAAGCATACCACCACTTTACAAGTTTATCACACACAGAAGAACACATTTCTGCTCTGGTATTCAAAACTAAAGTGTTTACAATTTAGTTTGGCTTAATTTACTTTAGAAATGAGTTAAGCCAAATTTAATTAAGGCCACCTTAATTCTGCTTCAGAGTGTTGACATGGAGCTTAATGTGGTTTAGCACAAGAATTTCCACTTGCACCTTTAGCTAATTCAGAGGCACTTTCCTGCATGTTCTGATATAGACAAACTATTAAAGAATTAAGCATGTTTAATTAATTATAAAAAAGACTGAAAGGTCGCTTAGGTTGCATTGTGTAAGTACCTTCAAGAGAACAAACTCTAAGTTACTAAAAGTCTCTCTAAACTATCAGAGAAAAACAGCACAAATGCAGCTAAAACATCAGGCAGATGAATTCAAATGAGAATAAGGCAATCATATTTAACAGTTACTGACACCTAGAAAATGCCAAGGGACCAGATAGATTTCCAATCCTGTGATATTCTCAAATCCAGCCTGGATGTTTTTCTGTTTACACAAACACAAGTTAACGGGCTTTGTACAAAGCCGCCTGGGTGAAGCCCAAAGGCTTATCGTGTACAAGAGGTCAAACCAGAAGAACTCATCTAAGCATCAATGCTTCATTAATTCCTTATTAATTTTTTTTTTCCAGTGCTTGATACCTTTCCCAGCAACTGCAGCCTTCCCTGCTACAGGACAGGCTACACCTGGACATGGCAGAGGAGGGCAGGAGCACAGAGCTCCCTTTGCTCTTGCTATGACTGGAATATTTTTGAACTCTTCAGTCGAGACTTGAGGTAGAATTACAGAAAGGCAGGGAGGTTGTGGAGCTGTGCTGCACGGGACCCTGTTGTCATACCCAAGGAGCTGCAGTAGGAGCAGAATTTCCAGATGTGGACTCATGCAGTACCCACCTTCTCTAGCTGGCAGACCTGACTCTTACTCAAGGACCAGCCCACCACCCAGCACAGTTTGCAGCCACACAGGTATTATTTATGATGTTTAAAGTACCAGGCAAAGGCACATGTTCTGATTTAAGCAAAAAAAATATATCAGCACTCAGTCAGTAAGGAAGGAATACAGTACTGTCAGCGAAGAAAAATAATCAGATCTGCTCCACTGGGCAACTGGAAACTGTTTTTGTGGTAGAAGAAAAATAGAGAAAAGGTAACAATTAGTAAAAGAGTTCAGCACACCTGAAAAATAAATAAATCTGAATTGGAAACAAAACAAGGAAATGAACCAAACAGACAAGAGCTGGGTGGAACCAGGATGTATCTACAGATTTGGAGACTGAAGAGAATGAATAGAGCATCCAGTCTGATTTTAGGGGAGACCAGAGCAGGGGACCTGGATAACACAGTAGATAACAGAGGCATGAGGATGGCAGTGAGTGTGGATACAGAGCTGACAGACAAGCAAACTGGGAACTACTGCAGCTGTGGGAAGAACATTTTACAAGGATACAGAAACCAGCCAAAGGAAGATTACATTTCAAAATATAGTTTATGCTTAATAACAGATGGCATATACATATTATGGGCATCAACTGGTAGAATGCACCGCTGCAGGAAGCCCTGTCTGATAAAAGATTACAAAAAAGAATGAGAAAGTCACATAATTATTCACAGAGACTGTAGCTCATTATTCCAAGTTTTGAAGATGATCATCAGGGCTCATGTTGTAGTGTATGACGCAGAGGAGAGGCAGGTCAGGCTGGTAGGATTATTTCCTTTCTGTGTCTTAGTGCAATTGAATCATTTGCCTTACAGGCAGGTTTTGTTTTCTTCAGAGCCGTGAGGAAACAGCGTCTGCATGAGGCAGGATACCTGATTATGTGGACCAGTGATCTGATCCAGCATGGCAAATGTTATGATCCTAAGAGGAGAGAAATTCATCTTTACAGAAAATCCTGTAATCTAAAACTTTGAAGTTTAGATGCTTCTAAAATTCCACGCATAGTCAAAGGCAAACATGGCTCTTTTAGCCTGTGCTTTTCCACCTACCCATTCTTATTTTCCATGCCTGAGGAGTTCATGATTAGACTAGGAGCTTCATCAAAGGGCAATTTTCAGCTGCCAAATAGATTTGTACAATAAATCCACACGGGGCCAGATTAACAAGCAAGAGAGACATCAGAAATCAAAAAGCTAGCTGCTGTAATTCCCCAGAAAACTTGAAAGGATGATGTGCAATGATATTTAGGCTTTTAAAGGGGCACCATTGAAATGCTGCAGTTAGTTTTCATTAGGAATGTACTTTTGTATTCTTTATCCTTCCCAAGAGGTTTGTCTTTAGAAGACTGAGATCCCATGGACATTCAAGGTCACGCCATTCCTGATTTCTTAGTGGACTTCAAATAAAACAGTAACATTTCATCCAGAAAAATCACATGTATGTGTGTGACTGCAGTTGTCTGATTTGTCAGAATAATATTTTAAATAGAAAATGAAAAATAATCTTTAAACATTGAGTTTGCTTTATTTTCATACTTTTTCTGTTTGCTATAATAATTTTGAATGTAGTTAAGGCTCTAACATCTGAAGTCAAACCAGGTCCTCAGCTATGCCCATAAACTGAATAAACACAATTCAGAGATTAGCCTGACCATAAATTGCTAGGCATTTTTCAGCCTTCTGGCACTACAAAAAACTGTTTGACTTCTGAGCATGACAGCACTGATTTTAATACTAGGAGAGCTTGTTCCTCCTTACAGCACGTGGCCAAACCTACTCCCTCAATCACAAAGTGACAGCATTTGTTGTTTTTATGTCTCCACATGAGTACACTGGTCTTGTTCATTTTCAAATGGGGACACAATAGCAGCCACTTGTCAGCAGGGTGAAAATATGGAGGTGAGCCATTGATTCATGTCCTGTTCCCTCACAAAATGCAATTTCTTCTCCATGTAACCCCAAGTGCAATAGAAAATAGCTTTTTTTTTTTTTTTTCTTCAAGTGCCTCGGCTGCCCAGATTGGTAATGTCAAAACCTGGGATTCTTCCATCAAGTCCTGTTCTCTCAGATTCTGGAAGATGGATATGACAGGACATTTGCACTTCTGATTCTGTGCAGTCTTGTTGCTCATCCACTTTGTAAAGAAACAGTTTTATAGCCCCTGTCAGTACCTATCAACTCCTTTCTGGACTACAGCTTTGGAATCTGGGAAGACTGGCCTGAAACCTAGTATCTGGGGAAGTGCAAAAGCAGCTGAGGGGGAAAAAATCCCATAAACAAACTAGAAACATCAGTTGTTTACAACATATTGGGAAAAAAAAAAAAAAGAAGAAATCTAAATATCAACATTCAACACAAATAATATTCAAGATGATGCCTGTGTTCCACTCCCCAGCCCCATTGAGCTTGTTATGTCTGTCCCTAGGTTTAACAACAACCAACTACCAGCCAGGACACACCACTAACATTGCTAATATCATAAGCCAGTGAAGGGAATGCAGGAGATTTCCAGGATTTTTTGGAATAAGCTCTCCAAGGGTGAGTCCCAAGCAGAAGGGGTAAACAGCAGAGCTAATACAAGTGTATGGCAGTGGAAAAGGGTGGGCCAAAAAAGAGGTACATGACAGCTCTGCTTCTCTATTCTACATGCCAGCCATGTCCACTGAATCTCAACAGGGCTGGATACCTCCCAGCTTTGCAGAGTCAAATCTATTATGATCTCACTCTGTTGTCATATTTTATTGTGCTGTAATTTAACCATATGGCATGGGACGTCTTCTGAAGGTCGTAGCAAGTCAGGGATACAGCTGGCTCAACATCTCAGGAGAAACAATTATCAAAATAAGATGTGAGAAATTAATTTAGCATCTTCATTCATGATCCAGTTATCACCAGTGACCATCTTGTTTCATACATGCAAAACTAAATTAATTCCAATATATCTTTCCTTGGGTGCTCAGCAATAATGAGAAGGAATAAAATACTGTTTTTCCAGTGCCTCTGACAATTCTTTCATTGGGTTTTAGTTCTTCCTGGGTGCTTTGGGGACAGGGAGGCTAATGAAAGTTCTGTGTTCTTCTTCTCCAGAGCCTTTCTCCCCTGTTCAAGTAGCAGTGTGAGTTCAGGCACAATGGAACATTCTCCATCCCTCAACACTCAGCTCTTGCAGCCCAGGAATAGCAAAGCAGATGGCTTGAGCAGCAGCTGAAACCCACTGCAGCAGGTGCTGGGAAGGACTTTTTCCAAAACATCTTTCAATGCATCATCCATGGGATACCTCAGCAGATGGACCAGAGCAGACAGCCACCCCTGTAGTGACTTCTTGAAAGAGTTAATGAATCATTCAGTCATAGAAGGAAAACATTTGTTTGTTTGTACAGCAGCAAACTCTGCCTGCTGGACTGAGGGTCCTGGGCTTTCCCAGAGTCATTCACAAAGCACCAATGTTTGGCAAATGTGGAAAGAAGGGCTGAGTGTTCTCAGCAAAAACTTTAATACAGTTACACTAATGCCAGAAAATGAGTTTTCACCCTATATAGGGTTGGAAATCCCCAAACCAATTCCCCGTAGGAAAAAACAAAACCAAAACAAAAAAAACCCTACCACAAACAAACAAACACTCCCAAAAAAACCCACAGAAAACAGACAGAAATAAGCCTTCTTCAGATATGATGATAAGAAAAATGACCCTACTCAGTGACTCATCTTTTCCAAAACAGCCATGGTTAAACTGACTCTGGAATGGATAAGGAAATGGGAAAACAGAGTATAGAGATCAGCATTGCCTTGTTGCAAACTTTACAGACTAATTTAAATGCATATAAATAGCCCTCCCATAAGCCAACATTGAGCAACCTCAACAAAAATTAGCAGATGGCAAAAACATCCATGACTTTTGGAAAGAGAGATGGTATTTACACCTCATGTAGTATTGGTCACACCTGTCTTAATATAACTGTCTTATTCCCCATCAAGAAAGATGAGATCTGCTGGGGTAGTCCTACAGGGAAACTCCGGTTTTCATGTAGATATAAAGCCCAAAGAATCCCTACAATGTTCTGTAATTCGCTTTTCCAAACAATCAGAATGCTAAAATCAACACACCTTCAAACAGGTCTGAGTGCAGTTAAGATGTGATTTCTTAGTTAGCATTCTGTCAAATAATAAAACAAACAAACCAATAGAAAGCACTTAACACGGGGAAATACTCCTGCAGTTCAGGTAAGAATTTCATATAAGAACCTTGTAGATTTAAGTGTCTACAAGAAGGACAAACACCTACCATCTCCTGATTTGTTTGCTCAGAAAACCCTTCTCTCTTCTTCCCCCACTTCCTAAATACCATTAGTCCCTACAAAGCTCCATGAAGTGAGGCCCACAAGCCTAAAAGGTACAATTAGCACATCTTACAAAATGAATCACCAATCAATTAGTGCAAGGGGTGGGCGGAAATAACAGAGGCAGGAAAATAAAGGAAATAGGATACACACTTTTGCCTTGGGTAACAACTTAAGAAAAGGGAAAAAACTACACCCTTAATTTGAAACATCAGTCCTTAGATTAATATTAGATAACTATTTTTTTCTATTCTTTTCTTGCTGTTACAGCTGCTCCCAATTTGAGCCACTTTGGACCAGAACTGGAAGCAGACCTATCAGAAAGAATAATTTTTCTTTCTTGTTCTCAGCATCTGCTTTAGAATGAGATCTCTAGAGCACTGAAGGTCAGCTAAAAAATACACATTTTAGAGATGATTTTTTTTTTTTAAAGAAGCTTTTGAATGCTTTTGAGACTTACTCATACTCAGGAAAAGTATAAGCTCTGGGGCACAAAAGAAATCAGAAATGGCAAAGAGTCTGTAAGTCTTGCAAAGATGATGTAATCATTTTCAAGAAATGTACACCAGAAAGCACAGAATATATCCCATTTCTTTATTTTTTCTGTCTACAACTACTTATCAAACATTTTTTATGGCAAGAATATTGCTGAAATCATTTTTGTTTGTGGCTGAATACTGGCAACAGGCCAAATTAAAATTATTTGCAAGTTTCTGCACCAGACTTCCAATTACAACAACAATATACATCTTACTGGAGAACAGAAGCAGCACCATGTGACCTGCAAACTCCATCAAAACAACTCAATTTCTGACTATTAACTGTAATAAACTGCCTATGAATAAAACATACATAAAAAATTCCTCACAGAAATTTGGTAAGCAGTCTTCAAAAGTAAGGGAGATAAAGAAAATATTTAATTGTGTACTGATAATTATGAAAAAATAGTGCTGCAATTCAGTGGTCAATCATACACGGGTAACAATTTGGCTCATCTGGGCAGAAAGAGATCAAACCAGAGCAGGCCTTTTCTGAAGGATGAGAAAAAGGGGAGGCTTTCATCTTGGTACATTCCTTTAGTTCAGCCAATCTTCCATGGAAAATCCTTCATTCATCACTCATTTTAATATGTCAGCCCATGCTGGTCAGGCTAAAGGGAATGGATAATATTAAATCTTCTAATTAGACTAACTCTGACCACTTCTGTCCAGCAAAGATTTTTTGAATTATTATCAAGAGAGTCTTATGAACTTATGACCACACTGCTCAGTGCTGAGGCCTCCAGTTCTGCAAAGGATGGCTTTTTCCTCTAATCAAGTCCTGTGAGAAAATTTGGGTTATTCAATTCCTCTGACTCGGAAGAATTAAAATGGACAGGAAAAAAAAAAAAAAAAGATCTTATTTCTCAGCTCTCCCAAAAGCTTTCTTCAAAGAGGCCCCCACACCAACAGTAAAATCTCCTCCACAGGATACTGTCAAGATACCTGCAATAATATTAAAACTCATTTGTTACTCCTTGTTGTTTATAACCCATTTGAAGCAAAAAGCTAAAATCTATTTCCATTAGTTCTCCAACTCCTCCATCAGGTACACCATGCCAAGGAAACCACTTTTCCAACATAACATGTACACAAAGAGCATGAAACTCGATTTTTTAGATTAGCTGTGTTACCAAGACATATGGCTTGGAACTCAGCTGTACACCCTGGCACTAAAGGTATTAACTTGGAGGATGATGGATGCAGTCATGAATGGAACAGCACAGTGGAATATGCTATAGCAGGGTCCTAATTAGCAGATGAGGTAACGAGAAATCAGGAGGAATGGTGAAAGAGTGTGACATGACAGAACAGTAAATCTTCCTGGGTCATGGCTGTAGCTGCACTCAGAGCTCCTCACAGCACAGCCTTGCATTCAGACTTTTCAGAAGCAAAGATGAGAAGGGGGCTCTGTATCCCATAAAATGGAGGCAGCAATTGAAATCAAGTTAAGCTGGAGGGGTAAAACCTCCAACAAAGGACCAGTGCAGACAGTCATCACATGAGCAAAGAAATGATAAGGGGTTAATCATTCTATTATTAATATTTTCTGGTTTGACCACCGGGTTGCAAACCGGCAGAAGCAGGAGGCAAAATTCCCCGTGAAACTTTGTTACTTTGTATTTAGCAACTTTCAGATGGAGATAGGGCTCCTCCAAGATTGATTTGGGCAATCCAGACAAGATGAAAAAAGAGTTTGGATATTTTACCACCTTCTTTTCTTGTTCCTAGGTTGAACAAAACGTTAGATAAGATCAATAGTTTCTTTAGTTTTATGTTTCAGTTCCTTAAGGGTAGTTGGCTTATTGCATTTCCATTGATCACACAGACAGGGAGATTCGTCAGACAAACCATCTCTTTTCTCCTTTCATTTCCACCCTCCTCTCCATTTGAAATCAAATGACTTTTAAAGGAAGCTGGGGTCACTATTGTTTCTCATTTACATATCAATAGAACACAATTCCTGCCTTTCTGTCACTAAAGTATTTTAAAATTTCAGTCCTAGAGAGGGGACACACATTCTAGGGGAAAAACTCTTACAGCTTTTTTATCAGGAAAACTAAGTTTTGGTTTACCTCAGTCCTTCCTCGACCTGTAGTGAGATGAGGTACACCCACCAGCCTTATGCAATTAATATTTTAACCTCTTGTAGCCTCTCTACAGCTTTCTTCTTCTTCCTAAATCCTTTGGACATTCCCCATCAGCTGCCTCTGTGCAGCTCACAGTCAGCACAGCAGCTGCTTCAATGAATTCATTTCTTGAATTTAAAAAAAAAAAAAAAAAAAAAAAAAAAAAAAAAAAAAAAAGCAAGCTTGAAAGTTGAAAAAACCTAAAGACCAGGTCTGGTGCTCTCTAATAGAAGTCTGAACCACTGATCACTGAATGATGCTGGACTTGGGAGCCTCTGCTGCATTTAACAAGATGTTTTAAATCCTAGCTGGTGTTTATACTTCAAGGTGTAAAAGTAACAAAACATAAGGGCGTGCTTGTCCAGGGGAAATTCGGGATATATCCCTACAGGGAGATCAGACATATGCCATTGAAAAACTAACTCAGTGATCCACAGTTAAACAAATCTTCCAAATCGAATGTCAGAAAGCTTTAAGTATAGGATGTTGACATCTGTCTGAGAATTGGTATCATTCTACTGCTTAGACACACATCCAGCTTCAGGGTCCAAGAGAGAGAACCTCGTGTTGAAGTCACTAGAAAAACATGACCTCTTATGTAATTAATTTACAGTTTACAAGAATGATTTTAGGGCTCCAAGATACTTATGAAGTAGCTTTGGCTTGACAGATGGAAGCTGAGGATTAAATGGTATTTATGCAACAAAATCTTCAGTTCAGTCTGTCAATTCCACACTCTTACTAATCCACTTGTTAGAGCAAGTAAATAGGACCAACTCTAAAGACCACTAAAAAGAAGATGAAATAGCTTATAAGTATCCATTTTCTGGAAGAAATACTGTATGTATTTTTATGCAGCTCCAGTATAATCAACATAAGAAATTATATTCTATTTTGATACTAACAAGTTGTGTACTTAGTGCATTAGGGAAAAAATAGTGGAAATACTTTAAATCTGCCTGAATTATAGAAGCTGCAATAAGTGTTTGTATTATCCTTATGATAGAGGAATGGTGAAGGAATTATTCATAATGGGAATATTGATGTATCCTCCATCTTTGAGACAAATCAGAACCCTAAACAACAACAAAAAACCCCTAAAACCCTCAAAAAACCAGACAAAAATATGTGACCTCATAAACACAACCCAGTGTTCCAATTAAGATTCAGCTTTTCAAGGCATTCATAATGGAAATTTCAGAACTGCTTTACAGCTTTCAGACTTCCTTGAGAGCCATGGGAGCATTGGATTCTCTCAGTAGCCATAGCTCTCATATGTGAACTTGCTCTTGTCCTCAGTGGCTAGTTGTGGCCCTGATCAGTGCCAACAAAGAGGACCAGAAGGAACACAAAAATAATTTCATGCATTTTAAGAGATTTTTCTTCCTGTTATTTTAAGCATCTAATGACACACACGAAGCAAATTTGGTTAAAGGCCTCACAGATGGTGATGGAGAACAAGTCACTAGATATCGACAAAATCTGATGTGTCACTGGTTTTAGATCTTACTGTGGTTATCTAAGAAATCAGTGAAATCCTCCTCTACAGAGATCATTTGGAGCTTTGTCATTGATTTCAGTCAAAGTAGATTTCCCCCACTGTCTAAAAAGATTCAAACCCACTGTCTTGACCTGTGGTGCCTATTAAAAAGCCATTAGCACTTCTCAGGAGTAGGGAGTGTTAGTTATAATTGCCCTAGGCATCGCACTCTCTTGATTTTAACTGTCTGCTGTTTTTTAATTCTGCCTTTCCTCTCCTGGAATTGATGTGTGTATAGTAGAGCATAGTTAAAACAGCAGCTGAATACTTCCTGCTACGTTCTACAGAGAGGTAAAAGGATTAGTATAGAGCTTACAAAGATAATAATTTGAATGTCTTATTAATTAATTGTTATTTGTAATAATGGCTCTTTCCTTAAGGGTCTTTCAGGATCCTTAACTGCTTATTAATGTTGTACAGATAAGGATTGCTCCCTAGTGGAAGAAATGAGGTGGTATGTAGAAGCCTTTCAAATGAAAGCAACAGGTTTGGAATAAGAAAAAGCAAAAAAAAATTAATCATTTGAATGAATGGAGGATTGTGATCACTCAAATACAATTACCCAACTTTATCCTATATGCTTAAAAGCTGCCAGGAGATCTCCCAGACTAATGCCTGATGCATTTGGTACAAGTACAGTCCTTCCTACAAGCCTCATTTGATGCGGAATTCTGGTCTGTCTAGGTCACAGTCTCAGGCATAGCTTGGATTCATTGACATCTGTCAAAAGTAGCCTTAGACTGGCTTCCTCTGCCTGTGAGGAACAGGCAACTCCAAATGCAGGATTTTCATGGAGGCTCTGAAATTTAGCCATTTAGGTGAATGCTCAGGCAGTGAGCCTGTACTAACAAGTATTCCAGTTAATTACCTGAGAATTAGACTCAAAAATGTCCATATGACCTTCCAGAACTTTTATTACAAGACTGTGAAAGCTCTTGTAAGGATAAGTCCCAATATCATCCCCAAAACACTCCTTTCCTCAGCTCAGTGCTTTTGGCTGCAGACTGGCGTTTCCTTTTATTTCCCTGCTGAATGAAACCTCAGAGAGAGTCTCTACTTTCTTGGCATAGAAGGTAAAAGAATGAGGGGTAAAAGAACAAGATTGCCCAGAAAAGAAATTCTGGCTACATAGGTCTGGAGAGTGCTCAGCAATGGCCATCTCCTCCATCCAAGCTCATGAGATGTGTGTTAGGGAGGGTGGCAGAAGGTTTTTTGAAAGGTGTACTCACTCTGTAGAGCCCGTGGCTGCAGCTGCAGTAGGTGCTTTCCATGGTGTAGCTCCTCAGCACCCCCATTTCCTTCCACACCACCACACGGGCCGTCGACGCCCGGGACTTCTCCACCAGGAAGCTGCAGCTGTTCATGACAAATGCAGGGGCCACTTTATCCAGGATTTTGGGAAGAGTCTGTGAGAAAATGAATTGCACAGATGTGCACGTGTTGATATCATACACACACATGCAGAGAGACATGTGTTTCAATGTGTACATAATCAAATTTAGCCATAGATACTGAGAGCTCCAACTGGCGCATTGAGTCCATCCTATGTGAAACTTTCAGATTCTAACATTTGTTTCATTCCAAAGACTAAAATGCAAAATTTCTGTAGACTTGACACATCTCACTCAAAAATCAAACATTTGTACGCCAAGTAGTTTGGGTGAAATGCTGAAGTCAGTTTTGGTCTCAAGCTGCTTCAACCAACCCACACCTTCTTGTTGAGCTGCCAAGAGTCACGGCTCAGTAACTGACACCCCTATTCTCCTCTCTTTAGCTCTATTATATCTCCTCCCACCATAAATCCAGGGTCTGACAAGGGATTGAGCCATGGGAGGAATTTTGTCTGAAGCTGGTATAGAGCAGAGAAAGGAAATCCGTTTTCTCTTAGAACATCACACATAATAATGTGAAAATAAAGCTCAGCATTTAACTAACTTGCGTTGTGAAACAAATCAAAATATTTTCTTCCAGGTCCAAACAATGTATTGCATACAGTTGGCTTAAAGAATCACAATAAAAAGTAATACTAAAACCAGTAAATAATATATTTTAGCCCTGAGTGATTTTCTTACCCTCAAAATCATATTTCTCAGCAAAGTCTATAAACACGCCTGAAGTATCAAATATTCCATCAGTGAAGAGGCAACAATTACTTAGTCATTACAGAGGGCTAAATGTGTTATTTTTATATGCCATAAAAAAGATAACAGCTACGTAAAGCACACCTAGTGCTAATGAATAGACTGGACCATTAGATATACACACAGACCTGTGAGTTATGTCTGTGTGTGTCTGAACTTCAGTGCTGCTACACCAACCACAACATGTGCCAAAACACCATTTGATCCACCTAGAGGAGACCAAGCAAAATTAGAATATTCGTTCTTTCTTTTATGACAGTTTTCTTAAACACCTGAGCTGTAAGGAATCCTGCAGAAGGAGTTCCCACATATTGCTAGTGGCATTTACCCCCGAATTTCATTCAGTTTGGGTAGCGAAAACTAAACAGCTAATTTCACTTTCCAGTAACCATCAGTTTGCCCAAACAATACAGAAGAATTGTACTTCTGTTCTTTTAGGCTTCACATCAATGTGTGGGAATATTTGATTTGAAAGTGACTGAACAATGTTCTTTTCTAAAATATGCTTGATATTTGGCGTCATATAGAAATGTATGTATATACAGATACATACTTGGTTTAAACTACTTTCCTAAATCTCTTGCAAATTACTTAACCATACATATCTTTCATGTATACATTTATCATTTTTCAGTGTATTTTGACCACAGCTATCACTGGTCTCCTCCAGTTCCATGAGGTCCATTTTTCAGATGAAAAAACTGAGGCAGAGAAAACTAGAACAAAGCAAAAAACTTCACTTTAAATCTGAGACCACCTCAAGCCTCAATCTTAAGTCAAGATCTCCAGTGTGTTACTAAGAGCTGCAGCACTCTCTTTCCTGTGGGCAGACTGAACAGAGAAACCTTGAAAATTCACTTCTTGCCTTTGATAAAGCATCCAACATTTCTGCACTGCCTTCAGCCTGCTACTTGCTGCACAGAGATCACAAAATTATATGGCTTCATGTACAGCTTCCACATTTTCCTGGATTTTGACTGAGAAGGAATCAAAAATATGCAGCAGAACCATAGCACAACCATGAGAGCCAGTTAAACTATATGTGAATGGTATGTGCCCTTATCTGAACCCACACACAAAATTTTGTAAACTTATCACATCAAATACAATAATCAGAACCCTAATCCAGTTTAGCTTTTTAGAGCAATTCAAATTATATGCATAATCAATCTTTTACTTTTAATTAAATAAAAATACTGGCAGGTAACAGTAATGTCTCTGTACACAGGACTCATTTAGAAGCATTAACAAACCCAAATTTAATATTCTTTTCATTTTACCAGCATTCACTGGATTTCATACTAATGGCTTTTTCTTCTCTATTGATTATTCTCATTAATTATCTTTCAATAATATATTTTGTGTGAAAACACATCCCTTTAAAGGATGCTTTTATGATAGTACAGCAGTGTGACTGTGTTCTGTGTCTCTCACACAGCTGGATTTATCATGTGTGACAGCAATGGAAGCTGCTCCACTTACACTGGGCCCTGTCCATAAACCTCCAATCCCATTCAGAAAGAATCGAGTTATATTTCTTTACTAATGTCCCAGCAGAGATTGCTGTCAAAGGGGCCTGGAATGTTTATCAAAAGGTTGGGATTATGGTGCCAATGCTGTGCAAGTCACCCAAGGCCACCAAATACTAAAGGCAAGGAGGACTCTGACTGTACATTGCCAAGGGCTACAGCTGAATCTGTAACGTATGAGGCAAAGGCTCTTCCAAAACCCATAGTTTTTTTGAGGTATTTTGTTTCTGTTCCTGTGGAGAAAATCAGTCTTGGAGGGTAGATTAATTCCCATTACCTGGAGGAGGCAGGAGAGGAGCCTGTGCAAGCCGTGCAGGGCAGCAGCTCTGAGGCAGGGCTGGGTGTCTGCCAGCTGGAATTGCAGATGTGTCCCTGCACAGACCCAGCTCCCCCAGCCTAGGCAGGGAGAGGGTGATCCATAGGCTGCATCTGCAGCAGGCACCCACCTCCCATTTCCTGCAAAAGCAAGGATTTGAGCCATAAAAACCTTTCTTATGGGCCACTGCAGAGTGCTCTTGGACAGCCTTGGGTTCATTGCAGATTCAGGTCAGGCTCCACATGCTGACAGCAACATTTGAATTCTGGCTGTGCAGCAGAGCCCTCCTCAGCCTTTGCAAACCCCCAGAATTCAAGCACAGCCAAAAATGTCCTGGCTGTAGGAATCCTCCCTGCTTTCCTCAGGATCAATGTTTGCCACAGGGACTCCTCACAGCCAACACTGGGGTACTTTCCTCCAGTGAAGTTGCAGGTTTTTTTCTGTGCAGCTCCATAAGATAAACATGGAAAACATGAAAATCTCATGGAAGGATGTTGAGTATTTATGCTGAAGTAGCAAAAATTATACAGAGGCATAAACTGACAAACACTTTTCAACTTCTTTTAGGTTTGAGTGATCCAAGCTGTAACTCTGTAATCAGTTTAAGGCAATGATGTTTTGTGAAATTGACATTTTTAAGACTAAAATAGGACTTATATTTTTTTTTCCTGAAAATAACTTATTTAATAGGAAAATATCATTCATACAAATACCAAAAAGAAGAGAGAGATGGGCAGGAAATCCAAAGGAGAGTTTGATGAACACGACATGCCCATGAAGCAGAGACAAAATAGATTTTAGAATTTTTTCTAATTCCAAAAAGAAAAAAAAATTCTTAGGTGTAACACCAAGCATTTGTTCTGGAGATAGCTTCACTATGATAGATTTGTTTGGCATCCATTGAATTATCCCATATTTTCAGTGGGACCAGGAGCATTTTGTGATGAAGAAATTCAGTTGAGTAGGACTGTGGGACACCATCATCTTCTAAGTTAAAATTACATAATTCCTATTTATTTTCATATCATGGGTAGGATGGTGAGGACAAAATTTTACGCATATTTAGAAATTATAAAACACACAAAAATATCTCTGTCCTATTAGCATGTAGCCAAATGTTATAGTGCATCATTTTATAGAAATGAAATAAATAGCAAATACACCAACAGTGGTTGGGTCCCTAATATCTGGTGCATGAAGATATTACATGTGACTCAAAATTCTCTGGAGCAAGGAAAGTTTGCACCCTATTGCTAAAATTTCTGAGGTGACCTTATCTTAAATATTTTAAATAGATAACCACATATGGGCTGCTAATTAAGGAAGGAACCAAGAGGACCTACCCTGTAGCCAACATCTTCTGTGACAACTGTTGTGTCAACCATGCAGCCTGCTTGCCACAAGGTCTCTTTGATGCTGCAGCCATAGAGAAACACATTCTTTTTCTGGGAGTGCCCATGGTAGTCACAGAAGACCTAGAGAGAGAGGAAAAAATAAGGCAAAATGCTGAACATTGGAAAGGTTTCTTGGTTCTTCATAATATCCACTACTAGACTACGGCAGAGAGGTGTTAATGTTTTTTTTTTAAGGTCTCTTCAGAGCAGCTTAGACTCTGGGTTATGCTTTTGACCTGTGTCAGACTTCATTAGTCATTTGTATCTTGCTTTATTTATTTGATCTGACATGATCTCAGGGGTCCAGAGTCAAGCCTAGTGCACTTCTGTCTGCAGCAGAAATAAACATGACACCTGTGCAAGAATCCATGGCAACTCAGGAACATAAGGGTTCATGAGAACTCCTGATACCACAGCAGAGCAATTTCTCAGGCTCCTTCTACTTCTAAACTCCTAAACTCCAGCTTTAACCTCATGAGCCTTGAAATCTATGCCTTCCCAAATGATTAATCATTGTTTTGTCTTCTTTAAATTAAAAACCCATGCTACATAATTTTCAGGAAAATATAATTGTGCAATTGTATTGCCAGACCTTTGCATGAATTCCTGCAAGTCAAGCACAGAAAATGACCCATATTCAAGGCAAATAATCTCATTCCACACTAATTTATCTGTCTATCCAATCCATCTCTCATGTCAGCTGTCATATAAACGAGGCGCAAGGCACATTCCCATTTTAGCGGAAGTTTTGATTGCCTTTATAGGCAGATATTGATTCCCATGGAAATGAAAATCACAATTTAATGACCCGAGAGGCAAATATTGACCCAGGTCTTAAAGAATAATCAATGTCAGTGCCCTCTGAGATATGAAGTCGATGTACACATGGCTGTTACATATATTCTCCATGTCTTAATCAGGAATATTCAGAAATCTGTCAATGAAAATATAGGAATCTCTAAAGAGAAGGAATTATTTCATTTTAAACCAACAGCATTCACTGTAGAGTAGAAAGGAGCTTCAAGATTTCATTAAAACTGTTTCCCAGGACTTATGTTGGAGACAAACGAATGTGTGCAGGAAGGTAGAGAAAAATTATGGACCCACATAGAGAAGGGGGAAAAAAAAAAATAGAATCATAGAATTGTTTAGGTTACAAAATATCTCTCAAATCATCAGGTTCAATGATTAACCCAGCACTGCCAAATCCACCACTAAACCCCATCCCCAAGTGCCACAGCTGCTCATCTATCCAATACCTCCAGGACGGTATTGGACTACACCACTGCTCTGGGCAGCCTTTTCCAAAGCTTGATAACCCTTCAGAGAAGGAATTTCTGTCTCATATCCAAACTAAGCCTCCCCTGGCACAACTTGAGGCCATTTTCTCTTGTCCTGTCGTTGTCTCTTGGGAGGAGAGACTGCCATGCACTCACTGTCAGTCTGTCCAACTCCCTCTGCAGAGCCTTCCCACCCTCCAGCACATCAACACTCCCACCCATATTCCTACCTAAATACATACACAAGAGGGGAGAAACAGATGGAGAACATGAGCTTCTTCTACCAACTGTTAGAGCAAGACTTACCCTCATTTGCTTATCTTATTTACCAGCTCCACAGTAACTAAGTTTAGCTGCAGCATGTCAGGGAGTTTATTTATCTGGGAACTGAGCACGTACATTCTTTCAGCTCCTCTGACACTGGGGGGGCTGAGGCACACATAACAACCAGTCAGATGGACAATTACACACATCCCATAACTTACATGCTGCTGTTTCCTTTGGTTTCTGTCCTGTCAGCTTCCCTTCCCACACCACCATCGCCTCCAGATCTTTTTGTGCGGCTGAGGGGCTGCAGGTTCCACACCTGGAGCATGTGAACTGCCACCTACCCAGCAGCAGCTCTGATCCACACACAATTATCCTGAAATGTCTCCTTCCAAAGAGCTGCATTTATTAATTCTCTTAATGACAGACATTTTTCCAGCTAGTGTTTCATCTAAGCTACAAGCAATACACAGTCATAGCTTAGGTTAACCACAGTTACCACCTAGAATGTATTTCTATGAATATTAAAGAGAATTTTACAGCTTTTGTCCGATTTCAAGGCAGAAAACTCAGCTCAACTGGGTATCAATTACCTGCCAATTTACAGGATTATAACACACAAAAGACAATATATTATCTGCCTAAAATATTATTTATTAGAAACCACACAGGGATGATCAGAGAGTGAGGCTGCCTGATAAGCAGCAAGTCTATAATTGTGCACCTCAAGAAGCCTGCAGACAGGTTCTTAGTGACAGATCTGGATTGAGACTCCTTTCCTGGTAAAAGATTACTAAAGCCAGGTTCTGTAATATGGCAGCTGGTTCAGGCCATGGAATCTTTCACTGAGTGTCACCAGCTTCCACAGAAGAAGCGTCAGTGCCACTGAAAACACTTGCATAGTGCTACATTTTAATTAATTTGACTGGATACTGCAGTCACTCCCAATGTTTATACTCAATTATTCTCTACAGTACATCCTTCTGCCTGATTTTCACACCACGGCATAGCTTCTGTCTCACCATTCAGCCAAGGCTAAGAGATATTTTGGAGTCTGAGCACCCAACACTGAATTTCTTCCTGGGATATGTCTGGGCAAGCACTGAGCAGACTTGGCACCTCCCAGTGCTTTTTCTTCAGCCTGTCCTTCCATATGGATGGGACACTGAGACACACATAGCAGTCAGACTCCCAAGCTTGCACTCACTGGGATATGACTCAAAGACATGCACAATTTTTTAAACTATTTGAAGTTATTTGCCAGCACTGATCATCCTAAAGGTAAGGACTGCCTTCTAGCTCAAAAACAACTCTCCTTATGAGTCACAGAACCAGGTGCCTTTTAAAATAAAAGAAAAGCAATATAAAAAGTGGAAAGCAAGAAAAGCTGTTGGAAAACTGAACTTTTTGAAATCACTTCTCTTTTTTGTGTCAAGTCTCTTTCTTAATAACATTGTCATAGGACATTAAATGCCACTTTTGAGGTAGACATGCTTAGAGGTTTTTTTCCTCTCAATGAGTACATTATTGCAGTCTGTGCTTGTTTCCAAGCTTCATATAATGACTTTGAGAGGCAGTGAACTCTGCTCAGAGCCTTCTGTTCCACTGGAATTTCCTTTCCCCTTTTAGAGCATTCTGCTCTTCACTAGAAATGAGACTCTCTGAATGTCCCAGTCTCTTGGTCTCAGCAGGAGTCCCATAGGCAACAGGTGAATAAAAAAACTCCATTTAACAGGCTGCTTTCTTGTTGACTAAAGAATTAAAGTAGCCCTGGTTTGAAGGGCTGCTAAAGTTCTTTGCTTTTCTCCTTCAAGCAGCTTTTCTTTGCTTTGAAGAAACTGCTTGCACATCCCTAGGATAAATTACACCAAATCAGCTCACAGAAATCATTTGGCTATCAGTGAACTTGGCTCCATGGGATCTTATAGGTTAAAAGAAAACTCAGTAAAAACAAACAAAAAAAACCCACCCCCAAACACTCTTCTGCAGCAGGGAAAAGGCATTTTTGAGGATGTATAAACTAAAATCAATGTGTTCTTCAAAGGCAAAGAAAAATCAGTTTATGAAGTCTGACATGCAGTCTGTGAGTGAGGGAGATGGTAGGATCAATAGTCTCCCTTCACTCAACAGTGATGAAAACTTGTATTGAGTATTCAACTTTATGCACCTCAATATGACAAGGAGGGTCATGTACTAAAAGAGACCAGACAGCAAATTACAGGGTAGAACAAGATTCATCCTATACTGTTCTGAGCCAAAGGAAAATGTTGGTGACTCAATTTGCATCTCTGAGTTTCAGCAATACTCCTCAGACTGCACAGAGATAAATTTCAGGGCTGTCAGCTTAGACAAAAACTAAATTATGCACGAATTCTCACAGAGAAGCTCACAGACATTTTCACCTGGTTTGGGGCTTTTCTCACCAAACCCAGAGGGACTCTGGTGCACCTGGACATTTCCTGCCTGGCTGCAGCTATCACCAACAAACCTGCCAGTCCCTGTATCCACATCTGTTTGTCAGCATTTGAAGCTCCTTGTGGTTTTTCTCCTGGGGTCTCAGAACTGTTTTTTCCTTCTGTTGGGCAACTGAGCAGATGGGATGGATCCCAGACTCATCTCATTAATTTCTGGTAGCCTCCAAACCCAGTCCTTTCCACATTAACAAAGCAGCAGGGAGTTTCACACACTTTGAGGGCTGCTTCCTATGTTTTTGTGATTACATGGGGTTTAGCACTGTCCATTTAGACTAAGTCTTTTTGGAATTGCTACTAATGCTTCCATGAAGATAGTAATAACTTACTCATAATATTTAGCTTAGTTTGAGCACTTTGATGATATAAAGAACTTTCAGAAATTAATTTTCTCATTTTTATTCCAGTTATACAGAGATTCTGAAATTTGGAGCTGTTGGTTAGAAGATTCAATAGGTGATAAATATTCAAGACTTTCAAAACAATTCCACAAGATGAAAGTGTAACAGGACATGATGCTCCCAAATCACTCCAGCTCCCTAACAAAGCTGTTGACACAGGTACAATAATCAATCTAGTGACAGAATCACACAAAAGAACCTGGAAGAGACTCACCAGAGGAGCCCGGCCAATGCTGCGCAGGTAATAGAGGAGACCTTTGGCATGGTAAATTGTTGGATGCAGCTGGGAACTGGGGGTCAGCCACTGCCTGTTGAGGTCATCTCCACTCAGTGAACAACGAAGGCTGAAATCAGGAAGCAACACATCACAAACTGGCAAAACAATAGCTGATTCCAAAGCATTTCCAATCCTGGCAAGCCCTGGGCACAAGGACACAGAATGTCAATAGAACACAGATATAATGGTTTTGAACATTGGGCTGGAATGAACCAATAATCCATATTATATTTTTCAGGTTCTTATAGTATATTAATTTTACAAATTAAGTTTTATTTATTTACTTTCCTTTCCATCTAAGGTTCACATAATTGCTGTCCTGCAAATAAATGCAGTTTTTCACTTACCTAAGAAGATATAAATCAAAAGGCTACTTAGAAGTCTTCTGAAACATTCTAAACTCTGTGCTATGAAATTCATGCTGCTTGCATAGAGCACAGGCTTCTCAAAACCCCCAGAGCAAACAAGCATATCCAACTTCTACTCATTCTAATTGAAGACAGGCACTCAAATCTCATTGACCAGTCTGAAACATGAATGTACTTAAATGAGATGAGCTGGGTGTCTCATTTAAGCTTCTCTACTCACAAGAAATGTCTCTATCTAAAGCCCATCAAGGAGATCATGATGCCTGCTAGAGCATTATGTAGAACAATTACCCAGCATCTCTGCAAAGGCTGGACAAAAAGCTAAATAAGAATCCCAGGTTTGCACTGAGGAATCGTTTTCCCGAGTTAGTTACAACATGTTCTGTTACTGACTCAATGATCAATGGAAGATTGTGTAGGATACTTGACCATGTGGAGCAGTACAGCACTGTGCAATTTTGAAAAATTCAACTAATCTCCTTTGTTAGAGACTGTGTAGATCAGAGCCTTACATTCTTCAAAGGATTTGCTGTAATTTGGTTGATAATTTTCAAATCACAGCATGGTGATAAAATTCAGGAATCCACTCTCTAGCATATGAGATATTGTGGTAGGTCCTCATCATCTCCAATCTATCCACTAGAACGCTTCTGATGGCACTGAAAAACTGGGATGCTGCTTCTTCAAAAAAGCTAAAATATCCTAAATGTTGGATTAATTTCTAGTTATGGAGTTGCATCCAGCTTTGCTGCACCAACCTCTTAGAACAAATTAAAATATAAATGTACTAATAGAGATTGGTTCTGCTGTGGTATTGATAGAGGTTAGGGTGTGCTGCATGTGGTATCTTGGGCATTATCAATGCCTTGCAAAATGCTTGGGAAAAAAAAGGTTGTCTTATTAGGTGAGAATAATGGAGAACTGGTTAAAAATGGAAGACAAATAAATAATGAGTCACTAAGAATATTTCACATATCTTTAATGTATAAAAACAAGGTCTTTAATGACATCTTGGGGTTTCTGGCAACAAGATCCATTCCAAATTTAGTCTAGTTTCAGTTATCTGAATTCCCTTATTTCCTTATAATCCCTACTTCCCATGTTACTCACTCAGCAAATCAGAAAACACTAGCAATAGCTAACACTTGGGAAGTCAGCAAATGCTGCTGGGAGACTTCTGCCAAAAATTCTGCATGAAAACATGACAGTTTCTGTTGTGTTTTCTAAGGGTTCTTCAGTTAAAGTTGCCTTTAGGCTCACCTCTCCTGATCTTCAGGACAACAGCTGCTCAGCTGAGATTAGCAGCTGTATTTCTGCCAAGGATTTGTGTGCCTACACAGCTTCCCTTCCATAGGTACAATGCCATAGAGACAGTCACTGGACTACATAAAGAAACTCATCTTTCTCCAACGACCAGCAAAAAAATAAAATCCAAACGTTTCTTTGTCCTAAGGTTGTGGTGCCTTCCTCCATCACAGTTATACCAGGGAGCAAAACTAATTGAGAATAATAGCAGAATTTTCATTATGAAGGGAAGAATGATAGCTGGACTTGTATTCCCGTGTTTTAGTTTAATATCAAGAAAAAAAAAAAAAAGAAAAAAAAAAGAAGGGAGTCTTGTTGTTTCAGACCTACAGAAAGAGCTTTTCAATATTGTTGTTGGTCACACCCCAAACCTACTACACCCCTCTTTCCCGTGGGAATTGACATTAGTTTATGCCTGCTCAAACCATCCACACTTCCCTCTGCTAAAATGCCTTGGTACCCACTGAATGAGTCCAACATAAAGGGAGAAAAAAGGAGAATAGAAACTGCTAAAAGGATTCAGTAAATACAGAGATTAATATTAAGCCACTGCCAAACTCAATTTTTATTTTTTAGACTAAACTAAACGCTTCTAAAAATGTTGATTATTCCTTCAGCAATTATAAAGAAATCCCATGATATGTCACAAAGAAAAACTCCTAATCAAGTCTATAATACAATCTACCAATTCTGTTGCTCTGACACAAAATGTGACTTTTTTCAGAGGTGACTGACAAGACAATCCTCAGCTCTGCAGTTCACAGGTGCTGTTGTGCTTAGTTTAAGAAGTGTAATCCAACTCTAAAACAATAATTTGGAAGTTCTTATGAAGTGTTTGGAAAGAAGGTATCATCTCTACATAAAGCCAAGAACTTGAAGACAAAGTTCAGCTTTGTCCCTTCAAAGGTTAATATTGCTGCTCATTTTAAAGCTTTAAATATTAGCCCTCAGCTTGGCTGTATCTGCAGCTCTTAAGGACATGCATAACTCAAATTTAATTACAAGAGGCTGATTTTTCCCACCCTGCTCTGTCCTTCCTTCATTCTGCTAAAATCTGTTTACTTTTGAACATGCCAATTCCCTGCCAGTCCTGTTTCTCCTTATCCCTTCATTCCTTCCCCCTCTTTCCTCATAGTGATGACATGCACAGATAATGGTTTTGCCCGTTATGCTCTGCAGCCAAGGATGAAGGTAAAATATTAAGCTGATTCCAAATGCTGATAGCAAATAAAGGGACTGGAGAGCTGAGATTGTCTTTGAATGTTTGGCAGGATTTAATGAAATTCACTACTCAAATCAAAGGCCTTTCTTACAACACAGTTCCAAGCTATTATATTTCCTTTAAATGCTTTACATGTCTTTTCTCCTTTGCAGTGTTAGGAAGACTACATACCACCTTGGATGGGACTAGTAGCAGCTTAAAAAACAATTGCCAGAAAAAAATCCAGTAAAAAACACCACTTCAGTGGCTCTATATAAAGTACCTGAAATTCTGCTAATTTTTACATATCTTCAACCCAAGTGTACTACCCAGAGATATCTCAAATAATTAAACTGTGATTCTCTTGTTCAAAAGTCTGATCTGTTTGTTATAATCCTCCCTTCTCCTCTACCTTTTTATAGCAAAGACATTTTGTCTTTGAGGGCAAAGTAACCTCAGAAATTGCACAAAACTCTGCACAAATCATGTGTATGGATGGAGAGACCCTACCTGGTCCTAACATGAGCCTTGATAAGGTCAATGGAACATTCCAGTGTACTGCAATAAGCTTGTGTCCCACACAGATACAAAAATGGCAGGGCATGAGAGACAGAAACACTGGAAAAACAAAACTGAAAAGGGTTGTGTAGTAAAGAGATTGGGGATAAGAATAATACACAAGATATTAGACAAGAAAGAATGAAATGGAGAGAGAGAAAAGTCACTTTTTAAAGAAAATATGTTGCTGTGCTTGGAAGATAAAATGTTTCCTGGTCTCCTGTCCATAACAGATAAAAGGAAAGACAGGAGCCATCATACTGAATGAATGATGTCAGGACTGATAATAACAGCACCTGAGGCACAGGGAAATATAAAATCTAAAGGGATGCATCATGTTTGATATCTAGAGAAAAGCATCACCATTCACTGTGCACCTTAAAAGCAGACAGCAGTACCAGTGTAGGATGAGAGTATCTGTATAAAGGGCAGCAGGCACAAGTAAACATCAAGATGCCATTGAGCAGCATGAGGCAGCTTCAACCAGACAGAGCATGCTGGGTTTTATAAATAACAGCAGCCTAGGAAGAAAACAGAAATATTTTTATTAAGATGTTATGATCCTGCCATTCAGAAAACTCAGAGCAACATGGAGGAAAAAAATATATATAAGGTGGATAGAAAATCCTTTGTTTCTCTTAATTTTAAATCTTTCTAGAGATCAAGACTGGTGATGGGAGGAAGCAGTAGCAGCAGTAATGCCCTCTTTCATATTGTAATGGAGGGTGTCAGAAATGTAACCATTATTTTCTGGCTTGGACTCTGCTTTGTTCAAGCCCATGGGCTGAAATCACAATGGCTACATTGCATCCTGGTATGGCTCTGTGATGCCAATGACTATTCCAGAAACGGAACATCACCAGAAAAATGTAATTTTTGAAGGCTTTACAATGAAACAGTTGTCATCAGCATTACTGCAGTTAACTATTTGTTTCCCATCCTTCTCTTTCCTTCTGACTGCAACATGAATGCTAAAATGTGTACAATAGAAGCAGGCTCAAGAACAGTTTACCTTCCCAACATAAGCAAAACAGCTGGAAGTCCAGAAGCTAAAATTCCTCTTCCTTATCTCCTTTCTTCAAGTGTGTATTTCATTCTTAAGTCCTCATCACACTCCCATCCTTTTTTATACATGACCTACTGCAACACTGACTGTCCTCAAACCTCATTTGCACCACATCTGGTTTTTAAAAAACCAAACTGTTTTTAATCAGGATTAAAGATCACAGTGAGCATTGGATCAACAAAACAGGTTGGCCCTGTTTAACCGGCCAGATGATAAAAAAAAGGCCAAAAAGTCAGCTTCTCCAAAGAGATCCCCATAAAGTACCAAACAATGGTGTTTTTTCAACTGCACTGTGAAATGCTGCCTATTTATTTTATAACCAGGCCTTTAAGAGGAAATTTTTTATTACTCTCCTCTGGTTTTTTTTGTGACACCTTACACACACAATGCCAGACTCACATGCTGAGTGACACTTTGTGCTACCTGGGTGCCAGTGAAATGCCCTGTCTCATTTCAGCCAGTGGCTGCTGCACCACCCTCCCCTCCCAACACTGACTGATAAATCCACGATGCACAATTCTTCCTCTTGGACAAACACTATCCTGAGCTATCACTCTGCCAGTTTTTTCCCTGCCTCCCTTCAGCTGAGCACTGATACTAATTAGGGTAATGAACCTTCAGCATTTTACTCGCTGCGTCTGACTGACTTTGTCACAATGGACAATTCCTTGCTTCCCAAGATAAATGATGCAATCTGTGCTCTTCCTGGTCTGTGCACGTACTGCATCTCTATCCTCTGCCTCTGATAGAAGGGCTCCTTTTCTCTCTGTGGACACATTTCATTAAGCAACACTTGGCCACAAATCACTTGGAGATGCAGAACGAGACCTGCCTCACCCCAGCTAATGCTGCAAATGTCATCATCAAGTAAGACAAGGAGTTCACCTGATCTGCTGGAAAGGTGAGCAAGCAGCATTGTCAGGGGTGAGCCAGCCTCCCTCCCAGTTCCCAAGGATGCCCAGCCCATTTCTATTTCTTCTATTTATAATAGCGGTAATCATTAAATAATAATTAGATAATTAATTCACCTGGAGTTGCCCACACTTTGCACTGTCATCTATGAGAAAAGTTGAAGTAATAAAAGTTTTGTGCTGTTTTATGAAGGAGCAAATAAAGATTCAGACAAATAAAAACTGGGTTCTCATCCACAACATGGAGTCATCTCAAGAGTCTCTTGTGAGGCTCTTCAAATACTTTATTCAATAAAAAAAGCCTTAGAACAGCATTCTTAGGCACTGGTTTTGAGTGGAAATTTCACTTTTCAGCTCTTATAAGTATCGACTTTTTGCAGAACTGTTGACTTTTCCTCACCAGTCCAACACCAAATCCCCAGAAAACTCTGAATTTTCTGTCAAAACTCCAAATTTTACTGTCCAAAACATAAAAACTAGGATATGTTAAGGATAAGGGGTTAAGGATATGTCTCAGAAAACATGAATTTGAGGTTTCTTAGGTACCTGTTCCTCTCTTTCAGCATCTCCTTGAGGAGGGCACATTTTCCCTAAATGCAGCATCAGGACTCTGCGACAGCAACTCAGCGAGCTGCAGAATCATGATGCAACATGGGAGTTGTAGTTTGGCTGGAGGAACCTGCACAAGAGCAGCCAAACAACTCCCAAATGGCGCAGTGATGACAGTTCCAAATGGAAGTACTGTTTTTAAATGGGAAGATTTGTCTCCAGTTTTGATAGATCCATTATTCATAGAAAAGCTGAAGCTTTCCATGGGATGAAAAAAAAAAAATAAGCAAAAAAATCCTGAAAAATATTTTCCCAAACAGCCCCAGTTATCCTCCTACAAGCGATGTCAGCAAATCCTAATTTTGCAGGCAGGGATATTGAGAAGTGAAGCCACTCATGCAGCAAAGCAGTAAATCAATGAAAAACTAGGAATAGAGCCTGACAGCTGATGAAAGCACATCACATTAACTAAAACTTTGCTTTTAAATCTATGTCCTTTAGCCTGTTTCTAATTCCTGTATCCTTTCCTTTTTTAAATGTGGCTTGCATCCATAGAGTTGAAGAGGATTCTTAACTGACTTAAGCTAATTGCACACATATGGGTTGGATTGAATTAACTGAGTTGATTTAAAAATCTGTTAGTTAAATCAGTGCAATCTCTGCATATAAATGAGCACTAAGAATTGTAATTTGCAGATGATTGTTCTAAAACTTAAACAAAAACAAACAATGCAGAAGGGCATCATAGAATTAAGTGATAACCACAAGCTAGGTATTTGGAGGCCCAGAAAAAAAATGATGAAAAGGAATGTACTCCAGTGACTTTTTTCTACAATCCATCCTTAACCAAGTAGTCCAGGAGGTGGTACCCTGGCACATGCCAAGCTTTGTATGGGAATTTCAGCCAGCTGACACCTCACAGCAAAGCAAGACAGTGGCCTGTCAGCTGGTAAGGAAGAAAGAAAAAAGGGAAAAAAGAGAAAGAAGCCAAGAAGACCTCAGAGAGATAAAGGTGAGGAAGCCTGAAGCCACTCCTCCCCAGCTGAGGTGCAGTATGTCCCATTCTCCATTACCTCAGCCATCTTCAATAAAAACAAGCAGCAGGAACAAATCTCTGCAAGTCACACCTGCATGACAATGAGGTGGTGGTGCTCCAAAATAAGATGCTTTTGAGCACATATATTTTTGGCCCTGTAGGAGGCTGAAAAGTTGTTTTGCCAATTTTTTTTTCTGTTGATTTCTGAAGAGAGGTTAATAATAAACTTTACAAAAAAGTGCTTAAAACATGGCTGTTCTAGATTAGGCAGTGTTGGTTGTCCCCTGCATTGCTAAGTAGGCTCACATATTAACCCTTCAGTATTAAACCCCATTGGTCAAAAAATATGCTGTTTCTCTTGTCTAAGAAAGATCTGGCACAGGATGGGTTTTATGTGTCACTAAGTCACTCATGTCAGCATAGAAACACAAAAAGGGACCTCAATGCACAAGAATCTCCTGTGATTCATGGTGGAATTAACCACAGGCTGACATAATTCTTCATTAGTAAATTATAATTCTGAAAAATCAGAATTAACTGAAATGTGCTGATTTGCAGCATACAAAGTAACACAAACCCATGGACAAATTTTGCTAATGCTTTTCTTTGCAAGGCAGTGGGATCAGGAAGATAACACTGGATTGTGTTTATTGTTCATCCTAGAAGGGCTCCCCCCACTTTTTCCCACCTCCACCCCACCTTTTTTTCCCAGTTGTTTTAAACTCTATGTGATTATGAAGACATTACAGCTATATCTTCATCATCACTGGAAATTCCCACTATAGAGGGCTACAGCATTATGGGACTTGCTCTACTAACCTCACAGACTACCTGCACAGCAAATATCATCTCTCTGCAATATAGTAATATTTCCTCACAGGTTACTCAGCAATAATACATATGAAGGCAGGCTTTTTATATTTCTCCTTTGTGACATGGGATTTGTAACTCTGCCTGTGAATTCCACTGAGGAGCCAGGAGGTCCTATAAAACACTGTTTGCTTTCTTTGCAATAAATGTTCCTCTCTGTGCAGATGAACAATATTTATGGATCAGACCCATTTGCAAGCCAGCTTCCATTTCAGAAAAGGCAGACTGGAAATAGAAATTGATGATCTTTAAGGTCCCTTCCAACAAAAGCCATTCTGTGAAAAGAGAAAAAAACCCCAAAACAACAAACATACAGCACACCGTGCCTTTGAAAGGATGTGGTTATTTTCCATTTTACCAGGCATATATCATTGAATTCTTTCTTTGCCAGCACATTGTATCTTCCTTGTTGATGTTCTACTCCTACATAATACTTCTCTCCAGTGTTGTGAACTCTTGGCTAACACTGTGCCTGCTTTCCTCACATATTCCTGGAGACCATTAAGGCTTTGTGGGACTTGAGCTGTGAGTTAAAAATACCACCACTACCATAACTGGAGACTGCTTCATGCAGTAGCTAGAAAGTGATGCATAGCAAGAGGTTTAATAAGTCATTGCAGCTACTGAAAACAAAAAGAAAAAATAGCAATAAAAAAAAATCCCCAAATACCACTCACTGTTCTATGGAGTTTCCTCCTTAACAATGTGTGCACCATCTCCCCTATTACATCTCTTCTGTAAATGTCTTAAGTAAAGAGTAACAAAGGAAAGATTGATCTCCTCCAGTGGCCAGGCAAAGGAAATAATGTGTTTTAGGAACACCAGACAAATGATGAATTTGAATTGTCCCTGTATGAAATCTAGCAGCTACCACAAGGGCCACACATCCAGCCTGCAGACAACAAAGTGTCACTGATGAAACATCCATTCACCAGGGCAGGCACATGAGCAATAATTATTGAATAATGATAACGGTGAGGAGACACAACGAGATAACAGCTCTGCATCTGGAATTCTCTGCAAAACAAATTCAGCCCTCTGCTATCATCAATCTAATCCTTCAGGGCATCCTCAGACATCAGGCAACAGCCACTGCAGCAGTGCTGGGAGGGCACCTGGGGCACTGATCAGCAGCGAGCAGAGCAGGCAAAAGGAAGAAAAGCAGTTCAGGGTTCTGTGTGTAGATGCACTAAACTCTCCTTTATTTGTTGACTTTCCCCCACACACATGCACTGCGAGCCTTCAAACCTCAGCTGATTCCTAATTCTGATGCTAAAAAAACCACAACAAATTGCACTTACATAACTGCTCATCCAAGCATGGTGTCTCTGGGCACTTCAAAACAGTAAAGTTAAACGAAGCATTCAATACACTTATTAAAATAAAGTATCCACTAGAGAAACCTGATGGGCTTGTACAGCACTGCAAGACAGTCAGGAAAAAAAAATTTAATGTACAGATATAACAAGCAGCAGTAGATAGAATTCCTGTCAGAGGGGGTTCTCCAGAAAGCTTCAAAAACCCTAGCAAGACTTGAACAAAGTTTTAAGAGAGCTCATTCAAGTGCTAAGTAAATCTGGCGCTGAGAATTCAGGATGCACAGAAAGATTTTAAATTCCTAAGAGGTGCTATCACAACCTCAGGAGAGCTGAGAGACTTGCAATGGGTACCTTGCTGAACATATTAACAGTCCCAGTCTTGCTGGAAGTTTCTAGTAAAGAAAAACTAGGGCACTAGATAGGAACAAATGCATGGAAGTGGTTCATATATACTCATGTGAGAAAAAAAAAATCTAAGCTGCTTTTGCATAGCAATTGACAAATTTTAATTGGGGACTGGTACGATCAAAAAATTCCCTCTTGAAACAGATTTGTAAAGTGAAGTTACTTGAATACTGAAATAAATGACCTGATTTTTCAAAATATGGAGCTATTCATCATAGCCTATTGAAGTTCAATAGAGTTGCAAGCACACAGCATCTTCCAAAGTCAGGAAATTCTTAACTAGCTTCCTGGAAAAAAAAAAAAAAAAAAAAAAAAAAAAAAAAAAAAAAAAAAAAAAGAAGATAGATTGGGTCAACTAATTTATGGTCCTTAGCATTCATTTTTAACTCTCTCCTTAATATGAATCAGGAAGCTTGAAGCATCAGAAGATATCAGCAGAATTTTCCAGAATGGAGGATACAGTGCTTTATCCAAACATTTTGGGCTTTTTTCACTTAGCTCTACCCTGGCAACCTCTCTACACACTTGTTTTTAATGTAACATAATAGAAGAATCATCTTTTAAAGGGGTACAAATTGTGTATATGTGAATATGTGAGGATGGATGGAAAATCATGAAAACACCCAGGAAGAAAACAGATGATCAGCCTCCCATTTTGGTAGCAAAATGTTTAAAAATCTTTCAGATAAGTGGCACTGCCCTTTTTCAGTGAGTTAAAAATATCAGGTCTTGATCAAAAATGGAAATATTTCATTGGAAAATAGATGACAAAGTACCAGGCTGACAGAGCCCCTTATTTACACAAGGAGAAAAGAGAAGAGAGCTGTAATGCAACCTCTATATCACTTATTATAAGACACAGAGAAGGGTAATCTACAGCTATAGCTCTCCTACTTAGAAGGCCCATGGACAAAAATTGACACAATGTCACTAAAAGCAATTTATATCTCCTGGCTGGTCCAACTCAGCACACTCAAATACCAACCAAATAATAGTCCCATGTCGTTTATCTTTATAGAAATCAACAACCAAGGGCTGCAGTTTTTCTCTGTGTATATAAGAAAACTAATTTTAACCTTCTCATAGAGAAAAAAAATATTTTGCATAACTTTGTAGAAGAGCTGGACACATTTTAAGTGTTAATACACATTTAGGCTCAACAGGTGGATGACAGCAGTGATGTACTGCATTTACAGGGCAGCACAACATCTGCCCCTAAGGAGAAACAGTGCTAAGATCCAGCCTGGAACCAAGAGGCTTTCAAAATTCTCTGCCAAAAAAGACAATGTTCTGTCACTGCTAGATAACTTCAAGATATTGTTTTTCATGCAGATGCAACTACAGTGTCTCTCTCAGCAGAACCACATTAAAAAAGCAGAGGAATAAAATTTTCTCAATTTCAAGATGGAATTGAAAGAGAAACAAGCATCATCCTTGCTTAAAAAACAACAAAAGGCTAACAACATCTCCAGAATAATTCTGATTATACCCAATAGTGTTTTTCCTTTTTTAATTTCTTCAGCATTCCTTGTTCTTTGAGCTAATTCTGCCACTCAGACCCCAGAGAGAATAAAGACTCAGCTGCATAACATTTAGTCAATACAGATAAGCTCACAGAAATATCCCCTGCAAAAATCAATGTGCAAATTCAAGCAGGACATTCTGATCAGGTGGAATAAAGGTTGTACAAGGTTGCCAATTATTTTGGCTTCTCTTGTATTTCTGGAGTATTTATAAGCAAGAGAAATCACTTGCTGCCTACAAGAAAGGATCTAGCTAAAAACTTTGACCATTGTGCTACACTTCCTGACCAGCTTCATTCCAATAACATTGTGCAATTAATAATGCCATACAGTAGATAGGATCAAATGCATGCAAGTGATTCATATATACTCACGTGAGCAAAAAAATTTAAGCTGCTTTTGCACAGCAATTGATAGTTTTTATAATTTGAATAGTGAGGGAAGAAAGTACACCAAACCAGTCACATTTTTTGCCATTTTTGAATGGCCAAAATAAATACCTACCCTCTTAAAAAAAAATTAAGCATCCCTCTTCCTCTCTCAGAGTGCAGTGAATGTACTTTCAGTGTGAAATCTCCATTTCAATAGGACCATCTCTTTTCAGACTAACACTGGGACATTTCAAACAATTATATAATCATTAAATTAAGCCCAAAAAGCTTCTTTAAGGTATTACTGCCATCACTGTATAGATGGCTAAAGTAACTACAAAACAATTTACTGACTTCCCTGAGACTGCACAGTAAACATTTGAGAAAAATGGAAAAATGATGATTCAAAGACTGCAAAACATTCATAGGCTTTTTTTTTAAGCTGTTCACATCCTGAAAAGCAATTACTGACTGGTCCTCAAAGGATGCCATGAAGGATGCTTATCTCTATTCCTGAGCACTGAAAATTACCAGTGACAGACAGCAAAAAGGGATCGCAACCAGGAAAATAATAAAAAAATAAAATTTAAAAGAAAGAAAGAAGAATTTGGTCTATAGAACTCATTTCTCTCCAGCTCACAAGGCAAATTTGTTGGCCTGAAAAGTATGCTCACTGAATTGCAGCTTTGAATGTATTTCTCATGGTGTGACTCCACAGCTGCAGAATCCCAGCTGCAATTAGGAAGCTGTAGGGCTGATCTTCCATCACTCCTGCACACGCTCCTCTCCAGCGGTGGCCGTGGCAGCCTGCAGCTGGCCTGCCATCAGCCCCAGCTGCTGCTGAGCAGCAAGGCAGTAACTGCAATTGTGTGTAAACAGCAGTAAAACATTCATTTCACAGGTGTGGGAACGGGCTGAAAGTGCTCAGTGTGGTTTCTGTTCAGCACTTCAGTCAGGTGAATACGACTTCCCTGGGAGAAGTCTCAGAATGGGGTTTTACACCATCAGATGGGGAGGGGGAAATGAGGTGAGTGCTAAGTGTTCAAATAGCCAAAAACAATCACTGAATTACAATGTAAAAGCCAAACCCCCCTCAAGATTCCAGTTGTGAGCCATTCTCCAAAGATTAAAGATTTGGATGGTGCCCTCTTCTCATATTTGTCTGAGAGGATTCTCATGACTTTCTGCAACTCTTAAGAAAAAATACTGCATCAAATGGTTCACAGATGCTAGGGAAGAATTAACAGGATGATAGCTTACATCCAAACCCATAAGTTCTTTCCTTCCTCAATATTCAAGTTGACCCTAAATTACCCATTTTGGTGAATCCTTCTAAGTCCAGCCTCTAAAGGGTAAAGCTCTCATTCAGCTGGTGTAAATCTAAAGTTATTTCACCACTAGAAGATGCTGACAAAATTAAAAGGACTTAGTGTTTAACATCCACTCAAACAATCATTTATTGCTTAGTTTTGTTTGACCTGTAGCATGTGGCTATCCCATCTTTCCCTTCCTGGATCCCCCAATAAAGGAGGATCCCCTGAATTCTTTCTCTTCTCTTTCTTTTAGAGAAGAAAAAGGTGCTGAGATTCAAAATAGATCTCATGGGCAGCAACACCGACACAGCACACAACTCTCCACTACAGGTTTTCATTTCAAGCTTCCAATGCTGCTCAGGAATTTCACATCTCATTCTTATGTAGAGAAAACCAACCCTTCACCTCTCAAAGAGTTAAGCAAGCCTTGAAAGAAAAAAACAAACCAACAGTACTCAAAATGTTGAAAGCTGTCACATCAAAGACAGGACAAAAACTATTCCACCAACCATCCTCTGCAAGCACACCTCCTCTCTTTCAGTTTGTTCCAAATGTAAAGCTCCAGAAGAAGAGGAGCTGCTCTACTATAAACTGTTGTCTAAGTAACATAAAGACATTAACTAAGCCAGGAGGTCTTTTTTAGATAAAGATGAGGCGATGTAGTTGAGGAGCTGCCAGTTCCATTCCTGCCTCTTACAGGTTTGTCCCTTTACCTGCCTAATGGGCAAAGCATCAAGGAAAAGTTCCCCTTGGAAAGGGTTTTCCTGTTCTGACAGTGCTGGCACTCACAGCACAAGAGGCATTGGCTACTGCTGCAACAGTTGGGAAGGAATGCCAGCCCCAGCACTGGGAGCAGACTGTTTATCACTGGCAGCAGAAAGCTGCTGGAATGGGAGGACTTGGGCCCAGCACTGCCAAAAGGGGATGTTTGGCCTGGCAGTGGGAAGAAAAAGGGATGCCACAGGGCTGTCCTAACTTATGCTACTGGCACTACTCCCTGGGTAGAGCTCACTATGTTGAATTGGCAGAAAGACCTCAGAGCTCAACCCTTCTCTCCCCAAATGATTCTTCAATCTGTCACAAAGAACAACTAATGGACATTGAAAGGAAATAGGTGATTTTTTTTCCCCCATGCTATGGAGATTCTCCAATACACAGTTTAAATTTCCCCTTTGGAAGAGAAAAGGTACAAGCAGGACTTAACCTAATTTAAAGATCTCTGCTGTTGGCCTACAAAAGGAACAGGATCATTCAGTAGTGAGAGACTGATTTACTGTCACCATTTATTCCAAGAACCTTGTTTACTCTAATAAATCCTTATGCTCTTGCCTTACTCCAGAGGACAAATAATCACCAGGTCTTCCTCCTCTAACAGGGTCAGGAAGATAAATGCCCAAATCCACTCAGCCTTGCAGACAGCGACAGCTTTGGGCTTTCATGGTGTTCCTTCACAGCTACTTCTGCTCATGCTATGGGGTCCTCCAGGGATGATTTGTCACAGCCCATAGCAAGTTGCCTAACAGTTCCTCACATAATTCAGTGACAGGTTACATCATTGTTTCTCCTGGAGTGCCTCAGGGGGTCTCCTCCTTCTTGCTTTTCCTTTGCCAGCTTCCACTCACATCTACCATCTCAGCAGGGATGTTATTTGAAGCAATGACAAAGTTTTGGAACATGTTCCAAGGTAAATTAGTTTGTATCTGTTACAAGTTGTGCTATAAACTATACTTTCATCCCACAAAAACCATCCAGGATAGAAAACTTTTAAAGACAGTGGAGGCTCAAAGACCCCAGTGGTTTATTATTGACCTAATCTCTCCCTTAAGAAGCTAAAGTAATCTTGCTGCAGCAGCAGTTTGGGAGACACCACTTGAATAAAATAATGATAGGAATAAACTCAGAAAAATCCCTTTTCTTACAGGCTGTTAAATCCTCCTGAAGCAGGGGAAGTGTCAAGAATAAAGCTTAGGACAAATGGCTGGATATATTTTTTACTTTCACATGTGTAAAGTAACTCAAGAGCCTTGAAGGAAAGAATCACTTCCTTGGGTATTCTGATTCAGTGAGCTAAGTTGAAAATCATTCCAAAACATGTTTCCCATCATTACAAAGGGACATTTGAGTCAACTATGTTCTCAAAGTATTATTTACATCCACTTCTCAGGATTTCATCAAATGCAAAGTGACTACACTGATTGAATGGACACAGCTCCTTAATTGCATTCAGAAAAGAGAGCTGCCTGAATTGTATTTATTTACTTGCTGATTTATTATTATTATTTAGCTGTCTGCTTCCAACAGCAAATAAGTCTTTGCTGCTCCATTAACCTGATCACATATCTGTGTTTCAAACTCAGCCCAGAATGTCCACACAGGAAATATCTCTGCAACACTTGGGGAGGCCATGTCCTGCATTTTATGGCCAAATCGTGGGTTACATTCTTAACGAACACCCGGCCAGGTTTCCTACACAGTAAATAGATATTCTCCAGGAGATTGTGTGTGCACATCTAACATCCTAGCAAGAGCTGCAATGGCAAGGGAGCATCAGCACATATCTTCCTTTTGCTGTTCCCAAAAGAGAGGTTTCCTTGCCATCACAATCCTCACACACAGTGTTTGCTACTTGCTGCATTCCATCTGCCAGCAGATGTTTGAGCCAGATGTTTCACTGCCAGTTTCTGATTGGTTCACAAAGCAGAGAGTATGTTCTTCAAACAGAGGGATTAAAAACAAGAAAAAACAAAACCAGAAGAACCCAAAAACCAACAGGAGATATTTACACAGCACAATTGGGTCACACTGCCAGTTACCAGCAGAGCAATTGTGAATTTATTGTGAATTTCCAGTGGGGTGTAGGAAAACAAGATCCAGTCATAAGGTACATAGGTTGACCAGCTTGCCCTTCAGGCTAAAGGCTGTAGAAATGCTTCACACAAAGTTACTCAGAAGACCATCTAGACAGCTATTTACCATTTCCTGAAACAAGAAAATTAATCAAACCACTGTTCTCCTATTTTGTATGACTGTCCAGTAGAATATGCATTTTCAAAACATTCACCAGTGCCAAAGACATCCCTGTTAGAAGTCGGGGCAAGATGTTACATATGAAAATCAGCCCTTTAAAACAAGGTAATAATAATTCTTATTCCTTCTGCTCCTGGGCATAAGATTACCACAGCAAACTTAGAAAGTTTTCCTTACCATCATCACCATTAGAATGACCTGCTCAGGATTCAGTATTGACACTTGGTGTACCCTATTTAATCTGATGATGACTACAAATGTCAGGCTTTGTCCTCCTGGACCAGGTTGCCATGTGATGCCTGTCGGTTCTTTACTATGCTTTTTTGCCTTCCTTTCATCTGCTACTACATTGCATGGTGAAAAGAAAAGATGTTTTCTTTCTGTTGCCTATAAACATCTTCATTGCACTTCAAAGTAGCAGGGGGGAAATAATTACAAATGGTGAAAATCATTGCTCAAAACAAAAAAAAAGAGGAAAAAACGAACCCTTCTCTTTAGTGAATTGACTCATCAATATATATATTTTAACATGGCCTTTCAATAATCAGATGTACTGCAAATATGTCACAGGTAATTCTGAATAAATAAGGTGATCTTCTTTCCAAATGTACCACTAGCAAATCTGACACAATATTTTTTTTCAAATCCAGAAATTATATACAATATTCATTCCTGTTCCCTACTAGACACTTATCTTTCTTTTACTTCCAGGTAGGACAGCTTATAAAAGTAACTCCTTTCCCAAATCCCTACTGGAAGCAAAAGAAATATTGTGTTATAATCAGCTCCACACAGACAAATGTTTTATTTGTACCACACAACTAAATATATATATATATATATATATATATACATACTGGTTAATTTTATCTAAATAAAAAAACACAATGTGGCTTTTAAATTATTTAAAATTCTTTTCTCAAGCTGCTGAGGTATTTTTAATTGTTTGGGATGAGAGACACCAAATGCAGATTCAGAGAGTGAAACCCCAGAGATGTTTACAGTAGGTCATGGAATCCTGGGGCCCTTCCCTAGACACTGCAGATAAATGGATTATTACTAACACAGTTTTTAAAAGAAATTATCAATGACAATTTCATTTCACTTAGCCAAAAGAATTTCAAGGAGGAGAAACAGAAATCTGCTGCGATTTTCAAGTTTGATGGCTGCTCTTCTCTTGTAAATTCCTCCCCACTACCACCTGTTTCATACTTGTCATTAATATCATAATTACTGAACTGTTAGTCAGAGAATTTACAAGAACCACCTATTATTTCTTAGTGATTAAGGGAAAATGCCATAGAAATGAAAATTATGGTTTGGAAGATATAAACCCAGGAATCTTTTTCCTGGGATTTGAGCTTGTTCCAGATCTGAGGAAAGTTTAAGCTACACTAAAGATTCTGAATGCTATTAATTGGACCATATAACACTCTCTCTTATTTAATATAAAACAGTCTACGTAAGTAATAGGGGGAAATATTGTAATAGCACAGGCCAACAGGGAGCAAAGCTACTTAATGAATTGAAAAGGAAGAATTATTTTATAAATCCAGGAGAACTACTAGGCCAGTTTCCCCAGACTGAGGTATATTGTCAGAGCAGCAGAGGGAGGCCAGAAAGGGAAAAAAGGCATAATACCCATCAGAACAGGGTAAACTGAGAATAGCTGACATAAATCACACACTTTTTCAACAAGTACTGCAGCTCCCAAAACACATAGTACCCTAAATGACTCATGGAATCTTGGGTACCAAATCTAGGTAATAATTAGTCTGCCTGAGAAGAGCTGGAGAAACCTTCTCATATGCTGTGTGGAAGCTGCCCTCTCTGAACTACAGTATTTTGTGATCATAGAGTGGTTTGGGTTGGAAGGGACCTTCAAGGTCATCTTGCTCCATCCCCCTGCCATGGGCAGGGACATATTCCATTAGACCAGGTTGCTCCAAACCCCATCCAACCTGGCCTTGAACACTTCCAGGGATGGGGCATCCACAGTTTCTCTAGGCTGTGTGTTCCAGCACCTCACCACCCTCAAAATTTCGAATTTTTTTCCCCTAACATCTAATCTAAACTTACTGTCTTTAGTTTGAAGCTATTCCCTTTTATCCTGTCACTCCAGGCCTTGTAAATAATCTCTTTCCTGCTGGCTTCCTTCAAGTACTGAAAGGCCACAATTAGGTCATCCCAAAGCCTTTTCTTTCCCATTTTCTTAATTTTTCATCATAGCAGAGGTGTTCCAAGCCCTCTAAACATCTTGGTGGGCTCCTCTGGGCTTGCTCCAGCAGGCTGATCTTCCTGGGCTAGGGAAGGAGGCAGCTCTGCAGGTGGGGTTTGACCACAGTGGAGCAGAGGGGCAGAATTCCCTCCCTTTTCCTGCTGCCCACACTCCTCTGGATGTGGCCCAGGATGTGTCTGGCTTTCTGGGCTGCCAGAGCACGTGGCTGGGTCATGTCCAGCCTCTCAGCCACCAGCACCTGTTTTTGTTAAACCCCATTGATTTTCCATGGGCCACTGCTCAAGCTTGCCCTGGTCGATGTCCTTCTTTGAACCCATCTGACAAAAATGAATTTCAAGGAGTCTCTCTACTACCAGGAAACAACAACAAATATTTCTCTGAACAGTCCCACCAGTAATAAGCAATGACCATGGAGCTTCCAAGGTCCTTGGTCCACATCATGCTAAAGAGGAACTTAAAAAAAATTCTCGTGGATTACCAAAGCAAAAATAAATAAAGATGAAAAGTGGGAGACTGGGAGACAACAGCCAGAAGGAGAACTGCATGGGGAGAGAGACATTCACAGAGAAGGAAAGGGCAAAAGTTTAAGGCAAAGAGAGACAGATTCCGAACCGAAAAGAAATTAGGATATAACTCCCTGTGGGAGTAAAGCAAGAGAAAAAACACCATATGCTGGGATAACAAGGAAAAACAAGCAAAATATTTACATTTCTTTTCACATAACTGAAAAGGTATAAATCATAAGAAAAACCAGCTTGGTACTCTGGGGGTTTCTCAGTATTGTTTTGTTTACACACAGAGACCCAGGACTTTGCTTAGAGCATCTTCCATTAGCTCTACAGAGCAGAATTACAAATGAGAAACCAGATCATTCTCTGGAAATGATGCTAATATCAGTCTCCTATGGTTAATAAGCTTCTGCACTGTGGAGGTTTTGGCTGAAAGTTCATGCTGCAAATCCAAATAGCACTGGGCAAACATCAGATTGGAATCCTGGAAAAATGCCAAACTCTTGCACCAAAAACCCAGAAAGATGAGAAAAACAACACTCTTATCATTTGACAATGTTACTTTTCTTTCCCTGTTTCCTGCAAACACTGGAAAGAATCTAATTTTCAGTACACTTCTTGTTACCAAAAATCCTAACACAATTTATAGACTGTAATTATAAACCAGACAGTGAAACATGAAGAAACTGAAGACAACAGCTGTTCTCCAATTCAGAGCTAAGAATAAATTTTCAGTCCCAAAAAGCAATTACAGCCTACAGGACCTTTAAACCAGAGAAAAAAGTGAAAATCAAAGTCAAAGGCTGAGATGCCAGTCCATCATTTGTGCCTGTAAGCTATTGACAGATTGCTCCATCAGGTTACAAGATACTGATATCATTTGTCTCTTACTGAAATGCAGCTAAAACATTCAAATATAATAAAGTGACACCTCCACATCATGTTGGAAGGTAAGCAAGAAACAGCTATCAACCAAAATTAGTTCTCCAAGGGAGGCAACAGCACAGTGTTTGACACATCATCAAGGATTACTGCCCTATTTAACAAGATTCCTCTGATGACAAGTAATGACAAAAGTGATGGCTCATAGCCTGGGCTACAGATTTTGCAGACCAAAGCAGAAGATGCCACATGGCCTTGCTCCTCCTCTGAAGGCAGTACACAGGACTGACACTTTCGAGGGTTGTCTGAGTTTAGAGGGAATTCAACATCCAGAACAGAATTATTTAAAAGGTCTCATAACTGGAGTAAACATTAACCTTTATATAATTTGAAAATATTTCTTGTCATAGCTGCTCAGGATTTTATTTTATTGTTGTGGGGGTTTTTTTCACCTATTCTGTGTTAGGAATGCACACTGACAGCAGAATACAGCATTCTACCAGTGCTCACTGCAGTGAGCTAAAGGGTCATGGAGAGACACATGGAGGGTATAGAGATGCTTTTCTTCACGCTATTGTTTCTTATGACTTCCTACATTAAATGCAACTGGAATTTAGAATTCCTCCCTGCTTTGCTTGTTCATCTTTTCTCCCAGCTTAACCTTTCTTTTTTAGCCTTACCCTTAGGATTTCCTACCCCTGGCTATGCCATTCCAAGAACTTCTTTTCTCTGTACTCAGCCAGGTCTGCCTCACTGTGACTTCAGCTGTAGGAGTTAGCAAAATTGGCTGCTTTGATTAGAAATCTGTGAGTGGAAGGCAGATAATAGCCTGGTTCTTTACACCTGATCTCCCAGTGAGGGGTCATTGATGGGGGTCAACAGCTGAAATAAGTGTCTCATCACATGAAGAGTGTGTGAAGGAAAATCCACACTGTCAAATGAAGTGGAGCACAGCAGCACTGGGAGCTGGAGGGGCCTGACTTATCTATATATTTGGGTTGGTTTGAGTTTGGAAAATTTTATTCTAGGAAGGAGCTTCCAGGAACTGTAGAACCTGAAGTTCTGCTCTGAACTGCAGAACAGATGCACCTGAAGGACTGGCAACTCCATCCTCCCAGAAACGGATTTGCCAAAGGGGCAAGAGAACTTGTAAGCACCCCCCCTTCTCCAAGGCTATGCTCTCATCCCTGCAATCAGGCTGCAGGAATAATCTGGAAGCAAGGGGATTTCCTTAAGCCAGTTCACTGATATGCTCTGATTAAATTATCTCCAGACTAATTAATTTGTTGATTGACACTTGTAACATGAAGACCATCCCAGATAATTTGACACTGGCCATTGGTGAATCATCAAGTTAAAGCCTTTACTTTAAATATGAGTGTTATGAATGAAATGTCACATAGTGACATTTGATCTTTTGCACCAATTACTACTGTGCATATGGGCACATAAGCACCATTTAGGCAGAGTCAGACTCAGGCTTTTAGGAGCTCAGGGATCAAAAGAGACAGACTACTTGTCTTGTCTAGGTTTATAGACTACACAGCTATTGAGAGTCCATTAATCATGTAGAGGAAAAAACAGCCATTATGGCTAATGAAAAAGAGAGATGGAATCGAGGAGGTTGAAATGGACAGGTGCCTGTTGTGCCACACAACCTTTCATCCTCCTGAAGAGCCACTGGTGCATGTGTCAATCTGAAATGAATTTTAAAAAAAAATAAAGAGCTACTGTTGGGTTAAATGTGACACAGAGAGAAGTCTGAGATCAAGTCACACACTCTCCAACAGTGGGAGACAGGGTTGTGAAAGCTTGTCCCATTACTATTTAACTTGAATGGTCAAAACAAGTAGGAAATATCCTACAGACAATGATCCTGTGTCAGGTGTGCTGAGAGTCAAAGCCCTGTTCCTTCCCTCAAGACTCCTGTCACCCTTACCTTTAAAACAACACTTGTACCACGTTGCCTGTGCTTCCCACGTCTCATACATGTAGGAAATTACAGATCAGGACTTTCATTCCGCTGCATTTCAGTCTCAAACTGTCAGAGGTGAAAGGAAGAAAGAGAGGGAATATGAGGAAAGAGGGAAAGTCTGGGGATGTATCAGGGGACAGAACTATGCTTCCAGTCCAAAACATGGTGCTAAACAGGCTTCCTTTAGAGAAAGATTAGATGTTTAGAACTAAATTTCGTGGCTTTTTGAAAACTTTTGTCTTCATGATTTTTGAGACAACTGTTGAAACAGAGGTTTATTCTTGACAAAGATGTAAAACTGGAGTACTTCAGAAGTTTCAACAGAAAAAGACTCTAAAATTCTCAACTCAAGACTCAGAGGCTATAATGCCCATGAGAACATGCACTTCCAGCTTTCTTATTTTCTCTTTTGAGCACACCATTGACCCTACCTACAGCTTCCCCCAGCTGTTTGTGTAGCTGCCTCTCGTTTTGGAGAGTGTGTTGAGAGGAAGCCAGCATGATGGATAACAGGAGTCCTTTGACATACCGTGTCATTTATCACATAACAGCCTCAATCCTGCTAAGGTGGCCTTCTCCATATGTCACTGTCAGCTTCTGTGCCACCTCAATGCATCAAAAAGAAAAGTTTGAATATGAAGCACTGTAATTCCTAAGTCACAGCTCATTGCAGCTTTCCAGACATGAAGAACCATTCTGTCTATCTGCCAGCTTGTTTGTTTAATTTTCACTGTCTCACATATGTGAGAAATTAAGTCTTCAGTGTGGAAGAAAACCAGAAAAAAGTCAGAGGTCTAGCAGAGGGAAGGAAGATAAAAATCTCTAATTCCATCAGGAATCCAATGTGTCATTTTGAAGTGGAAAAAAAAAAGGCAGCCTATGACCAATAGGTACTGGGGAATTAGTAAGAATTCTTCCTTCTTCCCACTCAAGGAAAGAGGTTCTCTAATGGGCTCAGAGGTTCTCTAATGGGCTGATGTAAATGTAGCAAGGTTAAAGCAATGCAGACAAGTTCCTGAACTCGGCTGCCTAATGGACACCTATCTCATATCTTCTGCCACTTGAAGGGTACAAAATGCACTGAAGGCTTCCGGGAAAGCCTCTTGAGATTACCCAGCAGGTCCTGCTTTGGGCTATCTCAATTAATCAGAACTCACCCATCAGTCAAGATTTCAGCAAGTCAGCTCCCAGGGGACACCTGAGAACACAAACAAGAGGAGGCTGGAGCCTCTGCTCCTCTCTGTCCTGCTGACACAAACCCACAAGTCTCTGTGCAGTCTCATGAGCTTTACCACAGATGGCAGTGGAAGCATGAGCCACCCACACTTTTCCATGAGCCTGAAGGGATGTAGCCTGGCTCAGGTTAATTAAGTTTAATATCGAGTTTGAGCTGCCTGGAGCACTCACACCTCATCTGGAGCTCTCTTCCCCTCTCTGGTGTGAAATAGTCAAGGCCATCATTCATCATTTCTAGTCTGAAAACACTCCTGCAACAGGGTAAGATCCCTTTTCTCAGCTTGCTCTAACAAACCTCCCTCACCCTGCCCTGCTCATAGCCCAGTCTCTGCAGAGCACCCCCAGCACCATCAGGGCATCCGTGACGCTCCAGATGAGTACAGAACAGGCTCAGTTTTAGCTCCTTGAGTGACCCATGACTGAGCATAGCTCCCACACCAAGCCAGGCAAATCACCCTACCACACACCCTGTCTGTGAATTACCACTTAGAAAGTTACAACCTTCCTTTTCATATTCTTTTAGCAGCTAACACAGCTTACATTCCTGGCCCAAACTTATACAAATCCGAGACTCATTTCCCAGGTTAGATAAATTTGCATATTACATTTCAATGATTCACAGACTCCCCCAGCATGAATGGTGTTAAACTCCAAGAATCAAGATGCCATTTTGGATCATAATAAGTGACTTAAAATATACAGTTTTCCACTTCCTTGGGTCATTGTCATAGAGTCTTAATATATTTCCATTTGATATTGTTCCCTTCCAAAAGGGTCACAGGCAAGCTACATCTTGAAAATTAATCAATGAACCTTTATTATGCTAAACCTTAATAACATTAGTAATATGATGGAACTTAAATACAAGTTTTTTCCCCAGGAACTGTTTACTGACAAAACCTCATCCTTCTGTGACATTCACATTGCTACTGTCCTTTCCTGACATCTACTCTTTCTTAAAGAACCACAGAAGGGATATTAAACACAATCTTCTTTCAAAGCAGTATTTCCACTAGTCATAAGTCAGATGACTCAAAAGTTCCTATTTTTAGTGAGAATTTCAGTGTGCTGAAGATCTTTGAGCAGTTTAGCTTCAGCCCAAATAGCCTTCAATTTCTGTGTCAGATTGGACATCTCCATCCTCTCTTGAATATTTGCAGTAGATGCTCTATATAGATATATTTAAAATGGGAAAAAATAAGAGCCTATTGAGCATTCAGAAAGCCGATGAGCTAAGTCACTAAAAAACCCTTTAAAGGCCTTTGTAGTCCTATAGGCAGCTCTCTCCCTGAAGCTGCAGGATGGGGCTCTGAATCAACAATACCGCTTCTCCTATCCTTTGTCTTTCAGAGTTTGGCATAAAGACAGACTTGTTTATGTGCATGTAGGGAAAATAGGAAGCACAAGAATGATCATTCAGCTAGGGGCAAGCCTGGGTCATTATTTGGGCCACTAGGCAATGGGGTTGAATTATGGCTTGCCATGACAGTATTCTAAATAACTGTTAGCAGGAAATATTATCTTACATTACAGAAACAATTACAAGAGTTAACCATTTGGAAAAGGAAATCATGCTGCTGAAGAAGTGCCATTCAGCCACCACAGCTCACATTCTTCAGATTAAAATAGAAATTTCAAAGGGAAAAGAAGATAAATCAATCCAAGTTTATGTCCAAGTAATGCAACATGTCTTTAGGGTAGCACACACCAAAACATATGCATATTTGTGTTGCTGATTTGCACAAACCCATTCCCATAGGATGAACATCATAATTGAAAATGAGAGCACAAATGGGCACTTAAATGCCTAAACCACAGCTTGAGTAATTGTGCATGCACACACATATCTGTTTTTCAAGCACAACTGCATCCTTTCAGTCCTGGCAATCTGGATCAAAATGGTTTCTATTAACATTATATATGCATTTACATGCATAGAATACTGTATCATTTGGACCTCAGAGTTTTTGGCAAACCTCAAAGCTAACTCCTTATTTAGGTTTCCATGAGGTTTAAGCAAGAATTAGCAATGACAGAGTCATTCCTGCACCATAACTAGTTTATGGAGAATTAGATATGTACTCTTTGGGGACCAATCCATCTGGGACTGCATGTAAAATAATGGTTTCAGAGCTGCCACGTGTGTTTCTCAGAGATTAATAAAATACTCAGGGAAAAACACAAAACAGAGGGGGTTGAGTGCACCTAAGTGATTTCTTTTCTGTGCTTTGCAACATCTGCTGCAGAGCTAGAAATTGGTTGCCACAATTTCTACCCAATGTCCTGAAAGCAGAAACCCACGACATTCACAAAGCAACGGGTCCATCTGCTATGAAAGAAAAAAGTCCAAAAGAGGGACAGTAAGCAATGCCTGAAAGCAAAGCAGGAGCTTTGTTATGGCACTTTGAGACGAAAGATATAACAAATTAACTTCTGTCATTAGTCCACACTTTCAGAACAGACACTCATCACTTAAAACACAGAGAGAGCTATGAACACTGTCAAAGTCAGTTCATTAGAGAATGATCCACTCCAAGTGGACTCCAAAATTGTGTGGGATCTGCTGCTTCAGCTGCATCCCTACGATCTATGGGGCCTGATGGGATTCATCTGAAGATCTTCAAAGAGCTACTGATATTGGAAAAGGTTTTTCAATTATTTTTGAGCAGTCTTCGGAATCCAGAGAGATTCCAGATGACTGGAAGCTGGCAACATTGTCCCAGTTTTCAAGAAGGAGGACCCAGAAACTACAGGTCTGTCAGTGTCACAGGTTTGGGTCAGATATTAGGAAAAAGCTCTTCCCCCAAAAAAAGAAAGGAAAAAAAAAAAGGAAAAAGGGAAAAAAAAAAAAAAAAAAAGGAAAAAGGGAAAAAAAAAAAAAAAAAAAGGAAAAAGGGAAAAAAAAAAAAAAAAAAAGGAAAAAGGGAAAAAAAAAAAAAAAAAAAGGAAAAAGGGAAAAAAAAAAAAAAAAAAAGGAAAAAGTGAAGAAAGAAAAGAAGAAGAAAAAGAAGTCGTCCCCAAAAAGTGCCTGGGGACCAGAATAGGCTCCTCAGGGAAGTGGTCACAGCACCAGCCTGACAGAGTTCAAGAAGCATTTGGACAATATTCTCTGGCACATGCTGTGACTCTTGAAGTGTCCTGTGCAGGGCCAGGACACTTCATCACTTAATGATCCTTATGACTCCCTTCCTACTTGGCATATTCTGTTATTCTGTGATAAATAACATCCCTGAGCTGGGCTTTTGTTCTGATAAGAAATTGTCTAATGAAAAGATAGACTTGATTTGAAGTATTTCTACTGTTTACAGCAACAGAACCTTTTTCTTAATATTCTCCTCTTTATTTACATTCCCAGCTGTATTACTGTTATGAGCCTGAAAGCTCACAGCCATTGATATGGACACTATTTGATTTTTGAACAGGAAACATACTGGATGGGATTACATCCCATTCAAAGCTGTCTAAAGACAGACAGAGAAGTAGCACAGTTCAAGGGTGCCCTCACCTGCATGTCAGGGAAAGCAACAGAAATTATTGCGACTTCAAACACTTAGCTGTTCTCCACCTGAAATCCAGCATGTGCACAAGACCAGAGAACAAAAGTTATTCAAAAGCAAATTCTCTTTTGTGTAACATGCATGTTCTGGAAGGGAAAACAACCCACTCTCCCACTGTCTTTGGATTGCCACATTCAGCCTCTGCATGGGTTTACAGTAGGACACTTGACAGGTAAATCTGCAGACTTTGGTTTGGCTATTCCATGCAGATGGATCAGCCCACAAAGTGTCAGTTGCCTTTCCAGAGATCTCAGTCTAACCCCTTAGATGTTATTTTTGTCATCTAAAAATATCCATGAGAAATGAAGCTTACTCTTAATCTCCTACAGCTCCTTCTACTTCGTGTTCAGACCTGGTGTCACCTCTCTGCTCTCACAGGTGTAATCCAGCCCTGCTTTGGCTAACATTATACCCATCTAAGCATAGAACTCACTGCTACTCAAACGAGGTGCTAGAGATTTCAATTATATAGACCAAGATCTATTAGAAAATTGGATGGAAGTTCACCAACTTTTTTTCACATCACTGGAGCAACATCTTCAAGCCATGATGGTGCACTGTAGAAGTGACTGATTAGTGCAATAAACTACGTGGCTACATAAAGCCTCTTTCCTTGGTTCTTCTCATTTCTGAATGGTATTAAAATAGTTTATGAGTGTTCAGCTGCTTTGCACTTTACACCCTCTTATGTGCCATAACTGTTAGAGGGAAGACAGAAGACTCATCACTTTTTTAATCTTTCCCTTTTGTTTTTATGCTAATGACCTTTTGTTATCTAACAAACAATGAATACAGGAAACATTCCTCAAGAAGTAAATTTTCATTAATGTCATTCCTCTTACTGCTGGCAGAAGACACCACAGACCAGAGCTCGAACTGAGAACCTAACTTCTGCTTCAGGCAGTGCTCCATGGGAGCCAGGGTCCCTGGGAGGACTGGTACTTCCCTCCTTCAAAAGCTGAGCTTATGAGCATTTTAGGAGAAAAATGGGGCAACATGTGAAACAGAGAAGGAAACTTCTACTAGAGATGCTGTCATGGGATGCACCTGGAAAGAATTCTTGCACTCACACCTTATTACTCCCTGGGAACGTTAAAAAAACCTCTCAATAAAACAAAAAAACAGCATTACATTAATATATTGACTTGATTATGGATTGCTATGTGTGTATAGCTGGCAATAAATCCTTTTTCTTATTGGCATTCCATGAAATATACATATATGCATGCAGACTAGAATATAGCAGCTCTTCTCCAGCTGGTAGGAGTCCTTAAGTCTTTGCTATTTGTGGCAGACAAACAAAAGCAATCAAAAAGGTGAATTAGGACCTAGACTACATTGTTCACTTCTCCTCTGTGTTCTGCTTCTCCAGACACTGAAGGATCCTATGAGTTATAGTGCAATATGTAACAATTTTACATAAGGACACATCCACTGGTGAAATTCAATAAGCCAGTTCTAAAACACTATGGAAAAGTTTCTCACTTCTGCACAGCTCTGAATGTGGCATAATTTCCAAAGAATTTAACATCATAAACCACCCCTCTTTCCATGCAGAAAAACACCAGCACAGTTACCTGAGAGTCCCTACCAAGGTTATGACCTCATGGAGGTAGTGCTCATACACTAACTTCAGAGTCATGCAATGTGCACAGACCCAAGGTGCACCTTCACTGGAGCCTTTTCCCTGCCAGTGTCACCCCCTGCTTCTCTATTTCCTCCCCTCAGCTCAAACCTGAGCTATACAACTCTAAGAGCCCTTCAATTTTTCTACCCCTTAAAAACTCGGAGCTCCTTTGCAGCATTAAAATTGTGCTGCACCTTTTTTTCCCAGCAGTGCTGCCCATTAAGGTGCAGAAAAGGTATTCATTTCTCACCCTCTCATTGCAGTATTGACTCAATTTTCTGGGTTTTATTTTCTTGATGCTTCTGTGGGACATTCAGCTGGGTTTATGAAATTAGGATGGCAATTTGCTGAAACCACTGGAGCAAATTTTGCCCGTGTAATTACCCAATTGCATGTGCAATCACACAAACCATGTGCACAGGTAAACAATTCAACGTCAGCTGGACCTCTGTAGGTACATTTTTGCACAGCAATTTTGAAAACATAAGCTCTCAAATGAAGCTTATTTTTGTAGATAAGGCTCTTCATCACTTTTCTACAAACATCATTTCCACTTGCCAGTCTGTTTCCCCAACCCTAGGTCACTTTACATCCCCTCTCCTATCACAGTACTTCACCAGCTTTTAATGCTATATTTGAATAACAGATTCCAAAGAGAGGGAAGGGGAAAAGTGAGAGAGAAATACATAAATAAATAAATAAAAATGTTAAAGAACAGTATTAGCCAAAACACAAAGTTAATGCAGCATAGAATTTTTAAAAAGCAAACTCATGGAAAATAATTTTGTAACTTTTACACTTGCAAAACTAAGCTCCTGATTTTTTTTTTGTTCATAAGCTTTCAAAAATTTCAGTGCATATTTCACAAAAAAATTATGTGTTTTAATACTTAAAAGGGCCAAATAGCAACATAAAATGAGAAATGTCACTTGGAACTCCAGGGATGTCCAGTTTTCATGGCGAAAGAAATATTGCCTGATTTATTACACAGGGTAATATATGAAGGTATATTACAAGAGACAATAACCTTCATTCCCATGCAATTTCAGCTTTCCAGGTAGTGTGGATATTGCAGTAAAGTACTGGACATTCTTCATTGCATCTATAAAAGTGAAGTTTTTACAATTTCATTTTGTGGACTTCTATTTTCCCATCCTATGAATAACAACTCCATCTCTGCATCTGTAGCTTCCAACAGGCTTTAACTCAGGTAAACAGACTTGATCTTGAGATGGGTGGCCAAAAAAGCCCCTTTACCTGTGATATTAGTCCAACTCCAAAATATTCAGCTTGGATATCAGTATTTGATGTCTACCACAGTCACCCACAATGTACCATGCAAGTTCAGCAACAATTACATCTCACTGTAAATTTGCTTATGCAGCCAGCTGGGCCAGGGTTTGCATATATGAAAATCCCAAGAAGGTATAAAGAGACTCCTGATTTTAATACATTTCCCCAATTCCTGCCTTGATGATACTGAGGTATGCTTTACAAACTCTCATCAAGTGGCTTTGGCAGTCATTGCAGCAAGATAATTTCCCTGGGCCAGGATGTAAGCCTGAGGAAGAGCTGCAACTACAAAGCTCAGAGCTCCATGAAGTGCTTCATGCAGCCAGGGCTGAGATGCTGGGTCAGGCTGCATGGGAGCCAAGAGCACAGCATCCTTTTCATTCCTCCCAGCCCCACTGCACAGCCTGTGGCACTAATGCACCAGGCCCTAACAAGGCACCAGCTGCTCCTTGCCTGTCTCTCTACAGAGCCCAGCACAGGCACAATTGTGATGGGAATAATATCCCACAAATGGGACTCAAATAAGCATAATAACAAACAAAAGGGATAATGACACACAATCAAGCTAACAAGAATTATGATATAATTCAATCATCTCATTAACTTTACTAAAAGCTAGCTTTGTACACCAGTCTCCTGGCTCCTGAAAATGTCTTCAAAGGAGTGCACACATCTGATTACAAACTCACATCATCAGTCAGGAAAGCAGACACAAATGCAGAACAAAGGGATTCCTTTCTGAGCCTGTGGAACAACCTGTTCATATCTAATATTCATGCTAACTTGAAAATGCAAGGTAGAACCCATCCAAAATGAAATAGTTCCCAAGGCTAGAAGCTGAAGTGTTCAGTAGTCCAAGGCAGTAACATCTGAGCCCACACCCAGTGATTTTTGTAGTAAAATTTCCAGGCGACCTTGCATGACCAGCATAAATTGTACAGGGAAGAGCACAGGGACACACACACAACTCATTGGGCACCTTCACTGTGTAAGAGCTTACAAAGCACGTGCTTTGGCAATTGGCAGCTGGGAGACTGATGAAACATGGAACAATGCCTTGGATCCTTCCAGTTTTTAATATGGCCATTAACTAATTAGATTTCACGACCATTTAGAAGACAGATGATATTGCCATCTCCATTCTATTAGCAAGAACAATATGGTACTTCCATGAGAAACCTGCCAACAGGAGAATGAGGCCCCAGAATTTAAACAAACCCTAGATCCTGTCCACATCACACCTTGTAGTCAAAAGGCAGCAGTTGTGATGCTCAGTTATTAGGCTGGACACTGAGACAAGCAGTTATGAGCAACAAATTATGTTCACTCTCTGGGTCAAACTCCTGAAAGCACATGGGATATGCTGAAGATAAAAGGAATTGTAGCAAAGCACCCAAAATTTCAGCTGTAGACCTTCTGAGAAGCAAAAGCACCAAGCAATAAAGCCAACTGCTGATACAAGGCTGGTGCTGAGTCCCACAAACAATGATATCAACACAGGCTCCTGTTTTAGAGGCTCAGGCACACTATAAATTAGGTGAGGGTGTTAAAACAACAGCTGGCTGCTAATTAGTCACAGCCCCCCTCAGCAGGGTATCAGCAAAGTGGCAGAGAACATCTCAAGTAAATTAAATTTTAAAAAATCCTACTGCAATCACTCCCCTGACAGACCCTTCCTTCATCTCCCCTCTCAGCTTTTTATTTATTGTAATTACTTTAGTAATAAGATTTGTTTCCTTGTTATTATATATATTACCATGCAGGGCAACAACAACAACAACAACAAAAAATAATAGCTGGGAAGAGTTATGGAGCTTATTTATCTCCTTGGCTGTTATTGGGCCGTTGGGTGGAGAGAGCAATGAGGAGATGGGGGCCTGGGAAAAGCAGTAAATAGAAAAGAAAGCATATTCCTTGGGAGCAGAGACATATGGGGGCATATTTACGAAGGAGGAAACACTGACAATGAGTGAATAGAGCTAATAACTCAGGGGGCCCAGCAGCCCTGGCTGATAAAGGAAGGAATAAACAATCCTGCACTGGAAGGGCTGTCAGAAGGGAGAGTCCTGGGGTGCAGCTGTCTGCAGGGGGATGTTTATCACAGAAGGAGAGCCAAGGATGGGCTGTCACATCAGCACAGCACAAAGGGCCTTGGATGAAACTGGGGCACCTCCCACAGCAGAGAGGAAACTCAGACAAGTGTGTGGTGCAGGGCCAGACACCATTTCTGGTTGTTCCACCAAGGAACAATTCACAGAAATGAGAGCTAAGAAATACTGCAGCTCATATTTTATCTCATGCTGTGCAGGCACTAGCCACATTTGGTACCCTAAGCTCTCAAATCCATCACTGCCCTCTCAGTGAAAGGCAACAGAAGCAACACCTGAGGCACCAAAGCAGCAAAGAGCTGTAAAAATTTCTGCTGTACTTGAGGAAAATTAGTCCACACTTCATGTGCACCTCCCAGAGCCACCGAGTATCCCAGTACAGATGTTCCCAGAACTTGCATCTTTGTCATCTCTGAGCAGTCAGAGATGTATCCCAATACAGATGTTCCCAGAACTTGCATCTCTGTCATCTCATGAGACCAATGCACATGCTCTTGCCACCTCCCAATGTGCATCTCAGAGCACAGCCAGTGTATGTGAGGGTTGAGTCTTTCACAATTTACAAAATGCTCTTTTTTCCCAAGTATGCCTTCCACATATGCCTACCCAACTACTTTTGGCAAGGTGGTAACAATTTAGGTGTAGAACTTCTGAAGAAAACACAGGGATGGGCTCAGAGAACATCTGTCAAAGAGCAGCACATGACTCCTGTAGCACCTCTCTCCCAGAGAGAAATTCCATTAATTCAAAACTACTCCTTCCCCAGCCTTCTCACATCTCTGCTCTGTCCTTAGAGAAACAAACACATCATAGATTAACCAGTCTGGAGAGAGCATTTGGAGTGTGTTTGCAGAGTGCATGGCACTAATTTAGAACTAAACTTCTCCTTCAACCCTCTGACCACAGAGAAGCAATAAAGAGAAGGAGGGATGCCTGCAGCTGTACAGCTTTGTGTGACATCACCTCAAGATTTAGTCCTTAAGGATGCAGTTCTGCATCATAAACTGACTCCTTAGACCAGCCATTAGCTTTTTTCCCTATCCCTGATCCTTTCTACCTCTTATTGCCCAGAGAACACAATGTGTCCATTCAGGAGAGTAAGCATTAATACAGGAGAAAAAAAGGTCATTTATACAAATAGTGTCTTATGTGCTTCTCCTCCTCCTAAGGTCATCCTTCCAAACAGAAGGCACCAGGTTCCAAAGGTTAAGTGGGAGCACACTCCTTTTTTCCTTTGTACTTTTTGAGACTGTGCAGAGGAAAACTGTTCTAGGAGGGATTTTAGGGGGCATTTCTCTCTCTTTATGTCAGTAATAGTCAAACAACTGAAGCTTTTCTCTGATAGGCTTGAGGAGGTAATGAACAAAGCCCCTGTGTAAACAAGGAACAGAGAGAGTAAATTAAAGGGGAGGGAGCATCAAGGGAGAGACAGAAAACCCAGCACCTCACCTGCCTTTCCTTGGAGATGCAAAGCTTACTCAGCCTGTGCTGGGGGAGGGCAGGTGCAGGAGAGAATAGGATGTTTTTAAAACAGATGAAGAATAGTCCATGGCTATATTCCAAAAGAACAACCAGGAATTCCTCTACCTAGCTGCTACTATGGTTACCCCACGCCTTTGAAGAAATCATGTGGCTTCCAATAAATTTCCTTCATCTAAAAGAGACCCACCAACTCCCATCTCCACTCATTGGTTCATTATTTTGCAAAATTCATCAAGTTCTTTTCAATGAAAAGCCTCCTTGATTCAACAGGAGGGAAGAATGAGAAAAGGGAAGCAGATGAAAATAAAAAGGAATCATTTAAATCAGGTAAAGGAAGAGGAAGAAGATGCCAACTCTTACACATTCCCACAAGCTTTTACACATTCACACACACTCTTACATGCTACCAGTATGCCTGAGCCATAGAACAAAAATATTTTTTTTTTACTATAGGAGGAGCCACAGCTACCAAAAAACATACATATAAAGAAACAAGAAAAATATGGGAGGAGAGAGAATCCATGGGAGGATTCATAAGAGAGATATATTTAATTTAAAGCATAAAGGAATTGTTTATTCCCCTCTGCACGCCTCATGATCAATAAAGGAGACGCGGCCAAGTCCCTGTTCTCCTGGTCCTATCCATTTAAGATTAGTAAACTCTTCTTCATCACCAAATTTAACTACAGTTCAGTTTCATCTGCAGCACTGAGCACAAAACACACCTCCTGTGTGACACATACCCTTCATTCAGGTGTCACCAAGAGCCACAGTCTCCCTCCTAAAGGTCCCTTCTCTGCTGCACTGGTTCCTGACAGCTGGAGGAAAAGGTCAGCCATTCCCTCCAGTCCTGCATCTGATGGAAAATTTAACTAAGTGTAGTGAGAGGAAAAATATAAGGGGGAAAAGCCACAATTGTTTTTCCTGTTTCTTCTGTCTGAGAGGATCAAGAAAGCATTTGGTGCCAGCAGAGGCTTCAAGTACCCTGGGGCAGTACCCAGCTATTCTGAACAGTGCTCCCAGACTTCTGACAGACCCAGGCTCTTGGGAGCACAGCAGCCCAAAATCTGTGACTTCACAGACTAGAGCCTTTCAGAAAAGCCCAAGGTGCTCCCTGGTGAGCCACTCACCCCAAACTCAAGTGAGTTTGAAACCCAGCTCAATTCAGTTGTTGCTCAGGATTTGCTTTTTTGTTCCCATAACCCTCAATAATCACAGCCTAACCCCAAAGCAGGCGTGGGACTGTAGCTTAATAAATGTTCTTCCTCTACACTTTGCTGTGTTCCAGTGCTTATTTAAGCCCATCTTTCAGCTTTGACATTTGTTGTGTGCTCCTCTGCAATAAGCCAAGGGACACAGTTGTTGCAAACTCTACAAGACCCCATTAATAGGTCAAGACAGCAGCCACTGGTGGGATGTGGTCATGATGTCCTGCCCTTGCATTGGGCAGGACCAACAGTTATTAACTCACTGCCACTCCACAAACACCCAAAGTGAACAAATCCCACTGTCTGCAGGGAGGAGGAGATTTGTTTTCCAGCAAAGAACAAGCCTACCTTAGCTTAGTGCCCTCTTCAAGGTTTCACACAACAATATTTATTTCAGCTCTAAATATTAGGAGCAGAGTTGTACCTTTTCCAGTCATGTACAGGGAGAGGGAAGTTAGTGTGTGTGGATAGGGAGTGTATAAGGTAAAGAATGCAAAAAGGAATCAATATTTTTCCAAGATCAGATTCAGTATCTCTTAGGAAGCATGTGGGAAGGAAGATTGAAAAGAAGGTGGGAGAAGGAGGAAGGTTCACTATACAGAAATATTTCTGTAAAATTTTAAGAAATCCTTATTCATCCTCCCCTGCCAGGTAATACAAAGCATTAATTACAGCCAGTTTTTCCCCAAGCATATCTGCTTTGCAGCTGTATTCTGCCCTGCTGCTTTAGCAGAATGGATAAACCTCCATTTGCCAGTAAAGACCCTGTTTCTCTAGCACCACTAACATTCCTTCCAGGGAACTGAGAGATCTTCTGGACACAGACAGTGCAGAACCACATGCACCTGACAAGTGCAGGACAGCACACCAGGCCATGTCTCAGATTCACATTTTCCCTATAGGACTGATAACAGGATGAATAAAAACACAGGGCAAAGGGAATTCTGCCAGAACAAACACTGAGGATGGGAACTGCTGGGAGCACAGACAAACCCCAGGATAAGCACGCATCACAACTCACTTGCCATTGATGACTCCATCAGGATTAAGCATGGGCACAATCTTGAAGATGAAACATTTCCTCAGGAGCTCAGCAATGGGATCGCTGCTCACCAGGAACTCCAGGGTGCCCTTCATCACCCAGCTGGCATTGCTCTCCCCAGGGTGAACACGGGCTGTGAGGAACACGTAAGGACGGCTGCCTGCAAAGCAAAAACACCCCCAGACTAAACAGGGCTTTTCTTTGAACAAGGTCTTTGCAAGTGGATTTTATTCCTTTTGAATTTAGATAGCAATCTAAAATGCATTCTAAGGAAAATACATCCCTAGATATTCCAGATATTTTCTCAAGATGCTGTTTATAAACTGATCACAGATTTGGTCCTCAGAACCAGCACCGAGCTAATTTCCCTTTTTAGTCTGTGATAACTTCTAGGTATTTACATCTATCACTAGAAAGCATTCTGCAGGTGCAGGTTACTGCCTTCAAACAGCTTTACCGTACTTTCTAGCAACTATTGAAAGTTTGATCCCATCAAATTTCATTAAGGTTTAAAAGGCAGCAAGTTATTTAATTGTCTAAGGTCCTGCTCCACTTTCAGTATTTCACCATTGACAATTCAGAACTTTCTAAATATCTAAGCAGATTTTCCCACTCGTAAGGGGCTCCAAGGACATGCAAGCTGCCTGATCTCTGGAAATAATTTGTGCTGTAAGGTCAAAATCATAATTAATTGAACTAAACTGATATAATTAAAGAAAATGCACTAATATGTTCACCAGAGCTATGGGGGTTGAGTACACAAAACTAACCATTATTGCATAACAATACAACAAAAGCTAGAAATAACAATGCACATGTTAGCTAAGGCAAGCTGTTGCTTTTGGTGGAAAGACTTCTTCAGTTTCATATAATATAGATGGCTCACTCAAATTAGAAAGGCTGATTATCAGAAGTTGCAACCAGAAGAGTTCATCTGTTTTCAGCACTGCTTCCATGCATGGAACATAAGCTGTGGCAATTTGAGTAGGGCAGGGGATTTGGGGGGGTTGCCTTTTAAAAAAAACCCCAAGAATACATCAAATTTTTACTGAACAGTTCATTGATAATCTCTACTGAACCTATTTCAAAACAGACTTGCAACTTAACAGCAAAAGTTTCCTTGTTATCAGATATGTTATTTGCTGTTCCTGTGAAAAAGCCACTAAACACATTTGGTCTGGGTACAAGCCTCCAAAAACTCTCAGCATACATATGCTTAGAAAAGACCAAGTTTGACAGCAGATTCTTTGAAGATCCCATCTGTGCTGAGCACACTTCAGGGATGGGCCAAGGAAACAGGAGAAGGCAGAAGGAGACACCTGCCAGGCACAGAAAATAAAAGGAAAGGAGAAAGCAATTATCTGTGTTAAAATGATCCTTTTGTGGGCATTCACTATCACAAGTCAAGCTGACAGATTTATTCAGTGGAAAGCTTTATCTCTCAGGGCATCACAGCCATGCCAGGGCAGGTTTGTCCTGCTCCATCAGGACACATCAGAGCTCAGGCTCTGTTCCCTTCATGAACTGAAGGGCCCCAGCTGGCAGGACTGGGAGAGGCAACAGGACGGAATGCAAAACCAAAGGCATCAGCTGAGTGCCCTTGTAAACAAATGCTGAATTAGCACCTTACACGCTTTTGTCTTTATCTCCCAAAGGCATCCATCAGTTTCCAAATGTGTTACAAATCATTAATCCATCATAGTAAAACAGGGAGGTGGAACACCATCCCCAAAAATACAGATGGTAATAAAGGATGTTTAGCTGCTTGTCTGACCAAGAAAAGGCTGTATCAGAGCTGGGAATACAGGTGAAAATTCTCATTTCACATTCAAACAAGGAATAAGCATTAATTTCTCTCCTTACCTGTATATTCTGCATAGTTCTGCCCAGTATATACTGTACAGCACAATTTAGTTACATCATATAGGGACACACTCGGATTTAGGAATAATCCCACATCCACACTTCCTTATTAAACAGTTGGTGGGCACTAGAAGAGTGAACAGCCCTCCCAGCTCAAAGAGCTCATACAGAGCAATCATGTTCTGGTCCAGTAAAGCAACTGGGACTCTGTTCCTCAACACCACATATTAGGCTTTTGTCATTCTTACACCTCACCATACTGGGGGGTTGGTACATTTTCATCAACATGCACTTAGGTACTTAAGGATTGCCAAAGACTCCTTTAGCTCCTGCAGAACCAGCCATTCTGATTTTTCCCCCCAAATTAGAAGACACTAGTTCTATTCTTCTCCAGATAATCGTGCATTACCATCTACCTTAGTAATGCCTTATAATAGCAACAAACAAAAGCCAGATTTCACAAAGACATCAGCTGCATTTTGCCATTTCCAAACATTTTCTCCTTTCTCCCATCACCGTGATTTAGTGCTGTTTTGCAGGCTCATTGCTGAGCCAAACTTATGGGGCTGTGCAGTTATAGCTGGGAATGAGGCTCCTGAGGACTTCTAATGGACAACAGCTGTAAATAGCACAGAGCAAAATAAAATGTGCTCTCTTTTGCAATTGATGAATACAGCTTTAACAACTCTTACCCCTTCTGGATATTGATACAGAGAGCAGCATCTTAATTGAGAGGTTCATTCCTCAGTCAGAATAAGAAAAATAAAATAAACCTCCAAGCAACTGCTTTCTCATGTCAGAAACCCAGGACAATTTGCCATAATTCTGCTAATTGCAATAGCATGGGGCTGGCAGAGATCTGACTTCTGCTGTTTCTCTCAAGGCTCATCAAAGACAAGCTTGTCTTACTCAGACTCAGTGTTGGAAAAGCTCCTGGAGTCTCCAGATCTTAAACCCTAGGAAACATGAGGGAAGGGAAAGAGACCAGAGATCACCTACACTGTTCTCCTGTGGATGACAACGGGAGGGCTCCATTGCTTGCAGGTCCAGCCAAGGAAATCTCTCTATTCCAGTGAAAGTTTCCTTTGAAAGATCCCCTCCTGCCAAGCACATCCTCAGCTCTGACATCCCACCCACAGGAGAGTCGTAAGGGAGGTTTGTATAAGCAAGGAAACCACAGAGCTTGTTAACTGTCTGTTCCCTTCACAGGGGCCATCACAGCCAAATCCCACCTCCAAATGCTGCTCCCCCAGAGCGCTCCCAGCACGAAAACTAATGAAGCAGCAAATAGAGCAAAGAGCTGATGACATGGCCATAAAACTTGCTACTCTTGAAACACCTGGAAAACAGCAGGAGCGGCCCAAACCTATGGTTTACAGCATATCCAGTTACTTTGGAATTACTGTGCTAACTGCTATTAACAGAGCTCTGAAAGGAGTAGACAGAGCACTGGCCAGCCATGCTCCACACTCAACTGGCAACCCCAGTGGAGATCTCTGCACTCAGTTCAGCCAATTCCCTTCATTCCTGACTTCCAGCACCCCCATAACAGCTCAGTACCACCCAGTACAACTTACTGGTGCCCAGCTGCCCTTCTCTCTCTGCTCTTTCAGAGCTCCATGGTACAATTTCCCATGCCGTGCTAAACCTGTGTTAAGGACCCACAACCTCAGGTTCTCTCATATACCTCTTCCCAGGACCAGAACTGAGCTTAAGTCTTGAGACTCCTCAGGCCAACACTTAGGCAGCTCCATTCCAGGTTCTGAGGAAGCTGCCTGAAAGCTCAGGTTAGCCATTTATCTCTGCAAAGCCCACATGACACATAACCTTCTCTGGGAATGTAAATAACAAAAAGGGAAAATAGAGGAGCCTTTTCCTGCTACATAAAGCCTTATCCAACAGATCATGTCTCCTTACACTGTGTTACATTTCAACATGCCCAGAATATAACATGGCATCAACAATACCCAAGGTGGGAGATTAAAGAACCACTGATTCCTCTTGCAAAACTTCGAGCAAAGAACCTTTGAATGATAATTTTACTAATGCACCACCTAATTCCCATCTCTCCTTCTCTTCACTCATTTTTGATTGTGTATATATGAAAGAAAATGAGAGCTTTGTTCTTCCAGTTGTGCTAACTTGCTGCTTAATCTCCTGCCTCTAAGGGTCCTCCTCTAGTCATGTCATCACCAAGGTTCACTAAGAGGTGGCTTTGATGTCACTAATCGTGACATCAACTGGGGAAAGAGAAGCCTGAAAGAAAAGAACAAAACCCCATTAACACAGCAGTGTCCCTCATCAAGGGGAGCACAGAAAGGAAATGAAAAGCAGTTCCAGATGCCCTGACCTGGGCTGCTGCTCTAAATTATTTCAAGATGAGGTTTGAGCCGTGCCATTTGTAAAGGGACAGGGCATTGAAATAATGCAGGGCTAGGATGTTTTTAAGGAGTAAAAGGGAATTATGTACACAGCATGTGAAAAATTCAGTCTAGGTCTGGATCTTGGGCTGGAACTTTCTGGCTGTGCCTCTGCATACCTCTCTTTCCTTTGCACAAGCCCAGGGCCATTAAGACAGAGGCTTCTTTTTCTGCTTTATGTACAGCATGCCTACCACGAGCATTACACAGATCAAAGGGCCAAGTTTACCCCAGGATATAGTAGAGAAAAACCAAGAAAGTAAAACTTTTCCTTCCAACTTAATTAGCTGTTCCCACTACAGGCTGTTCTGTGAGTAAATAATGGGTAAACAAGAGGACCATCACATAGCTCTCCCATGCATGTCACAGCTGCTTCATGCCCTGGATCCTTCTGACATGCCCAAGGCTGCAGAGTTATGCAAAGCCAGAGAGAAGAGGGGATATGGAGTGATGCACAATGAATATATTAAAGTATATTTGTAAAAAACATCAAATACTGAGATCACAGAAAACAATGAGCCTGATCTGAGGCAGAATCTGTATCAGATACTTTTCTCCCCTCCTAAAACTTTTCCACCAGTTGTCAGACTTTCAGTTGCCTTAAGACAGAATAATTCTTCCTTGCCCATCTCCCCCTGTCCCAGATTGCTGTCTCCTTGCTGTGCCTGGTTTTGGCTGGATGCTCCAAAAGCAGATACATCTTAATACAGAGGCAAAACACAGTCTAGCAGGATCAGCTGTTGTTTTCCAGAAATATCAGTGAGCCATTCCTTTCTTAAATATTTCTGTATTATATGTATTATTTCTATTACCTATGGCAAAGAAATGAACATGAGAAATAATCTCAGCTGCCTGTTCCCTACCTTCATAGCTTGATGTGGGAGTTTCAGCCTCCAAGTTGCTTGGCAACCTTCTTTTGTGTACATGTTTTATGAATTTATTCACCTCTGAATCAGAGATGATCAGGGAGCTGAATATGGGTACAGACTGCTCAGCCTCAGTTCAGCTTGACCTGCTACTACCGCTGGGTTTGAACTCCAGGAAATTGGTAAGCAAGTTGTCAAGGCTGTTTTGGGGAAGTTTCCAAAATACTAAGCTCTTAAACAGCAGGAACCACCATCATTATGTAGCAGGATCTTCAGTATGACTGAAGGCAAAGGAAACCCACACAAACTAATTCCAGTTCAAATTGAAGCATTCCTCTTGGGGCAAGCTGGGGAACAACTGCACCTTATTTTCAACACTTACACCCATGGAAAGCCTCCTGTAACCCTTTGCAAATTGCCTCAGATTAAAAGGAACATCCCCATCCCAAGTGTGTGCACCTGCATTAGTCCAGCAGAAATTTCCAACCACTGCCCCCTCCAGTCCTGGGTACACCCACTCAGCATTCACTGGCATATCCAGTGTCACTCTGCACACCCTCTGAGCTGCTCAAATATCATCAGACTTCAAAACTGAAACCATGCAAGTACCTTATTAAGCTGCTGTCAAGCAAGTTACCTGCATTTACCTCCTCCCAGGGCTAGCAGAGGAATTCCTCTGCCTGGGTGCAGCTCCCTCACCTGTGCTCACTGCTGTCATCCACCACTGCTCCCCTCAGCCACATTCCCAGGGCATGAAACCAAGATGGGGAGACAGCTGGCTAGGAAAAAGTACCCTGATCCAAGAAGGATCAGGAAATTACAGCAGATGAGATAATAATGCAAAGCAGTTGCAAAAATGGCAGCTCTCCTGGGACCCACACCAGGCAACGTCACAGCTGAAGCAAGGAACACTCTCTTACTTCCCTCTGCTCAACCCAGTGAGAAAAACCAAATAGTTGCAGTGCTGTGCCCACTGCTGCCCACCACAGGTTTAAAAAATTGATGAAAATTGAAGAGATCATTGAAAATCATCAAATGTTTAGAAGTCTTAGGCTGAAAAATTGGACAAAATGGGTTTCAGACACGGAAAGAAAATGTGGACAGAGAGGAAGGAGAAATAACCTTTAAATTGCAAAAGGCTGCTGTAAAAAGATTGCAATCATCTGTCCTCACTGCCCACTGGGACTAGGCTGCATAAAAAGAAACACAAGTTACTATCAGCTAAGACAACTTGTGGCGACCTGACTGCCCTCACTGCTGTGCCTGAATGTTGGCCCTCCCTCCTGATGGGTCCTTGTTCATAAATCCTGTGCCTCCTCTACAGTACCCAAAGCAGTGCCAGCAGAGGCCTGTAGCCACATAAGTCATAGCAGCTCCTTTTGAAACTTGCCCCTTATTCCCTCTGGAACTAGTTCTCTGTTCTGAGGGCTGCTGGAATCACTATTCCAGTCCACAAGGCAGCCCTGCCACCTCCTGTGTTCTCTTTGATGCAAGGTGTCTGCTTACTACTTAATGTAAGCCATGTTAAGCCATGTTAACCATTCGCTGCTAATTAGTGGCTAATCAGAAATATCAGAAATATTTCATCATCATATTTTGATATCATTAGAGCTTCTTGCCACATACAGAACAGAACTATTTATGGAAAATTCTGTCTTACCTGCTCATTTAGTGACAGTCTTGCTACTTCAAAACTGGAGTAATATAATTTCTGGGATTTCTCTCATCAGTAATAATCTTCCAAAGCCTCTCTATTACCCTTAAGATTACCATTTCTCAGCTTCTGCTTATGTATGCCTTGAAAGGTGTGAGCAGCAACCACTAAGATCAGCTCCAACACATGATCTAGGTAGCTGATGTAGGGAGCTCCAGATTATCTGTCAGAAGGCAGGCAAGGATCTATCACCCCCTGCTTCTATAACACACACATTATGGCTTTAATTTGTTCTGTGGCAGCAGGCAATTTCAGATACTCAAGTATTTCGTATTGCCATGGCCAGGCCATCAATCCACGTGTTTTTCAGTCAGCATGGGAGAAATGTAGACTGTCTTGCAGAGATGCAAGGCTTCTGAGACCTGGCAAGCAGTAAAAAACAGTATTTTCAAGTTAGGCATATATGTGACTTTCTCCTTCTGGGGTTTTTGCACAAAGACAAAAAAGCTGAACTGAGAGAAGAACTAGAACGTTACCCTGAACTGTCCCACGCCTAAAAGAAGGTGAAGGCAGGAGATGAGTACACAGAGACCTGAAGGACAGCTGCTGTAACAGGCCGAGTGCAGAGATCCATGGAGCTATAAAATCCATGGGCTCTTTTCCGAGAGAAGGATTTCATCTGAAATGAAATCAGGCAGGAGGAGCAGACTGAAAAAGCTTCCATTGTCATAAAAATATCTCCCTGGGTAATCCACAGTGATGGAAAAAGGAAACCCTGATAATTTATGTGACAGTTTAATGGGATTTTGGTGACATAGGATACTTTAGAAAGAATTTGCCCAAATAGGACAGACAGGAATTTAACAAGGCTTCAGCTCCGAACCAGCAATTTTTTCACCCCTTGCTTTTACATTTCATTCTACATACCCACTGCTCACTCACAGCTCATCTTTCTCATTTGCAAGGCACATTTCAACACTTTCTGGTTAGATCCCCTGCCAGAGAGGCTTCTGAGTGTCTGACCCCTAAAGGGATCAAGCTGCCTTTGCACCTACAGGGCAGAGCATCACTGAGCTGTGAACTCTGAGTCATGAACTGCCCTCTGGCCACATCCCCTGCTCTGTGGATGGCACTAATATCTTCTGTTTGGAAATTAAGGGCAGCAGATGGACAGTCCGGAGCAGGAGGTGCTGGCAGAGGGGATGCCCCCAGAACACACTCCAGGAATAAATGGCTTTCACACAGAGTGAGTAATGCCTCAGTCCCCATCTCCTGCCTGTGGGGGACACAGCCTTCACCCCCAGCACAACACCCCTGCCCTTCACTGCCATGGCTCCCAGAGCAGGCTCAGTGCAAGAGGAATTGCTCAGAGTGCCAAACACGGGTGAATCCGGGGTTAATGGCATGAAACTCCACAAAGGAACATTTAGACTGAATATCAGAGAGTTACACTAAAAAGTCTCGCCTGTGGAGAGGTGGAAGTTAACATTAAAACCACATTGCCCAGAGCACGAGAAGTCATTTTGTACACAACAATCCTGCAGTGGCTGGGGACAGAAATAACCCAACAGGAATTTGTTTTCTTTGCTAACTTCAATGGATCCAGTTAAGAAGCCCAAGTTTTGCTAATTTCTCCTTCTGGGAAATCCAGGCATGAAAGAAATGGTGAAAAATTGGGTGAAGATCTCAATATTTTGTCCACTCTGAGATGAACTTAGAACTTGCCTGTGAGCCCTAAATTGTGCATGAGAAACAGAGCACCCGTCAGTGTTTCTTTCACTGCTGGGAATAACAGCCAAGTTTAACAGTTTAACATAAGTTTAAGTTGTGTAGTACTTAAAGCTGTTCTGCTCTACAGAAGACAAAGTCTATAGTTTATTCTAAAAATGCTCTTTACTCTTTATGCAGTACTTCTTTAAAACCCACCTATTACCACCTACAGCATAAAGCAATGTTTATTCTTAAATATGTGTTGTGCTTTTAAGTGACAGAGATCCATCTCTCCCTGACTTGAAGTCTTCCTCAGGGAATGACTTGAAAGTAGTAAAATATATTAAAAGAAAGTACAATCAGAGCCTCTCATTGTCAAAGTGATAAAATATCAATTTTGTTAAGATAAAAAGCATCACAGATTGCCTCTGATGGTAACAATTAAATTTTGGTCTTCACTTGATTTGATATTTATCGCTCATTGCCCCAGAATCAGTCAAGCAGGGAATGTTTCTTAAAAATAATATTATTCTGTATTTTTCCTGGACCAAGCAAACTATAAGAATTTTAAATTGTATGTTTCCTTACATATAAAAAAAAACCCAGAGGAAGGAAGAAATAAACAAAAAGTCTACAAAAAACCTTCCATTATTTCACTATGTCAACAGCTTCAGAGTAAAGGACCTTCTCCATGTTGACCACATTTGTGGCATCACTAAATTGACTTCTGCATTATTGCTGTCTAAGTCTATCCTAAATCTTGAAACTACACTGCCCAGAGCTGATCCCAAAGGAAATTCTTGCTTTCCACAAACAAGAGATCAATGAGGTTAAACAGTGTCCAAATTTTGAATAATGAATCTTGTCTTCATGGCAAGGTCTTAGATGAACTCCCCAAATACGTGAGCAAAAGAACACAAATAAGGGGTAAACATAAAAGGTCTTTCAGTCAGAACATCAACAGAGCAAAACTCATGCTGGCCCCAAGATCTTGTATCATGACATAAGCAGCACCATGTTCCATCCCTTAGACTGCATGATGTGTTGTGTGACAGACCACGAGCAGAACATAAGTTTTCCAGGAGAAGCAGCAGAGATGAGCCCTGAAGTTCCCAACCAAGTTCATAATGTATTTTTTTCCAAGCAGTCCTACTATTGAGATATCCTAAAGATGAAGAAGGAATCAGCCTCACATAGCACAAGTACCAGAGTACTTGACAAAACTAGGTGGAACAAAATTTGCCACTGCATAAAGCAGATAACATGCAGAAATTTCAGTCTGTGGAAAGACACACTAAGCAGTCAGTAAGATCTTCCCTTCAGATGCCAGCAAAATGATGTCTAATGGATGATGTCTTCCTGCATCAATCACTGCAGGACCAGAGTGTCAAGTGAGGAAGAGTCGTCTGTTTGATGAAATAAGATGATAGGGAGATTAGGGTGAAGAAAAAGATAATTTTTATCCCCACAAGTTGCTACAAAGCATAGAAAAAGATTCTCATGAATAAAGGAGTCAGGCTGCAGAGCAGTCCTGGCAGCCCCAGAAGAAACAGAAGTGGAACATGAGATGTCCTTCCTCAGCACTCCATGTATCACTGCAAAAGTGGGAGTTTTCATAGAGGGGAGCTTTTAGTTCTTCATAGTTTCATAAGTGATATTAAATTTATTTCAAACGCATTTTCCAGAAGGTTCTTTCAGACAAATAATTTAACAGCACAATTGCTAGCTTCTAATCAGTTTGAATTTCTGATGTGTAGTGCACAGACTGACTTCATAAAGCTGATAACTGTGATGTTTCCTCAGTGCCAGTGCTTTCCCGCACTTTCACCCCAACAATTCCACAGCAGAACTTTGAACTTTTCCAGCTGACCCTGCCCCAGAATCCTTCCATTTATAGCTCATTCACTCGATACAGCCTGCACAACCCACAGCATGAGCTCCTCTCTCAACGTGCCATAAGAAACACTCATATCAAAACCATTATATTCCAGAGTGTTCACAGCCACTTCATCTCCTGCTCTGTAAACTCTGAGTGCTTTTAAAAGAAACACTTATTTATATAGAAGAAAATCCCTGTAAATCATGGTCATGACAGGCTAATAGCTGGCATTGCAAAGATGATTTATCTTCTTGCTGTATCTAACAAAGCTTCTGATGTTAATACCTTGTTTTCAAAATATGAAGAGACTTCTAACTGATGTTTTCTAACTGCAAGAATATGCAGCTAATGAAAAACGCCTTACATCAAAAAATAACCTTCCCCTGCCACCTAACACTGCCATCAACTCTCAAAATAAAAGGATCTCCTTGAGTTATTTCTTTCCTCTGTATTACTTAGGGTGCTTCTCTCATGGGTGAAGAAACCAACCATTCAATCTCACTGCTTGTTTATAACCCAAATCCATTTTAGGGTTTGCATTACCTGTGTGTTTTAATTTGATATATTTTATTTGATTTCTGCCAATTAAATTACATTTGAGGCAGGTTATATGGCTTCATGGGGAGCACTACCGTTGTGCAAACAGCAATTTTATTGGGGCTGAGCCTAATTTCATATTACATTTTGATAGGCTGGAAAACAAGGTCATGGTGTCTGCATGGCAGGTGATGGCCCAGCTGGCGGGAGAGACTTTTGATAAGCTAGAAGGAGGATCCTGGGAGTGTTGTGATTTAAAGGGTATGATCTAAGATATGAAATTAAGGAGCAAGCCATCAGTGATGAGCTGTTTCAAGTCTACTGACAGGCATTCTCCATGGCTGGCAGGCCCATCACCTTTGCCAGCACAGACTGTAAGCACCTCACTACAAGCTTATTGCTCATTCAATAGTTAGCAATGGCTAAAAATGGGGAGAATAGGGATATCGGGGACACCACAGCCCTTGACAAGCCCAGAGCCCTTCATCTGTCTCTTGCTTACTCTTTCAGCCCCTGGCCAGTAGCTCTTTTTGAAGCACAATTCCCACGAGTTGAGTTGTGCCTCATGGTGACCCTCTAGCTGTTGTTTTTGTGCCCTTTCAAAATGCTTGACAGGACTGTCACAGAAGGAGCTTGGCATCTGGAAGCTGTAGCAGACACGATATGACCTGATTCATAAAACACAGCTAAACAGCTTGGGCTGCCAGAGGCCAGGATTTACAGGACTGAGCTTAAAAACGGCCTTCAACGCCTGCTCTGCTAAATGCACTTCCCTACTGCACACAATAACAATTCCCAAGTTGTGAGGGTGACCTGCAGCACTGCGATGTAACAAAGCTGACGAGGCACTAGAGACACTAATCTTGTTACAGCCTGCACTGTCCACTGCTGCTCAGGACAGGAGAGGAATGACCCCAGCTCTGGCTGCACCTTTTGCATGTGGCTACCGAGGTAGGAAGGACTTAAAGAAAAAAATAAGATTTTTTTCAGAAAATTTTTCAGAAATTCCCCATCACAGCAAGCACAAAGGAAAAAAAATGAAGCCAGAGATAGTTTCTTCCGTGTGATCCACTACAGCCTCATTTTTACAATAAAAGCATCTCTGCATTTTTATTTCCAGCAGGCACAGCCTGATTAGTGAGGAATTTAAGGACTTTCTGCCCTCCCATCCATCTACCTGTTTTCTTCATCTCTCCTTCAATCACTAGTTACAGCCTTCTGTTAGGTGCTCACCATGGGACAAAAACATCCTCTGGGAGACCTGTCAAAGTCACTCTGATGCCAGTGATAATGAATTCCACCTCACTCATCTTCTCTGGAAGCACTTCATAGACTGAAGATTACATGTTTCAAGTGTGTTCCAAGTTATGAAGGTAAGGATTTACAGAAAAATCAAGTTGCCCAAGGATGAAATACAAATCAATCAGAGCTGGAAGCTCAACACCTGTTTCCCAAGCTCCAGTCAAAGAATTCTGTGCCATCCACATTCACCCTAGAAGTGATTTTCTATATAATCCATTACTTCAAATCACTTCCTCCTCTTTTCATTAGCTATGAAAATGAATTGAGTTGTGCACTTAGACATAATCAGTAAAGCCCTCTCTCAGTCATGTTATTTGTCCTATATCAAGATCAGCTGTCATTTTCATTCTGGAACCCACCCATCCTTCCCAAAATTATCAAGCACATAGACATTTGCAGACTGCTATGGTATTCCTTTATCCATGACTATCAATTCATGTTTTCAGAGACTGCTATGGTATTCCTTTATCCATGACTATCAATTCATGTTTTCAGACTAGGGAAAAAGCAAAAGATGATATGAAAGTGGTAAGGGAAGAATGAGGAAATAAAATAGAGTGTTGTAGTAGGTCTCTCTGGTTCTTAAAAAAATGAAAGTCCCTAAGTTGTCCACAAATCCTTCCTCTGTGGGCCAAGACATATCTCCAACCCCATTCTGACTTCATTTATTAGTCACCTCTGCCCACATCATGTTTTAATAGAAATTTCAACATATTTAATTTAACCTCTTTATTTCAAAGCACCCAGGCTAAGCTAGAAATAATTTCAAAAGAGTTTGTTAAACAAATTCAAGGGGGGAAAAAAAAGAGTAAGAGCTTATAAAAAGAATTGCCAAATGGCAAGGAAAATAACTTTCTTCCCCCCCCCCCCCCCCCCGGACAACAATTACAACTGATAGAGAAAATTAAATTCTAAGCGCATTGGTGATTTAATAGATATCATTTTCCAAGTGTTACAGCCACATAATAAGTGCTCTGAAATGATACAGAAGTCCAAGTTTAGCTGTCTGGGAACACTGGTGCACTTTGCAGTATCTACCATGTCACTCGTCAGCTCGTTGATCTTATCAGCACATTTGCAGTCTGAGCAGAGCAGCTGTCCCCACTTGGTTTTTATTTCTATTTCTGCATTAGAAACAGGTGGGCAAGCTCAGAGAGCTAACAAGTTTCTTTTTGATGTAGAGATGGACAAATCCTCTCATTAACAGAATGGCCTTTTAAAAATCATTATGGGGTATTTTTAGTCCCATTTCATTTCAGTATTTCTGTATAATTGCAGCCCATTAATCACAAATACTTGTTTCTAGAATCTGTCAGTTATAGGCAACAAGTGGTAGCAGCCTGTGGCATCTGCAAACTACTACTTTCAACATATTGCTGGCTTATTTTACTGGGATAAGATTGGCTGTATCAGTCACACAGGAATGGATCTCATTCTCCAATTACAGAAATTAAACTCAGTTAAACAGGTCAGGCAGAAATCCGCATAGACCCTCCCAGCAAAATCAACTTACAGGTGGGAATTAGAAATAGCAGGTGTTCAGAATTCCAGATACAAAACCAGGAGAAAAACAAATGTGTACCATGTATTGCAAATATGCCTCCTCACTCAGTAATGCTCTTGGATAGATTAATATTAAAATCAGCACATAGAAACAGCATTTGATTAAGATCAGCACATAGAAATAGTGTTTGCTACATTTCACAAAAGTGTGGAGCCCCTTCGCATAGATGTGGGCAGAGTAGCTGAACAAACTATCTGCTTGCAGCTCTGGCAAACATGCACTAAAGCTGTTCCATACAATCCAAACAACTCCAGGCATTCCTAATGCATGAGTAGCTAGGTCAGCCTTTATCAGACAAAAATGCATAGCTTGGAACATTAAATCCAGAAATTAGATTGTTGTTTTCCAGAAAGTTTTCAAAGCCTTGAGGTATCAGCTGAATGACTTTTCTATTTTCAAGTCAGACACAGTAGGCAATGTCTCCAAATCAGCCAGCCAAGATTTAAAAGGACCAAGAAAATTCCCAGTTTAGAAGGATAAAGGTGAAAGCAACATGAAAGTTATAACACCACCCACACTGTTTCCCAACAGTCTGTTAGTTCTGGGTGTTGAGGAAGGGTTTGCCTGTGAAGCTGAAGCCTATTGTTAGAGTGAGAAATTCAGGAGTCACAGGAGCATCAAAACTCTACCTCAGAGTAGCAGAGCTCCCTGTTAGCAGGACACACTCTGGGTTCTGGCACAGCCTAGCAGCTCTTTAACACAAACTGTGCAAAACTTGACAAACTGTCCCTGAGCTGAGCTCCCAAACTAAAAGCAATGGTTTGCTAGAGGAGTGGCAGACCCTGCTTTTTGCCAACTCTGCCCAATCTTGCCATCCAAAATAGTTTGTTCCCACAAGATCGTCAGGCATCAGAAAGCAATGTGTATCTACCTCAATCTGTGTATCAGCACAGCTTTTCTGGAACAGAAAAGGAAAAAATATTGAACCAGAAACAAAAACTGCTCTCTGAGATGGCAGGAGTGGTTGTGTGGGTCTGACAGCAGCTGGTATATGTGCTACACCCCCTGGGATTTCCAGCCACAGATTACTCTTCCACAAGGCCAACCTGCCAGCTGTCCTGCTCCCAAATCTCTGAGCACAGCTTGCCTAGCAGTTATCAATGAGGAGGTACAACCAAACAGAAAGGAGAACAACTGGCCACATTTCTACTGTTAGGAAAAGACAATTTCTTACCTTACAGAAGGCTTGAACCTGAGCAACTTCTTACTGACTTTTAATTCAAGGAGCAAGAGTGATTCACAGACTGCACCACTATCCACACCTTCAGCACTACTGACCAGAAACACCTGCTTTCACACAGGTGTCCAAACCCAGCCACCTTCAAGAGAACCCACTTTGTACATCAGCAGGTGCCCCAGACCTTCTGAGGTGTGAAAAACAGCCACCCTGTGTAATATGACACATAACCAACTGGGCAATATTATGGCCAGATGAAGGAACCCCTTCCTGACCTTGGCTTTTTCCTTGAGGTACAGGCATTGACTCTTCACACCTTGGTAAGCACATGGAATATTAATAGGAGCGATCTCCAGTGACAGTCTGACCCTAAAATTATTTCCTCCCTCTCACAGCCCATCTCTGCCACATTAAGGAGAGACTTCTCAATTCAAAAGCTTCTCTGGCTGACTTACACAGTACCACAGTGACCTTTTAGCACATTCCCCACAGGACTACAATTTATGGCCTGGCATGGGAAATGTGCCACTCACAGAAACACGCTGATTTGGGGGGGTTTTGCCACACTAATTTGAAGCTGATGATAGAAACCCAGTAGCAGTTTAATGCTTGTTCACCATTTGAGGGAGAAAGAGCTGCCTGGGGGCTCTGCTGGGCTGTATTTCAATACTTTGATTGGCCATTGGAAACACAACACCTGCAGGCTTCTCACAAACTGTTTCCACCTAAGGGAAAGATTATTTTTTTGCCCTTCTGTTAAGTCATGAGTTTGGGCAGCCTAGCACTCATATAGAAGCTTGCAGGTCCACTGCAATGAGAACTGGTTCTGGGGTGTTGTAAGACAGGCATATTCCAAGCAGCTGCCTACAAATTTCCAAAGCAATATAAGAAACACATACAACCAAACCATTTTCAGTTTCATTGATAACTTTCAATGCCTTGTAGCAAAAATGCAAGTAGAACCACATTCCTGTGAGAAGACCCTTCTGAGGCACTTGACAAACCAATCAAGAAATAAAATAATTATGACTAAGATATGCTAATTTAGATTTTCAAGATGTTTAATTCATTAGTGCGTCAGAAAAGGCTGTTATGTTCTGGAGTCTGGAGCATTGCCAGCCTTAATCTCTACTGAGACAATCACAGAATATCTTGGGTTGGAAGGGACCCACAAGGATCATCAAGTCCAACTCCTGATGTTCTAGCCCAAGTCCATACCAATCAAGATAACTTATCAATAACTTATGTTCTAGAAAGTTCTGGCTTTAATCAGATAATTTCTTCTCTAGAAAGGACATGCAAAGGTTATAAGTCTCTTGGGGCAGAAATAAGTCTGTTCTAAATCAAAGAAGGAAAGACAGCTGAACAAATGCTGGAAAAAGTGCTACAGAATTTTCTGCTCTATCCCCTAATCAGAGGGCAGCTTAGAAAAAATATCCAAATTTCAGAAGAAAATTTAAAAAAATGCAGAACATGGCAGCTGAATGAAGAACACTACAAATAATCTCATTTAAGGTGCTTATTCTGCCACCATGCTGCGTTAGGCAGAGGGTGGGACAGAATGAGAGATTACCCTAGTATTTACTGTCTCTCTTTGCTAAAAACACTGTGATTCTCTATGCTTCAAAGTCCAGTTTCAGCATCCTTGTTCAGTGTTTTCTGTCCATTCCTTGCTGCCTTGACTACTGGAATTTAATATATTAATATGTATTTTGCCAAGCTCAGAGAAGGCTGACCACAGTGTCAAAGCTGTGCTGGCAGCATCGGCTCCACCAAACATTGGGATTCAAAGAGCATTTGATACATCATGAAAAATACTGGCCTCAGCCTGCAGACAACCATGTGTCTGCCTCACAAATTTCACATTCCATTCAACCAGCTTCCATCTTTATGGCAGCAAGCTGGAGAACTCAAACAGGAGCACAGTTTTGCAGAAATTTGTCTGCTCTTTTTGCAAGGAGCTGCCAATGCTGTTGTGACTGGGATATCAGAAGGAAAAAGTAGAAGAGATGTTTGAAATTGAAAGACAATCTTGAAAAAATTTCAGCACAGACCATCAGTGTTGCATAACTGGACAGCTTTGCTTTGGCTTCAGAAGCTTGAGAAACTGTCTATTCAAGTCTCCAAAAAAAAACCAGTCTCCATTCTGTAATTATTTAGCACTGTAGAACACACGACAATTTTATTCAGCCTTTCTTCACTGCTGCATTAAAACAGGATAACAGTTTTCACAACAGCTGACTCTTCCTGTCACCAAAAACAAAGTGTGTGGTACAAAGTGAGAGAGAAATCAGCACCTCTGCCTGGCAGCCCTGCAAATTGGGAGAAAATCTTCAAATCAAAAGAATACAAAGACACAAACCTCATTATTGCAGATTCAAGGGTAAAGAAAAAAATGTTTTTTCTCCAGTGTTCCATAATCATCTCAATCAATTTCTATACACAGCAAAATCTGTTCACTTTTAACTATAATCACAAATAAAGAGAAGAGATAGAGAACTGATGAAAGGAAAAAGCAGAACAGGTCTGTAAATGGAATTCTTGAAGGAAATGTAATGCTGGTGGACGCTTTCTGCGTAAGATTGCAATTTGGTCCACATTAAGTACCTAGAAAGCTACAAAAACAGTCTGTCAGAGATAACAACTTCTGTTCCCATTCAGTGGAAATGCCATCTAATGGGGGACCCCCCCCCAAGGAACAGGGGCTTTCTTCAATTCTTTGTTTCTCTCCTGAGATTATCATCAACACCAGCAATGGCTCTTTCTTCTTGTATGACATTAGCACTGTGGAGTTGTCATTATAAAACCCTATCAGACCTTCCCACAGAACCCAGTCAGCAGGCAGACAGCTCTGGGGAGGTGGATTGGTTCCCATTTGGCAGACACGTGTGACCTGAGGGTCCATCAGCAAGTGGCTGTGCTGTTTGCACGGTGCTGGAGGGAGGATCACACGCAGTAACTGAAGAGCAGATGTGTTTGCTGGTGTGAGCTCCTTCCATCCAGCACAATGCCAGGTTAGCACTCCAGATGAATTGCTACAGGCAGCCCTTCTGCCTGCTGAAAACATCATTACCAATCAAAGCAGGTCATTCTACCTCCTTATTTCAACATTACTAGATGAGAGCTTCCTTTAAGGAGTGCAGCTTCCTTTGGGGCGGACTGACTCCAATAAGGTGTTGAACTAATTTGATCCCTGTTTCAAGAGGAGATGTGTCATCTGCAGGTTGGAAAAAGTTATTCAAGAGAGCTTGAGCCTTTCATAATTAACATGCAACACTGGTTGCCACACAGGGAGCAGGCACAGTTATAATAACTCTGAGTCAATAATTCATAAACTATAATGCATTATTAATCAATTATTGAGGCCTGAATTACATTTAATGAGATTAAGCTGATTGGAGCACTAAGCTGTTTGAGTCATATTGATTTAATCAATGTGCTTAATTAAACTGTGTACATTTTCCACATGATCATTATTTCCCAGTATCCTGCATAAGTGGCCCCTGCAATTCACATCCTCTCCTGTTCTTTGCTCAGGAATTGCTCTTTGCTGCAATTTATATTTAAAGGTAAAGGGCTTGTTTTTTCCTAGGAAAAGATCAAAGTTGCAAAACAACCATCTAAATAGCTTATACAAGCAAATTGAGAAATGTTAGAATAGTTTTCCCAGCAACAGTGTCTTTTTTATTCTGTAGGCTTAAGATGAGACCAGGTAAAGACACCTCATTAGTCTCACTTTATCCCTCATTCCAGCTCCAGGAGCATCTGCAGATTCAATGCTATGAGAATCCTACCATATCTATCCCAAAAATGTTACTCTATCCTTCTTCAGAAACATGCCAAGACAAAAAATGTGCTTCAAATCCTCAGGAGACTACATTTAAGATAAGCAGGTATCATTATCTTTTTTTTGACAGTATTCATAATGGTTTCCTCAGCCATGCATAAAGAGGACATATGATGACAGTAGAGCAGCTCAAAGTGACAGATATTACAGATGTAAATGCATTTGCTAGTGTCATTTTTGTTTAATTTCCCTCACCTCTGCTGCTAATTATCTGGGACAATTTAGGTTAACTTTAAACCACAAAATTCAGATCTATAATGCTACCCAAGGCTAAAAGAATACTCATTAGGTGTGTTGACTCTGGAATACACAACACACTGAACAACCACTATTATTAATGGGGGTGACAACAGTACAACCAGCCATGAAGAGAGTAGTGCAATTCCTTTGGGACTGTTTGAGTCATTACTCTGTGTTAGCACTAACCAGAATGGCACCTACACTACATCACATCTCAGAGGTGCCCTGCCTCTTCCCTTCTCCAACTAAAGGTGAGAGCAAATCCACCCCAGCTCAGAGTACAGCCAGGAAACGCCTCCTGAAAGACACTCACATGGCAGTGTAGAGTTCACACTGTTCTCTTCTGACCAATCATTTTGCTTTTGTTCATTTAAATTCCACCACTCTGTTAACATTAGCAACACATCAATGTCCTTTATTTCTTAACAAAAAGACAATTTTATCATTGCCTGTGTGTCAGTGTTTAGATATTTTCCTTACACTTCTCTGAAAAGTTAATCTGTCCATTTGCTCTGTCACAACAGTATTGCTTGCAGGGTCTACTCAGCTGTCTGCCAGGGAGTTTAGTGGAGTTACACAGTGCACACATGCATAAATAATACTGTGAATTAAGAGTTTGCAAACTATTACTGAGTACACATACATGCTGCTAGCACTGCCTTCACTGGGCTCTGTGTACATGGCAAACAAGAAAATCAGAGCTCTGCAAACACCTATTAATTCATCAAGGAAGGAGGTGGCATCAAGATTTGGAATTTTTTTGTTTCTGCATTCATTTGAGAATGCTCTGAAAGATGTAGGGAATTGCTCTCCCTTCACAAGTCCCTTTAACTGTCATCAGGCAGACCTAACATAGCCAGAAATAAAGTCAGAATGATTTTACCTTTACCACAAGACCATGGAGGATATTGCACTTAGCATGGGTATTAAATATATCTGTACTAGCTGGTTGGCGAGTCTTCTCCATCTGATGGCAGGAAGGGCAAGTTTAAAGTTAAAAAGCAACCACAACAACCAAAATAGACCCTCTCAGTCTCTATTTGTTCAAGCCCATGGAGCTGCAAAGCCCAGCAGGGACCACTGACCAGCCCAGGTACCTACAGACATGGACCAAGTTTCAGTTGAGGTTGTGCAGATTGTAACTGAGTGGTTGCATGAATAAGAGTAAAAGCACGGGAAGCCAAAGATCTCCCAGCTCACTTCTTTCTGTCTTCGTATCAATTTCAGAACTGAACATTTAATAAAAATTATTCAGTACACCACCATCATATAAAGGGCAGATATAAAGAATGGAAGGAGAAAGGAGCCTAAAGTGAATATCAAAGCCTTACACAAACAAGGCATAATGAAGGAGAGAAGTAGCCCATTTTTCTTCCCTTCAGCATGGCTTGTGTTTCCTATTAACAAGGTGCACATTAATAAATTTAATTCAGACAAATTTAACCATCCTAGAACCACATTAATCAAAAGCCTGACAAGAGCAATCTGAAGGAGTTGAGGAAGGGAAGTAAAGCACAGCAGACACAGAGGATGCCATGCCCTCACTCTCCATGAGCACTTCCAATACAAAATAACTCCTTCCCACTGCACTCTTACCAGGCTGATCCTGCTGCCTTCCCAGTACTCCTCATCCACCCTGTGCCTCTTTATCTGATGTTTCCTTATCCCCACATGTCTATACTTGAGAAAGATTTAGCCTATTTCAGTATGATCATGTGCAGGAGCTGCAAAGTCCTGGTGAGATTTGTGCCACGGCCATTGCTGAAAACAAACTCCCAAGGTACAGACTGATACGTGTAACAAAGGCAACCCAAGTTTGGTTGATAGGAAATCAAAATTACTATAGCTCACGGAAACTGCATTGGCCTTAACCAGAAGGAAAAATAAGGGCTGTCCATTTTTATTCAGTATCTATGTGCCAAGTTCCCCAGTACTGGAGCTTCACGTTCCTTCTCAAGCTGAAATACCCATGGATACTGTACAAAGCCATGGAATTTATTGCAGGGAAACCCTCCACCCTTTGGTCTCTTCATATTTAGCTCTAAGTTGTTGCTCTTGAGTTATGTTTTTAGCATGGAAAACATTGACAAACAGGTCCTTCCATCAGCCAAAACACTTCACAGAAAGATGGGTATGTCATACAAAATGAGGAAACTGAGAAGCAACTGCTGATCAAAGCAACACAAAGCAGCACAAATTAGACTAAGTGCCTCCCCAAAAGCCATAATTAACCAAGTTACTCAAACAAAATAAGCACATACATGATTATTCAGATTTGCCTACAGGCATCCCCACAGCATAAAACATGGCGTGCTCTCTTGCTGTTCTTACACTTGATAGAACAATAAATATTTTCATCACTTAAGAGTCTTGGTGTTTACTTGTTCAGTCTTGAAAACTTGAGTGAAACTGTGTTACCTTGACAATGTCTTTCCCCCAAAAACTTCTCTTTCAGTTGGACAACTGGGGATTCTATATGTTCTGTTTTGAGATCCATGGGTTCATGGATAGGAAGTCTGCAATCTTTAGTGCAAGGCTTCAGAAGAAGGGTTTAGTGGAACAGGATTTCATGGCATTTCAGTGAGAACTACAAGCACCCACTGGCTTCATGTAGTACCACAAGGCAGGAGATACTTATTTCTACCAAAAATAAAGAGGACTTAAGCAACATAATTGGGATTTGAACCTAGGTGCAGTATATTAAGAGTCTGAAGCATTTGGAAAAAGCATCCATAGATGCCTTATGAATCTTTCAGCAAACCTGGGCTGAATAAGGAAGCCAAGCCTTGTCCATGTAGACAGGTTAACAACATTTGAAAACTTGCCAGGCTTTCTTCTAACTCTGCAAGAAGGAATCTAATATACTCTGAGAATACAGTGCTCCAGAAAATGGCCATGCCTCCCAACATGGTCACATTTATATCACAATACTTTCTTGAAATTTTTTTTTTTTTTGCTTTCCTATCACAAAACACTCCTTTCAGAAAGTCCTTTCAAAACCAAAAGAGCAAAAGTCCAATGTTAAGGATAGTGACTCATGTACTGACTCACTCCAAGCCTTTGCTTAGATAAACCCAAATGTTAGCTCAGTTTTTGCTTTGTACCACCATTGGAAAGGGCTTCTCACATGGGCAGAAAAACTTGTTCACTGCATGCCTCTTCCAGATGGCTCCAATCCTCATATAAAGGATTCCAACTTACTTTCAATTGCGCCCTTGAGATCTCCAGCCATGAGGTGTGAGAAAATAACATCTGACCAGGAGATCACTGCCATGTGCCAAAGGCTGCTTTAGGTAACCAACCTCCCCATCCCCAACTCCCACCCACTGGTTTTCTGTGTCATCATGATCATGAAAAAAAAAAAAAAGTGCTTAAGGGCAGGAATTCTCTCTTCAAGACAGGCATGGACAGCTACAATTAAAGCTGTGCAGGCACATTTTAAATTCCCCATGTAGCCTGTACTTGGCTATTTTGCTTTAGTATTTCAACCAAGAAAAGCATGTTCATGATACAAATTTGCTAATCCAAGCTAAAAGCTGAATTTGTAATCAAGTTATTACACTAAAAAGGCATGAGCTGTAGATGATTACTGTGTAATGTCAGCATGGCTGCAGTCACTCTGCTCTAAACCTGGACCAAAAAAGATAGCAATAACTTCCACCAACTCTCATATTTCACCTCTCTTTTAGTTTAGGAGAAGTCTGCAATGAGAACTGTGGTTCAGGTCACAGAATCCCTTTGGATTCTTCTAGCCTAGTGTCTAAGTGGGGTAATGAAAACTATTCACTTAACATACAAAAAGATCTTAAGACAACTTAAATATTTACAAGCCTCAAAGGTCTCAACCTGTGTTATGTTTGAAGAGAGAAAAAAATATCACTGTACACCTTGTTCCCAATTAAAAAAAAAAAAAAAAAGTCAACCTACATATAAGTAGTTAATGATTTAGGCTCTAAAATCAAAGCTAACCCAATGTGATGCTAATCAGAATCTTAACTCTTGCTGTTGAGTTACAGAAACATGCATATCTTAACCTTGTTCATCAGGGCCATTGAAGGTCTAAATCTTTGGCTCTCACAATGAAAAATAATCAGCTCTAGATATAAAATGGCAGTTGTAATATTTACTATTAAACAGTACATATCAGTATGGTCTCAGACAGAATGCAAGGAGATATATTGTGTTCCAGATGGATCTACTGGGCACACTGCAGGAGCTGGAATTTCACCAGAAAACTCAGTCTGAGCTGGACCAGAAATTGAAGTCATCTTGTTTTAGGGATTTGTTTTTTTCAAATTTAAGACTTCAAAATACATCAAAATTTTCATAGAAAACAAAATATAAGAAAAAAAAGTCTTCTTGAATTAGTTATTTCACAGTTTTTTGCTCTAGGACATATTTTATATTGAACTTTTCAAATGTTTCACATCACTGAAGAGAAATTAGAAGTACAAAATGGTATCAGCTCTCCTTCCTCTTCCATGCAAACCTGTAATTTTTAAAGAGATCACAATAGGCTATTCCTCATATTTATATTCCTTTTTCCAGAATGAGAAAGACAAGAAAATCAGCATGCTCACAAAAGATGTTGTTACTGCCACTGCTGACATGAGCACAACTCACCAGCATCTTTTTTAATGCTTCATTGGGCTACTTACAGAACTGCTCCAGGTCGTCTCTGTTTTTAGACTCAGGCATGGCAGTGATCGTGAGCAGTGGGCATGGATTTCCTCCTAGAGTCTGGCAGAGTGTCTGCTGCCTCCAGTAAACCTTCTTAGGGTTCCTGTTTTGTTCCAGGATATCAAGATGAGACTGAAAAAGAAGCAAGGAAGCAGATTTATAAAGGAGTTCACAGTCTATAAAACCTGATTTTATTCCAGTAGCTGTATATTACTTTTGATGCTAATTTCATATCTTGCTAACTTCCCAGCTCCTCTCTTCTGCCAGTTAATATCAGCACCTTTTACATCCCACAAATATGCACAAGCCATTCACAATGCATCCCAGTTCACTGAAGCTGCACAGAATATTTATTCTTATATCATTACCTACTTGAGGGTGTCCCTTTTTATTGCAGTGAGGTTGGACCAGATGACCTTTAAATGTCCCTTCCAGCCCAAATTATTTATTATTTTGCCTGAACAGTTCCTAGGTGCTTTTTTTTTTTGCTAATGAAATTTCTATGCATACATGAAATCTAAAACAGAAGCATTTACTCTTTATATTTTAATAAGGGTTTTGTAGAAACGTGAGAAAACTCACCACTTTTGAACATTTACAGAATTGATTGCCTAGCTGTCAAGCACATGTCAGTGAAACTCAGTGACAACTCCGTATCAGAGGCAGCCAAAAAGTTTATATCGAAACAACATTTTGTAAAATCGGTAGTGGGAAATTTGAAGAGTGTCTTTCCAAGAAGTTATTTAAAAAGGGAGATTTTCTCCCCACCCCCCAAACTTTATGACAGCTTTAAATAATTCTAAAGACCAACAGCTTCTTGAGAAATTTGAGGAAAAGAACTGGCAGCTTAAAGACAGACTTTTTGGATCAAATTCCAATCGCCTCATTAAACACGGAGCCTCTTGTCACCCACCCAGCAGAGGAAGTGTGGCTCTGTTTGCAGCGCAGCTGATGAGGTGTGACCACTGACCCAGGAGTGCTGGGGAGCACCAGTTGTCTCCCAGTGGGAAGGAATAGGTGCAGTGAGCACATTTGTCCTAACAGAAGCTGAAACAATTCAGTTCACACAATGATCCTCACAGGGTGATGGTTTGTCTCTATGAGACAGGGTTCAAATTTAATCTACATTTATGGGACACCACGTTCTTGTTTTTATAAAGTCTTGGAGCTCACCATGTTTCAGACTGCTTTCCCAGCATTTTAACAGAGCTGAGTAAACACAGAACTGAAATTTACAGTCAGCTATGTTATAAAACAATTAAAATACAGCTTTATAAAGTAAATTCAATTATTAAATGCATTTAACAATCTCACATAGATACAGAGAACTCAATATCATCATTTACTTATGCTCCTGCTACCCAGTGAAACTTAATTGGGTATAGCTACCACAGAGATTTCAGCTAGATATCAAAACAATTAATACTGTGATGTAAAAATAGATAAATTACTGTTCATAAAAGAAATGTAATTACTAACGGACAAGAAGTAATGAACTGCAGAGTGCATCCAGTTCAAATAGGATTCTACAATATTTCCTGCAAATATGCCTATAACCATTAAATATATATGATATTTTAAAACATTTTCAAATTACTAACTCCATATACAAGTTTATCTTCTTCCCCAAAGCACTGTGTCTTTAATTGAGCCCTTGGGTTCATAATCAGTTTTAATTTATTATTGATATGTAAAACCAACACATTTCACCAGTGGACAAATGCTTTAAAATGCAATTTACTGATGCACAAACCTGATTTAGTTTATTTACTCTGGAAATAAAAATAAAATGGAGATGTGTATAGTGCATCACTCGACATTTTAAATTAGCCCAAGCAAAGAAGCCTTCCGGAATTATTAGAACTAGTGATTTTGCTTTAGCTGGACATGACAATTTATCAGCCTTTTCCACCCACAATTCCCATTTACCAAACTTTATGGTCCTTATTGAGTCCAAGTTCATTTAAACTTTTCCTGGGGCAAAACTCCCTTTAACTTCAATGAGCATTTTATTTGAAGAGACAGTGAAATACTTAAAGACCTGGTCCTGGAAGCCTAGGAATAACATCTTTTTCATCTCTATTCTATTCATTCAGGAGCAGGTGAGATATTCAGTCATTCCCAGAGCACATAAACTCTCCAAGTCTCTCTTGCTTTGTGCCAGCAAAAGATAGAAATCAATAACAGTAAAATAATGATGAGGCACTGCCTTTATGTGAAATGTATGGTGGTGAATAAGTCCAACCCATTCTTCAGTATTGCATGTATTTTTTACCCCGCAGACTGCAGATATTTGTGCCTTCAGTGCTAAAGGTCAAACCCCACCCTGGGAGCACACACTCTTCCCCACGGAACTTTAGGAGTAACTGGTGAGGAACTGATGAGAAGTGAGCTAACAGACATGTTTTGGACTGAAGGCTGGACTGGCCTTCCCCCAGATATTGGAAGCAGTTTCTTTGAATGTCTGTAATGGGATGCAAAACAGTTGACAAGAGGCTTTCTTGAGTGGGAATCAATCCAAGCCTACTCTGCTGGTGTGCCAGGCAGCACAGAGAGCCCTGGGGGAGGACACTGTCCCCTGGAAAACACAGCCTCCAAAATCTGCTTATGGCAAACTGATGTCATTATGAAAAACATGGTGACCTCAAACTCCACCAACCCACATCAGCACGTATTGCCCAAAACAAAATGTGTTGACAATGGAAACTGAAGTGAGAAGGGAGGGAAACTGATTTACTGGAACTGTTTCATTTGCAGTAACATAGCTCTCATCTTTAGCATCAAAGCAAAGCTACTCCCAGAACTATTCACTTCACTTCTTTCATCCTATCTCCTCTACATCAATTATAGAGGAAGCACATTGGATGCATTTCCCAGAACATTCCCTTACCATCCACCCCTTTCCACAGAAGAGGCTGTGGAAAACAAACCTGTGCCCAGCAAAAAAACTTAGTATAACTGAATAACTAAGTTTATGCGGTGGAGTTGTATTCTTTTAGTTTCTGTACTGACAGCACTGGTGGGACTGTCATAAGTTCCTACTGGCAGTCCAGCTGGCACCAAGGAAAGAGCTGGTAAAGTATCAGATGAGGTCCAGCAGCCCGGTAATGCTGGCTGCAGCTCTGAAAGTTCTGCTGCCCCGTGTCAGGAGGAGGATCAGGCAGAACATCTGAGCTGTCATTAGGTTTAGCCCCCTGCTTCGCAGCCCTTCAGCAGGAGGATCCTGCTGCCCCAAGTGAGTGGAGACACCTTTGGTCTGTGTTATGACTGGTATAAGCACTAATGGTTTGTGCTCAGCTTGTCCCACAGAGAAATTTCTTCTACAGCATTCCGGGCTTTACAGCTGGCAAAACAAGGCAATTACACCATCATGGTCACAGAATGGTTTCAGTGAGAAGGGACCTTAAGGATCATCTCATTCCAACCCCCCTGCCATGGGGGACACATTCCCCTAGAACAGGTTGCTCAAAGCCCCATCCAACCTGACTCTGAGCACTCCCAGGGATGAGGATGTGAAATCAATCGTGTGTCATCTCAAAATCTACACACACCCAAGCAGCTCCAACCATTATCTTATTTAAGTGGACATGTCAGAATTACCATCATTGTGGAGTAGGTGTAGGGGTAGTGGTAGGCCAGGTAGCAGACATCATCTCTGTGAGGGAACTTGATGCTGAAGGTGAGGGTGTAGTAGAACCTTCCCCTCATGCCTCCACCTGCAGCTGCACTCCTGCAGCGGTAGTGGTTTCTGGAGGAAGAGAAGGAGGAGGAAAGTAAATGCTTTTCACTTCTAGATGCACATTTTAAGCAGCCACAGGAAAAATAAGCATTCAGAGAAGCATCCACACAACAGGACTCAAAGCCCAGCAGGGAGTTAGGAGGCAGAACTGCACATGGCAATGCAGGGCACAGCCAGTCACCTGCTGCTGAGGGATGGGAGAACTCTCCTAGGAAAATAAAATCTATTAATGCTTTGTTTTGTTAAGATGCAAATAAAGGAGTCGGCTAATAGTAGCTCATATGGCAGAGTCCAGACATATTTAAACTATGCATTCAGCTAAAATTGCTGTATTTCTTCACATAACCACATTATCTTGCTCAGAGAGGCAGGTTCCTATTCACAGCCCTGAACAATGCCATAAGAAAGTACTCTGCAAAAAGCCTGGAGACTTAGAAAATTTGAATACCCTACCAAACCAACTATTCAGTTCCACCACAGGAAGAAAAGTGATGTTTCAGGAATAAAAATAAATAATAAATAGGACATACATAAAAATATTTCAGACACCATCAAAGGCACTTTGCTGAGAAGGAAGAAGAGGAGAGTGAGTTTGGGTAGAGAGAGGGCATGAAAGACTAGTGACCTCATACAGATTTCCCAGTTGTGACCAACACAAAAATTCTTCTTTGTATTCATTTTGGGGTTTTTTTAAGACTTGACCCTCTCCCTCTCAGGGAACAGTGAGGACCAGTTGTTCCCTAAAAAACAGGGAGCTGAGCTTGACATGGAAGCCAGAAGAGCAGAGAACTCTTGAGGCAGCACCTATCAGGGCATGCCTGGGGGCAGCAGAGGAGCTCAACCACAGGTTCAGATCATCAGACAAGACTGTGGTGGTGAGGCAGGTCTGGGTCCAACCAGCAGGTCCCTTCATGGGTCAGGATCCAGATCAGGATGTGCAGCAAAGCAGGGGCACAGCAGTGACTGAGCTGAAGCCTCACTACAGCAGAGCTCTGGGTGAGGCTGTAGTCAGCACTGACAAGGTCTAAGAGAGCACACAAATCCTCGACACCGCCTTCAGTAAAACTACAAATCCTGTAACAAGCTCCTCAGTCTAGTGTCGGGAGCTGATCTCTTGCAGGAGACTTACTCTGATGAAGAGATGACTTCAGGCTGAGTAGAAAAGTTTTCTTTCAGCAGAGATGAAGTGACAAATCATGCACTTTAGGGAGAAGCCTCAGAGCAAATTGCATCCATAAGTACATTTCAAACAATATTTTTCCCACATTGCAGCAATTATGCTGTTGCCAAACCTTCTGATTCTGAAGGACTGTGAGGTTTCTTTGACAAATGTCATCATCAATGTTGCATTAAAATGCAAAATAGAAGAGGCAACCAAAAGATGCAATTTCACCTCCTGAATTTTACAATACTACTTTATTTTACCATTGTTCATTTTTATTCAAAGGGGTGGAGAGAAAAGATAATTATTCTTGTCAAATTTTCCAAAATAATCAGCTCTTTTTCATAAGGGAGAGACAATACAATGCTGCTAGGTTTTCACTTGAATTCAATAGTTAGAAACATGTGGAGTGAGTGATACCAACTGGATCAATAGATAGTGCAGGAATACTGAGTCACAGTGGCAACCTGAAAAGACTATGATTTTATTTTCAGTTGAACCCTTTACCCCAACATTTCTTTTGAAAATAAAGCACCTTAATATTGGACAAAGATTAAAAGAGAAAGAAAAAAGTCCAATAAACCCACAAATACAGAAACTGGAACTTAGCATTTATATATGTATTTCAGTGGATGGATGGTTAAAGTCTGGTATCTTTTTGAAGTCAGAACAATGACATTTAATATGGTTCCTGTTAATTTTGACAATGAAGGATAATTAGGAACCATTTCCCGCATGGTACAGAAGGACAATGCTCACCTCCATGGCCTCTGTTACACTGAGTGCCACTTGGAAGGTTAGATCACCTTATGAATAAAGTGTGGTCACAAAAGTGCTGAATTGTTCCAAGTCTTCCCCTCCAAGCTGACATTTTAGAGGTGTGGGAGAAAGCAGGTCTTTGCAGGCAGATACTGCCTAAATATCTGACACAGACTTTATCCCTACTTGTCCCTAGCACTGCAGAGTGAAGGCTTCTCCCTCTGTAGTCTGTAATTCTGCAGACAGGTGTCCTCTCCTGCCTAAAATGGCCGCTTTAACCCAGGGGTTTCGCAGCAAGGGACAGCTCTGACCCTGATGCCACACTGGTAGCTCAGTGTTGCTCACTCCTGCCTGCTCAGACACCATCCCAAGGGCAGGAATGCTCTCACAGCACTGCTCAGCAGACATTTCATCCTTGTTCCCAGCATCTCTGCTGCTCCACCCAACTACCCACCCAGAAAAGACGCTCCCAGACTTTTGAATCACTTCTTGACACATGCTTCAACCCACAGCAAGCTATCTAGCAGTAAAAGGAAATTCACAGGTGGCTTTGGGAAGCTTCAATATTCTTCAGTCTTGCACTGAAAAGGAAAACCCCTGTGTGCAAGCAGTATAAATGATCATGTACTTTTACTGTATATAATCTGGTCTCCTCACAATCCGTCATACAAAGCAGTAGCTCCGAATAATTTTGAAAGAAACCTAAAAAAAATAACATTTTTCCTCTGTGCCTCCCTCTCCTCCTACTGCTGTCAAGCCAAAATAACTCTATTGCTTCCTTTTTCCTCCACCAGATTGATGCTTTTTAGTTCCTCACCACTTTTTCATCAGAACACCCCACCATATCAGCATGGAGCCTAAAGCAACAAACAAGGAAAAGGAAAGGAATAAAAGACTCCGGCAACATCTGGTCCCCACTACCTTATTTGTCTTCTCTTTCAAAAACATGTTGAAAGTCTCTCATGCTTTCTAGAAGCTAACACACTGGTTATTGGAAAAGGAAAAGAAAGAGACCCAAGTGTAGTTTTTTCAATGAACATCTAAGCTGTACCTGTGCCTTTCAGTCACTTTGTAGTAGTGAAATCACTTTGCTTGCTGCTCTCCTTCAGAAAAAAATGCACAAGTATTGTATTTCCAGCACAGCAGTGATGAAGAGTTAATTAATAATAATTATATTACTTATCTCTTACTCTGCAAGATAATTTTTTGAGCTTAAAAAAAAATCTTTGCAAACATTATCTGATTAAAACATGCTTCCCCATTTATCTATTCCATTCTTTGGGTGGCAGATAAGTGACTCTAATTTTCCACCCTTTGTAGGGGGAAAACAGACAGACAGGAGAAGCAGCTTGGACAGAGATGCAGTCAGGAAGGGAGCTGGGTTGTAACCGAGGATTTCAAAAGGACCAAGTGATTCAGGAGCAATATCTCTTGGCCATACGATCTTTAGACTTCCTATCTGCAGCATTTAGTACTGTAAAATACTAAATGTATTTTAGTACTGTTGGATGATGGAATGTGGTATTTTCAGCTTAGACTAAAATGGCCAAAGAAAGTATCAATATCCCAGAGTTCTGGGCCACTTCAAAACAGAGTTCAAATGGAAAATAAAATGTTTCTCTCTTCTAATCTGTTGATCCATTCCCTTGGTCCAAAATACTTTCCACCTGGAGTTTGGTGTCCTCATTTTCCATGTCTGGACTTCTTTACATCTCTAAGTGTAGTTATTAAGTGCAAAGACACTTCAGTAGCACCCTGATTCATACCATAATAACCAGTGTTTAACAATTTTCTGGGCATGGCTGTTATTTTGAGGTCTGCCACATTGGAAAGCAAAAAATGTACAACACAACTTCCTTTCCAAAGGGCAAATCCCTGATAAGATATTTTTGTTGCCAATATTTCAGGCAGAATCCCAGCTGAAGTAGCATATTCCCCCAGCCATTGTGCCATTAAGGCATTCAGTCACATTGCAAAGGCCAGGTGCTCTCAGAGAGGCTGATGTCTCACCCTCTCACAAGTATTAATTATTAGAGCAGAGAAGTGACCTGCTAATGTTATCTTTATTTCATCTAATGTGATTATAAAGGTGCTGAAAAGAGAAGATCTAGTTCTGACATGGTTGTATCATTAAACAGCCAAGTTTTTAGTGCTGATGTGAGAACAAAACACTCCATGTACCTCCTAACTACCTGACCACTGTCTGAAAAAGCTGGAGGTTAGATAATGTGCTTAGAATGAGCCATGAAACTAAGGGCACAAGCACATTGTCACCAATTCAACACTCAGCTGCCATTATTCCTTAAATAATTTGCCAGAAAGGAATATTACTCAGTGCATAAAAGCTGCCAAGACAGCAAGAGAATTAGATGATCTTATTGTAACTGCAACTGTTTATCATGGGTGTATCCTGTCACTTCACAGAGACAATAAAATAGAGCAGAAGTGTCACTCAGCTACTTTCTGACAAGAGCTCTGGTAATATTCTCCACAACATAAAAACTCTTGTGAGACGTATGAGAAAGGAACACAGTGACAAAGCTGTGCCACAACATTCATCTTTATGAGTAAACTACCCCATCCACAGGGAAGATGAATGCCAAAGATCAGCCAAGCTGCTTCACACAGACATCTCACCAATGAGCTTTTCCTCCCCCTGTCCTTCAGCTCAGAGGTGTCTCTCTGTGAAGGCCCTGCTGCAAAAGCAACTAAAGGCATGCCTGGGTTCCTTTGTATTTTTGAAAGTGTATCACTATTTTCACATATTTATTAATAACTCCTGGTAAAAATAATTGGATGAGATTCCCTTCAAAATATGCACCCCCACCTTAGGGTACTTGTGACCAGGGTGAATGGAACTGAAGTGAGCTCTTTCCCCAAAATACTGGCAGCGTGATATCACTGTAGCAATCCCAACTCCTCCTCTTCTGAGACAAAGCCTGAGCATTCCCAAACCACACTAGTTTCACATCCCTCCCCCTTGCAACTTCTAAAGACTGAGAATCACTTCTATAATCATTGAAATAAAAACATTAACGTTTCAGTAGAGGTGAAAATGTATTTATGTGTGTGCATGCACATTCTTGTGTATACAAAAATATGTGAAAACCAGAAACACAATAAATGAGAGACAACAAGTACTTATTCTAGATGATTATGTTGACATATAACTCAATGTACAGCTAGCAAACACAGAACATTCCAAATCAATAAAACAATTCTCTCATATATTCTGAACAAGAATCTGATTACAGGCTTAATTGCACAATCATGGCTTAATCTTGGAAGTCAGCTGCTGTTTAATCACTGCACAATAGCTGCCTTGCTAATGATATGGGAAGCCACTGCAGTGGTATCCAGCATGATAAGTCTGCCCATTCTCAGAGAAGCCAGAGACTACAGGCATGTAAAGGGAAACCACTGAACCACATATGTGAGCTCTTGAGGTAGAAAAGATTAAGGTCAGGTGCATGAAGGTCAGCAAAGAGTCCTTGAAACAAAATAAAATAGCTACTCAAGTGCTGTAGACAGATGTTAGGCTGAGAGAGGATAATCTGGGCCTTCAACCCCCCCCCCCCAACCCTGGAAAAAAAATTCCAGCAGAAACTGGGACAACTTCTGAGGCTCTGGCACACTGCAAAAGCAGCCTGAAACAGGCAACTTGCACAAATATCAGCACTGAGCTTGTCAGGATTCCTTTACACCACTGTTGTGTGTTCAACCCATTATTTGGCTCCTCAGCTCCTGTGTCTCTCGCAAAAGTCTGAGCATGCAACAGAAAGATAAAGATCCCATCCAGCTCTTTTCTTCACAGATAGGGGAAAACAACTACACTACTTCTTCCTTCTGGGCAAGGGAATCCTGCATATTCCCTGGCATCTAATAGCGAGATCTCACTTGTGGCTGTTGTCTGAGGGTGGAAGAAGACAACACATTGAGCCAGCACCAATTTAGAGTGGCAAGAGGCTCATGACATCAGTGCAGTTAACAGAAGTGAAACAGTAGAGAAAGGAAGTCGCAAATTATTCACCAAAGCTGCACTTACTTGTAGTAGCAGATCTCCTGGCCTGCCCGAGTCCAGCGAGGTCTGCCCTGCAGAGCTTCCCTCACTGAGTACATGACCAGCTGCATGCCTGCAGAAAACAGGACAGTTTCAGGTGATGTGACTTCCCTGGCTGGAAAAGACAGGAGTGGGAAGGAAAAGGCTAAAGAAGCAGCATCATTATTTTGTCTGTGCTCTCTCTGCTGAGAGTTTTTGCAAAGTAAATACATTCCCAAAGCCTCGTGTTTTGTTCTGAGACAGTCATGTCTGTACAAAAAGTCCCTCCAGAAGAAATGAGCTGAATGGAGTTTATTAAAAAATAAATTATTCTTCTGGCCTTTGCAAACCATTTTGTTTACAAACAGAGGAAGGGAAAGAAAATAATATGAATCATGGCATCAACAAGATCAGTAATTTTGTTAGTCTAATATTTTATGCTTGGCTGCACTATTATTGAACTCCCAATCCTACCATAGCATCAGAGATCAGTGTTGCATCTAGAACCCTGAAATCAGCAAGCAAAACTACAATGTTTTAAACGTACTATTAGTCCTAAATACCACCTAAGCATCATAAATGCTGATAACAATAGCACTGCATTATCCCAGAGCATGATCTCTTCCTGACCTCCAAAATATTATTGTTTCATGCCCTGAGGGGCAAGGCTTTCTCTGATCTGAGTGCACTTCCATTACTCACAACTCCATGAAGCCATCCCATCTGCAGGGAGTTTTGTATTAATTTCCTTTGCTCTTTAGGGGGGATGAGGATGCTGCCCTCCCCAGCAGGGCTCTCTGCTCAGGGTGTCCCTGGCCAGGGACTGCAGGGGAGGCTCCTGTCAGCAGCTCCAGCAGACCCAGCACAGCCACAGCTGAGGCCAGCAATGATGCTGGCACCACTTCTGTGAGAGCACATATAAGAAAGAGAAAAATGCCCTCCCAAGTATTTTTGAACATTGATAAGGTGCCCCCCAAGCCTTCTCTTGGCTGTTCTCGTGCTGCGGGGAGGTGATGCTTGAAAATCATTAATACTGATAACATTTCCATTAATAGCTATTCAGCTCCCTTCTTCCTTTGGGTTTCTCTGTTAAGCTCTCCAGCACTTCTGGAGCCCAGAAGTATCATCAGCAATGGCTTTCCAGCTCACCTTGGGCTGTGCTGTGGGGCAGCACTCACTCACCACAGCCAGGAGCAGCCTCTAGAATGCTGTTTTCTGACCCAGTGCTGTGAGTTATGTACAAGAGACAATTCTGTGTTTGGTACCAGGACATGGTCACCACGAATTTTGAGAGACCCAGGCCTGCCCAGGTGCCCAGCTGATCAGGGAAAGGATGTGAGGCTCAGTGTCTGCAGGGCTCTTGATATCTGAATGCCAGCTCCTGCCCTTCTGAGTCCAAAGGACTCACACACGAAACTGTCTCGGAGCAATGGTTGCTCCTAGTCTGCCATTTCATTCTAATGGAAAAAAAAAATTCCTTTTTACTTCCCCTGTGGAAGTGTTCAGTTCTAGAAAACAAACTGAAATCAGGGTTCTGATGAAATCTCCCATGGCAGAGTAAGTTAGTGAAAGAGGGGGAAGGAGACAGGTGGAGGCTGTGCCTCCTGTCTTGCTCTGCTCCTGGCCACAACTATTTCATTAAATATCCTTTCTGCTGATTTGAAAGTCACACAGTGCCATCTAACCAAATGCAAATGGGAAAAAAATCAAACCAGACAAGTAACCAGGAGCTGCAAAGAATTGCCACCCAGGGCACTCTGGCACTACATCACAACTGCAGGCTTTTTTCTCAGAGTGTGGGCATTAGCCCAGGAAGGTGCAGAGGGAATGTGACAAATAAACAGCATCTCTTACCACTGCTCTGTGTAAATGCTCTGCAAGTGCTGGAAGGGGTAGTGAGCCTTGCTCAGCCAAGCCAGACAAGCTGGATCTTCACTGCCCACAAAGGAATTGCTAATAGCCAACCCCACAAACAAGCCATCCAAGAGCCAGCCATGGCTTAGCCTCCCTCCTTAGTCCAGATGGTATTTTCACATTTCTCTTCCAAATATATTATTCATTGCATGCTTGAACATGTGAGTCATGCGCAGTTTCAGGTACACAAAATTAGATTATAAATGCTGACAACAGCCAAACTAGCAGATAACAACCTTCCACCAATAACAGTCTGAATCTCTGGCTACAAGAGTGAAGGGACTAGGGGCTACATCAACAATTGCATTGTGGTTTAAAATAGGACATGAACATCCTTCATATTCAGGCTCCTGGCACACACACCACACTGAGTTGTTTGATAATTCAGGTAAGAACTATAAGATGACCAAAAGAATTAAATTGGGGTCTGTTTGAATACTTGAACTTCAGCCCTTTGGGTTAAAGAGTAAATGCCTTTTAATTTATCATGCCACTCATCCAGCCAGTTTTAAAGACACAAGTGATTCCAACTCCTAAGACTGTTTGTTATAGGTACATTGATCCTCAGAGAGTTGTCCTGGTGATGCTAGAGGCTGTAGCCACAGGGCTTCAGAGGAATGCAAAGTCTAATATTATGGACTTATTAAACATTCTGAGCCAGGTCTTGGAGCTGGTGTAAATTAAGAGAGCTCCATGGAAACAAACCAAAAAAAAACCCCAGCCCATGCTAGCTAAGAATTCAGTCCACAGTATCCCTGCATGAGAAATAATTTCTTTCTAAAAAGGGCATTGAAAGATGAGATTTGCCCTGCCTGTTTCTGAACAATTCTGCCTTTCTCCTGAACCATGACAGGAGCTCAAGGACAGCAAGGAACAGAATTTTTTATCTTCATTAATATCAACAGAAATTTCAGTAGGTCTGAAGATGTCTTACTAGATAAGACCGAAGAATCCCTAATATTTGTTTGAGGATTATCACATTTACTTAAATCTTAGAAGTACTTTTCAATTCTATGCTGTTCAATCAGTTCCAACAGAATGCCTTTCCCCCTCAACCCTAGTGCCATTCTTCCTCAGTTCTGGTCTATAAACACAACAGTGATGTTTATTTCCCTCCACAAATCCACTCCTAGGTCTCAATATTCAGTTTCCTCCTCAGTCCTCCTGAGGATAGACAAGAGTTCCTTGACAAATACAAAGTGACTTTCTCAGTGGACTTCAGGGCAGATAAGATTGAATTTACAGCCTCCCTTATAGACACAGAGAGTTTGAAACCTTTATGGCATTAAAAAGATATTCTTGTAAAGAGAAGGCTACCCCAATTCCCCCAAGGCTCATACCATAATTAAACTGGCTGTTGAACTTCTCACAGTTGATGATGTTGAAGCGATAGGGAACCACCGACTTCATGTCACGGACCTCGAAGTAGAACCACTGGTGGTGCTGGCTGCTGTTCACATCTGCATTCACAATTAGGTCATACTCAAACCTGTAAAAGAAAATAATAAAAGCAGCGGCCATGAACACCTCCCGTCTGCCACTGAACATGCTGACAGCAGGCTATGCAGTCAAATTGATTGATATTTTTGCAAGCATCACCATCAAACACCATTAAATACTCACACTATAATAGTCAAAACATTTTGAGCTCTGTTTTCTGAATCATGTTCCTTCCATGACATCCAGGTGTTAGAAGGCAAAATAAGCTCCACATCATCTAACCTGCTTCCCTGGCTGACCCTTTCCAAACTCAGGAGAAGGCACCATCCCGATGCTGTGGCCACAGCAGCAGGCAGGCTGGGACACCTCTGTGCAGGGGTACTTACTCACGCACTTGGATCGCCTTCCGAAGGTTTCCCGACTCAAACTTGGAGAAAAATGTCAGACAGCCTGGAGCAGCTGGGCTTGAGAGACTGCTGGAAAGCAAAGCAAGGACACCTGTAGCAGATTGCTTCAAAAAGAAGCCTTCCCCAGCACCTTTTATATGCTAAAATTTGCTTTAATAATTTTTTTAATAAGCAAGACCTTGGGAAGGAGGAGGTGAGCAAATCCATAACCTTCCGATCCAATGCAGCTTTTTCTCTCTACTCTTGCTTAGTAATTGTAAATCATATCTTTCCTTTTCCCAATATTCTCTTTTGTCACTGTCCATGTTTGCTTTCTTTATTCCAGTTACTTTCCAACTGGACTCTTCCTATTATTTCATTAATTACAGGAGGCAGCATTATACCATTACTCCATAGTTACTCCTCCTTCATCTGTACAGTTTCTTTCTCCCACTGCTTAGAAAACTTTAAATCAATCCTAAGTAACTTCATAGCTTTCTCCTACCTCAAACTTTCACCTCTTTTCTACTCCAAAAAATGTTCTCCAAGTCACCTATCCTTCCTCTGAACGCAATTTCTTTAAAACTTGGGATCCTCTCAACTGCCAAGTGCTAAATCTCCTCACAGACCATAGCTGAGTGCTTACAGCTTTCACAAGGCCAGATGTTTGAGAGTTTTTTTTGAAGTGCTGTGTGAGTGTCACACTTGTGAAACATGGTACATCTACAGCCTGTGACACTGGCTGTGCAGACACTCCATGGGAAATTCTGCCACAGGGTCTGGAGAAGATGGATTTGTCAGTACAGCTCCCAGCACCTCTGTTTCAAATCACTGCATGCAATGCAGACAGATCCAGGGACAACCTACAGTCCCTTTGATGTATGGATTTTCTCGTTCTGTCTGAAAGTTCTGATGATTTCCTGTTCCAGTGGCTTTCACAGCAAATCCTTTCCCTGGAGTCACCTAGAAACAATCTAACCACCTGGATATTTTCTCTGGTAGGCCTTTATCTCCTGTTACTTTGCCTTTATCAGAGTTGATCAAGTAAACTGAGCTCACTGACAGCACTGGCAGTGCCTCTGGTTGCAGCACTGAATTTAAGGGACCCACCTGGGATCATCTAAATCAAACACAGTTCTTCCTATCACATCCCCCGGCTGGATTAGGCGGCGAACATCATCAAGGACTTTGTCTCTGGGAAAAAGAAAGCAGCAAATCAGCAAATTGTTGCGACAGTGTGGGAAATATTTATATAGTCTTCTAGAAAGAGTCTTAAGAAATTATTTTTAAGGACTGGAAAGGATTTCCATGTGCTAATTCCAGGTGAAATTTGTTTTTTCCCCATTGTGAGAACACGTCTGCTCCACCCTCATTACAAGTAGCCTGTTGGGTTAAATGACTGATTCTGGAAGATTATTTATTCACTACTGGATTGTGTCAAATTTGATTTATCCTCAGTTCTTCCCAGTCAATGCCAACCCCCAAATGGCCAGTCTTACTCTGTGAGGAAATATCTGCCATTACTACAAACCTACTAGTCTGACTCATAGTGAATATTGACTATAAGTCAAGCTGATTTCTACCCATTATTAAACAGAGCTTCTCTGATCCCTGAAGATGATCAAATGTAGAATACCAGATTTTCTTCCTGTCCTTTGAAGCAATCATGTTATGCCTTGAAGCATGATATGATTAGTCCCATTTCAGCCATACAGTTACACATGTTGTTGTAGCCATAAAAGCAGAGCTTTTAGAGCAACAGTGCAAGAAGATGGTAGAGTGATTTTCCCTCTAAACAAGATTTCTAGCTCATATTACCTGCAGAAAGAATCATTCTCCTACCAGTCAGAAATCAGTAGTCTTAACAAATGCCATTAGTTGATCAACTCTAAAGTTTAGCATAGAATTCACAATCTTTGCTGCCCGCTACTAATCCCCTATACCACTAAAAAGAAATATGAAGTTATTGCATATAGGTCTATGTCAAGCCAAAAAACCTGTAGTTTTAAGAGCTTTCTCTCCCAGCACAACTTCAAAACACAGCTTCCCACTCATCTGAGCACCTAAATAATGAGAGGTCCTTTCTGAAAGGATAGATAGTATTTTCCCTGAAAAAGTCAGATGGGACCAATGATGCAAGCACTAAAGTGGCTGGAAAAAGAGTAAGACTGAAGGTAAAAACATATCTGACAAGGGCACAGAGGCTTCTCCATCTTGAAAATAGACTTTTTCTCATTTGTTTTCTAACAAGGTCATAGATTCACAACCCAGCTCAGATTCCCATCTGAGCTTCGCATTGTTGATGAATTTATCAATTAAGGCACATAACTGGGTAGCAAAAAATTTGTTCAATAACTTCCTAAGGCATTCAGAGCCGTTAGAGTCAGAACATACATAAGCCAGTTTTGAGCCCAAGAGCTCTCAACATGGTCACTACATTAAAGCACCATCACCTTTGGACCCCATGCTTGCGCTCCAGCACGGGCTTGCTGTAAGGAGGTGGCTGGTGACCCCAGAAATCCGGGAATGCCAGCTCTCTGTAGCCTGGGATGGACTTCACACATTTGGCCCTGGCTGCGTAGAAACAAGGGCTGTGGAATGGAATATCCCCTTGATGTTTCTCCAGAAGATTTCTAACTATATCGCAGCTCTCCAGCCTCCCTTCAGGACCAGGATTGATCGAGGCCTCACAATGAGGGTAAAACACTTTTTTGTACCAAGCAGCATCTTTTAGGAGAGAGCGCAAAGCAAACGCATGACTCCTGGCTGGATCTTCCTCCTCACAGAAGTTTTTATCCTGGCCTTTTTCAGCAATGTCTCTGTTTTCATCATCCTTATCCCATATGCATTTCTCCTTTCTCCAGCTCAGCAATGGGACTTTGAAATCCTGCTCTCCTGGATCTGGTCCCGTCTCTGTGACACTTTGGTTTCTCCATCTGCAGTTTGGATGCTTCACAGAAGTATCACTTGGAATGAAATGAGAGGGAGTAGAGGGAAGACTCTCAGTCATGTCCTCCAAGCTCTTCTTTCCCTCAGACTCAAATTCAGGCTCCTTTAAATTTAAAAAGCAGAAGAAATTAAAATAAACTACAGACAGATTGTGCCTCCTTCCAGAGGAAACCTTTCAAGGGGGAAAAGAGGAAATATTTACACATATCCCAAAACTGTACTCAACCAATAAAACAGCCAGAGCAAAATCAGTGCATGGACCACCTGCCAGCATTTATCTATCCACAAAGCTGTTTCAACAGCAATCCTCAGAAACCAAAAGGATCTGATTGGAGATGACTCGCCCAGATGACTCAACCCAAACCAATCATTCAAACAAAGAAGGGAAGATACTTTGCAAGGCATTTTTTTTAAATATAAATGTTACAGGAGAGTAAAGGTGGCCAATCTGTCATGCAAAACTCCACCCCAGCTTCATGCAGGAGTATGATTTAATCCCATTTGGCTACTTATGGTCACAATCAGTATCACAATATTCTGTGTACAGGAGATAAATATGAATTTGGAAAAGATTTCTGGGTTAATGTGAAACAGGGTTTTCAGCTCTCCTAAATTCCAAAACTTGTAATGAGTGAAATATTCCTTATATTTTTTTTTGTCCCAAGCATCACTAGAAAAAAATTATTTGAACCGTTCATTTCATTCAGTGGCCATGCAATCTCCTCTTCCTTCAAACCACTAGTTGACAGTATTTACTTTTCACATCTCATTCTGATCTTGATATTGCTGTTGAAATTGCCAGCAAGGATACAAATTATCTGACAGATTTCTCATGTGGCAATTGATTCAACAGTGCTTACTTAATCTACACCCAGACAAATGTGCATCAAACATCATTCCTTTTATCACTCATAATTCAGACCAATAAACTACTGCAAAAAGTCATAATTTGGCTTTCTAGTCCTGTAAGACTTACAGATTCACTTTTGAAATAGCCTCGTCTAGCTAATACTTGTCAATACTGCCTTTCAAGTATTTCTTAGATTCTGGAATATTCACAAATAAAGGAAACTGCACTACAACCATACCTGAAAATTCTGGAAAAGTTCTGCACACAGAGCTTCATATTTTTCAAGCTCTTGTTCTGGACGGTCAAGCACTGGCCTTGACCTCAATTTATTCACATCTGTCTCCAAGTCACAATCCTACAAAAGCAGAATTAGAAAAGCACGTGTATTACACCTGCCCCATGAGATTACCTCAACCATCAGTGAATTGAGGATAAAAACAGTGCCTGAAACTTTCAGTCCAGGGCTGCTGTGCATTAATGTGCAGCCTCACCCATATCAGATGTGAGAACCAAAGCCAAACTGTATCAAGCATTCAGCTATTACATTACAAAAAACAAACAAACAAAAAAACAACAATGACAAAAAAAAACACAACAAAAACAACAAAAAACCACACCAGGAAAAGTTGGAGCAAGAGGAAAGGATGAAGACATGGCATTGATGACTGGGCATTGCATTACATTACATTACAGCATTATTCAAATAATTCAACATGTCTGTGTCCCACCAAATGCCGTCAAAGAAATTATTTGCTTCTGACAAACAGATTAATTTCCAAAGGTGTTATTAAAAGAAAAAAGTAAAATTGCCTGAATGCACAAGTGCCCATGGCATTTCGAACCCTGAGCCACACTTGGGTCACAAAGAGTCTGAAGTGTTGTTTGGGCAGAGATGAAAGGGCAGTGAAGACCCGCCAGAAACATCAGCTCAGGTGAAAAGGATTTGCCACTGACAGCATATTGATGCATAAGAAGCTTCAAATTTTGGATGGAAAAGAATAGATGGTCGATGTGGTGATTTTTATTTTCATAGAATTCTGAACAGCTCCTGATGGAAGGGTAGAGCCAAGTTTCAGTTTGGTTGGTGCTGCTAGCATGCATGGATATGTGTTATGTAGCTGTGAAAATGTTTGCAAATCACATCAATACCAGCAAACGTTGTGCAAAAGATCTTAAACATCAACAACAAAAAAAAAAAGGGGTCTAAACTGAAAGTTCATTATCCATTCCCTGCTTGCTTTCCCTTTAGCAAGGTTTTTTCACAGGAGATATATGACCAGCAAACCAGACAAACAGTATTTAAAACTCATATGCAGAATAAGCTCTTAGGCAAAAAAAAAAAAAAGACAACCCCAAAACTGCTTACATCTACTTGGTAAATCCTTATGAATAATGAAATAGTTCAGAAGCATAGAGGAGCTGTTACTGAATGAATAACTAATTAAAGAAGGAGATAAATCCACTATGAGCCTTATTCCTAATGAGCATCTTGACGAGCTCTAATAGTCAGATAAAAACAGTCAGACAGGGCCAAGTTAGGACACTCAGATAATAGGGGGGGGGGGGGGTTAACCTCCTTTTTTTACTGAGTGACATCAGTTTAATATTTGAGGAGAAAAAGACAGGACAAGTAATAAGAACTCTTTCGCAGAAGCCTCAATCATTTCTAATTAGACTGTATTTGCAACTTCATTTCTTTAATTTGCTTTCCCAAGCCACTTTATGTGGATAAGACTTATTAGCAGCATCCACTACTTCACATTTGCATATGAGCTAGTTTGTATTTTCACAACAGAAAAGTTTGCACCCTCATCCTCAGCTGGTAGAAGTTTTTTTTGCCGGTTAGGCCACTGCAGGGAGAGTGCTAAGGGCGAATTTAGAGAAGTCTTGAATAATTCATTGTATTATTTGTCTGTGTGCAGCAGCAAATAAAGAAGGAATATAGGTTCAAATGCACCAGCTGTGGCTTAAAAGAACTAGCCTTTTTCTCAGGATAGCTGCACAGCCCAAATATACTCTGATATGGGAATAAAGAGGGGGTTAGCCTTTCCTAGATGATAAATCAATTTTCCCTAAATGCCATTTTCCTGGCATATGCCTAGCAGATCAAAGATCCACCATTTATTCCTGACTGTGGATGTGATTCTGGGCAGTCTCTGTGCAGGAACCAAACCCCCTCCACCCTGGGTGACAAGCATGAAAATGAATAGAATAAATGCAGGGCACTTTTTAGTGAAAGTCAGTGCATTCTCCTTTCCTTTTTTCAAGTATCATCCTATTATCCATGTAGTGTGTTCACGTGGGACCACATGCATGTCTACAATCTCTGCTTAGATAGTCTTTCAGGGTGTCAAAATAGACAAAATGTTTTATTTTCCAGTATGTAGACAACGATGGGAACTATGGCTCGTATACCTACTTCCTCTTTACTCTCCACATCCTCATTATCCCAGTCTTTTTCAGCCTCTTCCTCTCCTTCACTTTCACTGTCATCTGCAGAAGTAGGAAGGAGACAGAGACAAAGGTGTTCAACCCAATATCCCTCTCACACCCCACAGAGAAATACATGTAAATTCTTCTATGTGTGCCACACAGTCCACAACCCACCACAACCCTGATTAAAGCAAATCCCATTTGTTAATCTCATATAAATGAATTTGGCACTAATTCACCCAGTTTTTAAAGCTCTGTTCTCTTGGACTCAAGTGCTGCCTTTCAAAACCATGACAAATGTCCCCATGATATGGATCCAACTCATTTTACAAAGCAATACAGAGATGTTCTGCTTGGTTGCAATGATATTACAGGATACTCTTAATCTGTATTATCTAGATTAGGGTGTTTTACTGCTATGATTGTTACAGTATTTCAGTATCTTCCACATAAAATTGAATGTAGCAAAAATTGCTTCTGTGTATTATGGAGCCTTTTCTGCAGAGTAACTGTCCTGCCTGTACTTGAGCTCTGCTTTCCAGCAAGAGCTCCCATCTTTTACTCATGCAGCATGACTGCTATCTGCTTTTACTTCAGAAAGGGAAAAGGATAATAATTCTTGCAATTCTTTACTGAAAAGCCTGCAGGGCAGTTTTTACCCCCACAAGCAGCCAATGCACAGGCACAATTATGTCTGCCTGCTATTGGAGAGCAATGCCATCTCCAGCCTCTGCTATACCCACTCAGCTCCTTTATTTTTTGGATAATATATTTTTTTTCCTTTTCATCTCTCATTTATCCTCCAAACAGACTCTTGCAGCTTCAAGAAGACCTGGGAGTAATTTTTTCTCTACTGACTGACACTGTAGGTTATTAGATTAATTCTAACTGTAAAGCTCAGGATTATGCCAAGTCTCCCTTCCCTAGATATCACACTTAATTCTTATGTCATGCTCCTTTTCCTCCTGCACTCACCCTTCAGCCATTTACCTTCAGATCCCTCACATGGAGGTTCAGCACTGGCATTCCCAGGAAGAGGGAAGGAATAGGAACTTCTTACAGTCACCACAGGCAGATGCTCCTTGGGATAGCACTTCCTCAGAATATGAGTCGCAGTACTTATGATAGGATCCAGATTTTTACAAGATAAACAGTCCTAAGAAACAAAGGAGAACTACATTAAGAATAGTCTTTTACAACAGTCTTCCCTGTCATAATCCCCCAGAGCAGAGACACTCTTCTGGTGAGAACATAATTCCCTTCACCACCCATGATTCACACCCATAAACTGCAGCAAAACATCGTAATCTTGGTTTTCCAGACCTAGAAGATTTCCAGGTTTACTCTTGAAAAAGTCTTGTTATGTGTATGTTTTGGCTGCCAAAACATGCCAAATCTGTGTTTCTGCAGCTTCAGCACAACTAGACCCAGAATCATGCCAAAACTAAACTAGAGATAAACTAACAGAAACAACACCACTATTTCAGTGTATTCAGGGTACACAATGTCTTCTCAAAGAGAATACACTCCTACTGTACTCTATTCTCTGTGGTTACATCATTAGGCCCAAGAGCTATTCTGAAAGATCACTATATATTACCTAATCATAAAATAATTAATAACTGCAGTATCCCACAATTTCTACTGCCATAATCCAGTGGAGAAAATAGACATATAAGAATTTTTTTACAGCCCAGGTACACTTTGAAGACGCAGAATATTTTGTATTTTTGTTGTATTGTTGTGCAAGTGAGCTCCTCAGACTTTTGTTGCGAAGAAACCAAACCAAAATCCCCACAGAACTAAAGAAAGACCCCCTGAGACATCATAGAAGTGATGTATGTCTTCATACATCACGGTGTATGTCTTCAATATAACAGAGTTAGGAAGTTTGGATGAAGGAATTATACTGCTGCACAAAGGCAAAGTTGTTTAAAACCTCAGAAAACCCAGCCCTTGGATTTGCCCAAATGCAGCACATCCAAAGCACAGCCTCCATCAGAGTGACTGAATCTTAAGTGCAGTATTCTACCCAAATTCACAACTTTCACTCTGCCTCTCAGCACATTTTCTTCAGTGGTTTGGAGCTAAGATTGAGCTCATCAAAACAAGAATGCAACTTAAATAAGCAGCATGAATATGCTACAAGGCAAAAGAGAACTATTGTAATACATTCTACTACCATTTCATCATTTTGCATCCCTTCGGTAGAGATAAAACAGAAAAACCAAGAGGGGAGAACAGATACTTTGCACCATTGCCTGACAGCCTATAGTCAGCATTTGGGCTGGACAAAAAAAAACAAACCAATCAGACAATCCAAGCATTCAGCAGAACCAAAAGAATGTAAACAACAACAAAATGACCATTGCATCACAGGTCCTGCCTGACTAACCTCATCTCCTTCTAGGATAAGGTGACACTGTTTAGTGTTGGACTTCAGAGTGCTGGGTTAATGATTGGATTCAATCTTAAAGGCCTTTTCCAATCTAAATGATTCTGTGATAAAGTACTATATTATAATCAGGAACAGGAAAATGGCTGTACTTGGGTTCTTTTGGTTGGGGAGGATTTTACTGTTTTCTCATGTATGATTGAATGGCATTATAAGATTCAGTGGGATTAACCAGCATTCCTGTAGGGAGGCTAGAAAAAAAAAATCATCTAAAGCTGACATGCTTACAAGAGTCACTACAAGAATTTTAATATGTATTTCTGGTTTTCTGGCTGTCTGGAATTAGGGGGAGAGAGAAGGAAATTATAAAAGCATCTCCCAGGAAAGTTTTATTATGGGTAGAGCAAACACCAAGGAGAACTGGTTTCTATTTCTGTATCAATTTATTCACTCCTTCATATGGTTCCCTTTGTTTGCTTGTTATTAAAGGAAAGATTAGGAAAGTTTGTCTACATGTGGGAACAAGCTAATATTCTCAACAGTCTACTAGTTCAGTTTACTAAAACTGATCTGGTTTTGCTCAAACAGTGAATGCAGGACTGTTTAATTGACTGCCTTGAGACAACCTTCTTAATTCATTGCCAAGCGAATTTAAAGAGTCAAGACCAAGGCATGTTCATCCAGACAATGAACTTCCACGCATGGAGTTACTCAGTGATGCTATTTGGAAGTCATTTTTCTGTGCAGCAAATTAGCTCACAAGTGCAAACAAGCCTTCAGATACCTTAGAGGGAATTTGTGGGACTGTTTTCATTAGTGCTCATAAAGTGCTCTCAGATTCTGAGGCAACACTGTTTACAAATGGCTGAAAATGATTACATCAGTGTATTGGAAAAGCCCTTTTTACTGACACCTGGGAAGCAGACAGGAGACTGCTCTGTATGTGTGTAAGCTATCCCATTTATTTTGTAGTGAGATAATGTGAATGAGGGAAGAGTAAATCCTTAGCTCAGAAAACTCATGGAAAGCTAACCTGGATTCAGATCTGCCTTTTAATCTCCACATAATCATTTCTCCACTGAATCTGGAATAGGACAGATATTATGGTATGTGATATATAGAAAAAAAAAAAAAAAGGAAGTTTCAATATGATAGTAAGACAAAAGGTAGTGATGCTGATTGATGCTCCTACTGGCAAACAGAGTGGAATATAGGATAATATTATCCTAGAGTAGTAGGGGAGGCTGAAGAGAAACAAGGCAAGCTTAAGAAACCAGATGGAAAAGTGATAAAGTATCAAGATAACATTCCATGCAGCAGTATCTCCTAAAGCACATACAAACCTGTTTTCTTGTCTCAGAGTAGGCAGCTCTGTCACTTCACACAAAACCAGACAATGCTATGTGAATATACCATTTAACTGTCAGGAAAATCTAAGTGCAGCTAGGAAAAGAGAATGGGAACAGAAAGTACTTCCTTTCCATGAATGGTTTCATTATCTATAATTATTTTTTATTCCGGGTAGGAGTAGAATTCAAAATATCTCTAAATTCCCCTAAAATATCTCTAAATTCTCCTCAAATTGAGTAGCAGTCACTTCTAATCTATGTGAGGTGACAGTTTTTGAACTATTGGCTCCTCCTATAAAGAAACAAGCTTAAGGGCTATTAAAAGCTCAGGTATTTCACCTGTCCATCAGCCCAGACAATAGGCAGTCAGAGAGGCTTCAATTGAAAACCAGCCTTGTAAACAGAATTTCCACTGAGTTTGTTTAAAACAAACCCATCCTAGCAAAACTGTTTTCATTTCAACAAATGTGTGTATAAGAAAAATAAAAGAAACAAACAAAAAACTTTAGAAGTTTCAGCAGAACTTTTCTAGCCAGATTTTCACATCTTAAAAATCTCATTAGCTACTCAGAGTTTGGTCCAGGTTAATCACAAGAGCCAGTGCATTCCCTGAAGGCACTAAAATACGGTCCACACACACAGAGTCTTTGCTTTCCCAATCAGGAGTTGTCTTGTCCAGTCTTCATCTTTTTTTCTCTTACTACAGCCTGTTGTCCATCTCAGGAGACAAGATTTCCCATCTTTCTCTCATGAAAATAATGAAGATTTGTATGGCAGCAGCAGCCTCTACCTCAGGTTACATAGGGAAGAGCAGGAGTGAGATCTCCTAGGGCTGCCAGACTCCTGCCAACACTTCATGTCTTGGAGAGACACTGCAAGACTGACAATATCCCAAAGAAGCAGAGAGAGAATACCGAGCTTTGAATCTATTAACCTTGGTTATTTCTTGTCCAAGGTCTCCCTAATAGCACACACTAGGGAAAAAAGCAAACTGGAGGCCCCTGAAGCTGTCATTTCTGCTCCACTTCTGACCTTTGGAAGGATTAGCTTTATCAGTGTTTACTGGAGCCTTAGGATGTCATTTCCTGTTTGTGCACCCAAGGTGACCCCACGTTTGCACTTGCCATGGAGTTGCTCCAGGCTGAACTATCAGGAGGTGTTAGCTCAGAAAGCTTCATGGGCTGTGGGAGGCTCTTGAGAGCGAACATCCACCCTTCCAGCAGCTGTTTCCATCCACCCTATTCACCTTTCTTCAGACCAGATCATGAACAGAGGCCATAATCCCTTGGGAGGTCTGTTGGCTCTGGCCACCTCATCCTACCTAAAGAAAAGGTCAATTCTTCATGAGGAAAGTGAAGTGAAAAATTCCAGAAGTCTCCCATACACTGCTGGTAAGAAATGACTCACAGAAGAATCCTTCATGACAGTGATGGAAAAGGGGAAGAAATAAACACACTGAATCATAAGGCAATGGATTTTTTTTTTTAAGGGAGAAGGAGACAGGCTTTTCTTTCTGATGGTTCTAGAGTGAGACAATGCATAACCAGTAAGAATGACATTGGAAACACTGCTATGGAATCACAAGGTGATTTTCTCTAAGGTCAAAGCAAGCTCAGGAAGCGTTTTGCTGAGAGACTGAGGAAACCCTCACTGTTCTGTGGATTACAGACATCTCATCTGCAGGATCATGGCATCTTTCTTGAACTCACATTAATGTTTCACAGGATAAAAAATTAACCTCCTGAAAAAGTGTTGATGGATGTTTCTCATTAGGAAAGGCTTGGCTAAATGAGCCTTTTGTTTAAAAGGCTGATTGAGTGGAATTATCTGGTTATTGTAAAGGAAAATCTCACAAAAGACCTAAGCAATTCCCCTATAAGAGATATTCCATTATTCTTCAGGAAAAGAAGTCCAAGCAGGCAGCAGGATGCACAAGGAAAGAGAAAAGAAGCACTAAAAGCATAAACTAGGATTCCCATAGGAATTAAGATCTGTTTTAAACTGAAACATTTCAGCTTTCCTAAAGTACTAACTTTGTAAAAGTCAATAGTTTTTCACGTAATCAGTTTTTTCATTTATATGTCCTACCCTGAATTTATATAATGATGGAATTTCCTGCAGTGGGATGTAGAACCCAATCCTAACCATCAAATCACCTCATTTAAACACAAAAAGCACCATTTACCTGCACACTTGTGAAGAGAATCTCCATTCCCCGGGACCCAAGGAAAGTCTCCCTGCCCAGCTGGATGTTGGTGATGTACTTTAGGCAGAGCAGGAGACCCCTACGAATGTAAATGTAGTTGTTGGAGACATCGTTGCGATGCCAGTCTTGGTAGAGCCTCAGCAGTTCACCCAGGTATCCTCTGTTCACTGCCCGGCGGCTGTTTGACTCTGAAAAGGAGAAAAAAGCTGAATTAAACTCCTTCCTGCTTGGTAATTGTGGCTACTCAGTGCTTGAACCCAGAATTTAACACCTGCTCAATCTGGCTTAACAGTCTCAGTTTAAAAAAAAAAAAAATAGAACTTTTTTTTTAATTTAAAATATTGTTTGCTAAACATGGCCGATGTTCTTGGAACACTACATGGGAAATAAAAAACCAAACAACAAAAAACACAACAGTGTCCTATCTGGAAACAGGAACCTTCCAGATGAACCAACCTATAAGTCTGTATGTATCTCCTTCCAAGTGCTAATAAACTTAATTCCAGTTGCAGCACCACAAGATTCCCTGAAACTACCAAAGCTCCTGAGGAGTGAGAAAAGCTGAATAAAGTAACAGCATAAAATCTTCACCACAGTGCTGTACTTCAGTCCTGAGAGAACACCTTGCTGAGATCAACAAATTCAAAAACCTTGTGGCTGTACAGTCCTGTCACAGCCAGAGAAATTATGTTTAACTTCTAAACGTATTCCCACAAAAACCTGTATAATGAAAGCCATGAATCAAGAGATTCTGGACACCCACAGTATTTAAAAATTAACAAAACACCAACATGAGCAATAGCAGTTGGGGCTTCTTTTCTGTTGCTTCCTGGCTCCAAGATTTTAAAGGTCACATTCAGGTAGTGCTTAAAGGTTATACTGCATGGGCAAGAAAATTACAAAAAAAAAAATTTAAAAAAAAATAAAACTTTTAAGAGCTTGTGATATAATACAAATCCTACTAAGTTTCTAAAACACATCCCTTCACCTACTGCATTCCTTGCCTGGCCCTCAGGACAAACATGAAGCCAAACCAGACCCCAGGCTCCCTCCCTTTAAACCAACCCTGCCTAAATTCTCCTGACTGGTCCTGACATTCCTTGCTGTGACACGCATTAAGAGCTGTCAGGAGCTCAGTAATCAACTGGGGGCAGGTAGCATATGTGAGGCAGGAGCTCAGCTCTCTGAATAGCAATCAGCACTTGCAGCTCACAGCAGATGGCTCTTGGTACCAGAGCTGGTGGGCTCCAATCCATTTCCACTTCATTAAACAAAGTGCCAGAGCCTCTCACACCTGGAACTTTAAAGTCATCAGTGGGGATTCATGGGACAGGAGAATTAGCTAGAGGTTAAGGGAGAGAATAGGAAGATGCTGCCTGAAGAAAACCAGCAACAAGAGAAGCCATGGAAGGAATGAGCAGGAAGCAGGGTGGGCAGCAAACCTCAACCCCAGCAATGAAGTAGATGGAGACATTGAAAATGGAAAGAAGTCACCTGAAGTCATCTCAGTCTCCTCTCTGTAGTAAATGAGCAAACCCTCAGCTGAAGAAGGGATTTGAGGGTTTTCCTGCTACCTGGCCTGGTCCTGCAATTTTCTCTACCGTTGGCACCAACCAGCACCCCCAGCCAAGGCTGCCAACTCATTTTAATGCTGCTCTGCATCTCCCCACCACCCTGCTGTCATGGCCCTGCACTGGCCTGCTGGTCCCACAGCAATTCCAGTCCCACACAGCTCTACCCAGGCTCCCACACCTTGGCCTGCAGCTCTCTAGCCCTGCCTCCCCTTGCTGGTAACCTCCTACACCAACTCTGCATTCTGAGGTTCAGTGGCTGTCAGATGGAGAAGGTCACCCTCCTCCTCTGACCTTCACTCTGCATTTCTGTTTTATTTTTGACTCTCTGTGAGAAAACTTTAATTGCTTGAGAATCCCTTATCAATCCCAATGATTTTTTTCATGATTTCCTGTTAATCCTCAACCAGCTGTCATGTTTACTAACCTGCAGGATGACTAACCCCTTAAATCAGTCAATCTTCCTTGAAGAATTACTCAGAAAGATCTGTAAAAGTCAATAAGTGTATAAAACATGACAAGAAGAACAGAGTTGGAGAGCATAAGGTAGGGACAATTTAGATCAGACTCAGAGCTTCCCTGAGCTGTTCAGGGACAGATGAAATTGGACTAGATCTAGGCTTTTATAGCCTCTAGCACACAGAGCTTGAAGTCTAAGCTTTCTGTGTCAATGTCAATAGGAAGAGGGAAAAACTGGGAAACACTGTGTGTAAAGATTCTTGGGGAATTTGTTGGGAAAAAAAAATCTCTCAAAGTGTGTCTGTGGTCTTTTAAGACAAATGTCCACATTTGAATCTCAGCTCCATAGGGACCAAAACACACAACTGTCCTCTGCTTTAGTTTTAATACTCATTGAAAAGCATGGAGGAAGGTGAGCAGAATAATTTTGCTGTTTCCTCACATATTTTCTGTAGTACTTCTGTAGTGCTTTCAGGATCAAAACAGTCTCTTCAAAATGAAGCTGAGATAGTCTATTCTGTGAGAAAGAGACGGAGAGGCAGGACTAGATTTCCCTGAACCCTTTGATCAGAAGCAACGAGAATTAATCGCTGAAGGGGCAAAAAACACATTAATTTTGTTTCTCCTGTCTGATTTCATTGATTCTCCTCTGCTCTCCTGTGCTGTCAGTGTTTTTTCTTTATTTTTCCTTCCATTTTTTCAGTTCTATAGTCAATAAAGTAGTGAATAAATGAAACAGGAAGTATGCCAGGATCTCCAGAAGGCAGAATGGAAAAAGGAGGCCTCCCCACCTGTCTGTGTCTGTTGGTCTCTCCATCTAGGGATGCACCAGCATGGGTATCTATCTATATTTTGGCACAAATACAGATGGTGGAAATGAATCATACAGGTACAAGCAGCACTGCACAGATTTGTAGGCAGCAAGAACCACCCCTCCTGGAGTGAGTGGCTACAGTCTGTGTGCTAAGTGGCAAAATGTGCTGGCTTTTGACCCTCTTCCTGATATTCTTTAGTTAGGCCCTTTTCCTCTCCCTGGGCATGGTCAGTGGCCAGTGGATACAGAAGTTTTCCTGCCATGCAGCTTGCAGAGGTGCCCAGGAAAGGTTCTTTCTATTTTGAGTGAACTGAAGGGATTCCTGTCTCATGAGGCCATCAGTAGGAATTCAGCACCAAAGCCAAAAACACCGTTTTGGCTAAAGACTGGGCTGATCAGTGGCCAAAGCTGCACTAACAGCAAAAATCTGACTATACATCAACCACTTGAATCTATCCATATCCACAGCCATTGTGTGAACTCTCCCTCTACAGCTGCTGGATGTGTGGCACTGACCTCCCCTTGAGGGACAGCTCCCAAAGTTACCCCTCAAGGCTGAGGAATCCCTTGCCTGACACCAGACATGCATGACACCTGAATCACCGAGGCAGCTCACCAGAAACATCTGACATGTGTCTCCAGCCAACAAGCAGAAGCCTCAAATGGTTGAAGTTACGTCTAAATTCGCAAGAGGATCTCACTAGAAAGAAATCCCCAGTTTTGACAGAATGCTCATTCTGTGGTGGGACCCTAAACTCAGGTTTTCAGTCTAGGAGATGAAAGCCTCATGACCACCAGTGCTACTGCAGACATTTCTGAAGCCCTCTTTGCAATCCTGTCTCCTTTGAAGTGTTTGCCAAGAACACAGGTACCACTGGAAAACATGCAGTGTATTTAATCAAAAACTGAATTACAGTCAACCTGAAATATGATGAGCAATGCACTGCTTACCAGGCAGAACAAAGAGATATTTATCTTACTATCTGTTGAAATCTCTTTGTTGATGCCACTCAGCTGATTCATTATGCCAAGAACATACATTGCTACAGCTTGGAGATAAGAAAACTCTGCTAAATTAACCCTATGGCCCCTAAAGCTGTGAAAGGAATAGGAAAAACTCCAACTTCCCCACTCTGCTCTAGTGATTGCCTCTTAGGAATAAAAAGTGCAAGATATTTCCTACAGCAAAGAGAACACAGCTGTTTCATTTGGTCATTGAGAGGCCATTTTTGCAGAGAAAAGCACAAGGGCTCTCTAGAGAAACAAAGTTAATTGTCCCCATGAAGAAACCGAGTCACACAGGAAGTGCTGGGATCACTTCTGACCCAGTGGGCTCTACAGCAAGAAGGTACCATTAGCTCAACTCATGTTGGAAGCCAGAAGGCTGCCCTGTAGTTTTGCCTTAAGCAGTTTCCTTTTCCTTCTTTGCTTTTCAGAAAAGCAGAAATAGAATTTAAAAAAAATTATAATAGCACAAAATCTACAGTTTGATTTTTTTCTGACTGAAGTGTTTTGAAAGAGTTTTAATAAGGACACCAGAATTTGGAAGACTTCCTCAAATTCAGGCAGTGAATTTACAGAAGCCAGATCATCACTAGAGGCACAAACACTGCCCATGCCAAGACAAGGAGGCAAACAATCATCATTAAGGATGTCAGCAGAGAATAATGCAGCTCCTCAATACTTAGTTTTCATTACACCTACCCTGAGAGCATCAGGAAGTTGTCATGCCCCAGGAGAAAAAATCAATACTTTTCTCTGGACCACTGAGCTACTTTCAGTTTGGAAAGTATGTCTATGAATGAAGAGTCTTGGGGAAGGGAATATAAAGGACATAAAAAAATTATTTTCTTTCCCACAAAGTGGCTCTTCTCAAAGAGATGCAAGTATAGAATGAAGACCGTTTGCATTCTAAAATTCAGCAAGAAAACACAGGCAATGCTTGGTTTAGATTATCATGAAAGGAACTGCAAAATTCAACTCTGATCACAATACCTGACAAGATGTGATCACGGATTTGGAGCCAGGCTGACACTGGAGTTTGAATCCAGAGATGGATAATAAGGATTTCAATGGATGATGAGAGCTGGGCAACTGGTGCAGCATGAGGCAAATCCCAGATATTGTGCTGCTGGCTACAGGAACTGGGATGGTTTAACAATGGGGTATTTCGACTCAAGATCAAAGACCTGACTCTCTAGATCTGTTGTCAAGCATTATGAATACAGTAGCAGAGAGTGCAGGCCTTTCACACTGCCTAATCTGCTTCTGTGCTAGAACGTCACTTTCTCCTCCTCAGAGTTACTTGCCCCTCCTTGATGCCAACATAAAAGGAAAAGAATGACAATGATTATTTTATCCCAGCAGCCACAAGATATTTTTATGGTTTGATAAAAGAAAGTGGGCAAAAGGTTAAATAAAGGTTAGTTGATGGAAGATGGGGAGGAAAGAGTAGGAAAATGAAAGATTAAAAGCTGTGAAAGAAGGTAAAGACAGCAAAAGAAGGGAGATTTAGAAAGAGAGAAGGGAAAGGCCATCAGTGGTAACTGCTGTTAACACACAAAATGGTCTTGATGAAATCAACACCATCAGGAGGTCACCACAACCTGTCTTTTTAAATTGCTCATTACAATTTTACCAGGCAAGCATTGCACCAAGGGCCCTGCCTGTTTCCCCAGCCTTCTCCCTCAATATCTGCTCAGCCAATGCCTCTGAGAGCAGCTCGAGCTAATTTCCTTACAGACATGCACGCCGGTAATTCTGGGAAGCACAGATAGTCGGGAATAACAAACACGACCAAAATTAGATTAAAATAACCTGCTGATAAACAAATTACTCACCCAAAATACACATTGGATTAGGCACGGTGGAGATCCCTATAATCACATCGCCACCGTGTGGCTCCTGCTCCCTCACATCCCCTCCAGCCTCAGCACCCCTGGCTCGGGTTTGCCTGCGCTTGGGCAGCAGGTGTCCAGCTTTATTCCACTGACCCCAACCTGGGAATGGTTTGCCTGGTTTATTCTGGGGTTTGGAGTCACTAAAAGCTCCCATGGCTAGGAGTGCCCTGGAGGGCATCCCACATATGCTCAAACAGGGTTTCCAGCCCCCCTCCACACCTTGATCTCAAAGACACAGGAGCGCTCCACAATGAGCTCCTCAGGCCTTAATACAGAACTGAATCAAGATATGAAGACACAAGTAGAGCAAAGCCAAAGGAGGCTGGGAAAATTTGCATGTTCACTCTGGGACAGAGATAAGAGATTTTGGCAAAGTTGCAGTGCCTCACCCAATCTCAGTTTATCTATAGCTATCAGGATCTGCCTCCTCCTCCCCACTCTGGCCTGTAGTGAGCACCTAGAAATTGAAGGAGGAAGAATGGACATGAGTAACACTCAAAGTTTGACTGTAACATCAAAGAGAAAGACAAAAAAAAAAATCTCCTGATGCTCCCACAGCAATTCAGCACCACTGTAGATATTTACCAATTAGAATGTTCAGCCTTATTATAAATTCAGAGTTAAGATGGTGGAGAGACAGCAGATTTTAAAAAGGCAGCCAGGCAATGGAGGAAGAACTTGCTGTGAGCTGTTTGCTGAGTGCACGTTCCCATGGCAGGTGGTGAACAGCACCTGGGAGAGAAGCATGCAAGGTCTGGTAAAACACTCTGGGATGTTTGCAAAGAGATAGGTCAGGAGTGAGAGACTAGCTGATGATCAGACAAGAAATGTCTTCTCCATATCAATAATCTGAGCTTTCACTGATCAAAAGGTGCAGCACTGCCATTAGAAGAGACTTAAATTTCTACTCCTCCATTATCCACCAACTCTTTGACTACCACCAAGTGACAATCACTCGATACAGGAACACAGCACAACCAAGGTCTCTCATGTCTCACTGGGCTTCCAAGCATTTATTCCATGTTGTGGATGAAGCACAAGTTTATTGTGCTCCTTCACTTACTTCTTTAGACCATTTTATACTTCCCCCTGAAACACAACAGCAACAATTTCCCAGGTCCATCTGGGTTGGTAACTTTTTCTTACACTGATGTCTCTTTCCCAGGCATATCTTGCTCCTTGCAGTTATGCACCTGCTAAGTGAGCATTTACCATCAGCTTCTGTTAGGAGGGAGACAGAAGCCAAACAGTTTCTAGCCAGCCATGGCTCTGGAGGTGGACAAAGTCTCAAGTGGAAGCCTGAGATGAAGATGGATGTTTCTGACTCCATCGGGGAGACACACTGCCATCTGCCTGCTCCCTTTAAAACTGCTTTGTCAGTGCAGCTCTGCTAAAAGCAAGAGGGACACTGAACGTCCAGCACAGCCCCGTGTATAACCATAATCCCCTGGATCTTTTTGGGCTGAAACACTCAAGGACAGGCCTGCAGGGATACCCCCAGATTGCCATGTTCTTGTCCTCTCTGTTTTACAGCCTTCAGCAACATCAAAACAGAATCCCCCACTGTTTCCCAGCAAGGTTTTCTCAAAAAAAACCCTCACAATAATCAGTCCACCACTTCACTACTGTGCCATTTTCCAGGAGTCCTGCCTTCTGTTTAGTTTGCATCCAAACTAAAACATGCTCAAATGCCTCTGGGTCCTTTTCTGTGTACAGCTTCACCCGTGCTTTCATAACCAATTTTCAAGTGCTGTAGCATTCACCAGATTCCTACCTTTCCAAGAATCCCTGCACCATTGAGGCCAGGGCCACAAACATGTTAACTATGACAAAGAAAGATGTCCTGGTGCAATCCGGAAAAAGAATTCATCTCTCTTCCAAGCATGGGGAATTTATCTCAAGGAACCAGAGCTGTTTCTCACATCTCCTGACCCACACTTCCCAAAAGACACAACCTGCTCATTTGTATGCAGCTATCAGAGCAGACTGCTCCAAAAGCCTGGAGCTTCTCCTGCCCTGAACCACAGGACAAGGAGAAAAACAGAATACATTCTTGGCCACTTAGAATTGCAGAAATCATCCAAAAAACACCTGTCAGGCCAACTTCTGGTACATGATGCTCTATTGGATTTTACAATATCAGCACCATTTCCTAAATTCCAGCTCCAGTACCTTAAAAAAAAAACAAAAACAACCTGAAAATAGATGACGTCTTCCTAAAATCACTTTACCATTCACACCCAAACAGCATTGCTGTTATTTACATCCTTTTTCTCCCTTTCCATGGAAGAAACAACAAATTGGGAAAGGAAATAAGTATTTGTCACTGGCTGGAGAAATTCCCCATTCCTCCCATTATACCAAGCCCCAGGACAACCAATGGTCTCTAAATACTCAAAATGAGGGTCCAGCCTGGCTCCCTGGGTGCTCAGGGCACCATCTCCCACAGGGCTGGGGCACTCCAAGGATCTGAACTGGTACAGGAGACTCCTGCACTACTGCCTCTTTCCTGTGCATTATCTTTTCCTGAAATCACTTTACCATTCACACCCAAACAGCATTGCTGTTATTTACATCCTTTTTCTCCCTTTCCATGGAAGAAACAACAAATTGGGAAAGGAAATAAGTATTTGTCACTGGCTGGAGAAATTCCCCATTCCTCCCATTATACCAAGCCCCAGGACAACCAATGGTCTCTAAATACTCAAAATGAGGGTCCAGCCTGGCTCCCTGGGTGCTCAGGGCACCATCTCCCACAGGGCTGGGGCACTCCAAGGATCTGAACTGGTACAGGAGACTCCTGCACTACTGCCTCTTTCCTGTGCATTGCTCTTTGGGACCAAGGGATGAGAGAATACCAAGGGAGAATGAGGTGCAACAGGATCATTCTGTCCAGCAGCACAGCACAGAAAGGAAAGTCAGAAAGAATACGAAGTAAAAAAGCTTACTTGATTTCAGCAGAGCTGCCAGAGCCCCAATGGCTGCCCTGGGGAAAGAAGAGAGATGGAGAAATAATGTCAATTTCTTCAGTAACTTTTGTAACCTTCATCTTCACAGTCTTCTGGGCCAGGCTTCCCAGATGGTCTAAACTGACACTTTATGATGGACTTTGACAGAACTGCAATGTTTTACACCAACAGAGGATCCAGCCTCTGCAGCTGACTCAGTTATTCTAAAAGCTCATTAGCCCTCTAGCTTTACTGTTACACTGATTTGTACTGACCATTAAAATTTAAAGCAACACCCACAAAGTGATCTAACAAGTCTTTAAACTGCTGCTCCAGAGCTTTTTCTTTGTACCAGAGACTTAGCACTTGCCCACTCCAGACACAAGTGCCTCTATCTGCATCAGCAGATAACTTCCATATCAAGCTGGGATATCAGTGTCAATGTTTCCAGCAAAATCTCACTCCTTTTTCTATTTTCTCAAAAAAGCTTCACCCCTATCCTCCCTCCCAGCTTAACTGAGAAGAAAACTGAATTTCTTTTAATTGAAATCATACCTTGCATTGCAGGGGTGTGTAGAGGGCCCCACTCAGAGGAGGACTCGTAGGAAAGGTGCTAAAGCTCTGTAGTAAGACTGCTTGCAGTGAGTAAGGGCAGGGACACACATTTCTGAGGACCTTCTGTGTCATTTCATTGTGCAGGTAAGCAAGGGAACCTGCCTGACTGGTTTGCCTGGGAGCTGGTCACTAACATCTGCAGCTTGAGAAGTTCAACTGAGATATCCTTGCTTCCCAGCTTCTGGAGGCAAGTTCCTTCCTCATGTGGTAAAATCTCCATCCCACTTGTCTCACAGAAGACCTTTTCCAGTCATGTTCTGCTGGAGCAAGATCCCTGTTCTAACACGGTTTACTGCTGTGAAGCTTCAAGTGCCCAGAGCTGATTAAATAAATACAGCTACAAAAACCTCCAGGTGCAAGGATTCCTCAAAATAGAATCTCTTTAATACAATTTTATTTGGGGATTGGTTTGTAAATTCCATACTGAGCCAATTATCATCCTACAGCAAATAAATAATTTTTTGTCACCAAGCCCCTGTTCTTTGTGTGTCCTAACAGCATCTGAGACTAAGATTCAAGAGCTGGTTCTTGCTAATACTGGGTCAGCATCTCTATCTAAAGTCGTTCTTTCATAATGAGTCTCTCAGAGTTCAACAATAGCTTTACAAACTGCAAAGAAATCACGTTCAAATACAGATAGAACAGGAGATCAGTAGCTAAAAATCTCACCAATGGAAGCACAGCCATGCTGTCATTACTTCCTTAGCTCCAACTGAACAGCAATCATTCAGATGGTGGAGGAGTAATGTCATCCCCCAGCTATTCAGCCTGCTCAGCAAAGGAACACTCTACAGCCACTGATCACTGAGTCTCTCCACAAGTTCAAAGCCTAAGACAAAATAAACAACTCTAAGCAAATTAAAATTCCACCCAGAGCATCTCCCAAAGCTCACACTCCAGCATGTCTTTAAAGAGAGACTGCTCTGCATACCTATATTTTACAGGCCTAATGTGATGTCTCAATCACCTGCTAGAGCAGCAGAGCAATGGAGGAATGACCAGAATATCTCTGGCTCCAGGCAGAAGAGTTCCCAGTATTTCCTCCAGGCATCTGTTTTATGTTGTAGGTGCTTATGAGCATTGCTAAGGGTTTCAGCAGAGCTACACTACTGTCATAAAGACAATGCTGCCAGCAAACCTCCCTTCAGACAATAAGTCAGCAAATCTGGATATTCCAATACTTTTGGGGGATGTCTATGAACCACATTGTATGCAGACAACTTCATTCATCCTCAAAGGATCCCAGAATTCCCAGAGCATGTTCTCAGTCTAATCTCCAGTTCCAGCTGTCCAGGTAGGGCCTAGGTGCAGGCCCAGTAGACTGACTCCAATGATTTGCATTGCTTTAGAAGAGATTTTGAGAGAAAAAGGAAAAGACACGATGATAAACTGCAAAACAGGTAAAATAATTTTAAGGGATAAAACAGACTTACAAGCATAGATGAAGCCAACCTAACCTGGTACCTTTCTTTGCTAAGAAAGCCAACTTCTTCTACACAAGGGAAGTGTGTACTTCAAGGGAATCTGTACTTCAAGAAAGCATTTGATATGATGCCACACTGAAAATTATTAGCCAAGCTGAAGAACATGGGGATTAGTGTAAGAATTACAGTGTGGGAAAGGAATTGGTTAAAGACTCAATGACAGGAGTTGTGCTGGAAGAGGAATTATTAGTCTAGAGGGAACTTGTGTGGAAGTTCAAGGATCTTTTCAGACTGATCTTATTTCAGCTTTTCATTAATGACCTTGGCACAAAAAGTCAGAGTATACTAACAAAATCTGCTGACCATGTGAAGTCAGGAACTGCTGCCAATAGCAGGGAGTTCAGAATATCTTTCAGGAGTAACAAGATGTTCTTGAGTTCTGAAGGAATAGAAATGTGATGAAATATAATAGTCAAAGTGCAAGGTTAAGCATTTAGGGTTTAATAAGGATTACTGTTATGACCAGGGGCTCATAATTTGGAAATGAGTAGAAGGACACCCTGGATATATGAGCCCATTAAGGGATAAGGACAAGCATAACCAGCAGGGTGACAACCATGAAAAGGACAGATCAGGTCTCAGAAAACCAGTGGAGAAGGGAGCGTGGACATTCTCATAGAAGGCTTCACCTGAACAGCTGTGTGCAGAACTCAGAAGGAACCATGCAGAAACCTGCCAAGGAAGTCATTATGGTACCAGAGACATAACTCATTAGGAGCTTAAAGTTCAGAGTTTAGTCACCTTAACAAAATGATAGCCAAGGGACAACTGGATTGTTCCCCTCAGACACACTGGGTGTAAAGAGAGATGTAAACACTGAGGAAGGCAGAGAGATACTTAGGCTGAGGAAAAAATTTGGCCCTAGGACAAATGGATATAAAATGGCCATGAATAAATTTAGCTGGAATTGAAAGGATGGGTTTTAAGCACTGGAAAATGAAGGCATGAAACATCCTCTTGGCAGCAATGGGACAAACAACCTAATGACTTTGAAAAGGCAGTCAGGATTGCTTATAATGGGACTGCCAGGCCCACTTGCCAACAAGGAAAGGGTCTGAGAAAAGTGACCCAGGAATGACTGTACCCCCATAGCCTTACATTTTAAACATAGATATAATGGGAATGAAATGAGAAACATGTACTCTAAGTGCAGAGTTAATCAGCCAGCCCAGAAAAGAGCAGCTGCATCAGCTTAAGATGGAAGTCCAAAGAGTCCAGTGTCCTGTGGCCAGCAGTGCCAAGGAAAGCATGCAAGGCCACAGTGCTAGCACTTGCAAAACAGATTCAAACTCCAGCAGCTTTCAGTCCAGAGATTCCATAAACTAGCGGTCGTGCCTTTGGGAGGGGTTTCAGCTCTTTGCTGATTTTGCTTCCATATATTTGCCTGAGAACTTCTGAACTTATGTAAACTCTTAGCATTCATAATTATCCTGAAAAAGGACTTCACACCTACATTTGTTTTAAGTTTGGACTTTCAATCAGCATTGTAATTTGCACATTAAGCCAGGTGTTAGCCACCCCCAGAATATTACCTATCTTTGATGCTGAACAAAACCAAACACACAAAACACCTTATGGGGAACAATAAATCAGAGAAGAGGAATAAAAGCAGAATAGGCTTTCACTGAAAGCAGCAGCAAGACCATTGAAGCATCAGTGAGGCTACAGCAAGCCAGGCAAATGGTGTTTGTGATAATACCAGCACCTCTTAGCACCACCAACAGCATCTTTGCTGGCATCAGGACATATAACAAGATGAGTAAGCCTGGTACAGGAACGAAGAGAGAGGAGTTCATAAAAGCCTGGTACAGGAATGAAGAGAGAGGAGTTCATAAATTGTGTACAAGAGCAAGGATAGGGCAGTAGGAAGATGAGAACAGGAGGAAAAGTTTGGGAGCACAAGAAAGATGACTTGATGAGCCATATGCCAGACCAGAGAATTTGATAGTGTGCCCAGAGCAAATCTCTGCATTTGTCTCAAGAAGGGATGGAGGGGAGATGAGGAGGAGAAAAAGGGATTAAATCATCAAAACAACTTGCCAAATCTGTCCAGATGTCTTCCTCTGATTTTCTGATTTCTGTGATAATACATTAGCAAAATCTTAGCTGTTTCATCAAGTCCAGCATATCCCAAAGAAGGGATTTATATATTAACCAAAAAAAATATAAAGTTGCACTATCTTATAAAGCATAATAATAAATGCTGCTCCATAATCAGAAAACATTAAAAACTCCCTGTAGTAGCAGTCGAGACAACCACTCTGCAGAATGGAAAACTTTGAAGTGTTTCCAAGTCAGCAGCTTGGATATCTGGGCAAGAGTACAACGAGCAGACAGATAGACAAATGCAACTTCCAGATCTTTTGCTTAGGAACCAGGAGCAACAACAAAGAAAAACTCCATGTCCCAAGCCAAAGCACAATTGGATTAGCCAGTAAAACCAGGCTGTTAAAGAGCTGGACAAAGGAGCACTGTGCCTAGGTCACCCTTTCAGATCTGAGCTGCCAGGATATTTTTTGCTGGAAATCACTGCAGGTTTTCAGAGGAGCCTGAAAACCAAGATCCCTTCCGTTTTCTTCTGCACTCTAATCTCAGCTCACAGCACAAGGCACTATGATGGAAAATCCTGGACCTGTTTCTGTCTCCTGAAGAAAACAGAAGGACTCCTGAAAATACAAAACCCCACTCCAGAAGAGACACATGGTTGACTGCATGGAAGGATTTAAATACTCATAGAACACATTGATGGTGCACAACCACCCAGGACTAGCCTGGAACTATGGGGACAGCAGAGAAGCCAAAGACTGAACAAAGAAATTAACCAAAAGGGCTCTGCAGATCAGCCCCCAAATAACTTAACCATCCTTCCTTCTATGAAATTGTGCCTTCTACATGCTAAAACACGGAACACCCTCTTCAAATCATTGAATGAAAGCTAATGGCTTGGTGTTTTATTATTAACATCTTCAATCTGATACCTAATTCCTTACAGCAGTTGCACCTGGATGATAAAGACAAAGCACTATTTTTATAGAAATTTAAGAGAAAGTTCTACCCTGGCTGAACTTATGTTGGTCAACTCCTGCCCTTCACCCTGCTATTTCTCATATACTCACTTATTGCTGTCATGTTTCTTTATACCACAAGCAGTGTGGAGAAGGAGCCTTGCAGTATGTACTTGCACAGCACTTGGCACAATGGACCCCTGACTCAGAGCTCAAAACCCCTAAGCTTCCACAGCCCCTCTCTCCAGGCAGAATTAAGTGGCCTCAAGTTACATATAACCTGGCTGCATTTTGCCTCAAACCCCTGGGACTTGTACTTAACTACAGGAATTTATCCAGTCACAGAACCACTCACTGTAAAGCTGATTTCACATTTAACAACTGAGACATTCAGGAACAACACACAGGCACCACAGCAATAGGTGCTTTATAAATCCTACCAGAAGCTAGATCTCATCTGAGGCAGATTCCTTGAAAGTCATTTCCCCCATGGCCCAGAAATACAGATCTGAAATATCCAGGCACTTGCACAGTGATTTGTTTTAAAGACTTGAAACCAGCAGTTTCACAAGTCTTGGAAATATGGGTGGGGAAAAGCTGCTTATGCTGCTGGCATTTTCGCAGCAGTGCTAGTCTAGGACTTATGGAAAAACACCCATCATCTTGTCCTCTAATTCCAGCTTGTTAGCAAGGCATTAAAACTTACACTGAAGGCAAAGTTTGCTTGCAGTCTGCAAGGTCCCACACACTGCCAACAGGTGGAGTTTGGATATCCAGCTGTTGTGTACAGATGTGCTTTCAGTGCAATGCTGAAAGATGAGGGGAAAAAACCCACACGCTCTTTTTGTAATGGAAACATCCATTCCAATAGCCAGCATGTCTCAGTTCCCAGATTCAGCTCAAAGCCTTCACTGCAGCATCTTCCAAACATTGCTGCCTGCTCTGTCAGGTTAAAATCAGAGAAAAGGCACAGCCTTCCAGCCTCTTTCATCTCTGCCTCCCAGAAAGAAGAGTGACTCCAGGCTTATCCTCCAGGCATCCTTACAAGTATCCTACTTTTTCTTGTGTACAAGTACAGAAGTGGAGACAGCTGTATCCCAAAGTGTTAAGCTATTCTTTACAGCTCTAAATTAAATTAGCTTCCAAATAGTAACAAAGAGAACAAGGTACATGAAATGTGCTTAAAACCTTGCCAAAAGAATGCCCAGGCATTTCTCCCAGTGCAGGGCTGGCACTGCCTCCCCAGGCAGGAGCCATACCTCAGAAGATTATGTCAGCTCCCTCTCCAGGGTCAGATGTCACCAACGTGGCTGAGGCAGGCTGTGACAGCTTGTCATTCACATCAAGATAAAGGAGCTGGAAGGTTCACAATCAGACAGAATTCTTAACAAATTCATCACCCAGGCAGTTCCAGGCTGACAGTGTGAGAACCCAGCTCTCCCACCCCAGGGACACAAGGAAGGGGACTGGGAAAGGAGGTCAATACTACCCTTGATTGATTAAGAGGAGTGGTGAGGACACTCATCGAGGCCACATCTGCTAACAAGTACCAGCAGAGCCCTATAGAACATCTCATACACAGTTAAAATGTGTCAGGGAATGTGGTTAAATCCCCCTTCTTCCCCCAGGCAGCTGTCTTCCACTCCCAATCCAGTTACTACTCAGTTCAAAAGAGCCTGGTGTTCTCTTGGCTCACTCCTTAGCTGTCATTTTATTTGTAGCTCATCCATTCCCAGCAGCTTTTTGCTCTGGAAACCACAGGGATTGGCATGAAGACTCTTCTGACAGGAGAGTGTGTGCTCCACACATGGGGGAAGACATCCAGCCTCTTTTTTTTTTTTACTTCTGGATCATTCAGCCTTAAACTATTCTGAGTTCTGTGTACACCCAGAGTAAGGGTAGGGAGAGGGGTAGAATCTCTGCATGATGAAGGGCATGATGAAGACAAATGACACTTCTTGGTGACATACCCAGGAACCCTGGGCTCAAATCTCAGCAGGACAACTTGGGACTTCTTTAAGAGAAATTGAACTGCAGATGTTTTGCCACTAGGGAGTCTCTGATGGTGAATGATTCAGGGAGAGTTTGGGGGTACCCAGGGGTTTATGATGCCAGAAAATAAGACTGCACACACACACCATATTGCTGGCAAAGCTCTGCAAGATTTTCATCTTATGAATACTCTCAATTACTGGTGGTGAAATATCCAAGGGCAGCTTGTGTTGCTGACAGTCCAGGTAGAGAAGTGTTTAACATGTCACTGCTTGTGCCCAGGGCTATTTGAGCGCATAAAAGGGAGGCTGGTTTCGATGCAATCAAGGCTAAGAGCCATAGCTCTTCCTGACTGCTGGTTAGTACAAACCCTCTCTAAGGCAGCAGTAATCTCAGGGTACAACATCTTTAAAAAGCACTTTGTAGAGAAAGGTTCCCTTGAGCTGTGTTTTAAACAGTCACCTTTCCTACATGCAGCTAGGCTGCTGCATGGAAACCTGAGTTCTCATTTCAGCTTTTCCTGTGCCTTTCAGAATTTTGAGGTCTGTTTTGTTTGAGGGTTTTGGTTTGTTGGTCTTTTTAACCGAAGAAACAAACACCTTTCAGAGAGGCAAATTTAAGAGAATGTGTACAGCATAAGAGACTTGAAAAGGACATGAATTATGAAGCTGAAGGACTGAGAAAGCATCATCTTCCTTGATCTCTTCCAAGAAAGAAAGCTGACTTGTACAGATGCCTTCTCTTTAAGCAAAAGTCAGATGTTTAAGAATAAAAGAAGGAATGACTTATTTTGAACACAAGATAAAAAACACTGTTCTTTTTAATCTGGTTATATTGTTTCCATATTACAAGGCTTAGAAAGAGCCATCAGTCTGAGTTTAAATTGCACTTCACCCCTCTGCCCCTATTCAGATGAAGCACATCCATAAGGTCCAGCCAAAGGAAACTCAAAGTTTAAAATCTCCAGGGAAGAGGGCTGGATTGCAGAGGGTTTTCTGAATGTGCCAAAGCTGGAAGCTGTTTCATGCAGCAGGTGCAAGTGCAAAAAGAAGCCTATGAAATTAATCTTCTTGCATGCAATGCATTTATCAATCCCCATGAGCTTCCCAAGGAGGTATCACTTCCCCTGTTATTCACACAGGTCAGGCTGTTTCTATCCATTACCAAATACCAAAGGATGGTGGACAGAGTTAGACTTGCCTGAAAAGCTCATATGCAGTGGAATATCAACAAAATATACAGAAGAAAATGTGCAGAATAAGTCACCAAATATTTCCTGTTCCCCAGCTATTCCCACTTTTCAGCCCCTCTAATGATTGTGGTCCCCAAGTACATCCACACAGAATAGCTCTCCAGCACTAAATTTAGTGTGAATTGGGAACTTGACACTTTGTTGGTCCTGATGCTGCCAAACCAGAGCCTGCTTGGAAATACTGGGGTATTCATTTGTATGCCACATGTGCACACAATACTGAGCTTAATTGGCATTATTAAATCAGCCTCAAATTGAGAACAATGCATAAACATGCTCGAGAATCACAAAGTAACATTCTCTAACAGATTCACAATAGGCATCTTGACCTGAATTTAAAAGGCATTTCTATGTCTAAACATGCAGGTAGCACTCAGCAGGATTTTTCAAAGCTCCTTTGTATACTAAGGTCAGAACTACCTTTTAACTGTACAAGTTAATCCATTAACCTGCTGAGAGGCTCTCTTTTAAGGTTGCATTCCCTTTCATCTTCACACATTTCAATATATCTGAAAATCTGGACATTCATTCAAAAAAATCAGGTCTCACCTAGGTACCTTCTATCAGTGCCAACAGCCAGTTTTAAGAAATTTATCAAATGTATCTTTTGTTCTAGAAAAAATATCCATTTTACCCACCACGCGTGCCAAAACAGAGGGCTGCAAAACATATGTAGAATGCTGCTAGAAATGTATAATACTGACTAGTTTTGCCACAGGTAAGCATGAAGTTTCAGGGGGAAAAAATATTGCAAATGCAGAGCAGGAAGGAAAGCTTATTAATTTGCCTGAGATTTTCAATAAGGATTTAGCAGAAAAAGCCATCCTGGTCTTCACCTCTCTCTCCATTCTGTGGTTTGTCTTGCTGGATAGTGAGGGTGGGGATACTGCCATATTGTGCAGTACATCCAGAGAGACATCTGCAGGAAAAGGAGCCAAGGTGGGGAAAGCAGACAGCTTCCCCACTATCCTGCAGCAGCTTTTTGGACCCAAGACTGCCAGGCTGCGACTGCCAGGGGGGCAGAATCACTTGAGGACTGAGCAGGCTCACCCAAAACAGGGCAGATGCTGCAAATGCTGCATCTTCTGCAGAAGCTGTCCCTGCAAGCAGGCTGAGCCACCGCCCCCAGCACCTGCTGTGACCCTGTCCTTGTCCTGTCCTCATCTCCACAGCTCTGCAGGACAGAAGTAGGACATCTGACTGCAGGGAAGGCAACCTGCAGGCTGCAGGTCAGAGATGAGGCTCTCTGCAGCCACAGTTCCTCGAGGTTTGCAGCATTTCAAAGAACAGCCTGTATAAGACAGCAGTGGGAACAGCATAGGAAGGGTCCTGAGAAAGAATGAGATGTTGGTTCATTCATTTCCCTAGAATGCACAAGAGTCAGAGAAATAGGTTTAACTGCTAGATCATCCACACAGCACTTTGCCCAGCTGGTGCCTGAGGTTCAACATGCAGGAAAAGACTTTGGGAGGATGGGCAGGAAGAATGCCAGGGGCAGCCACAGCACAGCCTCAGCTTTCCCCCCTCATCTACAAGCAAGGGGATTTGAGAGCAGGCAGTTCACACCAGCCTCAATTGCAACACAGGTCACTACAGCACCGTGGAACACGTGAGGCTGATGGTAAGGCAGCATCTGGCTGCTGAGGTTAGGCCCAGCCTAACCCTAACCCTGATCTAGCCACCATAGACTAATGGATTTGTTCAGTTGCACCTATCTAACTCCTTATTAAGCAATAATCTGGTCACATCGTAATGCCTGTTCTTGACAACATTTAGCTAGAACGTTTAAAAGGAAGATAAAGTTGGTAAATGTCAAAATGCAGCACATACTGGGTCAAATTCTTTTGATATTGGGTGTTTGAAAGCTTCAATGTCACACTGACATAACTGCAGGGGCTTTTTGAAGCAGTAATTTGTAGAAGCCTAAGTAATGAAAGTTAGGGGTTGGGTTTGGGTTTTTTTTCCCCCCTTCCTTTCCATTGGAAATCTTCCATTTGATGCAATCCAGCCAAACTCTGGGATCTGAAAACACACCATATCAAAGCCAAGGCTGGTAGAACTTAAGGTGTAAATATAATAATGAAGCAACAGGGATAAAGAATTAAAATTAATAGGAAAAACAGCGTTATTGTGATGGTTCTTCCACATAGAAAAGTTTTTTCTACATAGTAAAATCTGGAAGGTGGTTAAAACTGGAACGACCACAAAATTTTAAGTGCAATTTTAAATAATGAAAAACAAGGAGGAAATTAAGCTTTTGACTAGACAGTGACAGCTGTTGAGCCATTGCAGCATATGCCCTCTGGTCCACACAAAGCCTGAATTGTATCCCTTCAACACAGAAGAGAAACAGATTTAGTGTGTTGAAGCTATAGGATGATGCTGTTTTCTATTCTGCAATAGCCTGTCTTTTCCTGTCTCAGGAAAAAAACCTCTCCAAGGTTTGCACTTCAGGGGGAGTTTCCATTCCCATCCCCAGAGCTGCAGCCATCCATGCTGGGAATCAGCAGCCCTGTTCTTCCTCACCAGCCACTTCCTCAAGTCTTCAGGTTCTCCCCTCCACATTCCAAGCCCTGCCTCCAAACACCTCCCCCAGCAGCTCAGCCCTGAGTTTATTTACAGATTTTACTGGCATTGCTGCAATTCCGAGTGTTGCCCTGCAGAAAAAGATATTGAGAAGAGCTGTGCCAGCGTTAGTGAGCCAGAGCCCTGTGCTGAATCTGTGCCACTGCTGTTACAAAACTTTCTCTCCCTAAAAAATTCATTTCACCTTCACTGGCAAACACTATTATTTATTTTCTCTCATTCTCTGTAGTAATCATTTAATAACCATTCAAAAGAGCTAAAAGACTGAAGAACTTTGGAGCTCTCTTTCACTCACTGGAAATGAGCCTCTTGTGTTGCCTCTATCTCTAAATCCACTTACCCTGCTGCTGCTACAGCTGGTGAGGCTCCAACAGTGCTATCAGGACAGGGAACCCTGCAGCAGAAAGGCTGTTGCTAAGGCTTTGACATTGTCATATAACTCTGCTCGGGGCAGGTCTAATCACTGCTGTGCTTTAAAACCACTGATAGTTCTAGAGACTGGCTCACACTCTACCTGCCAGCATTGTCAGCACTGGTGGAGCTGGGGAAAAGCCTCAGCACCCATAGGAAATTCTTGGGGCTGATTTCCTTGTAGGGACAAATTGCTTCTGTAGAAATTGTACATTGAGACTTATTTTCATTGTTTCTTCCAAATTTCCCTTGTCTATCTTTGGATTGAAAGCTTTTGCGTGGAGGATTTCACAGCTGCTTTCTGTCCTCTTCATAAGGGCAAGAGGCTTCTGGGTGGGAGGAGAAATGGCAATAAATCAAGTGAAAGGCAAAGAAGAAGAGATTCCTGGGCTCTCACATGTGCTGACACACAAGTGAGTGCCCTCAGCTTTATCTGCTCACTCTCTGGCCTCTATCAGAGATTCACGTCATTACCCAACGCAGTGATTTCCGAGGGGGAATTCTTTCTTTGTCTCCTTGACACAGGAAAGCCAATGTAGGCAAACAGGCAGGGTGGGCACCCGTTCGTCATCTCTGCATGCACACTCAGATAGGCTTTGTTTGGAAATCCCTTCCCTCCAGTCCCCATCCTCCAGGGCTGCCTGGCTGAGGTTTTCTGAAGGCTTGGCACGTCACAGCCACCTCAGACATGATTACAAGGCCACATAACCACATTGCTCAACCCTCTCCTCACTGCTCCACACTCACTCCACAGCCCACTTCAGCCACATCCCACCTGAACATAAAACCTTTCACAAATTCACTACTGTTCTTCTCTCCCCTTTCTCATTTCCCCCATCTATGTTCCCACTGAATGCCTCAGACAGAGCTGAGTGTACTCTCACTACCCTTAGCAAAGCATGAGAAAGATGTGGGTTTAAGTGTATGAAAAGTCTGATCTCAGGTGACTTGTCCACAGCAATATACAGCATTTCAGGTTAACACCTCAGACACAAGAGATCCTTTGTCTCCTAACATTAGACTTTTTGCCTTCTTTACTCTTATAGCCCCATTACCATTGGTGAAAGACCTCCCTGCACCTCCAGATCAGGAGCCTGCCCATTCCACATCTCACAAATAACCCACCAACTTCCAGAAGTCATCCCAATCCTTCATTTCTTCCTAAATTATGAAATATTTTATAATTCTTCTAGCTGTGTTCTAATTTTTTTTTAAATAATAATTCCACTCAGATTTTGACTTACAAAATGCTTGGCATTTTCACACTAGTCTTCACCTAACCTCCTGTGGGGGACTATCATATTCAGCTGCAAGACAGCATTAATAGTATTAACAATTCATCTAACTCTGGGAAACACTCAGATGCAACTGATGTATGAAATCAAGTCACACCTCCCATTTGGATGGGAGTGACAGTAGATTCCATGGGATGGTTACATGGGATATACACCTCAGAGAGATCATAGGAGGCAGGGGGATTGCAGTGAGGCTCCCAGGTGTTAGTTTTAATCTGGCTAGAACAAAGACCAACAGCAAGACAGACACAGCAACATGAACAACATTCCCAGACTGGATAACATGTCTTAAGAAGCTTGGGCAGCCCACGCTGGAGACCCTGTTTCAATCCTGAGCATTTGTTAGGAGAAGGAGGAAGATTAAAGCTCAGGCAGAGGGAATCTCCTGCCCAACAAACCCAGAGTTGCCTGCAGTATGGACATACCCAAAGCCATTACATGAGCCCAGCCATGAACTGCATCTGCCATAGCCACTGGCTGTGAAAAGTCAACTTGAGAGCAGCAGGGACTTGCCCTCACAGCATCTTTCCAAATATAGCACTCTAGCTCACCAAAGGGGAGAAATAATGGGCAGGCAAAGAAAGGCCTTCAGCTGAAAGCATTGTTTCTCTTTCAAACTCTGGCCTGAAAATAGATGTACAACATAAGCTAGACCCAAAAGAAAAAGGCAAACATCTCTTTCAAAATAACAGTCTCACCAACTTGCTCCATTCATAAACCAGTTCCCCCCTTCCCATGATGTATAAACTTAAGCTCAGAAGTGAATTTCTCTCCATATAATGCTCATTCACCAATTTTTAATGCCTCAGAGGTGGGGACATCTGTGGTGAAGCATGCCATTCCAAAGGCTACCAAGAGATGGCACCAGGATTTCTGTGTCCCCCGTGTTCACCCAGACCTCTGGAACAACCTTGGGAGATGCTGTTCCTCTCCGCCTCATCAATTCCTCATCTATTTTCAAAGCTCGCCTGAAAACATATCTTTTTCCCTTGTCTCTACTTCTTAATTTTTCAATTTCTCTCATCTACTGCTATTAACAGTACAATGCCAGTAAAGTGTAATGCTGAAATGCAACTCTATTTGTTCTGCAAAGCAGCACCAACATACCACCAGTCTGAAATGAGATTTTGTAACTGATTATTGATATTAGAACAGGTCATTCTTTGAGAGAAACCACACAGACCGTAAAAATAATGAAAGAAGGAACTGCATGAAACTGGGACACCTCTGGCTCCAAGATCATTTCTTCTATTACAATGGCTCATTGCAATAAATTTGCACAGTAGGGTTTATTTACTTATCTTAGTGATGCAACCATTCCTGCTTCATGTTATCTGATATTTTAGTCAAGTTGAAGAGACACTTTATATAAAGAAAAATTTTCAAAACAACATGCTTTCTTTTGTTGCTGGCATTGTCTCATTCAGAACAGTATTTTCTAGTTTTATTTAACAGGACCTCTAGGATAAATCCCATGTAGATCAAGGCCAGATGGGAAGCAAGTAATTTAGCTGTGATAGAGCTCAACAGAAATGTTTTTTCCCTTCCTATGAATTTTCTACACAAATCAAGTGAACCAAATAGTGTCTGTTTATTCTCAAAATGCTAAGCATTGATTAATTCTGACCACATTCCAATAGAATCATGTGTTACTTTCCAATTAAATATCCAGACTGCTCAACATGATTAATGACAAAACACAGACTAACAAGATGAATTAAGAATGATTTGCTTTTGATCTTCTATCAGGAACCATTGCCAAATAAACAAAGGCATAAAGCTGTACATAGAACATTCCTCAAAAAGAACCCAGCACAACAGCTTCTCTATGAGGTTGAAGAAGAACCTGATAACCTGAACTAATCACCATGTTTGTGCCTTGAGTTTCTGCTCTTTCAAAATACAGTCTGGCAGTGGCCAGATATACCACATTCTTCTGATCAAGAAGAGAACAGCTGGAGGTTTAGACCAACCCAGGAGATGGAATTGCAGTAAATGTTTATGGTGGTCTACCAGCAAGACAATAGGATTAAGCATAGGGAAAAACCTAACTGCCTGCACTGGGGTCTAGGGCACATTTGCAGTTGAATCTCTTCCATATGCCTCTCCATCTTTCTCAGCAGAAAAGGCAAGTCCAGTATTCAGCTCATCCCCAGTATATGTCTTCTCTCTTTGTCTAAACAGCAGAGTAATATATATATATATAAATTAACCCTATATTCAAAGCCTAGTTTGAATCTGTGTACAGCCTCTTAACTTATATCTTCAGCATTTCCAGGGTCTTCGTATTTTCCTTGGTCAATCTGACACAATATCTGATTGAATATGGCTTTTAGCTTTAGATGTGCTCTTTGGTCACCTTGGCATTTCTCTTTTCACTTGCATGAGCTCTGCTTCCTGTGGCCAGTAAAAATCTCCTCAGCTCCCACTATGACAGAAATGTGTGATACAGGAACCACTTCATGGCCATGGCAACAGTACCATCAATATTCCTGCATGTTTCAGGCTCATGAGCCCCTCCCCACCTCAAACCACCCCTGAGCACTTATCAGCAAAGACAAGACACCTGTGGTATCCTCACTCCTGGGTTTTGAGCCCTGACACCAGATGGATCTGACTCCACATTACAAATCTCTTTGAGCAACCTTCTACCTGACCCAGCTTTAAATGCCCATTATGCCACTTCCAGGTTGCCTACTGCAGACTCATCCTCCACTGCACAGAGAGAAATAAACATTTGCAAGACCCCAAGTTTCTAGAGGCAAACATTTACCACAGGTGAAGAGAAATTGCTTCTTTTTCTCTTCAGTATTTGAGGAATTCAGATATCCACCTCAGGTGAAATAGAGTTACATGGGAGGATTTCCTCCCTTTAATGAAAAGGGAGATTATCAGCAAGCATTTGAGGCTCTGGAACTATCCAATAAGCACCAAACACGAGAAGAATTGTGATCAAATGTCAGAAGTGGGTAATGCTGGACATGAGCAAAGGCAGATAATTTCTGCATATCACATTTCCTAGTGAATTAATTTGGCACCATTCCCAGACCCTTTTTATTCACTTTCCACTTTTAATTAAGTAGTCAAACTTTACTGGAATAGCCCAATGTAGAAAGCCAAGTATGCTGAATACCCACAGAAAGAGTTTTTATTTCTGATGAATACTCACTCTTGTTGTAATCTTTCATACGAGGTTTATGCGAACACTTACCATGAGCCAGCTCTGCTCAGTATGATAAATAGATGTACTCATAGAGGTTTGAAAAACAAAGACATTTTAACAGACTATCCAAATTGCTTCAATAAAACTGTGCACCAGCCTTTTAACAGCAGAAAAGGAAAACATAATGGAGGGAACGACCAATGCACCAGTCATCCCACCATTTGCCATTTTCTAAATGGCACAGGTCTTCCTCTTATGAAAGGAGAATAAACTCTGAGGGTTTTGTTTTCAGCCTATTTGATACTCTGTTTTCAACATGAGGAGTCCTAGAAGAGCCTGCACAACATGTAGCCACAGGCAACTTATGGCTCCAAAGCCACTGATGAGGATACCTGACAACCTGGACAGAGTCATGCAGAGGGAACCAGGTCCTGGCTGACCAGAGAGCAAACATCTCCCACTGTCGCATTCCACAACCCATCCAAACACATCTCAGAACAAGTTAGATGGGAAAACAAGCAACAGTGTTGAAAGGGACACTAGAAAGTAGGAGAGAGGTGGAAGCTGTGGAACACACAGGGAATAATAAGGATGAAAGGTGACAAGAGCAGTGATCATTGCACTGTGTGAGGCATCAGAGATGCTGCATTAGAGAAGGTGTTGATGGAGTGAAGATTTGAGCATCCCACACACACTCCTATCAGATATCCCAGCTACTGACACAAACAGAGCTGAGAAAAGCAGAACATCCTCTGGCTTTACTTTAAACTGTCCCTGTAAAAGGTATCAGGAAAACTCCTCTGCAGCGCAGCATCATGAGAGATGGGGAGGACAGCCTAAAATCTTGGATTTCACAGTGGTTAACTCAAGAGATCTCAACACCACAGAGAGTTCCATGTTTTCTCCATGTAGCTTTTACCTCAGACATGGATAGTTCCGAAGAGATCCACAGTCATGGCACCAGCAAGCTGGACCTCAAATGCCTAACTAAAGCCAATAAAGCCCATGAGTCACAGTCTCAGGGGAATCAGAGCTACTTGGAACATACCCAGAAAAGGTCAATTGGAGCATGGGGAGACTATTTCTAAATACCCCAGAGCTTTGCCACTGCGAAAAATAAATAGAACTATGTATCTTGTTTCCACATCTTAGCGGGCTAAATAAATAGCTCTCACAGGGCACTCTCCAGGGCAGGTTCTTAAAGTGACCTTGGCCCTGCTGCTGCCCAGGGCAGGGGAACGCGGGTGTACCCACCAGAGCAGTGGTGCATTTGCAATGCTGCATTCCTGGCAGCTGATCAGAGAGCCAGGGTAATCTCAGCTCCCACAGCTGCCGGCTGTTCCCTCACAGCAAAAAAGGCAAACCATGGTGGCACATAGTTATGAGGTGGAGAGAAGGTACCAAGAGCAAATACAAAGTGAGGGTCAAAGGATTTCTGGGACAACATTGGAGTTTTCCTGTCAGCAGGTTAGAGGCTGATGCTCTCTACAACTTATAGGCAAAAAGAAGCAGATGTTTTTGTGACCAAGAACCACACCAAAATAGTACACTCCCAATTTCAGCATAGTCACAGCCACTTTGGGAAGAGCTGCACCAGTGTCAGATAGCTGGGAGCACATGCTGAACTAGACAAAGAACTTGGCCCCTTTTTATCCTTTCTCCCCAGCTCAGAAAACCCATCCATAAGTTCCCACCCCAGTCACCTCATAAAGCTTTAGCAGGAGCAAGTCAAATCAGGAAAGGGCATTTTTTCCACATGTACCTACCTCCATTTTCTGATGAGCTGCAAAGATGCTTAGGGCTTTCAGACTGCAGCTATTCCAGGCATTTGCTAATGCTGGGAGGGAAGATCTGTAACCCACTCTACAGTCTGTTCTTCTGGTCTCAAGACCTAACTTCTTGCCAACAATATCTCCTAAAGCCTCTTTCCACAATGAAAGCAGCACTTCCAAGTGAACTGCAAACAAACAGAACCTCAACTGACTATTGAGAAACTAGTGTCTTTTAATGGGTTGCAATTGTGTTTTAAAACAAAACAGGCTTGTGTGGTTCTTCTAATGTAAAACAGGTTGTCTCCACTGTGCCACTGAGCTTCTCAGCTGTCCCTAGTTATGAAACAAAAGGCACAGCTCTGAGCCCTGGGCGGGCCAGCTGAGTGGCCACCAGGCTTCAGCTAATTTATGGTTCTTGTTCATTAGACCAAGAGTAGGTGGGAGCTGAAAAGATTGTGTAAAGATGGTACGCACTGTTTGCACACTCATGAAAAATATGTTTTAAGAAGAGCACAAATATTTCAGGAAATAAAAAGAAAATTAGGAAACTGAACTAGCAGTGAGAAAGCTCAGGTAGACAAAAATTAATGCACAAGACACCTTTTTTCAAATGAAAAATAAATTGAAGCTTTTCAGTAATAAATCAAAAGGCTTATTAGCTGCAAAATGGGATTTACTGAGGGCAATTTTGAGTTTGATTTTCTGGTGTTTGTGTCTACGTTTCAAATGGAAAAAAAATGTCTAAAGAAGAATTCAAAACAATCCTTGCACACCAGATAAAAGGAAGTAAAAGCTAAATATTGCATATTGACAATGTGGAATCATTGAAATCAAAAGCAGCATGTTTCTCTGATTGTTTCCCTTAGAAGTGAGTATTTTAGAGCACTTTATAGACTACATTTACAGCAACCCTCAGCAACACTCCCTGCATCTCCAAATGTATCTCAGCAAAAAGCCAGGCTAGAAAGGTGTGACAGATACCAGGGTTTCCACTTCCTCTATGGGAAACAGTCAATGGAAAATAAAGCAGTTCTGCACAAAATTCATTTTAAAAGCCTTTCGGCAGCCAGTCCCATTGCTTAACAGAAAACTGATACAGGCCCAAGTCCATCACACACAGATCCTGGCCTATCACAGAAGCAGAACTAACATTGGTCTAATCACAGCCAACACTTCCACAGGAAGGAAAACAGGGAACTGAGTGGAATTTGCTTAGTTAAGCATGGGCTTGGACTCATCAATCACTTTTGGTTGTGTCAGAAGCCAAGTCCAGCTCTGGGTTTAACTCATCCTGGGCAGCCCTGTCTTACATAAAACAGTTCTCCAGGCTGCCTAGATCTTAAAGTTATCACATGAGGCCTGATGGGAATGTTGAAGGATACTCAGATATCCTAGGAATAATATCTTAGTGGTAATATTCTTTGAGTTGGGTGATATCCAAACATCTGTGTAATAAACATCCTGGCATCCCCATGTAGAGGCATCTCAGGTACTTTGTCTAAGAGAGAATTGAAGCTGTGAAGCAGTTCCAGGTACTTGGCACTGTGCTAGAAAGCCAAAAACACAGGCAAAAGTGAGTTGGCTCCCATCAACAAGGCAGCTGCAGGAAGTTGTGCATCTGCTGGGCCCCTCAGTACCTGATTTAGAAAAGCAAACTGTCCAATAAACTGTGTCTCTTCAGACATGTAGGCAGAGGAATGAGAAGAAAGCTGCACTTAGCAAACTACAGTGTTGTGTGTTGATGTGCAGCTTCAGCACTGGTGGCTGGTGGATATGAATTGAGATTCCTTCCCAGCTATTGTGTAAGTCTGATATTGAGAGAACTGGTATCAGTCTTTGATGGTAACAGCAGGATGGACATTATTTAACACATCCAGGGTGACTGGCCCCCATTTCAACCACAGCTAAGCAAACTGTGGCCAAACTGTTGTGCTGTGTCTGTCCATCCTTCTCACCTCGTTGTCTACCTGAAACTGCTTCCTCAGTAATCACCAGCCATGGACCTCATCCATGTCAGGTCCATGTAGAAGCCAGAAGTGGCTGAATACTGCCTTGTCCTTGCTGACACATGTCTGAGCAAGTAAGGACTGTGCCCCACAAGCCATTGCATGAGAACTGGCAGGTTCTGTGTGGCTTTAACAAATGGGATTGTGTGGGCACAGCTCACAGGAGCAAATTCTTCCTCCTGCTTTTAAAGAGCAAGCCAGAGATATGTGTTTTGCTCTCATAAAGTTTGCCTTGAAAGGCATCTGAGGAAGTGGTCAGAGCAGACAGCTTGGGGACTAGCATTCAGCATTGAGATGAAGATATAAAATGGACTTGATGTCTTCAGAAAAGAACTATTTGAAATATGTGGGATGGGCTTAAAAGCAGATACAAATTAATACTAGTATGAACTGTCATGCTTCAAAAATATCATGATGACCAGGTCATGGCCCTCTGCAAATGGAGGATGAGGCAGCACTGCCTTGATTCCACTCTATCTACTCCCAGGCTGATGGTGGCAGGAGTTCTGGCTGAGTGGGAGGCAGGAGTGGCTTGTCTACTGCCAGCACATGCTTCTCCAAACCCAGTTGTGGCTGGGAAATGAAGGAGGGTACCTTGCAATCAAACTGCCATCGCTGTCTAGGGCACACTACAAATAAAGGGCCACCAGCATGAATCATATGATGAATCACAGCATTAACATGTCCTTCAGGGAACTATTTCTGCCTCTTAAAAAGCCCTGCAGATTTAAAGTGAGTGGAAACTGCATACATTTCTGATTTCTTTGCCTCTTCAAGTGGAACCAGAATTTTATTTCTTGCTGTCCTGGAAAGATGAGTTCCCTTGGGGCTACTGCCTACCTGACCGTCCTGACGTGTCTCTTGCTGTAGGGAGTGATGACTTTGAAAAGCAGCTCCATGGCTCCATTGATGCCAAGCATAGTTCCCGTGGTAACTGTGACAATAAAAGGAAAAAAGCAGTCAGCTCTGAAGGAGGCAGCTGGCAAACATTGCTTAGAAGAGATGTGGGGACAAGTAGCTGCCCCTGGGGCTGTGAGCTCTCTGGGCTCCCATCTGGACTCCACAGGTCCCCTTAGATATACAGAAAGTGAAGCACAAAGCTGTCTGTGGACAAAACCTGAGCCAAAATCAGGTGCAAAACCAGTCCTGCAGATCTTTCCCAATCTCACCAAAGCCCCTTTTCCTGTAGACAATGCACTCTCCAGAGAACAAACCATAATTTAAAAAGGGTCTTCTTCCAGAAAAAAGTGACAGAGCTCAAATTCATCCCACATTTCCTACATGCAACTCAGTGAGGACGGTTAATTTCATAGGGGCTTAAAGGGCAGGGTTTTCTTTCTGTGCTGTTATTCAGCAGAGTGGAAGTGAGTTTGGAGGTCTTCTGAATGCAGTTTAATTTCATCTGGGCAAATTTTCCCTTTAATCCTTCACTTTTTAACACACTAGGAACTGTTTTAGATACATTTTGCAATCAGTTTAAATACCTAATGCATAGGCTAGGTGTTTAACCAGACATCCCCACTATGAGACAGGGTAACTCTGTGTAATGAAGGAACAAATACAGCCCTGAAATATTAAATGGATGTGACCAAGGTGAAAGGATCAGTAATCAACAGCAGCCAGAAGGAGCCCTGGCTGCCTGCCCACTGCTGGGTTTTGGCTTTTTTGTAGCTATCTCCCAGTGGTCATCAGAGAGCTGCCAGAGGGCTCGTCATCTCCTGCTGTCCTCCCCTGTCCCTGCCAAGCTGTCCTGTGATGGAAAGCCTCCAAAGCCTGCCAGCTACATTCACACTGGCTGGCAATTCATTAGAGCCAGGGTGGTGGACAAGGCTGCTCGAACTCATCCCGCTCCAGAGCAGGATGTGGGCAGCCACAAACATCTGGTGGCAGGGAAGGGAGCAGCCCAGAGTGGGGCATGAGGTGAGGCAGGGACTCAACTTTACTGCTTTCATACCTAAGCACTCTCAGGAGTTTTGTATGGTTTTGGCTTCCTTTAAGTTCCACTCCATAATTTTTAAGTCTGGGAACATGTAACCCCCTGGTTTAATATCACACCCATACAGATTTTCACCTAACCCCCTCTGAAGCTTCCCAGCTGGGCCACAGAACCCAGTTCAAATTCAAAGTTATTAATGGAGAGTGCTGGAGATACCTGGAGAGTAACAAAGATGCTCCAGCAAAGGTGCAGAGCTGGGGTTCTGGGGTCTGACATTAACAGAAAGGAGGGCAGGCTGCAGTGTGCATCCTAAAACCTCTGCAGAAACAGCAGCTGAACTGAGTGCAGGTGCACTGAAGCAGGGAGCAGGGAAGTAGGCAAATCATAATTTTGAGTGAGAGGCAGCACAGGGTCACTGCACAGCTGTGAAACCCAAATAAAGGCACATTTCATCTTCTGGCTTTGGCTGCATTTTCAGCCACACTCAGACTTTCAAACACTGCTTATCACAGGGAGAGGGGTTGAGTGTTGAGGCTTGGCTGCTTGCCTGAGGAAGCCCAAAGCATGAAGCCAGCCCCTGTCCAGACAGAAGGGACCTGCAGGGCTGGGCGCCAGGAGAGCTAAATCTCAGGATGCACAGAGCAGACTGCAGACAGGATGGCCATCAAGAATTATCTGCCGGGTGAGGGATGTAGGGAAGGAGAGGAAAGGGTTAGAGTGAGCAAAGGGAAATTTGTGCTGACCAGCTCAGTGCTTTATAGCACAGAAAGCCTGTATGAATCTGTAATGATCCCGAGAGAGAATACTGGAAATCCCATTGCTTGAATCATTTAACATGAGGGCATTGCCAAGCAAGAAAAGCTGGGAGAGTGAACATCTGAGGGGATACTGGCCAGAAGACCAGGATGTAATATCTGCTTCCTGGGGGACCTTGAATAAGTAACAGATTTCTCTGGCCCTCTGCTTCTCCACCCTCATGGAGCTCCTCTGAGGATCAATAAAATCAACAATAGTGAGACATTTGGCTGTTATGGTAATGGCAACTGTATAGAGACTTAAGGTACCCAAGTCTCAGAGCAAAAGAATTTACTGTCTATATTCCAGAATAGGAGATCTTTGCCATGAATATTTTTCACTACAGTGCTTTTATTTCCATAGCTCACAGATGAAATGCACTGTAAAGGCTGCATAGACCCCTTGAGGAGCACCTTTTTCTAAGGTTGTTCTGGCTTTTGTGCTTTTCTGTATATTAATGGTGCATGCAGGCACTAACCCTACCAGAAATAATGTTTCTTTGCATTGAAATGAGTAAAAAAGAGCCCTGGTGGCTGTCACATAGAAGAAAAGAGGAAAATCCTGGCACTCACCATTAGAAGCACAAACCCGCAGGACCCAAAGGCAGTGGGTGAGGTGCAGGTGGTGGCCCAGGTGTCTTCTTGTCAAGCTCAGTATTATATCAGTGGCTTCTGCCTTCTGCACTTTAAGCCCAAACTTCCTATCTGTGAAAAGAAAATGAGAATTAAATTACAAAAGTCAGATCATTGCAGCTGTGCTGCTAAACGTGTTTATTAAGCCTTGTAACTCAAAATCTTATAAGAGAGTCATTTGAATGTATCAATGAGTTAAACCAATATTAATCTCACTGAAAATGGAAAAACATGGGGTTCACTTTGAGTCACCATATATGAAACACAGAATAATCTGGACTGAAAAAGACCTTTAAAGGCCACATAGTCCAAACCCCTCACAATGAGTTGCACCAGACAAGGATACTCAGAGCCATGTCCAACCTGACCGTGTTTCCAGGGATGGGGCATCCACCACCTCTCTGGTCAACCTGTGCCAGTGCTTCACCATCCTTATTGTGATATATTTCTTCCTTACACCTATCCTCTTTCAGCTTAAAACCATTACTCCTCGTCCTGTACCAACAGGCTCTACTAAAATACCTGTCCCCTTGAGCTACTGGAAGGCTACAACGAGATGATCCTCGTCTTTGACGCCCCTGCAGAAGCCCCCCAGCACCCAGCAGTACCTCGTTGTCCCACCCTGGCCAGCAGGCGCAGCAGGGGCAGGAGGGTGCTGTGCTCGGGCGGCTCTGTCCGGGCAGCCGTGGCCAGGGCCTGCAGCAGAGCCTCGCTGCCCCCTTTGCTGACCACGTAGTGAATCCTCCGTCCAGTGCCTGGGGAAGAGAGGAGAGACAGCTCAGAGCATGCCCTCCCTGAGCCACAGCTGTCACAAAGCCTCAGTCTGCAAGGGGCACACGGAGCTTCCGTGGCCTTCAGACAATGTTTGAGTGCCGTGAACGCGCGAGCATGGCAGAACTGGCCGTGAATCTCTGGTGTCCCCAGCCTGGGGACATGGATGGTGGAACATGTCTGGGAACATGTATTCCCTGGTTTGATATCACACCCATACAGATTTCCCCCTAACCCCCTCTGAAGCTTCCCAGCTTCCAGGCTCTGCTGCCTGGTACCACGGCAGGCCTTGTCTCTCCAAACCCACGTGCCGCAGAGGTTTTTCAGTGTGCATTGAAATGTGGCAGAGAGGAATAAGCCTAGACGCTGACAGGTTTCAAAGCAGCAAAAGGCTCAGTGATCTTTTCTTAGACACTGGAAATTAAACAAGGAAAGAACTAAAGCCACACTGGGCTTCTGCCAAATGAAAAGGAATCCTAGGGAAGCCTTGGGGACAGCTTTCAAATAAATGTAGGTCTCCAAAGAAACCACACTCTAACCCTGGGAGCCTTACTGTGTTAACAAACATTGATCCAGGCTCTGTGGGTGGGGGATGCTGCTCCTTCAGTTCCTAGAGGAGAGCAGGACCCCCTGTTCCCCATGGAGGCCATCCTTGCACCCTGCTGAGGAACAGGCCTCCAGGGCTCCAAAAGAGAGGCCTAGATGGACAGGTGACGTCTCTGGTGGGGCTTCCAGGAATGAGGGATCCAGGAGGATCCAGCACTCACCAATGCAGCCCCCACAGCCTGGAAGCTTAGCTGGGTTGGGAATTGTTTAGTAGATTATATTTTTGTGGCGGAGCAGAAAGGAAAAGGAACTTGACTATTTTTTTTTAGTTCTTTTGCTGATACACTTATTTTTTCGTGCAGCTTTGAGCACATAAAGTGACATCCATTCCCTGCAGTCCCAAGGCAGAAGTGCCTTTTGGGGAGAGGCTGAACTCTCTGCATTAGAGGGTCCCTGGACTCTGAAAAGTCAGGTTCCTTTCCTTTCCCTGTCTCACAGCCCTCTCTCCAATGGCACTGGTGAACATTTCCAGCGGTTGACTGCCAGGGATTATGAAATACTTTGCAACCCATGGGCATCTTCAAAACTAAAAAGAAAAAATTTAAACTTTTTCTGAGTATTATTTTCTTTTCTTTAACACCTTGAATAAGCTCAGTTTTCCAAACACAGGAGTAAGGACTGCTGATGTATAGATAGAATTTACATTTTTTTCACCTTGCAAACACCTGGTCAAGTTTGAATGCAAGTATGAATTCCCAGACTTATTTTAGGACCCCCTTTCTGCCCTAGCCCACAGCCATTGCCCCAAATCTTTGCTTCCTTACCCAAAGACAGCAAGTCAGTGAGGACACTGAGAATGTTCAGGATAACATCCTTGTCACAGGAGCTCTGGAATGGAAACACATCAAATTTACAGATCAGTTCAGAACAGGACACTGTGCTGCACAGGGCTGCAGTGCATCATGCAGTGCAAGGGCACTGAGATCCTTGTTTGGATACTGAGCACTTCTGTGCCATCTGGACAGTGAATATGTGGAAACATATTGATGACACATTTTAAAAGCCTCTAACATATCATACTACACAGTATTTAATACACAGTAGAATTTCTGTAGAACTGACATCTAAATTCTAAACTAAAGCTCTCTTTTGTGGTTTGATCTGGCTACCCCAAAGTTGAGGAAATTCTGCATCACACAGAAATTCTAAATGTGAGGTGGTTTTCCATAACAGCATCTCTTATTACTGGAGTTGAAGAACAATATATTTAAATTATATTAATCCCATCAACATGAAAATTCTCCTGTCTTTGCAGCCACAACCATGTGGAAGCCTTGAATTTGAGAAGAAAAATTCCTAAGCTTATTTTTAAAGCAATATAATTTAATTTGAAGGCCAAGTTACCACCACACTTTTACATGACACTTTCTGCTTTAGAGTCACTTTAAATTTTGCATTAGAGGAAATAAGATATAATGCACTTGAGGAGAAGGCAACACATGATATCTACCATCCATCTGTGTGATACGCTAGACCCCTACTTTAATCCTGTTCCAAACAGATTTCACTGCTGTGATTCAAGAATTAATCTCTGGTCTGTATTGCAATTAAACGGATTTGGGTTAAGACCTGGATGACTTTATTTCTGAACAGATACAACACCATACAAATTTCTAATACAATACAAAACTTGCATTTGAATAGCCTTGGTCCCAAAGGACCTTAGGATCACACAAACTATAATGGAATCACTTTATTTTCAATTAAATTATGACAATAAGATAATAGCTCACAAATATATGGCTCCTATATTTCTGAATGTTGAACTGCTTCAGAAATTTAACCTACCTTGTAACTTAAACTAACCTGGTATCCATTCTAGATATATGTGATCATTTTACCAGGCCAAATTGATTCAACTATTCTCTGATATATTTATCATTATGCAACTGTATATTTAAGACAAGGATTAGAGAAGTACCACCTATCAAAAAGTAACTCTAGAAAGAATATTAGGGAAAGTCTAATTCAGATCTGTAATAATGACTATTAATGCAAATGGACCCCTTTTTCCCAATGGAACCCTGAAAAAGTCACAAGGTGCTGAGGATTGTGCAGCTAATTAGGGAGCTGCAGTCCATACCTCCTCCTCTGTTACAGCTGGGGAGGGTATGCATTGGGTGAGACCTGGCATGAAGCAGGACATTGATCAGTCTGCAGTCAGAGCAGGTGACTGCCAGCCTGGAGAAACAGATTTCCACCCCTGTCACAGAAATCCTGTAGGATGCTTGGCAGCTCCCTGCAACCAAATCTTCTTCTGCATTGGCAAAATGTACGTGCCATTTTCTGCATGGAATAAGTACATTAATGCCAATGTTCCCAATGTTCCCTAGCTTCTGTGTCCTAAACATAGTGTGTGTTTTTTGGTTTTTTTTTTTTTTTTTTTTTTTGGTCATAATTATTAACAAAAACTCCAAATCTCTGAAAAACAAGGTTTCCCATCATACTGGTTTTGGTCAATTAGCAGTGCTACCAACCATTCCCTGCTCAGTATATATTCCAACTCAGCCATAGGAACAAGAGGTGTCAGTAGGGGAACGAGAGAAAAGAACAAGATGTGGTCAGGGAAGGGGAAGGAAGGAAACAAGAAGAGTCAGATGAGGATGAGATTGGAGAATCACTTCTGAAATGGGGACCCAGTGAAGAGGGTCTGTGAGCACTGATGGCTTTCTCAAGGCTCAACTTGCTTTTGCTCTTAGCTAAAATCCACAGGCAAAGTGCCTGTCTCATCCCACATCAGAGCTCATACCCACAGAGAGAGCCTGCTGTTTCTCTTCATTATTAACTCAACAAGCAGAGATCTCAGCACTGAACATAAAAGTTCAGCCCTTTTATGATCCATGTTGAAATTGAAAGGCTCGGTGTGATAGGATTGCTGCTCCTTTCAGAGCCAAGACAAACAGAATACATGGCTTTAATGAAATCCAGTAACTCTGCTTTCACCAAGTATTGCCACCCTCACCTTAGAGGAGCCCAGATTTGTGCCACTTGGCTCAAGGGACCACACAGCAAGGAAAGTCTGCAGCAGGGTCAGAGCAGTTCTGAGCAGCATTACTCTTGGGTAAAATATATCATTTTAGTCCTATGTTAATCTTCCTAATTCATGTCTTTGTTCATTTGAGCTGGCTCAAGTCTCCCAGACTAAACAAAGAACATTCAGAGCTCTCTTCCCAAGAGTTTCTTGGCATTTTTTAGCATAGGGACTTAATAGTCAGGGGCAGGTTGTCAGGAGTGATGAGTATGCATCAAATTTACTGAGTCCAGGAAGACTTACTGTTCTCAACACCTTTTTAAATATCAGGATTGCCTAAATCAGGCTGTCCTCTGGTTTTGTCTAGCTGCCTCTCAGTATCCCTTTCCTCTGTAGGTGGATGGATTACACATTAAGGTTTCAGTAATGAAGTCTTCATTGATTTATGCTCCTATTACACTGGGTTGTTTATTTTAACTGATTGGATTGTGGGTTCCTAAGCCATTAACACAAATAGTGATGACATAAGATATCCTCTGACTTTCCATGCACTTTATCCAGGGACTCAAGCAAACAAAGAACTTGAGGGAATGTGAAAGATCAACCTTTAAAATGCAAAAATTAAAGCTGGGTGATATTGCCAAATATTTTACCTGAGTGTTTACTCTTGATGTTTTAACAGTAAAATTCTATGTTGGTGCCTCATTTCTCCCTTTCCTGCTGCAGACTACTGAAGGAGTTCGATGAATTATGTGTTGGCTGAAACAATGGATAGAACCCCAGTCCCATTACAAATTCTAACATACTTCCCACTGACTTTAGTGGCACCACTGAATAACAGAGACTTCTGCAGAAGAGCACAGCTCCCATTTATAATAGCAAGACAACACAGAAAAAAAACACCCTAAAGTTGTTATTGTCTTGCTAGATGACAATTTGCCTCTTGAAAAGAAACAGCTCAGATTTTGACTAATTAGCTTCAGGTTTTCAAAGTCATCAAAGATATTTGGACATTGAAATCCATTAAAATTGATTGTTTAAATTAATACACATAACAAACTCCTTGTGGATGAATTGCCAACATATTCATTCATAAAAAATATTAGTAAATCTTTTTGAACAGTAAGTACAAATGAGAAAATCACAACTTGTGCCTGATCTAAAAAAGATGAATAGAGTAATTTCTTTAATGCAAATTTCTTACCCTGCTCTGGTAAAAATATACACATTAGTTATTTTTATTGAAAGAGATGTTTGATGGTTTAAGAACAAACCATAACCAAAGAAACGAGAAAAGTAAAATTCCTCTTGCTAAGTATTTTCCATTCCTGCCAGCACTTACAAATGTTAGATACAGCATCTATATGTGCACAGACTAATGAAGATGCATTTGTCATATATGGGCGGAATAAGAGCAAAGTTCCCAGAAGCTTAAGTTAGATTACAAAATCACTGACCTCCTGCAGAATTTCACTAAAAGGATTTAAAGTTAGAGCCAAATTATTGCCTATTAACAACAGCCTGTATTTGTTTTTCACAACTTGTGGCTTTACAAAGGCTAAAGTAGCAAAAACATCACTTTAAATATCAAGCATGGCTGTACTTTTTGGTCAGAGCCCCTCATCGTTCTTAGCCTTACTCCAGCAAAGCATCCTGTCTTCCTCACCCAACCAAGAGTATCACAAGGCTGAGCTCAGATGCATTTAATCAGCTCCTGGCTGAGAGCTCTTCTCTGAGATTTTTCTGAGAATTAATCCCTGAAACACTGGGGTTAGCTTGGCAGAAGCTCCTCGGAGATAAACAGCAGAAGGATGGAGAAAGCCAGGAATAAAAAAATACCCCAGCACATCGTCATTGATAGGTTACAGGTAGCAAGTGATTAATTGGTGACATTGGGCTTGGAGGACAACAGCTCGATCCCAACATTTCTGACTGGCAGCTCAGGTTATTTCACTGACCCACAGTCGAGCAGGGAACAGCTCCTGTCTCCTTGTTCTGCTCCTGGGAACCTGCCAAGACCAGCTGTTATTTACTCAAGACAAGATTATAAAATTGCCACTAAGCCAAAGTACCAGGTAACCTCAGGGACGTCTTTGGGGATATTTTCCACAAGACTCAGAAACCCAACAGAGGTGGGATTTTACTTGTACCACCTGCAGGATAGCAGCCATTAGTGCCATTCCCCTTCCAGCAATGCCTTCAAACAAAAACTTCCCATAATCTCAGTCTTTTGGGCTTTTTGTCTTTTTCCCAAAGGCAGGTATTTCCCTGAGTGAGACACACAACTGACTGAGAGGGTTTGTTGGGAGTCTGAGCATTAATGCTGAAAAAAGAAATCAAACAGCATTAATTTGTGCGGTGTGAGATTTACTAATAAATATTTTATTTGGGGGAAGAAATACAAAGCAGTTATTCCAATCACAAAAATAATGAATGCAAAATGAAAGAAGTCGCTCTTGCAAGACAATGCATAACATGGTTCCTACCAATACGTCTTTTAAATTAACTGTTGAATTGTCTCACAAAGCTGTGTGACTGCCAAGGAAAAATCTCCCAAACAAACAACAAAACAAAGTGGTCTAATTTTAAAGAAAAGGTACTGATTCACTGGGCTAAGAAACTTCCAGACCTGTTTGTTTGGGTCGTTTTTAGTGAGACTAAGGAATATGATATCCAGTTCCATGGTTTGTTTGTTTATTTGTTTGTTTGTTTGTTTTAAAATAGCCTGTTTCTAAATACGGAAGCAGGGTTTGACCTGTCCAAAATATATCCTCCTCTCTTCTCTTTCCCTTAATAAATTTGCTCACACAAATAGCAGTCAGCAGCCCAACTGCCTGTGTAATGAGACTTACATATGCAAGTCAGATTTCTCACTCTCTGCGCTTGAAGCTTATTGAAGAGAAATTCTGGTGCAAAATTAATACTGGCTAAAATCAAGACCGGGTTAGAGGCTGAGCAGCATTAGTCCTCACTGTCTCCTGAGACCTCTAGAAAATATTGGGTTGTAATTACTCTCTTAATGCTTAAATCAGAGTCCTCTGCCAGCTAGGTAGAGGTGCCTAGCAGCCCAAACTGCTGGGCACAGACACTCACCACTGGCATTATGGATTTGCCAGCTTGGATATCTCCTTCCCACAGCTGACTATCCAGCCTTACAAGAACTGTGAAGCCAGGTTTGGTGCCTTATGTTCTGTGCTTTGTCAGAGTAAATTGCTTTTTCTAATTTAAGAGGAGCTAAAAATTCACACTTAACTAAGAGAGCAAAATACCCTGGAGAGTTTCTTGTCTGAATGCTCCCATCATCAGGTTCAATATTCAGCCAGCAAAGCATGATTTCTTCTTGTTGGAAGGTCCACAGTATTTGTTACATGGAGGTTTAAAAATCATTATTTCTGAGGGGGGGAAAAAGGTGTTCAGAGACCTCTGAAATATCAGTAGGCAACCACAGAGTAAGGGGGGATTCCAATTAAAGTGATTATAGCCTGAATTTTGGCATAAGTGGAACTCCTTCTTAACAATACCACCATTATGTAGCTTTAGAAGGTTCCCATGAAATTATGGTCAAGTTGCCCCTGCTCCCAAAATAACCATCCAAACATCCTCAGCATCACCACAGGAGTCACCATCCTCTGTGGTAAACAGTAGGTGCATTTCTCTGTTCAAATCTGCATCTCCTCTTCTGAGGAGTCAGATAGGCCTGAGCAAGCCAGGAAACTCAGAGGAGACATGGAAGGAGAAGGGGCTATTTAAAGCCTCGGAGAGGAGGACCTTGCTGCTCTGGGAGCGTCCTAAGTGACCTCTTTAATCCTGGGAGAAAGGCGTCCGCAGCTGTGGGGGATCACGTAGCCCTCAAACTGTACCCGGGGCAGCCAAGGGGCCCCCAGGGACAGGACACGTGGCCAGGCAACCTCTTGCTCCTGTTCCCAAGCCTTAGAGACAAGTCCCTCTCGCTGGCCCTGGCCACCCCTGTGAGGCATGGCAAGCAGCCCACTGAGCCAAGCGCCAGACATTTCTTTTCCTACTGATGCTTCACACCACATCAAGCCCAAAGCAGAAATTATGGCGTTTAGATCAGAAAATATAGCAAAGATTCATTAGAAATGTTCCTCCCTCTGGCCTGCTGCTATCAGGTGAGTGGCTTTTTTCATGGCTTGCAATGACTTGAAGGTCTGTCTTTTTCTCACCTTTGTTTGCACTTGGGTGTGAGAACCTGCAGCATCTTTTTCAGTAACACATCAGTTCATGGCTGGGTGCTATGATTCCAACCCTTCACAGTGAGTGGCAGCTCATCCAGGTGAGCAGGAGTAGTGCCTCAAAGCCAACATCTAACATGCAAATGGACAGGGCTTTGCCCCTATTCACTGAGCTCCAGGACTTCTTCTCAAAGGATACAGGCTACACTCTGCAGGACTGAACTGCCTCAAGGCAGGGACAGGAAAATTCCAAGCTTACATCCTAATGTCTTCAAAACACTGAAGGTGTTGAGATGAAACAGCTTGGTTTAAGCTGATCTCTAGCCAAAATAACTTGGTGAATAACATGGTGAAAATAGTCTGTGCCAAGGAATCTTAAAAAACTTAATGCAATAAATTGCACTAACATAACACCTTGCATCAGAGGATCACAGACTTCTATGTAAATATTAGCTAACACCTGCCCAATAGCATCCCTCATCAAGATCAGATTATTTCTTATTTTCCTAGAGGGAAATATCACCCTGTGGTGAGAAATTTACTTAGTCAATACCTAAGAAGATAGCTGGCAGAGCCAGGAGAGCTATTACCACAAAATGAAGCAGAAACACTGCGTGCACAAAAGTACTGTGGCCCTCCATCACACACTTACTTCCATCTATTGGTGAGGAGTTCAAAATTTCCCTTCCCTGAGATCAGCCTTCTCCTCCCAACTTGCCAGAAGCAAGTGCAGCAGAAAAATCTATGCCCTGCAAAGAATACTGATGCCAGACTGCGAGAAAAAAGAGCTGCTCCCCACCAGTGGGTCCCAGAACTGTTTGAAAAGAGATTCATCCTCGTGCCAAGGGATGAGGAGGATACTACATTTAATAAATCCATACAGGAATTAGGAAGCGCATAGACCATGGCCTGTTCTTTTTCCAAAGGATGTTTTACCTGCTGTGTCCAAAAGACTCAAAGGTGTTTCCCCTAACTTCAGAGCAAGGTTGTTCATCTCAGTGCCAGGTTATTAATGTGTCACTTAAATAAAATATATTCACACCCAGATATCTGCAGGAATTATGCCCTGAAAGAGTGCAATATCTCGGATACTGTTGGCAAAGTAAACTGTTTTTTTCCTCTTTCTTTTTCCACACCAATGTTCTCTCAGTATTCTCAAAGAAAAGCTTGTCCTTGTGCAGAAGTTCCTCCTGATACAAAGTTCCTTTGTGTCACTTGTTCCTCTCACTAATGCTCCTCTAATAGAGCAATTATTTTATTATGCAGAAACGGTGGTAAAACATTATTATATAACCCTCAACTGCTTCTGTCAAATTGAAACTGTTAAAAGAATGAGGAAACTTTGAGATAAATCAAAACACGTGACACTTCGCAAAAGGCTTTTAGACTTTCTTTTGAATATTTCTAATGTTCTTTCTGTAATTTCTACTGCAGATAAATTCTCTCAGGTTTTATCTCTTATTTCACAATAAGTTACCTATGACACCTAAAGATTTTGACTGGATTTAATGTTGTATTATTCTCCTTTTTGCTCTTTTTAATCTATTTTTATTTTAGTGCCAAGATTATCCTAGCATATGCCTTTCACACTCTCTTATTAAGTTTCTGTAAGGCATTAACCATTCTTGTACAATGAATTCTATATGCATGCCAGCACCTACTGTTTATTGCTGTTTCTTGGATTTATTCCTATATTTTGTATTACTTTTGCTGTTACTGAACTAATTTAAAATATTAATGTTTCATTCAAATGCCACTCTGTTACAGATATTTAACATAACTGCCACCCAAACTTTATAGGGAGGGATCTGTTTTCTCCATTCAGTTGTAGTTTTATTTTTCCCACCAACAATGAAAAAGCAGCATGAAACATGTTTCTGTCTTTCTTTTTTGTGAGATTTGATGGGTGTCAGTCCAGAGAACACTTTGTCTTTCAAAGATGAAGCACATTTGGGAGTTGACAAACTTTTTTACAAGCAATGGCATTTCTCGAAGTACAAATGAGTCTGGAGAATCTTGGAAAATTTCCAGATGTACTTGCTTTTTAATGAAACCACAGATTTTCGAATGCTACAGCAAATGTGAGTATGTGCATGTGGAAATAAATAGCCATAATGAAGGTGCTGCTCTTCTTGCCTTCACTGGGATGTTCCTGCTTGAACCACAAGCTCTTGATAAAGCCCAAGAATCCCTGGGTCTCATCTCAGTCTGCCCTAATACTTGCCTGTGTTCAGTCCAGGCTTCTCTCTGTATTCCTGTGCAAACAATCCCACTTTTTTCACATTATTCTGACACCAACTTGCACAGGCTGAAGATGAGGATCACTATAAGGTACACTCTGGTTTAGAAAAACACCAGTCCTTTCTGTTGCCAAGACAAGTGTCCTTATGTGTCAATCTACCCCACTTCCAAAAGCACCTTCTGGAACAGCCATGCAAATGCTTTTAATCAATCACATTTAATAACAACGATTGAGGTATGGGCAGTGGAGACAAGCCACTAATAACTATTGTTAGTCACAGCTTATTTTCTTCAGAGATGGAACCTGAAAGTGAAAATGATGAACCTATTTTTGCCATCCAGTCTAAGTGAAAAATCAAACAACAAATGAAACTCAGCATCCATAATGAATAGCAAACTGTGCTTTGAAATTCTAATGATTTAAAGCAATATTACCAGTAATATAAAGCAGAACTTCAGTTTAACTGCATTGCTGAGACCCATCCGTCTAGATTTAAACAGCAGTCTCTCAACAGCAAAGCCCTCAGTTCTCTGAAAAGGTTGCCAAGTTTTTAAGAGGCATGATAGGGGTATGTCTTTTCCATCCAGAAGGTAACAAAGAGTTTTATCTCCTTTATCTTCAGTCTACGCCCCATGCGAGACACCCAACAGCAGCAAGCCAATGCCACCATGTCAAAAACTGGCATGTTTGGGGCTTTATCCCACCCTTGTTACTTCATCCAGTAGCTCAGAAGCACCTGCAAATTAAGTGAAGTTAAAAGGTATTTTGGCTTGAGTTGGTCAGTGAAGCTAAAAGGCATTTTATTAGCTCCATGAATGAGCCCATGTCTGTGTTTCTGCTCCAGGGAAAGGGACAGGAGTTATATTTAAAAATACCCAGCTCTACACATTCGGCTAGGATCCCCTGTGGAGTTCACCCAACCAAATCCCTTGGGCTGTCTCTTCTGAGACTCTCTGACATGGGACTGGGCTGAACATGCCATGGCACAGTGGGCTGATCTTTCAGAGAAAGATGAATATTCTTCAGTGAATACCCAGCAGGAGATTTGATCTATGTCAGAATCTACCTCTGATTTTTGCATCCATTGCCAGGAAGGAGAGAACACCAAAAAGTTGTTGTTGTGTCCTGTTTTGTTTAAGCATGTTCCCAAGGAGCCCTGTTGGTGTAATAGTGCCCACAGGCTTTTGTAGGACATGGCAGGGGACTCTCAGCTAGGGAGATTTCCAACTGTTTGATCACCCAGCCATGCAGACCTTTTAGAAAAACCCTCCAGAGTTTTCAGTCAGTGAGGTACAGCTGCTGCTGCGAGAGCTTTTGAACCAAGCTGTTAATAATCATGGTTTTCATCTCAAAGAGGAGTTGTTTCAATGCATCTCTGCATCCAGCTGTCCCCTTGAAGTCCCTGTGCATCGTGGGGAGATCAAATGACCTCAGCCATATGGGAAGAGAAACTGTCAAAGAAAACAGAGCCAGGCATACATTCTCTTTCTCCTTTATCACCTCTAGCTCTCTCCCCCACTTGCAGAACTTCAACATGGAGCCAGAGGCTGTTCAAATTGCAGAAGATTGTCCCAAAGAGAAGGTCAGTAATGCTGCGTTCCCCTAGCCTCTCCAGAAACTCTTTCCATATGGATGGTTCTGGTTTATTCCTGGAAGAACTGAGGGTTGAAAGAGGTAGTTCAGTTTGTTCCTCTGACTTCATCAGATCAGCATTTTAATCATAGGGAAAGGTCAGGTGGTCCATTCTCCCTCCTCCCCTCCTTTGAAGTGAGACAGGTGGGCATTCACCATGCCAAGTAAATGGTTTATGGGAGGACATCTCTCTCCCTGTCAGTCTTCTGCATGCCAGGTTAATCCTGAATGAAATGGAGGGCCAGCTTTATCTTCACTGTCAATCTGCTGCTTTGGCCTTTCATCAGGAATCCCACAAAAACCACAGAAGATGGCAGAGGACGACAGGCACTGCACTGATTTCACCCAGGCTGCATGAGTGTCATCTGCTCAGGCTGTGACTTGTTCCACCCTTTGATTTGGGAAACAATGTGAGCTAAGATTCCCTTTGCCCTAAATTGACAGATGAACCTTATCTCCATCTACTGTCCAAATGAAGAAAGCAGAGGGCTTTGAATGAGTTTGATGGGGTTTGTAACAGTTCTGAAATAAAGCCCAGCACTCCTGCTTGATCCATCAATACGGCATCATTCCCTCCTTTGAAAGGAAAAGAATAGGTACCAGAGAGTGCACTGAGCTGATGGGCCACAGGGAGAAGAGTGTGTCTCAGTTTGCTACAGGGATCAAATTCCCATTAGACCCAGTGGGAAAGCCTTTGCCTGTAAGTTACACCAAAAATTAATGTGCATAGAAGGCTCCTCAGAAGTTGATTGCAGTAAAACACAATGCTGTGGTGTTTCCATGTCAGAAAAAAAGCCCCATATGTTTTGGTTTCAAAGCATCCCTTGTTGAAAGGCAGGGAGGAAAAAAGCCAAGATTTCTTTGGTAGAGTAGTGATTTCTCCCGCAGGAATTCTGTGTCAGAATTATTCAATTTTCTAATAAGAATCATCATGAAAGCTTTGCAGTTCTCATTAATTCCACCTCAACCTACACTACCTTTTGAAAATAAGGCTGTGTTCTTCCACTAGAAGAGACCATGAGAAGAAAAACCCATCTTTGTTCTCTAAACCCCCAAAGGAAAAGAGATTCAGCTTTGCCTGTGTAATTTCTTATCAAGCAAATATTATTCTATTAATCAATAGTTGGTTTAAAACACTAATTCTCTTTTTTTGTAGCTTAGTAGTGCCTGCAGGCAGAAGAATCTCTACTATGTTATCTTTGTCCTCTCTAGAAGAGAACTTATGAAATCAATGATGAATTCTTGATTTCTGAGACCTTGATTTCTGTATGATGTGTTTGATCCCCACTCAGTAAAACAAAATCAGATCAAAAGGAAATACTAAGTCATGGATATGAATGGGCTCTGTCTCCATCTGCTTCTGGAGGAGAATGACCAAGTTTCCCTTATTTTAAGAGATGATCTTCATCGCATTAGACTTTCCTTCCCAAAACTGTACTAAGATAAATTGTTTTGCCTGTACCAAAAGCAAATAGTTTGTCCAGTTCTTGGAGATTTGAATCTCCACCCAAAGAATCCACCTAGATTATATTTAGGTCAGTTCCTCATAAAATGAAGCAATCAGGGGAATAAATGCAGATTTTGAATAATAGAAAACGTCCACAAATATTTGATTGATTTGGATTCATGTTCTTGCTTCTTAGCCATCTTAAATTAAGCTATATTTTCTGTAATAAACTGTCTCTTCTGAAGCAGCAGCACAGTAATACTCTCTGTGGCACACAAAGCTTGCAGGACTGCAGGCACCAGTGTCAGCTGGGCTGGACAGTGCATTTGTTCAGAAACTCCCACACTCCTTACCCCCAGCTCACCTCCTGCAGCAAACCTGGTTTTGTCCAGGGCAGAAGGGAAGCTGGCTGCTGAGCTACTGCTCCTGGTCTCCTTGGAGAAGGCTGTTACTCCCTCTCACAGAATGTCTCACCAGCTGCCAGGAGCATTCTGACTTCCCATTTCCCTGGGGACCAAAATCAGCCGGTTTGCCCGGGAATCACAGCTCCCCATCCTTCCCTGCCGAGATTCCCGGCACGCAGAACGGCTCTGCCAGTGGATCAGCGCCTCTGTCCTCGGGCCCACTGGGTCCTGTGGGCAAACAGGTGCAAATAGACTGTCTGTGAGACAAGTGCTTATTAAAAGAACAGGGGAAGGCAGGAGGGAATTATTTTCTGTCCTGGTCTGGTGAGAACAGCATAGTCAGGAGAGCGGAGTGAGGCAGAGCCCAGTGGCACGTGTGGGCACTTTGGGTGTGCGTGGATTTGGGATCTGAGAGCCTGAGGGTCCCAGGTGTGCACACATCAATCCAACAGATGGGAAAGGGACACCGCTGCCCAGCATCGCAGCCAGCTCATGAGCAGCTGCTAGAGCACACTGCCTTGTTCTGCATTCCCACTGACTGCTCCTGGAGCCCTGAAGAAGGAGGGGCTTTCCCTGGCACTTCCAGAGGCTTAAATCTCCCCAGATTTCACTGCAAGAGTAATGATGCCACAAGTTGTGTTATCTATCCCGGAACAAACAGGAGTGATCACCCAGAGGCAGCGTGTCCATGAAAACAACAACTCCAGGAGCAATATCCAACCCTGCTATCCCAGACCAAGCAACACAAAAATCCCTCCCCATCTCTTAAGCTCCCAGTATGTGTATGAAATTATTTTCTCTCTGTTAACACACATCAGTGAGATCTCTGCTGGTGCCAGTAGACACTGCTGGAGCCAACCATTATCAGCCCATATGCTTTTCAATACAAGCAACTTTTTGTGTCTGCTTTGCTGAACATAATATAATAAACTTTAATTCAAAATGCCCATGAACACATTTTCTACTAGAAACATTTCTTTCCTATTATAGATAAAACCAAGAGGACTGGACCAATGCATCGAACAGAAAAACGTGTCTAAGCCATCACAACAAATGCAGCATAATATACTGAAAATAAGATTATGCTACACAAAGGAACACTAGCAAGACCTATTCAGGCAAACACCTCTCTGTATGAAAACATTTCTTCTTCTATTTCAAAGAGGGAAATTATTGAAACCTGAGAAAAAGAGAGGGTGGAAATTTTCCATTGTCATAAAAATATTGATGTAATGTATAAGTACATCTGTAGGCATACAAAACAGCTAGGGATGCTAGATAACTACCAATAATTATCCTCAACTTAGAGATAGATAAACAGATGTTTTTAAATATATTTGCATGGTGTACGTGAAAGATAAGTAGTTTAAAAAAATCCATATACCTCCTTCCATAATGTGGTTTATTCTATTAATTTGTTTCTGTGTATAATGTGGTACCAAAATACACAATATTGAGTTGCATGACATAGCATAATGCACCATTATATTACATCCAAATAGTCTAAGTTAAACAGCTTGGCCATAAGCATAAAGTCAGCCCCTCAATGGCTAAAAAGCACCAGTTTTAAAGCATTCCTGATATTTCATTTTGTCCCCTGGAGTAACTGCATTTTTTAATTTCCACATGACAACTTGTTTTATTTCACAAAACCTCTGCTTCGGGATGAGCAGTGCCTGTTGCCTGGAAAATCACCCCATGCGGCATTTTGTCCTCATCATTTAGCATGTGGTTCTGTGCATTATTTATTGTGCAGGATCCAAGCCCTGTATGAAAACAAATTATTAATTTGCTTCTCTCTCTTTTTTTTTTTAACTGTGTTGTTACCAGAACTTCAGTTTGTTGGGATTTTTTTTCTCCCCAGTGTTCATCACTTAGTTTCTCAAACACTGATGTGAGGCATGGTGGGATTATTTGCCATGTTACACATGATTAACTCAGAAGCAGAGGTTTATAAACCATTTTTCCCAGCTGGAACCCAACTGATCCAGCAACATGGCCATCTTGTCACATTTTTATTGCTGCAGGAAGGGGAAAGGTCTCTCAAAAACACAGCCTCAAAGCACAAACCATCCTAGACAAGGATGAGGGACAGCAGAAGATGAACAAAACTGCACTTTCCTGTTCTGACACAGAAAGTTCTGCTGAGCTCAGACTGTGACATGCTCTTGTGCTCAGCTCAGTCACCACTGCTGCAGCTCCACTCGGTCTCTGGGTACATTTTGCACCCCGAGGTCCTCAATTCTCATTAATTCAGCCACAGAAAATTCTGGATAGCAGATCTGGAGGCATTTGCAGTGTGCCCATCTGGAGCTGGCAGTGTGCTCAGAGAAAAAACTGTGGCCAGCCCAGGGACAGAGAACAATTCTGGTCCCAGCTCAGTGAGTGGAAGGATTTCAGCAGAGTCCAAGACCTGTCACAGCTTCCTCTGAAGGCTTTTAGTGCTCTGTGCTGGCTCACAGGAGCAAAAAACCTCAATGTTTCTTCTGTGACCTGGCAGGAATTTGGGATTAATGTATGGATGTCAGCCTCCTTTCTTCTTGCTTAGCAGTGCTACATGGTGGTGAGCCAAGGGTTGTGGGGAAAAGCTCTAAGTTACCTTCATGTTCTCCTTGGATAGGGAGGAGTTGACAGTGGAGGTGGGAAGGAAAAGCAGCAACTCTGAAAGTTGAGGTCAGAACCTGCACTATCTCTATAGGATTGTTTATGGAGGATTATGCCTTTTCTTCCATGGTTAAATCCAAAACCAGGCTCATGCAGCCCAAGTGGCATTGGCAGTAGAGACATGAAAAGATTGCACCCACTATTTCTCCTTGAACCCTACAAGCCAAGTGTTTCCCTGTCCTAACAGCACTTCTGCTGTTCCAAAGCTAAAACAGTTTTTATAAGGAATAGCAGAAATAAGTCCACTGCTGCTCACTTTAAGTACAACAATCACAGTAAAACTCAGTTAATGAACCACATAAAAATGGCCATCTGGTTTTGAGTTGATTTTTGTTCCCTCTAAGGCTATTCCTCTAAACCCAGCCTGCCAGGCTGCCTCCAAAAAACACCAATCCAAACTTTGAGCTCCTCCATCCCCAAATGAGTGGCCATTCTGCTACCTGAGCAGTTCCTGGAATATTTTGCATCTATTTCTCTCAAACCCAGGAATCTCAGCAGTTCTGCTGACAGAGTAAGTGCAAGGATGCAGAGCAGACAAAAGCATTTTGCAAAATGCATTTCTATTCACTGTCAGTGGAGCAGCACAGATACCTTCCCACTTGTCCTTAGGATAACAATAGCTCTGCCTTGTCAGCCAGCCAGCACGACAGCTCGGAAGGGGCAGCACAAAGAGCTGAGAGCTCCAAGTTAGCAAACAGCAGATCCTGTGTCTGTTCTGCTGGACACTGTGGCCACTCACAGATAAATCCCTCTGCAAAAACAACATCCACCACTGATACATAAGATTTGCATCTTTTTCCTGTCGAACCATAGCATTTGGGAACCTGTGAAGTCCAACACAGCAAGACAGAGCTTGAGCCAAAGATCTGCCAACGGCCCCAGGGGCTGCCAGCTTTGCAGAATATGTGAACGGGGACTGTGGCTTTGGAAAACATGTGAAAACCACACTGAGAGCCAACAGGAAATCTGGGACTCCTCAGGCAACACGATGTATCCTGCCATGGAATAAGATGTTCTCGGGGCTAACCAAGGCATGGGCAGTGAGGAGGAGAGCAGGGAGAAGGAAAGGGAAAAATAAAAATGTTTTTGTCTAAATGATCAGAGGGTGAGGTGAGATGAAGGCCAGGGCAACGAGGAGGAGGAACTAAAATACTCTACAGTCTCAAGGGATTCACTAGTCTGGGTCACAAGGCAAGATGCTGGTTCCAGTTTTCTATTGCTCTTCTTAGCAAGCACCAGCTGTTTTTAACTAACACCCAGATACCTCCTCCTAGCATTAAAATAACCAAGAGATCTAATCCCAAATCTCTTGTGATTTTGCATTGAGGAGGCTGCCTGTAAGATGGGATGTCAGACTTTTTTTCCTGGTCAAAAGCCATACATGCAGAGGGTGTTTACTTCTGCCACGCTGTGGCCAGGGGCCAGGGTGAGAGTGGCAAGCAGCCCAGCCTTGATTGAGGAACTGAATTGTCTGTGTATGAAAGACAGAGTGGGGCTGGTTCAGGGCTGAGGAGCTCGATGTCAGGCAGTGAGAGGTGAGAACAGAAACAGGTAACACTATCCAGGCCAGAGGGACAGGAGGTGATAACTGTAGGATGACACTGGAGAGGGAGAGTCAAGAAGAGGGAGCAGGGAGGAAGGTATCAGGGTTAGAAAGAAAATGAGAAATGACAGTAAAATCCTCAGAGCTTAGCTCTGCCATGCTGACACAAAACCTGTGAGACGGGGAGAGGGTTTTCTTAAATCTGAATTTCACATTTTAAAGCCGCACATTGTAAGCAGTGAAGCACTTTTTACCTAGAGATCTGAAATGTCACGTCTTCCCTGCAGTGACATTTTGGTGACAAAATGCAGCTGCACTTTGAAAGGAGTTTTCACTATTCACCTTGTCACTTTGCAGAACATCCATAGCACGTTGCACTTCCAGGGGTTTGAGCTGTCTTTGGAGGATCACGCTCCTTCATAGCACTGGGAATAGTTTTGAAGAACTAAAAAATATGGTTTTTTTCCGTGACTGCTCAGTTACAAAGTGCACTGTGTTCTGGATTTGTTCTGCTTGATACTGCCCTTACCAAAGCCAGGCTGTGAGTCTGGGAGTGAAAGTGTCTATGCCAGGAAGAGAAGGGGGAAACCCCTCCCTCAGCAGAAGGTGACAGACCCTGTTTCAGGGCTGGACATTCCTCCAGCTGGGAATAAAAATCTATGCCAGTGCTTGGAAGGGAGGTAGAAATTTAGTCCTGTGTGAGTGACTGATGGAGAAAGGATGATTTTATTCTGAGTTTATAAAGACTGGTTGAATGTTCCCTCATTCTTCACCTGAAAGCTTTCTGCATTCAAAGCAATATTATGTGCTAACAGAAATGGATAATGCTCAGTAATACCCTGCAGAATAGCCTGTTGTAAGCAGCAGATATGTTCTTCATGCCCAATAAAAGAATATGAACCAGCACTGACAGTCCAGCAGGTCACAAAAACAAAGCAACCATGTTTTGGACAGCTGTTGCAGAAAATAACAAAGTGTGGAGAGATGTTATCAGCAAAGGCAAACATCAACTAAAGTTATTATTTCCCAGGCCAATACTTTCCAACTGTTTCAAGTAAAGGTCTTTTTTGTCACCTGATTTTTTAGCAGAGATAGGTAATGGTATTGCAAAGTTATGCTGGTAATTTTTCTCCTGAAGGCAGAGGAAAGAGGTGAATCAGAGCAAGTAATTGTCATCAACCCCTTACTTTCTGCCCTTTGGCACTCAAGCCTCCACATCAAATTGAAGATATAACAAGAAAGATTTTTGATGTTCTTCAAGTCAATATAGAATTTTTGGGAATAAGGGTCTTGTACCAAGGTGGGATTTTGTGGCACTGGGGCTGAATGCTGTGCTGCCTTGTGGTTTTACCAAGACCATGCCTGCAGTGCTCCTAACCATTTCTAGTTTAGACCTCCATCTAGCTTTGTCAATGAACTGCATTTGTGATTTTAAACTATAGGTTCCAATTTATGTCTGGGTCTTGCCCAATTCTGTTCCCAGATTATGCAAAGAGCACCAGGACTATTATGTTAGAGAGCATAAGAAAATCAGATGTGCACTCAGCTCTCAATTGTCCAAAGAAAGACGGAGAAGACTATAGCCTGGATACAGCACAAACATGATCTACTACAAAATATGAATAAAATAAGCTGTAACAACATAGGGCAAACAAGTTACACTACCAAAACATAAAAGGACAGCAGGATAATTTTCTTCAGCATGCCAGTTTACCTGCAGAACTCACTGACACGAGGGGCAAACCAGTACAGAGGGCAAACCAGTGCTTGAAATGAGAAGTAAAAGTTGTTGACAGTTACATAAGCTTGGATAAATACGTCAAGGTTGCAGCCCCCACAACTATAGTTTCAAAGCCAATTGCTATCATCAGGTTTTATAACCTCCTCTGCATGCTTGTGGCTGGTCACAGAGACCTCCTGAGACACAGGGCTGGACACGTGAATCCTTGGGCTGACCCAGGTGGGTCAGTCTTTTTTGCACACCCTCTCCCTCATTTTCTGAGTCTGCAATGTGTGAGGTTTTGATGGCACATGTAGCAGTCAGAGGATGCTGCTGCTTCCTCAGACACAAAACTCCTCTCCCCACAGGGCTCTGGGCCATGTCAGCACAACTGCACACGAGGGCTCAGGGCACCTGAGGAGTGCACACAAGTGGCATTTCACCGTGGCTGTCTAAAAGCTGCTTTATATGCAAGTAGCTTGTCTAGGCAAAGCAGTTCCCACCCATCCCTCATGACAAAACGAGGCTTATAAAAGCACAGGTTCCCTCCCAAAACACGCTGCCTATTTCACAGGGTAGCTCATGCCGCAACCTGGGCATCTTCTCCTGCCAGCAGGAACACATCCTTGCAGTGGGAAAAGAGAGCCCGAGATGCCTCTCCTTCAGGCCATCACCAAGCTTGTCCATCAAGTATGATCCTGGCCTGGGACACTTCCCTCTGGTCTGCAGGACCTGTCATGGAGCACACCCAACACCAGCACCTCACCAGTCTCAAGAGTTTTTGTCGCTTCCCTGGAGTGCTTGAGGGTCCTGGGCAGACAATTTGACAGGGAGGAACTTACTCCTCACAGGCAGATCTGTTCACTGGTGCCCCTCAGCCCTCGGACACGCTGAGCTCAGACTGACAGCGCTGTCAGGTCCCATTCACTTCACAGCAGCCCATGCCTCACACCTCCCCGCTGCCCTGCTGAACACAGCGAGAGCTCGGCAGCAGCCTCTGCCCTCAGCTGGGCCCTGAGATTGATGCATAGCAGTAATTGCCAGCACTCATCACTGAGCAGTGAAACTTCAGTTCATAAAGGCTTTTCAGGGTGGGAGGTGCAGGTCAGGGCTCCTGCACGCTGATGCTTTTAGAGCCAAGCCATCCAGGAGCTCGTACCAACAGCCTCAGCCCGACAGGTCACTGATGGGGAATTAAAGAGGAAAACAAGCCCAAGCGCCTCTCTTGTTAGTTCAAGCTGTTCTTCCCTGGAGGGTGGAGAGAAGGACTTGCAAGCCACTGGCTTCTTGTTCTGCCATGCTGCTCCCCACTCACACTCCCTCCTTGTAGCAGCAGACACAAAGCAGCTCGAAAGCCAAGCTGCCAACTTGCCTTGCTGCTGCCCCTGCGTCGTTTAAGAAACGAAGAACTAAACACAGATCCCCAGACACACGCACACTGCTACCACCAATAATCACAGCAATGCAACTCTAGACCTCAGCAGGAGAGATAAATGTACCCCCTCCCTCCCAGCTCTCCCACTGTGACGAGAAGATTAATTCCTATATAAAGAATCCCAGGGATTAAGCAAAGTACCCAGGAAAGGTCTGGGTGCTTGATGTGTGGTAGGGGGAGTGTGGGGAGGGTGGCAATAGCAACAAGAAAGCAGAAGAGCTACAAACCTCAAAGAAAGCCAGGGAGAAGGGAGGGAGCAGCGCTGGCTGCCTGACAGGCATTCCCAGCTGACCTGCTGATCCGTTCCAGACCCTGCGTGGACTCGTCTCCGTTTGACTCCGTTCCAGTGAAACCGGAGACTCGGAGAAGGCAAAGCAAGCGGGAGAGATGCCCTCGGTCTTAACGAGCGCTGACAACGAACGGAAGATACAGCCGGCATGAGGGACAGGTGGAGCAAGGCTCGGCAGGGCTTTTGGCTTCCAATCCCGATGATTGTCCCAAGTGGCAGCTGCTGTGGCCACAGGCAGTGCCCTACGGGGCAGGGAGTGACCGCAGAGGGGAATCTTTCCACAGGGTGGAAAGACACCTCTTTGAGGTGTGGTTTGGGGGAGAGTTTGCTCCAAGGGCCCCCACGGTGATCCACATGTACCTATATCTGCTTCTGAGCACAGCAGCTCGGAGCCTGCTTCCCTGCCTGGTGCACAAGACACGCTGTAGTACAGTTGTAGTTGTAGCTTGAATTCCTAGGAGGGCACGGAGTCCACTTTTAGCTTCAGCCCAGTGATATCAAAGGCTTGGTAAACAAGAAGGAGCAGATAAAGAAGTTGAGTAGAGGGTTAGACAAGGATTTTCCAGCAAAATATTTTCAATGTGAAAAGGTCACTTAGTCCCAAAACAGATATTTTTTTCTGCTTTCTCAACACCAGAATGGCATTTTTGGTCCTGAGAGACATCACTCCAGGATGGTTAGAAGGCTGTCAGTTGAGATAATTGCTGGATATGAAGAAGACAAAGATTAACTCTTGTGTTTCCAATTTGGAGACACTAATTTCAGTATTTTACCTCCAGAATAACTTCATTCTGGTGTGGTTCTTTTTAGTTCATCCCTTTTGAAAGAATAACTAAGGATTTTTGGAGCAGTAACATGAACCTGGGTCTCTGGACACAAGGCAGATGCTTACAGAACTCAGTGCCACACAAAGACATGCCAGACACTCAATGTGCACACGGTTTCATTTGCTGATGTCAGTATAAAAAAAACCCTAATCTTCTAAGAAGCAGTCAAATGAAGAATAAAACGCTCCAGACTTGGCCAAGGACTATTTTCACATGATGAACCTTCATTGATAAGTTCTTTATGCAAATGGTAAGACTAATCCTCCCCAGCTCATCCCAGCAATGTGTGAACAAATGGCACAAGCATGACATTCCTCAGTTTCTGTGTGTGCCAGCAGGGTCCCAGGATGTCACTACCAGGTTATAAAATGAAACAGATTAAAATGCCTTTGTCATAACTATGGAGACACATCAGTCCCTTCAGAGAGAGTGTTCGGAAGACCACTCATTGATGGACAAGATACTCTACAGACAGCTAGGCAGAATAAGACAAGAAATTTCCTTTCCTATGAAAATTCAGGTTTAAAGATTTTAATTTTCTTAAAAGCATGTTTTATTTCAATTTAAAAAATAAATCTCTCGCACATCATGAAATACCATATTTTAGATATAGAGCTGGTGTTCAGCCATGAGAACACTGAATTTTTTGGCCATTTTGGGTAAGTTTCTGGCAGCTTCCCACAGAAGTCACTCCTGTATCCTCCCACTACCAAGACTTTGCCACACACAGTACAGCTTTGGGGGCTTCTTTCCCATCTGCAGGATTCAATAAAACCTGATAAGAGGCCACAATAAGTGGGGGGAGAGGCAATGCAGGCAGTGTCCCCAAATGTGCTGGGTGGGAGGAAGGTGGGTACTGGGTCTGTGAGCAGTGCCAACACATATCTCTTCTGCAAATTATTACAGTGACAGAAAACTACTTCAGAGCTAATTAGAAGCTGTTTAAAGAAGTTCTTCCACATTGTCTTCACATTCTCTTTCTTGTGACAATTGTACCTGTCAGCAGAGCTGTGTGGAACTCCTAATTCCTGCTGTGTGGATTTTCAGAAGGCAGCAAGAGCTGATGGAAGTAAGCAGGCAGTGGCTGCAGGCAGCCTGGATGCCCTGATCCCCTACCTAAAACCCAACTTTGGCCTTTTTTATGGGATTCTATAACAGATTCTCTAACTCACCAGTGGTCTGGTTCTTCCTCTCTGTATGAGCTTCAAAAATAATTGCAAAAATTTCACTGCAAATACACCAACCCAAGAGGAAAGGGACACCAAGCTTGTGGTTGGGAGAAAATCTCTTAAGTTCCTTAAAATTTTGGGGTATTTAGCTTGGTTGTACTTACAGAGTAAAAGAAAATATTGTACACAGAAACCTCTGGAGCTCGCATTTGATTTGAAAAAAGAGACAACTGAGAAGAGTGATTAAAGAATAAGATTCTCATTAAAGACCCAACAGTGACAGTGATGTTTTCATTGATGTGTAGTGTACAGAAAGACCCATTTGAAACCAAATTTGAAGCTGTAAATCATAGAGACTTCCAATTATTCACCATTCCCAAGCCATTTCCTCAAGAATTTGTTGAATTTCCAATGTTGTTGCTTTCTAGGAATAGGAGGTTCCCCACCTCAACACAAAGGCTGAATGAATTAGGAAACCTACCCAGAGCTAAATGCCAGAATTAAAGCATTCAGATTCTCCCATTCATATTACAATGCAAACTCAGTTTGAAGATTAGCTTGTTAGTTTATATTGATGGAGTTGTTGTTGTTGTTTCCCCTGTGCCCTCAGGATTATGTGATCCTTAAACAAAATGAAAATTAAACTCCTATCTCCAGCTTCCTGCTAGTGCCAATGGTCTTGTGAGGAGGACAGAGGGGATTAGAAACACAAGGCAGGACCTCTGAGCTCTCTGCAGGTGCTGCACACACTCAGACCAGTAATTTCCTTTCCTTGTGCTTCAGGGCTCAGGCACACAAACAAGCCAGAGATGTCATCTGATCTCCTGTAAATATGTGTACATACATTTAGCCCATAGCAATGGGAAGGTAATTCAGGATCGTTTCACCTACATTAAAAGAGCACTCAGTCCAATTATTTCACATTTTATGAGCATATGCAGAAACAATTATCATGGATCAGCTGACATTAAGTAATACATTAAGCACAGAAACTTGTTCCTGTGACTAAACTGATATTTTTCCTACCTGTGAAAGCCTGAAGTTTTCCTCATGGAGATGTTGTACAGCTATAAAATTGGTAAGCTTTCATCCAGAAGCATTTTTGTTCAGACAGAGCATTGCACTAGAGTGATATAAGGTCAGAAATCTTCCTGGATGAGACAATCTGGAAACTGACGAGAGGAAGACAGGAGTCCTCTGCCAGGTATCTGCAACTATAGTGTTATTGGTTTGATATTTATTAAAAGTAGAAAAAAAAACATACAAAAAGATATAACATATTTAAACAACATTTTATTTTGTTATTAGCACTTTTGTACTTATTCCATCACAGAATTCATGCTTATCCATCTGAACCCCGCAGAATCACATTTGAAAGTAATTTACAGGCTAAATCAAAATTAGCCTAAAGAAGTCTTAAACACTACAAAAGCAGCACCAGACTCAATACCAGCAGAATAAAGTGACCAGCCACAGCCAAGCTTCCCATTTCCTGTCCAAAGTCTTTACCAAGGAACTGCAGAACTCATTCTTTTTTTTTTTTTTTTTTTTTACATTAGCATTAAATGAAGTCCAAATACCACAATCAGCTTGGAAACCTGTGATTAACCTGAGACTATTTTCCTCCTCTTTCTCAAAATATTGACACCACTTTTGCACTCACATCGCATACCTGATTTCTAATAGGATTGTTTCAATTTTTAAACCACAGAGATAGATAAGAGAATGGCCAGGTTCTATTAAAAATGGGAAGAAAAAAAATCTAATTGGATAAATTATTCATTCCGAAGCCAGCCTGAATTTTATGAAATGCAATTGAAATATTACTGTGTAAAATACCCAGTTAACTGTCCATATTTCATTTATATTAAATAGAGGATTGACTTCCCCTATCAAAATTATGTGTAGCCAAGAAATATATCTATTTTAATAAAGGGATATTGCTTTTTCTATTTGGATGCTTTTCTCTCTAACAAACCCTTCATTTTCATTCTCTTTCATTCAAGCACAATGCTTATCGTAAGTGATTGCCAAAACAAATTTAATATATTTGAATGTAGAGGACTGACGATGTTCCATTTGTGCATAACTGTGCAGAGGTTTACCCCTCTGAATAATGTCATCTTTTCCCATAATTTACTCTGCTACACAAGGGAAAGGGTTAAAATCAAAGTGAAAACACAAGTCATGACGGTTAAATTGATTTTCAGTTTCTGCTGGAAGCAACTCAAGGCTCCTGCAGCCACTGGATGTGAAGATAACATCTTCTGGGTCAAAACCAGTCCACTGGGAGCTGCTGGTGTTACTGGTTTAGTGGGAGGCTGGGAGTATACAGAGCACCAGGGGCAGAGAGGGGAACAGGAAAGCTTGGTCAGGGCATTGTTTCTCTGGAAACATCCCCATCCAATCTGCTTTCCATTCTGCCACTACCCAGTGGCACAGCCTGGGGTTTTGACAGGAATAGGACAACAGGTAATGGTTTAAACTGAAAAAGGGTGGGGTTAGGTTGGATATAAGCAAGAAATTCTTTCCTGTGAGACACTGGCACATTTTGCCAGAGAAGCAGTGGGTGCCCCATTCCTGGAAGTGTCCTGGAAGTGGAAGCCTGGACAGGGCTTTGAGCACCCTGGGAGAGTGGAAGGTGTCCCTGCCCATGGCAGGGGGTGGGATGGGGTGACCTTTAAGGTCCCTTGCAATTCTATGATTTTATGGATCTGTGAAAAGCCTGCCATATCTTAAACACACAAACACATCTCACCTTGAGAAAGGTGTTTTTAATCTCTCGACTGCTGTGAGATGTTCCCACTTTTCCCTACGGAACATCTTGCTGTGTCCTTCAACGCCTCAGATACAGCAGGTGGGAAATCCCTGCCCTTTTCCTGAATGCTGCAAGTGTGTTCCAGTCAGACCTACCCATGGAGCTGATTGCACCCAGTGCCCTGGCAGAGGAGACACCTGCTGCACCTCTGAGCCCGTGAGACTTGCAGGGCTGCTGCTCCTCTGGCTGGTGATAGAGCCCTCACAGCATGAGGCTCCCTGCCCCACCCCTGGCCAAATAGCCCATAATGCCACCCCCCTGTTGAGTGATAATAGTAAAGACGTACTAAAGAAGCAAAGGAGGAGGATGAAATTATAGAAAAATACTTAAATTAAGAGCTTTGATGCTTTAATCCTCTTTGGCAGATCCCTGGGCAGCAGCACAAGGCAAAGCCCTCTTTATCCTGATGCTTAGTAAATGTTTCTGCTGGACAAAACATCTTTTTCCCTACATCAAGCTTTTCTATTGCTTATAAAAAGAAAACATTTTTTTCCTACCTTGACAGCCTTTCTTTGCCACTTGTGTAATCTTTTTTTTTTTTCTGTTAAAAATGTCTCTGTTCTAATTTAAAAGTACCTGGCACTCCCATTGCAAAACTGAGACAGACACATGCAGGAAGAGGAAGAATCTGGTTTTTTTGAATGTTTAAGGAAGTGGACTTTACATCAGCCAGATGCAGCAGTAGACAAAACTTTCCAATTAGCAGAACAAATTGTGTTATATCTGTCTTTTCTGTTTGTCTCACATTTAGCATCTCTGACACACACAGTATACAAAGGTGCCAGAAAGAAAAAAAAAAAAAAAAGGTGGTTCTGAAAGGGTAAGTAACAAAGAAAAAAGAGAGAATTCAACCCAAATAACCCCATGGTAGCAGTTTAATGAGTCCTGCAAGTGAAGGAGAACATGGAAAGTTGGGCTGGTTTAGGTGATACCATATTAGGACTTAGAAAATTAACTCAAAAATGGGTTCCCCTCTGCAATTTTTGTAGTAGCACATCCTTCTTGTTTTGCATTGAGGCGTGATGAATATCAGTCATCTGTCGCATGAGGAAGCAATGGCAAAAACAGTGATGATGGGAGAATCCCTATGCTGTTTCCCCTGGGTCCATCAAAACTGACTGAATCTGGAGCTGAACTCTCCAAATCTGGAGAAGCCTCACTACATACACTGAAATTTGGCTAAGACTGAATTTGAATAATGGTTTGTGACCTAATAAATTTATCAGTGCTATGGAGGCCTTGGAAGGAGCTGTCATCATGAGAAAAACAGTTGGAACTGAGGATGGCCCGTTAGTTGCAATACTTTGTCATTAAAATCCTCTCCATCCTGAAAGATGAACTGTTCTCTATAGGAATACAGAACACAGCAAATTTTAAATGCAGGGAAATTTATACTGTGGGGAAGCAAGTCATCTCAGAGACAGAGAAGCTGTAAGACTAAGGGACAGCATTTGTCTACATTTCACTTTTACTGATTGAAAGCAGGCAGGGTTCCCTGAGACTTGGCTCTGGAAGCACCCAAGAGGATCTCTTAGGAGATTAGGTCCTTCTAACTTTCCTCAGAAATACGTATTTACACTCTCAGCCCTGTGGATGTGCAGAGCAGTGGCTTTTTGCAATCACTCCAGGAAGGAAATGGTTCAGAAAACTGTCCCAGTTTCCCACATCCAAGAACCCAGTGCAAACACACACTGCTACAGGAGCCCTATGATGCCCACAGATCCTATCTCTGGTTACAGCTTCTGCTTCTTCTCCCCATCCTAGAGGCTGTTTCCCTACTCTGCCTCCCTGGAGGAGCCCCTGCAGACCTGCTGAAGAAGAATGGTTTGGTACAATTTCAGAAGAATCTTCTTGTCAAAGTGCAGACCCTGTGGAAATCATCCTGGGCAAAAGCTATTTCTGGAAGCAATAGAGTTACTGAAGCTCGGCTTCTTACTGAATGCAGTTTCACAGCTGACCAGCTGTGGCTGAGAGCACAAGCTTTCCAACTGAAGTGCTTGGGGCAATCTTTTCCACACTTTCCTGGTCCACAGAGCCTCCAGAGTGTACTAGGGAAGCCCTTTCCTCACCAGTGGTATATCACACATGTCTCACTTGTACCCAGACACCCATTTTTCCTAAAATCCTAGTAACTACGTTATCTTTGGGATTTCTGCTTCTCTGTAAAACTCATTTTGAAAAAGGCCAATGAGCTTGAAAGTTTTTAGGGCAAGGGGACAAAATCAGAAAGGGGAGGATTTTCTCAATCGTGTTTCCAAATGAAACTAAATTAAAAAACAGCTGTTGGAATAATAATAATTCAATGCCATTTTCACATAATCTCTGAACACATCAATAATGTGGCCCACCAGTGCTGGTATGTCCCAGGCCCCTCCTGCTCAGACCTGTGGTGGTTGCTATGAACATGACACAATTGCTAACAAACCCCAGGCTGCCTCTCTTGTTCAAGCTGTGGCAGCTCATCCTTTTAGCTGTGGATGTGCCTGGTACATTCCCTGGTGTGCCTAGCAATAGCTCTTGACACGTGAAAAATGCAGCAAATATTAATCCATCAAGCCTCACAGCCCCCTCTTGGGGAGTGAGACAATTTTTTCCCAGCTTACACTTTGCAAAGCCAGGGAAGAATCTCTCAAGGACATGTCCAGCCTTGGTGGCAGAGGTGGGGGGACAGCACAGGTCACACTGCCCCCAGTGCCACCACGGGAATACCCAAAGCAGTAATATCTGGGACAGAAACAAAAAAATGTTGTCGTCTATTCAGTTGTTGCATGTTTCTCCCAAAAGTCATGTGGCCAGGTGCACATTTGTCAGTGTTTCAAGCAGGCAGAGCTTATTACTGATGCCTGAGTGTTCATCTGAACATCTGCACCCCTTTGTCCTTTGGGCAGCATTTGGCGAGCCCTTGGTTTGTCCCAGCAAGCTCCTGTGTGCATCTGCCTTGTTCTGGAGACAGGCTCAGTGAAATCATGAGGGTTTTGACTCATTTCTAATGAAAACTTGCCTCAGAGACCAGCTTCAATTAAGAGTGGCCACAAAGGTTCATTCCTCCACTTTCTCAACACAACCTGGAGCCAAGTGTTGATTATTCCAGGACGTGTCCCTGCAGGCTGCTGGTGGGACAGTGCTGGCATTCATACAGACTTGGGCTCTCAGGTGGAAGCCAAAACCTTGGAAATTCAGGCTTATCCTTGTGGAAGTGGGGAAACAAACACAGAGCCAGGGAGAGCCACAGGAAACAAACTGCCTCACAACTTCATTATCATAAGTGTTTCTTCTTCAGCTCATTATGTGAATCCAGTTCTCCATGTATTTCCTCCAAAATTTGTTGGGGAAGGGGAGCCCCATGGCTTGATATATCCACTTCACCTCTCTCCTCCAACCAAAAACTCGTCAATCACTGCTGACTCTTTTTCAGCAAAACCTTCATTTCATTAAAATTTAATTATTGGTTTAATTAAAATAGGCAAGCAGCAGTGTGAGATGTGTATGGTTTTTTATGGCTGAAGGAGACTGTAAAGTCCTCATTCATTTCCCAAATGAGCTTCCTCTAAAAATTGGGCTGCCTTTTTATAGGCCAATTCTCAATGCTGCTTTCAAATGGATCCCACAGCCATTCATATAGATTAATTCAGGCAGTGAATCAGATCCTGCTTATTGGCTGTCTTTCAGAACACGCTGAAGATGCTCCAGGAGCCCTGTGGTAGAGCCCTGGGAGCCCATGGGTCTCTCCAAATGATTAATTAATCCTCATACAGGAATTTTTCAGTTCCGTCTTAATTTATTCACACTGCAAAACAAATTTTGTCTTGGTGAAATGGGACAGATTGACAAGCCTTGTGTGACTGACAACTGCTCTGTTATTCCTACAGAAAGTGTGACATGGGGAAGGTTCTCCTATACTGGTGAAACTTGTCCTGTGACACAATAATATTCTATTTTTTTTTAATACAAAAATGCAGTGGCCCTTGTCTCTTCTCTCAATGGCTTCTCCAGCATCCCTGTCCCCTCATCTTGGGAACACATGTCTGTGCACAGAGAGAAATCAACACAAAGCAGACAACACACAGAAAATTGGCCTGGGTCATACAAGGAGGTTTCCTGCTGTCCCATGGAAAAAGGGGGAAGGACACCCTAGTGCAGTCATGGCTTCCCTGAGAACCAAGTCCTTGAGCTGTTAACGATTTTCAAGTAATAAAAGTGGTTTTCACCTCACAATAGAGATGTGAATCTTTAGGCTCTCTCGAATCCCCAAACCATCTGGTATTTGGATTTGTTTTAATCACTCTTCTCTTTGCACCAGTGAATTGGGTTTCAAAGAGTTCTGTAGCTCTTTGTAAACGCCGGTTGCAAAATAATCACAACAAAAAAGAGGAATATTGAAACTTTCAATTCAGCTCGTGCTCCTAGGCAATGCTGGGCTGCCTTCCCAGCAGCTTTGCAATCTTCAGATCTCTTTGGCCATAGTCCGTGAGGAAATGAGAGAAGCAACCTTTCATTTTGAAGTAACCCTCCAGACACTTTTGCAAGCACCTGCAATGACCTCCAGTTCCCCAACCCTCTCCAGCAACACCGGCCGAGAAAGCAACTGCAGGGCTGGGAACAGAGTGTGCTGCTTCAAAAAGCTTTTACATCTCTTTTGTACTCTAGTCTCATCATTTTTAGTTTTAAATATCTTCCTACATATGCCTGAAGGTTGTGGATCTCTTTGTGACAAAAAGTGTAGATCAATCTGCAGGTAGAGGTCTAATTTTCAGCATTGTCACTGAGTTCCCGGGGAGCCTGGAAGCACTTGAGAAAATCAGGTAGCAGTGTGGCACCCTATATCTTTCTCCTAAATGTAAGAGCATTGTATGATGTGAAATGGAAGGATTTCTTTTCCTCTTCACATGGCTTGACTTGATTGTGAGCAATACCACATTCACTCCTTGTTGATGCTAAAACGGTACTTGACTCCATGGATCCTATTGGATCTTTGTGAATGCATTAATAGGTTGTCATGGTTGCTGTTTGGAACAAATAAAACCACAGACTGGCAATAGGTTTGAAGAAAAGAATACTTGGGGAATCAGAAAATGTTTCAAACTCTTGTTCCCACTGGAGAAACAAGGCTGGGCTAGGCAGGCTTTCATGTGAGAGAGTAGATCCACAGGACTTGGCTTTATCCTTCATGTTCAGCCTCTCTGGGCTCTCTTGCCTTCTGCAATAGCATTAGATTCACATCACAAGGTCTTGTGAGGCTTTGCACCTTTGGGCTCCTCAGCTGAAAGGAGCCATGTAAGTGTGGACATAATTGTATCTTTCTGAGGAATGCTGCTGTAATAAACAGCCTCTATTACCAACTGTCCAGCTGTAATATTTGTGTTTATGTCAGCACTTAAAAATCATTGATCTGCAATAAGCTCAGTGTGGGGAAAAGAATCTGATCTAGAGGTCAGAGAACAGAAATTCAATTTTTCCTTATCAGGCCGGAGAGCTCAGCCAGGCAGTGTGGGATTGCACAAAGCTCTGCTGCTGCTCCCTTCCCTGCTGCTAGAGCAGCGCTCAGGGAGATGACCCAAGATCAAAGCTGCTTGCAGCAGCAGTCTGGCTGCAAGGCTAATCATCATTCCTCTGCTTGGGCTGCCAGGGCGCAGGTGACCACCCACTGTGGTGTTTGCTGCTGTGCCAGAGCTGCACAGGCGCTTCCCAAAGCCAGAGCCTCCCCACAGCCCTGCGTGTGGCAGCAGCAGGGTGAGCTCTGTGGGTATCTGCTAACAGGTTTTGCTCCTCACAGGGCCTTTGAACCAGAAACTGCCTCACTTGTTGTCTCTGGGAGCAGGAGAGTTGCTGAACAATGGGTGTTAGCCTGCCCTGGGCATACACGGAGAACACACAGCACTGTAAATCTCTGCTCTGCAGCACCCCAGTGCAGGATGTTGCACACTTTTAGCCCCTGAGTGTGTCTGTCCCCAGAGGCAGATCCATTATCTTAAGAGAAACCTGAAAATCTCCTCCTCAAGCAGCTTCTGATGTGCTCCCTTGCTCACGAGTAGCAGTCACCATCCTGCTCCATCCAAACAATTCTCTTTTCTCCCATCTCCTGCAAGTCAGATTCCCTGCTTGACTCCCCTTCCTCCAGTGAGGGCTCAGGAACCTGGTCCTTAACTCCCCAAGCACCTCAACAGTCCACTCAGGATCAGTGTCTGTGTCCCCCTATCCCAGAAAGGACCTGGGACCACCCATGACATTCCCCACCCACCCTCTATGTCCCTTTTTGCCCCTCACTTTCCCCATTCTTGTTCTTGAGGGCATTAAAGGAAGGGACACCATCTCCAGGCAACTGGGCACTTTGGAAATAGGAATACAGCATGTTCCTCCCAGCTGATCTCCCTGGTCCATGCCTTGCCACCTCCCTCCTCCATGGGCTGCAGGGAGTTTGCACCAGGCCTCAGATGGAGGGAACAGAGCAGGAGGCTGGAACTGCCCCACTGGCTCTGTGGCAGCTTCAAGGTTGGTCAAGGATGAGCAAATCTGCACTTAGAGGTCAAGGAACCTGCAATTCCTCTCTGTGTCTCCACTGGCTGGTTAAATGGGATGAGAAGTTGGTCCTAGGTCATTACAGAGATACTGCAGGAAAAAAATGAGAAATTAGACTGGCCTTGCCCTTTCCAAGCACAGGGATGTGGGAGAAGAAGGGGTGATGCAAGGGAAAGGGCTGGTGATGGGAAACAGGGCTCATGGAGGGTGCCAGGGCTGGCTTCTGTGCTAAACCACAGTGAAACAGCACAATACCATCACCTGCCAGCTCCTTCCTTTAATCCTTCTGAGCCTGCAATCCATAGCTGAGGACTTGTCTCTACCATCTAGGGCACCTGGCAGCCCACAACTCGCCTCCCTAGAAGAGAGATTTGTGATCAGATTAAAGCCCATTTCATGTTCTCCTGCTCAGGTCCTTGTCAGCTCCCTGCTCCCCCTGATGTTTACACAGGATGCCTGATTCATTTCCACATGAAGAGCTGACATTTCCCTCTCAAACCCAGCACAGGGGTCATGGGTTGCTGTGTTAAAGGGAAAAACTACAATGAAGAGATTTTTCTAATCAGTGCATCAGATTACAAAGGAATGTAAATCACTGAGCAGTGTTTTTGTTTTTTGTTTTTTGGGTTTTTTTTGTTTTGTTTTTTTTTTTGTTAGAAGCAGAGCAAGGTTACTTCAGGTAGTCCTCAGGAGCATTTGGATATCTCACATGATACACCCACGTGCAGAAGCTCACACGAGTTCACACAGACTCAGTTGTTGCTGGAATACTTAGGAGAAGTTAACCCTGGCATGGGAAAGGAAGGTATTGATATTGAGGAGTGCCTCCACCCTGTGCTGCACCCCAGAGCTCCCACTTCACAGGGTCATTTTTTGCTCCCTTTCTCTCTCTGACATCTGATAAACTGGGGTAATATCCACTCTTGGCAATGGGCAAGTATGCTAATCATACAGCAATGAGAGAAGGCCTGGAAGGAGACAAGGCAGAAATGGGACATACAGGCATCAGCTGGGACCAGATTTATAATATGGTTATTCACAGAAATGTCACTATGGGCTTGCAAAGTCATCAGCAGAGAAGTTGTGGCTGCCCCATTCCTGGAAGTGTTTGAGGTCAGGTTGGATGGAGCTCTGAGCAGCCTGGCCTGGTGGAAGGTGTCCCTGCCCATGGCAGGAAGGCTGAAACTTTAACATTCCTCTCCAATCCAAAACATTCTGTGATTCTATGATTTAACCTCAATTTTGCCCTCTCCCCCTAACGAAACTGAGGTGATTCAAGGGAAGGTGGGGAGGAAACAAACCAATAAAAAGATATAGCAAAGTTGTTTCTCTTTTGTGACAAGTGTTGGGGATGGCGTAAAAGAGGGTAGATGTTGTCCTGTCCTGATGTTAGAGGTGTCAGGCACTGCCTGCAATGCTTTTGCAATAAAGAATGTGAATATATTTTGTGTTTCTCACTCTTTCCTGTGATTTTTGGAGAACCTTCTGTGAGCCACCTGCTAAGGTCCTGCTTCAGAAAAAGTATGATAAAAATGGAGAGCAGTTAAATGTGACCTGAGCCCCACTGAAATGCTTAGGAGGGGTCTCCATGCAGCCCTGCTCCAGCCCTTTTTTGTCTTGAATGCAGAGACAGTGAAGAGGAGGGGAGGACAGATGGGAGCTACCTCTCTGGCAGCCAGCAAACTGCCACCCAAATCAAGCAGCAGAGTCAAGGGAAAAAAAATAAAAATAATAATAGAAAAAAAAAGGCAGGAGCCCATAATCATTTTATGATTCTAATTTAACTTTTATGAACATGTTTTGAGCTCCCCTAGTCAGACTCTGGTATTGATCTTTTCAGTATTGTTAACTCATAACCAGACCATATTTGAAGACATAAACTTTAAGAGGGATAATAAAGAAGAGCCAGACTGCACCGGCTTTATTCTTCTCAGCACAGGGACTGGGAGCTGTAAATCCTGCTGGAATCAGTGAAATTATGCAAGTGGAGATGCACTCCTGGCTGTGTCAATTTTTTAGGTATTGGGCACCAATGACATCAGTCTTTATTTCTACTTCAAAGTGGAACTGTCTTGGGATATAAAGCAGTAGGAGAGTAAGAAGCTAAACAAAGGAAAATAGCACTGACTTCTCTGTCTCTGTGAGCTTTTGAGAGATGGGCCAGATTGCATAATTTTGACCCATCTCTGGACCAGCTGCAGAGTCTCCCAAAGTTATTAATTTCTTAGATTCAGGCCCTTCCTTCCAACACCCTTAAAGTTTTGAGCTAAGCAAGGACATTTAGATCTTGCAAATGCTTTTAGGGTGAGCTGCCCTGAGCTCTAGCACAGGGTGATGGATCTCCTGGCTTTGCTGTATCTCATGTCTGCTTGTGTTTTAGGTCAGGGACATTTGTGTAGCTGGCTCCCTGCTTCTGACTGGTAACATGAAAAGCCTTAATAACAATGTTAATGGGGTTTTTTTTCTCTCCATGGTAACAGTACAAGAAGGACAATTTTCCAGCCTCCCTCTGCTTCTTGGAAAAAAAGGAACAAGAAAATATGAGACAAATAAATAAACTTGTGATGTATTTTTTTTCTTTGTTTAATTAATCCCAGTCTAATGAAGTGAGAGCAGGGTGGGGAGGGGCACTGCTTTCCACCCTGCTTACGCAAGATGTGAAAGGTGTTCTCAGTTTGAGTAGCAGGCTGAAAAAACTGGAGGTGTGACTTACACAATTCCTCTGAGGCCTAAAATGGTCTTCAAATTTAGAACAGCAAACAGGAAAGATTAAATGTGAAGCTGCAGGTGCTTGCTGTCAGACTGAGTGGTCCTTGTGAGACCTTACCCAGCCACAAGCCACAGGGAACGGCACACTGAACCTCACAGGCTCAAGGTGATGCTGAAATCTCAGGAACTCAGTGATGCTTTTTGTTAAAAACCATCCACAGCTCTCAGTTCTCACTTCTGAACAATGCCCTGAAACAGGTGAGTTGTTATAACTTCAGGTCTTCTTGCTAACACTTGAAATAGAACAACTCTCTTCCTGCTCAGCATCTCAAATCCCCTCGACACCCTGCAGCTCCCCAGGCTTGCCAAGGTTGGAACACATCCCACAGCCCTAATTCTGCATTTTCCAGGACTCACACCACCCAGCATCTCCATGCTGTCTCATGCTAGCTGGAATTAAAAACACAAAGGAGATCTTAAAAAAAAATAAAAGGCTGTGGGTTGGGCGTGTTCTGCCAACAACTTGGAGGGAGCTCAGCAAAGAGCAGCTGGAATGATCAGGGTACTCAAGGCAATGACTTTGGAAGAAAGATTAACATTGCTAAAAATAGCCCACATGGATAACCAATGACTAGCAGGGTCTGTGATAAAAGTCCCTGTGCATCAAGGGGTATAAATAATCAAGGATGGAATTAAAGTATTTAGAGGGCACAGAGGGCAACTACCCAAGTGCAGTGCTAGGAGTGAGGATATTAAATAAGGAAAGTAGGGGAAACAAAATAGGGACATCATCTTCTCTCTCCCTAAATGAACTCTGTTTAACCAGGTCTTGAACTACAGCATACTGCAGTGCCTGGAAATTTCCCTCCAGCACAGCAGTGCCCCCTGCAAGAAGCTGACAATTCTAATTTACAATTATAATTGTAATTACAGGGACTTAACTTTAGAGGCACACAGAACCCAGAACACAGGACACCAGACTTGGCATCCCTCTTTTTCTCTCAGTGGCCTATCTGCCCTGCAAAACTGACAGTAGCTGTATGGAGCCAGACCTTGGTCTCTTTATCCAGGAGCAGCAGCTCGCTGCAGCTGGCAGAGTCACAGCCAGCAGGGCTCACCAGGGGACACTATTCTGACCAGTGTGACATACACGGTCCTCCCATGCTGTTTCTACTTCCTTGGGTAAGAGAGAGACAAATCACTGAACAGAGTCCACACTGCCTTTGCTGTCACTCTTGTCTCTGTGTGTCCTTAGAGTTACCATGGTACCAGCACAAATCACCACTGCAAGCTCCAGATTTGACTCACAGACAGGGAGAGTCCTGCTCCTCTCTTTCTCACTCCTTTCTGCCCATCCTTAGCCACCCTTTTCTCTGGGGTGCATCCACACATTTCTGTGCCAGGAAATTCCCTCTTGCACTGAGATCCATTCTGCAGTCTGCTTTCACTGTTGGGGTGTTAGCAGACAAGGACTGTGTATACATGTTATGCTATATAGGTCATATATGTTGAGAAAGTCATAGTAAGTTACTCTGTCCTTTCAGAGCCTCTGTGCCTAAGCAAACACAGTAGCTAAGCTGCATTTTCACTTTCTAAGGTTTTAAATGTTGTTGCTCATGACAAAGTAAAGAAACATACTCATCTTTTTTGTGAAGAGCTGTTTGACAAGCCATATCCAGAATAATAAATGGCTCATTGTTGGACTAGCAGGATAAGTCTTGTGGAGGATTTACATGATGCCTCTTAATTCTGGTGCTGCTCAATATTTTCATTAATAACCTGAGTGATAAAATAGAAACATAACTTATTAAATTTACTCCAGAGATTCTATTCAGAGCAAGTAAATTTACTCCAGAGGACAGGCTTAAAATGCGGCAGAGATAAGCAGGGATGGTAAAAAATATAAGAACAAAGTGGCAACAGCTGGTTAAATAACTGCATGGAAGGAGATCTGGAGTGACCAGTAAGCAGAAAAAGAGGCAAAATTGTCACACTGCTGAGAAAGGGACAAACCATGCTGACATGCAAACAGCAGTAAGGCCTGTGGGACGCACAAAAACAGCTTTTTGTTGACTTTGGGCTGGTGCAGGCTCATCTGAGAACTGCAGCCTGTGACAGGCACTGCCTGGATCAGCTGGAGGACAGCAGGGAACTGCAGGACCTACAGGAAGCAGTGAAGGAATTGGGGCTGTTTGACTCACAGAGGAGAAGATAAAAAGAGAAAAAAAAAAACAAAAAACACTGTCCAGTTCAGTTCATAAACTGGGGCATGAGCAAGAAGCTGGTGGTACTGAGTGTCCACTGGGGTTAAAGCACAACAGAACCCTGCTTGTAGTGACCTTCATCTGTGCTTGAGACCTGCATCTTCACTTTATAAGGAGGTGACAATGGAGCTCAATCAGGAATTTTTGGGATGCTGTTTTATTTTATTTGCACTGAGGCAGTATTTATTTTATTTCATCTGACAGCTGTTTTAGACCATTTCACTCTGCTGGAAGCATGATCGGATCTGAAATGTGGGTTGTAAATAGCTGGGAAAACTGCACATTTAAGTCTAATTTTATGTGTCGCATCTTTTATTAATGTTACAACATTTACTGTGTATTTTAAGTCATCATTGATTTTTATTAAAAAAGATATTTCTATTATATGTGCATGCTGCCAGCAAAATAAAATATTATGTTTTTTCCCCCCTCAGTATGAATTCTCATTAATCTTCTCTAAGAGCACAAGAAAGTAAGAAGACAACTCTCTCAGTTCAAGGCAGCATCACTGCCTGAGCTCTGTGACTGAGACATTGTCATGTATTCATTGCACCAGGATGCAGAAGAGCTGCTTAATTGCATCAACCAGCACGTGCAAGGTGGGGGCCAAGGCAACAAAACACTCCCTTGTGACTTATTACATCTGGGGCTGATGAGTGCTGTTAATGTATCATTAAGGTTCAGGGGAGAGGGATAAAAGAACCAGTAAGGGCACTGAGTTTTCCGAGGTGTGTACAGGCAGCTGAGTGAAGCCAGGCACAGGAAAATTACTGCATTTTGCACTCAGTCTCCTGGTGCTCTCTTCAGTCAGGCCGTGTTGGGTCTTAGCAATGACACAAAGGTTTTCCAGCAGGAGAGCAGTGCATGCTGCAGAAAACATGGCCCAGCCCAAGAAGCCTCATTCATTAGGAGTATTGTTACCTAGAATAGGTAAAAGTGTAAGGAGGACAATGATTTTTGTTTGAGTTTCAGCTAGATCAGGTAATGTTGCTTTGAATTCATTGAAGGCTTGACTTTGACCTTGCATCAGCTGAAGAACAGACTATAAAATCTGGTTTCTTACTGGAGTAGAATGCTGGTAAAACAAACCTCAGACAGTTTTGGTTCTGGGCATTTTTATAAGACACCTGCAAGCATAATAATGAAGCCATGACAGTGGGGTTAATGCAAACATGGCACAAATTTGAATGAGTAAATGCTGCTGCAACTGAAAAGGGGGTATAAGAATGTACATGATTAAGGAAATTTATATGTAAACTGGATACAGGGAGTATGAGAGATCATATAGTGGTCTTTACAACTCTTTTCTCTAAGACTCTAGCTCCAGCACTGGGGGACCAATGTGTCATGCCACACCAAGGAGCCTGTGAGCACATGAAAGGCAGAACTGCCTGCTGGCAGGTTTTGTGTGGTGGAGCAATGCTTTGATTTTAATGATAAAAAAAAAAAGGCTCCTTTTCCTCTCATTTATCTTTTACCATGCAGGTGTGCAAAAATCAAAGTGCTAATTTCAGATACCTGTTCAGACATGTGAGCCTGCACAGGGAGGCCACCTGGCCCAGATGCATCCAACCATTTGCAGTCCCAACCAGCTCCCTCAGCATCACCTCACAGGGAGGGTGATGGCAGCTGAAGGTGCTGGCAGCTCCAGGATGGGGCTGCTTGTGTGGGCCTAGCTGGGAACATCAGATCTATGAGAAAACCACCTCCATTTCCCTCCCAGAAAAAATATCTTCAAGAAAGTGGTTCATTTCTGAGCTTACTTTCATCCAAACACATCTCAGCACTTAGGGAGCATCCATCAAGGAGGGAGAGACATCTTCAAGAAAGTGGCTCATTTCTGAGCTTACTTTCACCCAAACACATCTCAGCACTTAGGGAGCATCCATCAAGGAGGGAGATGCTGGTCCAGGTGCCATTAAATGCTCCCCAGAAGCAAAGCCCATCCTCCCTGAAAGTTTTAAGGCTTGGTGGCTTTTTAGCCTTTTTCTAGTCCTCACAATTAAGGCCCCCTAATCAGCTGTTCAATACCACAATCAGCCCCAGCAATCAGCCTCCTGCCTCTGCCACTGATGAATGCCTGGAAGGGACCTCAGAGTCAAGAGATTAATTGACCTCTTTGTTAAAAAAAACAACACAACAACAACAGGAGAGGGTGGAAGTCAGTTTATTCCCCCAGATTTGGAGAGCCCAGGAAGGAGGCTGGTACTTTGCTGATGCCTTCACAGCTGGTCTGAATTTGCCAGCAGCTCTGTATTGGTTGTGAACAAAAGCTCATGTCACCCAAGAGACTGATCTGATCTAGCTCTGCATGAGCCTGAAATCAGGAGCATGGTTGTTATCATAGATTATCACATGTGTTACTGAACTATATCAAAATTAGTATCAGAACTCTCTCTCCATTCAACATTTTTTAGAGGAACCATCTCAATGGACAGCACTTGCTTCCTCTCTGGTAGTTTGGGTAGAAATGAATCTAGGATTACTGAGCTCCTGTTAAATTATTTATTATAGGTATTTTCATGGTCCTTAAAGTCCAGTCTGTGAGCTGGGTCACTGCTTTGTATCCAAAAGAGAAAGCAAAATGCAGTGAAGACATTTTGCATATGAATCACACCAGCTTCCCCAGTCTAATCTTCATTTTACCCGCTCTCAACACACTCAGCTCAGTGCTGCTGATTTCTTTGCCCAAGGCTCCATGACAGAGGCACATGAGAAGTGGCTGAGAGGCAGAGGGGCCATGCTCCTGCTGTATTTCTTCCAGACCATGGCTGGAAATTGGCAGTGTTCCTGCCTGAGAAATCATCTCCACCTCAGAACTCACCTTTGAAAAGGAAAGATTTGTTCTCATGTTTCAGATGCATCACTCAGTTTGTTTATTGACCCATTAATTATGGTCTGTGTCTTTCAGTGGTCAGGGCAGAGCAGCAAACTGGGATTACAGCTCCAGTGTGACTCTTAAGAGACAGAATTAGCAAAGCTATTCAGCCCAGTCTCTTTAACAAGGTTATAATGTAAAGCACTAAACAATTAGCTGGGAGATTTACCTCCCTGTCTTAAAAGCATTTTTATTACTTAATCAATCACAAGCAATTTATAAACAAGGCTGAAATTTTACATGGAGCCATAACCCTGTCTTATTTGCTTCCAAAACAAAGCAGGAAAAACAGACCTGAAGTTTCAAAAGACATTTGATCAATTAAAAATAAAAACCAGGCAAAACTACCTCAAAAGAAGATAAATTTTTCAAAGGAGGCAGGACTTCAGCAGAAGCTGGAGGTAAGAAAGTCCATCTGTCTGTAACATCATCCATAAGTAGCTTGAAGTAGTAGTAGATTTGTAAAGTGAAAATGTGAATTGTTTGGGGCAGAGACTTTGTTTGTCTGTGCATGCCCTCCTCAAGCTGGATTGCAGCCACCGAGTGCAATTGCAAAATAAATGTATTGAGAGTGCTGAATCAGCAATATCACACGTGCTCCAGGTACCCTTTTTGCTTTCAGAGCTTCTGACTCAGTGCCAGGACAGCGCTGCATTAAGAACCTGTTAGGTAGAGACAAGATACTTGACACCTCTGAGGAGAGCTTCACCAAGCCACGGGAGTGCTCAGACTCCCCCCCATTTTCTCTTTTGATTTGCCTTGTCCTTAGGATGGGTTGCTGGCAGTAACTCACAGGCAGGATTTGTGCAGACAGAGCAGCTGGCCATGGGCTGCACCACAAACAAAGGTGCACAAAATGCCCCAGTCTGAATCCTTCCTCAGCCACTGAGGCTGGTTTGCATCCTTACACCACAGCTCTCCAGCATAACTGGTTGGACCAGTTAGATTTCCATGCTGGGCCGCTGGGATAGCTGCCTTGATAGAGATGGAATCAGCACTTGCTGGCTGAGTGTGTTTTAGCTGGTTTGGCAGCAGTCCCAGCTGTGCCAGCCCTGTACCTCTGACATTCAGTGCCTCAGCAATACTGCTGACTTCTGCGAAACTGGGGCACTGACACAGACATCAAAGTCCCTCTTTGGAGAGAGCTACTGAGGAGCTCTGCGCTGCACTACCTGCAAGAGCTACACTGGAGGCTAAATCCACCTTGGCTTGCGGTGATCTAATTCTTCCAGCATCAGCTTTTTACTGGCTCTGACTGCTCTGATCTTACAGCTCCCAGTCCTGATTCTTCTGCCATTTCCCACCCCACCTGCTGGCTCTTGATTTGTGCCTTTGCAGAGCAGAAACACATTGATTTGATTCAGAGAAGAGTTACTTCTGTATGTCCCTTACTTCTAGTAACTACCCAAGATGCAGAGGGATGGAAAAGCAATCAGCTTCTGATGGAGTGATTTTAGGGGAATAAATGGAGGGGATGCTCTTGTGTTTGTGGGGAACAAAACATAGTGTGGGAAGTCCAAGGCAGCTTCACCCAACCCCACTCCACCACATCTGCAGCTGAAGAGAAACAGAAATCTGTGCTGCTCCCCATCCCAGGACAGCAACACACTGCTGAGAGGATCACCTTTCCTCTTCCCAAAGGCAGTGACAGGACCTTGAAATGCCCTGGCAGACACTCACTTGTGCCCTTCACTCCTGCAGGAGAACCCTGGAACCACCCATCCACCCAAGACCTTGCTTGTGTGGCTGAGGACAACATGAAGCAGATCAGGGAGACCCTTTGGACTCTTAAGTTTTCTCAAACTTATACAGGAGGCAGCAGCAATTCCCTACAGCTCCATGGTGACAGGAGGGAAAAGCTGCCTGGATGAATAGCCCTGTTTCCAAGGTATTCTTGACTAAGATTTCCTCTCCCTGAGCCAGGTGGGAGTCTCCTGTGTTGGGCAGGCTCTCTGCAGTCTCAGCTCATTATGGGCACTGTGGCTGAGCCCCCAGGACCCCTGGGTGACAACAGGGAGAGCTGTGTGGTGGCATCACAAGTGGGTCTCACATTTCAAGGCCTGGTAGGAACAAATGTGTCATCACATTGTTCAGTGATTTAACAGCTCTGAGTGTTTTTGACAAATAGGGGCTTCCTGGTTTCAATTTGTGCACTTTTGTGGCTGATAATGAAAGTCAGATGCTCACTAGTTTAGGACTTGCATGGCTGAATCCCTGCTTTTGCCCAGAGAGATGGGAAGAGTCACAGTCAGAAACTGTCACCCCTGTACCTTTGGGGTACAGATTCCTGCCCCATCCTGAGATACAAGAACACAAAAGAAATTTAACAAAAGAAATATCTGTCATAAGAGTATTGCAAAATATTTTAAATTTTAGAGGAGAGGAAGTATTGTCCCAACTGATTTTTTCCACCATAGCAGTTACAAACAATAACTGCATGTTGTTCCTTAGCATGGAATTATCACTGGATGATTTAATGTCCTGGCCCACCACACTTGCCTGAAATAAATACTTCTAACTGGCAATGAAAATGCAGGTTAATTTTCATTGCATCCTGGCACTTATTATCAACATTATTTATTATTGATCAGGTACTGACAAATGCTTTCTGTGTTCTACAGCCATAAGGAGATAAAGCCCCTGTCCCATTAAATATACACAGTGTTTAACCAAAGGCCACTGAGAATCCCACTAAAGTCAATACCCATTTATCTTCTCAGGGGAGTTTCCACAGACAGTATAACTTGGACATGTGAAATTCTCTTGTTGAAGCCTAGATACAATGTGCTCTGAAGGAGACTGTTCCCAAAATTTTGCTCCATCACAGATTTCCTCCTCTAGGAGGGTATGCTGGGATTTAACACATAGAGGCAGGGAAAAGCAGGTAATGTGTAGCAACACCCATGTTCTGATAAATACTCTGGGAAACAACAGGACCTTGGTATCCAAGCAATCTGAATAACATATTTTAATACTACAAAAAGCTCTGGCTGCCCATGCCAAAGAGAGAAATGTGGATATTGTTTCACTGGAATCACTGAAAAGCGCTGGCCCATTCCTGTTCCAGAGCACCCAGTAACTGATGGGTCCATAGCAGTCATGGGAGAAGGTTCCCTTCTGAGATTTTTCCAAATAAACATCAGCAATTAGAAATTTTATTCATAGCCAACACAGACTATTTAATTTCTTTGTAATGCAGAGCTGTTGGTGGTCTAAAAGCAGACTTTCTAGCGAGATTCGGGGGGAATGTTCAAATAGGTGCTAAAAATACTGTAAGATCAAGCTATTATGGCATCTCAGCATTTGTGAGTCCAATTTTTCTGGAGTCTGAAAGTGAACTTTACTGTGCTGAGTTTATCACAATACCCAGGAAGATTTTAGGTGGATTTCATTGAAAATTCATGAACCTCTTTGAATTAGCCAACCCATTTCCTACCCACTGCTGCAAAGTCTGGCTGGATCAGCAGAGGTTTCAGGAGTGAATTTTACAATTGTGTGCTGCTTCCAGATTTAGAGATCTTCAACACCTCTTCAGCTTGCAGGGCTTGTGTTTCACTTCTGCAGATGTTTAAAACTGCATGCAGGATCTAAAAAGAAATATTCTGTTTATTTATGTGCACCTGCACTTTGACATTTCATGAACTACTGAATTGAATTCAGTGTGGAAGATTTAATATATTTCCAGTTTTTTATAGGATAAATGATATTTCGTACTTCACCCTGTTTCTTAAGCCCAGACTGTCTTCTGTGGTGATGCACATCCATCCAGAGTCTTTCAAATTATGAAATTTAAATACATTTACTTGCCATCCCACTTCTGCCATTTTTCTGTGTTGCAGGCCATTGATTAATACAATAAGCCTCATCAACTGCAAATGCAGTACAGCAGTTATTGAGCTAATCTATCTTATTTCTAAGCAGTATTTTATCATGTAATTATTGTAATTATTTTAACAGACAAAAAACTTTAAGTACTGGGAGCTTTCCTCTCCACTCAAGCCAGAAATTAGCAAAAAGAGCTTTTCTCTTGTTTATTTAAGCAGCAGCAGAAGTAGAGGATTTTCAAAAGAAAGAGAGGATATCACAAGTTTTAAAGCATTAGCTTTAAACTGTGGGAGAAGATGACAGAAACGAGAGTTAGTCAGAAGAGCAGTTGCTCCATCTAGGATGGAAATCTCATCTCCAACTTGTACGTAGCAAATCTGAGCAGTGAACATTGCTCTCAACTTCCATGAACAAAATCAGAGGGTGTTTTGTGAGAGTGAGGATGAAATCCAGTTCTATGGAAACTATTACATAATAATGGAATCACAGAATCATTTAGGTTGGAAAAGAACTTTAAGATCACTGACTTCAATCTTTAACCCAGCAGTGACAAGCCCACTACTAAACCATGCCCCTCAGTGCCTCATCCTTGAAATATCTCCTTTGCAAACCATATTTTTATTCTTTAGAACATCATTTAATTTATTTGATTTTTTAAAATAAAAATTCTGTATGAAACATTCAGTTTTAATATTCTTCACTTCCTCTTTTCCCTCAGTTTTCTTTTTCTGATAAATTTTTCTTCATGATTGCTTTTTTTTCCCCTGTTTATCACAGAAAAGTGGGCTAAAATAGGAGTAAACAATACATATGGAAAGACTTAATTGACCCAAATATTCACATATCGAAGAAAGAAAATGTAGTCAAGCTCAACAGATATTATCAAGAAAAAAATTCATTGTTTCTCTGGGAAGGGATTAAACATTGAATGTAAATAACATGCACCCTTGGCAAGTGTCTTCATACTTCTGGCCTTACCTCAAACACATCATAAACCAGCACAGCTGTGAAAAGCTCTCTGGGGACATTCAGTTTAATTGCCAAAGCTTTTCTCCTCGATTCGAGCTTTGCAAATGCTGCAAAATGTGTGCCTGAAACCTTTCTGTGTAGCATTAATTCACAGTGCTCGGTGTCACCAGGTACTGAACAGCCTCTTGGCTGCTTCCAGCTCTGTGCTTCTGGGATCCACAATGAGGATTTATTTGGGCTCCACTTTCTGGGGGCACTGGGCACACAGGCAGGTGTGATGTGACAGGGCATTGCTCCTCCTCCCTCAGCCCATCTGGGCACACAAATGAGCTTATCCACCAGCCAGAAGAGAAGTTTGCCTTTGCTAAGGGAAGGTGTCCCTGCCCATGGCAGGGGGTTGGAAATAGGAGATTTTTGAGGTCTCTTCTGACCCAAACCGTTCAATGACTTTATGACGACAATTCTGTGATCACTCCCTTCCCTCCAGCTGCTTGGCAAATCTTAAATCCCTTCCTAGCAGTTTGATCTTCAGTCAGCTTAATTTCTCTCTTTTTCACTGTTAGATTCTTCCCAGCTCTCTGGGCAAGGGCAGAGAGCAAAGCAAAGGAACCAGACACTCCAGGATGAACAGCAGAAATGCTCAGCAGCTTGCTGCCCTCCCTGACACCTGCTCTCTTGGAGGTGCATTTTACCCCATAAATCATCTCTAAATGGGACAGGCATAGTTGTGCCCACATATTTCTGCCTTTCAATGCCCGCTGCACCTGTAGAAATCATGCCTTTTATGCCGTGGGCTAGTTAGCCCAGCTAGCCAGTGTATCGGGGAGGTCCTGGGTAAGCACACCCCAGGCTCATAAATTAGGTGCCAGCAACTTTGGAAATTGGCCCTTGTCACCTCCAAGCACGTTCCCTACCACACCATTGCTGCAGAGCTGTTGTGGGATTCACCGGGGCAAGAAGCATTTCTAGGCACTGTCTGAGGCAGCACAAAATGCACATTGCTGCACCTTGCATTAAAACAGAACTTTCAGTGTGCAGGAACTTGCTCTGCCAGCTTGGTCAGAGGTGGTTTCTTCTCCCTGCACCCTGCTAGACTCTTTCCTTCAGAGCAGAAGTTGTGATGTTTCTCAGGGAAGTTCCCACCTCATCATCCCCAGTTCTTTTCAACATTCATTTTAAAATTCATTTCCTCTCTTCTCCTTGCATCTACTTCTTAATTTGGCTCATACACTGTTATGAGTTTCCTGACTGAAATTTATTCACAACACAATGCCTTTATGACTGTTTTGCCTCATTTCATTCTAAAAAATACTTTGCAATCCAGTTTCTCTAGAAGCCTGCTTACAAAATAACTTTTTGTTTTATATTATGGGTAAGATCTGCAAGGCTCTTAGATTGCTGCATGCAGGACATTAATTTCAGCTTGTGAATACGGTTTTTTCTGGAATCCTGCAGCTCTGTAAGTGGAATTACTTTGATGAGTAAACTGCTAAATCAACACTTGTCTCACTCTCTTTAAAAAATAATTAAATCAAGCCTCCTTCACCTGCCACTGAAACAAACAGAAAACAGACAGATCCCTTGTTGTGACTCAACATTTCAGCAGCTACCAAGTGCTGTCATGATCACATTTTTCTCTTCTGTGAATAGTTTCAAATTCACATTTTTTGGCAGAAGTAAGAGAGGTAATATTTCCATTTTCTTCCCACTTTCATGTGTTTCTGAGACTTGAAAAGATCTCAGAAACCACAGAAATGGCTGGATTAGCATTGCCAATGGGACAGAGGTGACAGATAAAGCTGGGTCACTGCCTAGCCCCTGTCCACACAGATGGAATAGCACTGCTATCTGGTGGCTGCTCCATGACTCATGGAAAATGCCTTGGTTGTCTCAGGCCTCTATTTGGAGGCCAGGTATACATAGCACAGAGGTTTGCCATACAGCTGATCCCAGAAAAAGCCAAGGATTAGCCAGGCCGCCAAGCTTACACTCACTTTGACTGACAGGCCAAAAAAAAAAAAAAGTAAGAAAAAAAGCAAAGTGCTGTTGAGAGAGGTGAAATGGGGAAAATTGCTGGGGGAGAGGGAAAGGTTTGCAAAAACTTTCCAACATGACAGCTTCCTGATTGCCACCAAATTTTATTCTGCAAAAAATGAAACAGATAATATCAGCATGTCCCACTTGTAACAGTCATGGAATTGAAAGCTGTCATGTTGTTGCTCAAAACAAGCTTTTGAAAAGAAAATGGATGTTTCTTTTTTCTTTTGTTAAAAAAAAATATTGTTTTAAAGAGCTGACATCTGAACTTAATGTTTCAATCTTGTTAAAATGTTACATTTTGACCCAAGATCAATGGGGATGTGGGATGTATTCATTTAGTTCTATGATTCTGGTACAGTATTTCCAGTCTTTTCAGTCCTATCTGAGTCTGATGACAAAATCAGACTAAAAAAATAAATTACTTTCAAGCAGAGCATCAGGATCCCAGCCAGATTTTGTCATGAAAGTAATTTGGTAGGAACTGTTCAATTAATTACAATACAGACCATCACTGTTGTTTAGGTTTGGGATGTACAGAAATGAGTCAGCCGTGGGTCTGGATCCAGAGGCACGTCCACGAGTGTGGCTGCTCCCAGTAAAACAGCCTGTGGCCACCCAACACCATCCATCCCAGCTGAGGAGCCAAAAATCTGTATTGCTGAGCAAAAGATGTGCCACAGAGAGGTCTGGACCCAAGATCTGGAGTTGTTAATTACAACAGGCCCTCGCCTCACCTTGACTTGACCGCCAGAATAAACACTGGGATTGGCCGAGGCGAAATGAAGTGGCAAAATCCATCCTGCAGAGATTGTTCAGGGACTTTCAGGTCCATCTAAGGAAGCCTTGCTTTCTCCTTGACAGTTTAAAGACCAGCCGTGAACAACTGTGGCTGTGACTTGCTGCTCTAAATATAGAATAACACAAATTATCACATGCTGACAGGTTTCAGTTCCAGGGATGAGTCTGCCAGCAAGGCCTTGAAAGCATCTCCACTCGGCTGCCTGCAAGCCCAGCAGATAAACTGGCTGGGAATAACATGGTCAAACCAGCAGTTTTCTTCTTCCAGCCTATCTCATGCTCTCCCCCATCCCTCTCAAGTTAAACTCAGCCTACATGAGCACCCTTCTCCTTCTCCTCACAGTGTAGATGCTTTGTCATTGACATAACTGCATGGGGGAGAATTACAACCCTGGAATTAGCACACCATTTTTCTTATAGTAACAGTAATAAATCTGTGCCTGGCACTTTATCATGAATCTGGCCCTGCAGACCCCCAGCCAATGCCTTTTCCTACTTCTCACACAATTAAAGGTGCCAAAGCTTTTTTCCCTCTTAAGTCACACTTGTGACAATTTCACAAAAACAGTATTACAGAGGGAAAGAGTCAGCATCAGACCAGCAAGTTGTGAAATGTAACAATGTTTGGATGTTTGCATTCTGGCGTTTCCTAGAATTAACCTTCTTCATGCAAATTTATTACAGTTTTGAAATTAAAAAAAAAAATGTTGTGAATAAAAAAAAGGAAAAAATCACAGCAAGTGTTAGGAAAAAAGCATCCCTATTCCTTAAAATATTAGTTGTGAGATTCACAATGCAATAATTTGTGGGAATCTTTTTGTACAAATTTTACCCATTGGCCGGAATGTGTACTTTGTACTCAGCAAAGGCAGTGTGTACTCATCACCAAAAAGGACTGTCATTATGGTTCAGGAAGGAGTAGGCACATTTAGCTCTCTAAAACACTAGAATTAATCCTTTTCCCCACTTTTCCTGTAAACCTGGGTCTAACTGAGATTACCCCTGAAGGAGCACTACCACAAAGCTATAAAAAGTGGAGTCTTCATAAAACTCACCAAGCAGCAGAGATGAGCAATGAGTTTGTGTTGTCACAGCACGGGGGACGACACCTGGCTGTGAGATCAGCTGGAGTAAAAAAATAAGCTGAATTGTAGGTGGATGTAGGGGGCAAAAAAAGGTGGTGACATAAAGAAGCTACATCTGCAAAGCAGACTTAGAAGGACTCTGACCAAACACACAGTGATGAGGGAAAGAGAGCAGGCAAATGCAGGCAGGGTTTTATCCTTCTGGGATGAATTGGTTTGTATTCTTCTCATAAAGTAACTAGGAGTGCCTGGAAAATCCTGGGCTGTTTGTTTTATTATCATGTGTCCCTGGAGATGTAACTGCAAACCCCGAGGGAACAATTCATACCACCAAAGTCTTATCACCTGTCCAGATAATCATGGAAAAGAGAAAGGACACTTCAGCCTGCCTAGGATACAAATTACACTCCAGAAGTGCTTATCTGTCACCACTGGTTTTGTGGGGAGCCTGGGGCAACCAGGGCAGAGCAAATTGAATCTCCCTGATCCCTGGGGACCACAGGGGAGAGTCATGGCAAACTGCAAGACCTTAAGCCATGGGAGAGCAACTGGACCATTCTGTTTCTGTGATGGCAAAGGAGCCTCTGCCCAAGTGTGTGCCACAGCAGGGCACCCCCAAACCTGTCTGAGGTGTAGAATTCATGTCTTTGACTCACCATGGCTCACTGACCTCTTCCAGTTGTCAAATTACTCAGCCAGCAAACTCACCGCCAGCAGCCTTTTCCTCCAAGTCTCCCACACAGAATGTGGAAAGCCCCAGAGTTTTTTTTCTCTCCTCGTGGTGTTTCATCTCCTGAGAGAATCAGCATTGCAACAGGGAACGGTTTGTTCCCTTGATCCTCTCCCTGCTGATGCTTCATCCCCTTTACTTCCATGGCTCCATTAATGCCTTGCTTCGAGCACATGAATGCAGGTATTTTGTGAGTCTCCTTCACTCTGGGGACTGGGATAACTTCTTAGTCAGGATGGAAAAGGACATAAACAGAATATTTAACAAAATGACTGTAAGCACCAGTTATACCTGAACAAAGAACTGCAAATGGCCCTGTAATGTACTTTATACCTGCTTCTTCTCACAGATTGCACTACAGGCTATTTACAATTCACATTCCACATACCCCTGCATCTGAAATGTCTTTTTCTCTCACTTACTTGCTGATTAAGTGACAGAGTCTAATCTCAGCACAGCCTCCAAAGCCGCAGCAAACACAAATCTTCCCAGAGATAACTGAAATAGCGGATTTATTTATTTCCATTCTTTTGCAACTCAGTATTTGCATATTAGAGTGGTTATTGGGAGGAGAAGAGTCACAGATGCAAATCTGACATTCAGATGTCAGCTTCTCCATACATAAGGTCAACTCTGATGAGGACATTTGCTAGTCTCCAATTATAGGTCTCCTAATGCGTAAATAACGCTAATGAATGGCATCTGCCATGGAGCACAACTCATAAAGAAGATGTTAATCGAAGCCAACCCAGCTGAAATTTGCTCCTCTTGCTGTTTCATGGCCTTTTGATTCTCAGGAGATTAAGATGTTGACTTGAAAGTGCTTTGGATCACTCAGCGCACATAGCTGGGGTCTGCCCAGCCCTCCTGAATCAAAACGTGTCCCCTGTCACCTTCTCCCTCCCTGGGCACCCTTCCCAGCCCAGAGCAGAGTGGCCTAATTTTACAAATTAGGGTGACTCCAGCTCAGGTTCCAGCCCAGGCGTAACCACCTGCAATTCAATCCCTGTGGAAAGAAGATCTTGGTCCTTTCCAAAGAGGACACTGGCCACTGCTGCGAGGACAAGTCCTCTCAGCCCATCTTCAGGAGCTGACAGGGGAGATGAGAGTTCAGTTTAGTGCCTTGGAGAGAGGGCTCTGCCACAGACATTGCTGAGCCTGCCAGAAGTGCCAGCACTTGACCTCTTGCTGTATTTTCTCAGGAAAATAACCCTGCAGGGCTGAATGCTTCCGATGGCTCAGCCCTTGTAGCCGGAGCTAATTGGTGACTCCTTTTTATCACCTCTCCAGTATCATCTGGATAAACTGGCTCTATCACTCTACAGCCCCAGAAACGTGAGTAGGGTAACAGGCTAAAGATGAGAACATGGGGCTGGCTGCCAAATGCTTCTGGGGTTTGTTCTTCAGGCATCTTGGTTCCTCACTAATACTTTTATCCTCTTCCCATAAATCTCTGTCTTCAGGTTGGTATTTTTTTGCTTTTTTTAGAGCAGTGCCATGGCAGTTCCCACAGTTGGAAGGCCTGGTGCAACCTTCAAACAGAAAGTGAAAGGCTTGCAGGACCAGGGAGGTGACAGTGGCACAGGCAGCAGAACACACGGGAGCTGCTGAAGACCTGGGTTCTTCACCTGGTTTTGCCTTGGCTTTCAGGGGAACTTAAATAAGCTTTTTATGCCTCAGTTTTTACTCCTGCAAGCAGGAGCTGCTTGCAGACATCTTTGTAAAGTACTTGAAAGCTTTGTGGACAGGAAATGCACAGCAGCAAGGACTCACTAAAATCAGGGTGAGATATTTTGTCTTTCTCAGATCAGGGTAATAAAGTACGGATGCAAAGAGAAAGGCAGCAGTAGTTAACACTAGGAAAGAATCGACTTCCATCTGGTACAATAACTTCCTTTGGGCTTTTCTCCAGCTCTACCTCAATAATCTCCCTTTTATTACCCTTTATATGAGTTTCAAATTCCCTAGCTGCAGAGCGGCAGGGCGGGAGGTGGAGCTGCTCTTCTGAGACAGATCCTTTGGCTTTCTCCAGCCTGTAAGCTGGAGCTCAGAGCAAAAACTGCAGTGAGAAATGTGGGCAAAGAGCAAGTCCAAAATGCCCACAGCTCTCCAACCTCCAGGTCACTCCATGTAGCAGCAAGATGCACCCATAAGCCTGGAGTTACCCCCTTGCACTTGTTGGGGCACTCCGGGGTTGAAGAGGGAGACAAGCAAATGGGAGGGCAAGAGGCTAAGGATAGAGGGCAAGACAAAGACAGGAGCTACCTGCAGATGAGACCTGCAAATGCTAAGCACTTGAAAAGCTTTGTTTACACGCAGCATGAAAAAAAAAAAAAAAAAACTGTGGATTAAAGTCAGTCTTTGGAGTAGTGATAAGAGAGTGGCACTGCTGTGAAAGCCGGTGGCTCCCAGCATTAACAGGAGCTTTTTAGCCTTTTCTCAGCCTCATTAGTAAGGGGTTTATTTACAGTTTCCAAAGAAGAGAGAGCTGAGAGATTTCTGGGACTGGTCACTGGAAAAGCAGAAATTTTCTCCCTTTTTAAGAGGCACCAGGGAGCTGTGAAGCCTGGAGCATCCAGCATCTTTGTTTCCCTTCTTCTGTATCCCTGTGAGGACTTCCTCAGCACTCCAGCAAAGTGATCCCTGGAGCTGTCCCTCCTGCCTGGGGAGCATCTCTCCCTCCACGCAATGAGACATGATCAGTGTGCAAGTGAAGACAAGACCAAACCTTGATGAAATCCGTGCAACACCACCAAACCTTGGGTTACTCAAGGCAGGTCAATGATCTCAGTCTCTAAGACCTTTCTTCATTACCACATTTAATGAAAAACATTTAAAATCCTCACATCCATCAGCCTAAAACCAATAAAGGAGAACAGCTGACACTCAAGCAGCAAAGTCTGGCTCTGGGAGTTGCCTGTGACCTAAGACTCTCTTGCCTCATACTGAAGATATTCTTATTAACAGGAATTCGCCAGCACAAAAGGAATTGCCAACAACTTTCAGATCACAAAGTTTCCCTTTTGTATTCAATGGGAATGGGGAGAAGCTGTCACACAATACAAAACTTGCTAATATACCATCATCTGCTCATATATTATAAAACTTGCTTATTACTCCAGTGATTGATATATTTTTAGTATGCAAGAAGCTGAGCATCGTGTGCCTTCCAACTGCTTGAGCACAATTATTGTATTGATTTGATGTGACAGTAGCTCTGTGTTTAAGGTGGTTTATGTTTTTTAATTTGCAATTAAATAAAAGGATGTCTACTCTCCAAGATGGCTGACGGTTGTTTATACCCTGCAGTAGTTGATGAAGCAAACTTTTATTTGGCTTCATAAAACATAGTTGTTCTGTCACTCTGCAGCACATTAGCTAGAGTTCTCAGAGTGGTTTCTTACCTAGCAAAAGATAAAACTAAACTCCAATCTATTTTAAAGTAGGCAAGGTAACAACATCAATGTTGCAATGGGACTATAATGAAGTAAGTGAGCTGGCAATATTGTACTATTGATAAAAGTAATGGTGATAATATATTTCTATAACACCTTTCATCTTGAACTGCTCCAGGTATTCATGTGTTCCTTTGCTCTGCCCCCTCCCTCCCTTCCTCTCTTTCACTCTATGTACAAAAATACAGTCATATATACATATATTTTATTCAAGCCCTCCTCTTCTTTTGTAGATTATATCTTCTCAGCTTTGCAGAAAGGAGGAATCTTGGCAGCTACTTAAAATCAGGTGCTGCACAAGAGTTACGGAGCTATGGATGAGATTGCTCCATGGTCCATGACTAGAAGGGAATAACCCTGCTGTGGGAGATCCCCAGTGTCTCACCCAGAAGCAGGAGATGCTCATGCTGCCTGACTGCTTCATAAATCTGAGGTGCTGCACAAAAAATGGGAAGACAACATTTTCTCTGTAAATGTGCACTGTAGCTCTGTAGCTTACAGTCAGAGGAGGAGTCATAAATGTGAACTGGGCACATTTCCAGGTCTGTCTCTTGTCCACAGACCCTGTGTGACAATAGCAGAAGATGACTGATCTTCCTCACACACACACCACAACCTGATCTCAATGTCCCACTCTTAAAGCTGGAAAATTTCTCCACCAGGGCTGCCCAAGAAAGAGAAAAATCACTGAGTGGTCCCTTGAAAACTTGATGCATTATCTCTTGAAGTTCACAGAATATTTCCTACCATCTTCAGTAGCTTTGAATTGATCCCACGTCAGTACAGAGGCACTGGATATTTGCCAGCACCACATAGTTCAGCTTGGTGCCTGCCAAGCTAAAGAGTTAAATCAGCTGGGGGGACATTTAAAACCAATGCACATTTCAAGTATAGATAAGGCCTGGTCCTGCTGACCTCCATCCAGCTGGCCTGTGCCCAGAGCTAAACCCTCCAAGAGATGCGATCGCCATCTCTCCATTACCTTCGTCATTCCCAGGATTCTTCCCCACACAAACGTGGCAGGCAGAAACACAAAGCACCAGCAGGGTCAAATGTTTCCAAATATTGTGTAGTGCATCTCTCCAGCCTCGGGTGGGACTCCAAAAATTCCACAGATTCTGGGCCATCCATTCATCAACCGCAATTGAGTTCTCGTGCTTGTCGTGCCACATGAAACGTGTTGGTTATCATATGATGTACTACAGCACATATACAGCTGAATTCCTGTGTCACCTTGTGCTCCTTCTGACAAAATAATCTATAAATACCAGGTCTGACCCTGACAATGGATTTGTTTTGGCTGCAGCAGTGCCACTTCTGCATGAATATTCCAGCAAGCAATTACAACAGGAATGTAGCAGAGAGTAAAATTATCAAAATCTCCCCTCAAGGAGACTATTAGACAAGTCATCATGTCATTCTTTGCCATTATTCAGTCCAGAGATCTGACATAAGGAGTTGGGTCCATCCAGTGTAGGAACCAGCTTGTGCCATGTGATCTCATCTACCTCAAACATCCAAAGTATTAACTTATGAAAATCAAGTACACCAAACAATGTTGGCCAACATTTTTAAGCAGCTAAAATGCACATTCCATTGTCTGATCAATTATTAGGGCAGACAGGACAACTACATCATCTAGCTACCAAACAGGAGAGGCCATTATATCTCAGTTTATCGGCTTTACATAACATGACACAGACTGACATTTTGGTGCAATGCATTGGTGCACACACCCCAAAACTAGTTTTGGTAGTAGTTGGACACACATGCAATGTGAGTTTATGACATACAGATGCATTTCTGACAAGTTCTGCCATGAGTGAAAGTGAGATTAACACCAGATTGGCTCCACAAGGGGATGGAGAGGGACAGAAAGGGACATTTACATGAGATTAAAGGGTAATTCTGTGATGCATTAGTTATTACATGTGTCATTTCTGAACTTGATGCCTAATCCCAAATCTTCTAATTAAGTGGGGAGAAAAAACAGCACGTGAAGAATAAATAAATAGCACACAACATATAGATAACCAGTATTGCAGAGTAAAAGAATTCAAAACCAATTTTCTTCTACCATATATAAAGCCTTTATTCCAAAATCTCTTTAACTTGACATCTAATAACCTTTTATTTAACTACAGGTGATGCTTCTAAGTGACTGATTTTGGAGATATTAATTTTCCAACAATTTCCTGTTGCTCACAGTTTAAAACACATCTAAAGAAACACTTTGGGGGTTTGTGTAATTTTAAAAGCATTCTCAAACTCCCAGCTTGTAAAAGGATATAAATTTATTATTTCTTTCTTAACAGAATACAGGTTATCAGAACATTGTAATTTGCATATTTTTAAAACTCCTTGGAGTAAAAAACCTCCATAATTATTGGATGAGTATAGGAGAACCAGAAGAAATATCTGGAAAACAAGGAAGGCCCACTAGAACAGACCCACTGAAACCTCTAGTGTCACACAGACCTCAAACAAGCACAGCTTTGTCCCAGGATTTTTGATCCAACAAAGAAACTTATAAAAATATGAAAGGCTACATAAAAAAGAAAGATTTATTTCATGCTATGCAGGTGTCTGAGAGAGATACGTGGTGTTGGGATTAATAAGGACACAGCCCTTCTGGTGTGAAGAAATGACAGAATTGGTCCCAATTCTCTCAGCTCATGAAAACCTTGTGGCAAACCTTGCCATGACAAGGGAAGATTGAATGATGGGGACTTTGTGGTTTAAGGAACAGCAAATTTCCATCTTGCTTACTTAAGTCTGAACATTTTCCTTCTGTATAAATGCATGTGGCTGTCTCAGCTCATACCTGAAATACAGATACAAGACCTGGCTCCAAACCTTTCAGCAGACCTCTGGCAAAACAATCCTGGGAACTGCTTCTCACATAGCTGCTGACAGGAACAACAAAAATGTAGTTTCTGAGCACAGGTGTAGGCTAGATATTAGGAAGAAATTCTTCCCTGTGAGACACTGGCACAGGTTGCCCAGAGAAGCTGTGGGTGCCCGTCCCTGGAAGTGTTCAAGACCAGGGTTGGATGGGGCTTGGAGCAGCCTGGGTTAGTGGAAGGTGCCCTGCACTAAGAATCATAAAATCAGAGAATGGTTTGTGTTGGAAGGGACCTCAAAGATGATTGACTTCCAATCCCCTGCCATGGGCCAGGACACCTTCAATGAGACAAGACTCCTCAAAGTCCCATCCAACCTGGCCTTGAACCACAGCAGGGGAGTTGGACTAGATCACCTTGAAAGGCCCTTCCAACCCAAATTCTATGATTCCCTGTCTATAAACTGCTTTGTGACACAAACCAGATTCAGATGTTCCTTTCCAGGAACAGAGGATCCACAAAGCACATTAAACAACACTGTCTCTCCCCACAGGAGTTTAGGACTACAGCAAGGCCTTATGTAAACACAGCTTTTCACACACCACACCTCCCAAAAGTGCCAACAAGATCCCATCATCCTCCTGCTTTTCACACATTACTCAGTTTCAGTGCTGAAAGCAGGGCCCAGGACTTGAAGCCTGCCCAGAACAAAGCCACCCTGACACTGTTATGTTTTGCTGCTCCAAGAAACAGATTCCAACTCAGCACCAGTGCAATGTTGTAATCGCACTGTGAGATGCAAGACCACAAACAACAGGCACAGGAAAAGTCTTTCTAATCCTGCAGAAAAATTTCTAGAACTACAAAGCTGTTCTCATTCCATGCTTGAAGGAGAAAAAAACAACCCCTTTTGAAGAGTTTTGATGGCACAAAAACTATAATCCACATATGATTCAGTGACTAGAATCTCAGGGCTTGCCTGTGCTGCACACTGCTTCTGTGTCAGTGTGATTCCCAAATTAATGACTGCTTTTTAAAGAGGACTATTCCTGACCAAGGCAGGTATATGGTGCTGGGAAGCCCAGTGCAGTGCTGGATACATGCTCAGGTATATGTGGATGCTGGAATGCCTCTGCTTCAGGCAGCACGGTGCACTAGCCATGATACATTTCCCACAAACCAGTTTACAATCCAGACTAGAACATGATTCACTGATTTAAGGAGACTGCAATTCTCTCTCCTGCTTTTTCTCTCTGTCCCTCTCAGAGATCTTGGACTCAAAATTGGTGCTAACAAAGCAGCTCTGAGTGCCACAGTGAATATTCCTGTGAATATTTAAATTTCTTTCCACAGGTAATCTATGCTGTGAACCCTCAATTTTTATTGCACCTTACAGCACCAAAAGTAGCCACCTAAGGCAGTGCAGAGAGAGAATCTCCATTGCAAGGAGCTGTAGAACAAAATAGATCAGAGAAGCAATTTCCTTCTTGTTCACAGGAAAGCTCATTAATTGCACATTGTCCTTCAGGTCATGGGCACGGGCACTGTATTTACTGGAATTATTTCAGGGATTTAGGCCCAGATAGGGACAACTGAGCGTCTCCCAGACAGTCAGGGATGGCCAGTGAAGCCTTTGGCAGCACCACACATGGGGACCCTCCTGGGGCTGGTGACCCTCCTGTGCCCACCCCTGTGACAGCTTCCAGCTCTGCACTGCCCTCCCTCCAGTGAAACACAGATTTCAGCAGCCAAGAGTCACCTCCCATCTTCCCCTAGGACAGGCACAGGAGTCACCAGAGGTAACCAAATGAATTCTGAGTGTGAGTCCAGGGGGCAAGAAGAGCAACAGAGAAATGGGAGATGTTTTCTGGGTGTGCACTGAGTGCATCTCCAGAACACAGGCCCTGCAGCATGTGCACAGATTGCAGCCAGATTTTTGTGGCAGTTCCTTTGGGAGCAGAATCTTCTATTTGTGAAGAGATCACAAAGGCTGGGAGTGATTTTAACCTAGAAAGGACACATATAAAAACATGAACCTGCTATCATTACAGTAACTAGGTGCTTTATCTTTCATTTTAAAGAATTTAAAAGATTGTAAACTGAGTGCTTGGCAGTTAAGAAAGAAAATTAACTCTGTGGTGAATCCTGACCTAATGCTCCTCTTTTCCCCTCCTCCTAGAGTGATGGAGAATTTTTTGTTAAACTAAAAAGGCACATCATTTGGAAGTCATGAGAAGAAAGCTGTTATTTTTAAATTTTTTTAGTACACTGCAGACACCCTGTGGAATTAGCTATTGCAGCAGGTCAAAAAGTCAAACAGTTTTTAAGGATTCAAACAGACTCAGATAGTCTTATGAAAACAGACAATCACTGGGAGAGCACAACATCCAGCTGAAGGAGACAGGGAGAAAATCAAGCTGCTTTTTTCAGTCCAAGCTTGCTGGCCAATCTTACCCACAGAGCAGGTGTAGGAATGGCCACTAATGCAACAGCACAGGAGGCACAGCCTCAGAGAAGGATGAGGCATCCATTCCAAAATGCTACTAAATCTCACCCACTGTGTCTGTTCTGCTCTCCCTCCTCGGGACGCTGAAATAACTCCCCCATCAGCTCCTGCTCTCAGCCTCATGGGTTGACAGAGCTCTTTAGGAGAAAGAAATCTCATCTGTGGGCAATATTTTCAGACACAGAAAAACAAATCAAGTTACATTTGGAAGGACCAAATGAATTGTTTCCACACATCACATAAGGCTGCCTCTACATTAGCATTTTGCTTCAGAACAGGAGTGGGATTTTGAAGTAAATCTCCCAGTCATCAATTTACCATGCATTGGCTCCATTTACAGAGCTGTTTTGATGCCCATGAACTAGATTTCTTTCAAAGAAAATTAAACCAGAAGCTTCTACCAAAATGTGCAGCAAATGTGCTGCAAACCCTGAGGCAGACACAAGACATAATGACCAAGTTGATGTCTGGTCCTCCAGACAGGTTTGGATCCCATGTATGATGGAGATATTTGGTCCATGGGACCAGATTAGGTCTAGGCAGAAATAAAACTCCCAAACTTCATGTAGGACAGCAGAAGTGCCCCAGCACAACCTGCTCCAAACCATTCTTGCACCTCTGTTCCCCTGGTTTGCTATACAACCTACAAATTCAGGGTCGGTCTACACATACAAGTTTCCCCATCTAGCCAAAAGAAGAGAAATCCAAGCACACAGAAAGATTGCCCAGGATAAATAATGAAGGCAAATAGAGGCAATTTCTGCCTGGACAGGAAATGCCAGTCTGTGTCCTTCAAGAAGTGACAGGGTGACACCACAGGCATTTTCTGCAGGTCAAAGCCATGCCCAGACTCTGGTCCTTTGTGTTCCCTTCTGAAGGAAATCTCACAGAGCTGAGTCATAAACCCCATAAACATGCTACCAGATAGCAAACTCCTTCATGACAGGCTGCTCCAGATACAAATTTAAGACACTTTATTTCAGCACTGCATCTAGGAGAACTATGCCAGCCCTGAGCTCTTTCTTTGTTTTTTTGAATAGAGAAGCCCAAGTACAAGCAAAAAAATAAATCTACTTATTAACTAAAATATTTCTTATATCAGCTTGGTATATATAGGCCTTCATTCTTGCATACCTTTGGGTTATTTCAAAACTTTAAAGAGAAGACAAATGTTAGAAGTAAAAAGATATTTTTCATTTTTTCAGCTCCAACAGCCAACTAAATGTTAATCTAACATGTTTTTCTAGACTCAGGTCAAATCCATCATCTTTAATCCTTGGGGATCGTCATCCTCTGATTTTTCACTCGGCTTCCAAATCTTTTTACTTAACAGAATTTAAACATTTCTTCAAAGTAGTTAAATAACATTTTTTCCTTTTCTTTTTTTTTTTTTTTTTTTTTTATTTTCTTCGGTTATCAGGACTTGCCAGCAAGGAGGACCCCTGTTGCTTCTGCTTTACTTATTTGTTGGAAATAGTGGCAATCTTACAGAGGTTTGTAGGCAGGATGGAACTTTAATGGTTTTGATCAGTCAAATCAATTTAAAAGATGGTTTCTGGACTTGGTGTAACAGTACATTCTTCGGCTACATGGTGGATAAATATTCAAGAAATCGGTATCTCCTGTTTGGTTACCTTTTCCTACCCAATAGTAACAATTCAAAAGTACGCTGCATTTTGAAAACAAGCCATATCTTCATTCTGTTCTAGTCAAGGAAAAGATCTGCTGCTATCACTCCTGCTGTGAGTTCAAGTCAATCCATGGCCTGTACAACAAATCCAGGGCAAAATCATGGAGATGCTGGTTTTCCAGCATCAGAGCTACATTAAGCACTGCATTCCTCTATCTCCAAAGCTTCAAAGCTGAGCTGGTCCTGTCTAGGTTTGGACCAGAACCCTGGGGAAAGGTTAATTTTCAGAACTATGAGGTGTTCAGAACTGAGGTTCCAAACTCTGGCTCTTCTCTAATGAGAAACAGTTTGTGCATCTCTTCACACACCAAGGGAATATTGCTCAGCTTGACCCCCCTCCAACTTTATGATTGGAAGGAGTATGATACACAGGAAGCAAAATCTCCAGACTGAAGCACTGCCAGAAAATTCCCCCACTGAGTGTAAAAATGAGAGACAAAATTGGATCTCAACCAATTTAAAGTTTCAGGAAAAGAACAGACTGTGGCCTAGCATATCAGTGCAACATTATCCCACTGATTCACACTGGCAGCTTGACCAGGCTGCTCTCATTAGTTCCAGCACAACCACAGAAAAATCTGAATATTGTCTCCAAGGCAAGAAAAGAAATCAATGGAAGGGAACAACTGTGTTTCCAAGAGATAATGACTGGTCTATAAAGTCATCACTGAGTGATGGATGGGTGCCACAACCCTTTCTTACTCCTGAGGTGACCTTTCTTGAGACAGCAGTGATAGAACAGTGTTTGTGTGGGGGGTGAGATTGTCCCACCCCTGCCCATCCTGTGGGCAGTACAGCTGCTGGCCATGGCTTTCCAATGCTGTCACTCACACCTTCTTTTCCACCCTGGGTTGGCACCAGTTTCTCTTTCCTTTTGGGATGCTTGAATCCCTCCAAACTGGGGTCCTTTAAGCAGTTCCACCCCTGATCAGTGAAAGCAGAGTCAGAGTCCTTTTCTCAGGACTTGTCTCCCTCTCAGTTTCCCTCAGGGCTGCAGAATGCCTGGGCATATTGTACACAGCACCCAAGTGCATTTTAAACAGCCTGGGTGTGGGTTCCTCCTGCAGAGCTCTGAGCCCCTCTCTGCTTCAGAGGAAGCCTGCTGCACTGCATCCTGCCTGCACTGAGTGCCACTGTGGTTTTCTCTGAGAGATTAAGCAGAGATTTATTTCTCCACTTCAAGTGTTTGGTTGGTTTTTTGTTTTTTTGGGTTTTTTTATGCTGCCACCAAGCTTGGATTTCAAACTTGAGCTTGATTGGGCTTTAATGGATTTTCTACACAGCATGGCCATTGAGCACCTCCCGTGTACTTCTGGAGTGACTTCACTGCACAGGGATATAAAGTGCTTAAATGGTAGATGGTGCTGTTACCCACTTAGCTACCAAGGTCTGCTTCTAAACCACGTCACAAAATTCATCCAGCACTGCTCTGACTGATAGCACAGCTTGCAGGAGCCAGCATCCATCTTTTCAGCTCAGGTTAATCAGCACCAGAAAATGTTGTACCTTAGACAGTATTTATTCATTTGTTACAGGGCTCAAGCAGGGAGCAGTTCAGGCTGTCAGGCTGCCTACCAAGAGTGCCTGCTTTGGACTGGAAGTAAGTAGAAACCCAAAGAAAATCAGCCCTTGGTGAATCTCCACCCAAGGAGGAGTTTTTCTCCAGAGAAATGAGAAATGGAAAAGAGAATCCACAGGAAAATTCAGCTGAGACAATGATGCAGTAGTGGGAGAAAGGCAGGAGTTTGCATAATATTCTGAATATCTGGACTCAAACCTTAGTTCTAAAAGCTGATTTTTCCTGATGAGAGATCCACAAGAGGATCAGCTTAGTCTGACTGTCAGCAACAATTCTGGCATGGCAGAACAACAGAGCTGGTCAGGAGTCTGGGACTCAGGAGTGTCACCACATGACACGAGACACCCATCAGAGGAGGGGACTGAGGTGGCATCAGCCCTAATGGGGCTTCAGAGCTCTGGGGCATTAATGCTGTGGGTCAGAGCTGTGAGCTGGGCTGACCCAGGGCTGGCACAGCCTCTGCTTTCCACATCACACTCTGAATCAACAAGTAACTCCCCAATCCTCAACTTGCTCTTTGCAGATAACCTGTACATGACAGCAAAACACACAAGAACTAGCAGCTTACAGGTTTTTTTTTTTTCCCTAAAAAAAGAATCTAAACAGTTCCTATGGATATTTTGATTATCTCAGGTCTTTCAGAGCTGTGAAGAAATTGAAATTTCCCCTTTAGTGTTTGCCCATTGCCTCTTCAATAGACACAAGCTTCACCAAGCACCCACACTAAATCTGCCAACACTTATTTTCCACCATCTGCATAGTAATTGCACTAGGAGCTGAGTTTAATATCCTTAAATTTCCATTTTGACATGCTGGAGAGCTCCTGGTATACAAGGTGCAAGGGGATATTTAGTCTCAGATTATTGACCTGGAATGAAGAAATCCAAGTACCAGCTTTCCTCTCATTCTTCCCTCACCTCAGTGGCTTCATCAATTAAATGTTCCCTATCTCTTCAGCAGAGACAGCTCTCCTATCACCCTATTCTTATTTGCTTAGAGTGTCTCCTTCCAGCTGTATCCTACTGAGTTTGTTGGATGATGATCTGTAGTGTTGTTTTCCCTCTTCCTTCACTTTGCCCTGAACTGTGTTTATCTGACATATTCCTGTGGTTTTGGGCAGGCTCTCTGTGATCCCCCATGCCAAACTACCAGGGAGCAGCTGCTCTGTGAGATGAACTTCTCAGCTGCCTCAAAGGAGCCCCAGGCCTCAGTCTGACTATGCCCCCAGCAATCTGAATGAAACTGCAATTTTTGCAGCTCAAATCTATTCTATCTGTACTTAAAAAGTGGACTGTTTTCTCAGAGCAACCCTCCTTCTGCTTCCACCCAAAGAAAGCCCTCCTGGAGGATGTGAAATCGGCTGATTTGCTTGTGGAGGTGGCGAGGCCCTGCTGTAGATCACTGACTGGTGAAGACCTTGTTCATTCATTCCTGTGAGCTGTCTACTAAAAAATTATGCTATTTAGCCTTATGCCACTTAGGACTGAACGTAAAACTCATCACTTTGACTGTGCACTCCTAAAATACCCTACCAATGCCCACACAGCCCCTCAGGCACACTGTCCCCATGGAGCTCCCTCAGACCTCCCTTTCTGTAACTCCTGATACCTTAGGATCAGGTGTCCTGATCTCAGATTTATCCTGCTCATTCACTCAGAAATTCAAAACCTCCAACAACATAAAAAACACCCCACCTTGGAGTACCGTGAGATAAAATCTTACTGTATGAGAGGATAAAAAGTCCAGGGTTGCTGGTCAGTCAGGGAACTGATTCAGCCCCATCACCTCAGTGCAAGTCAGCATCTTGCTAAGCTTTACAGGGCAGGTGTGTCTGAGCCTGCCCTGCACTGCTGGCCAGACACTGCTGGGGGAACTCTGACACAGTTTTTTCCATCCAGCAAACACAAGAGCATAAATTTGCAGGCAGCAATCTGGATTACAGTGAAACATTGCCAGCTCCCCCATGTCCATACCATGACTCCCCCAGGTCATCACCTTGCTGAGGGTGGAGCAGAGCTCTGTTCACTGCGTAAAGGTCATTTTTAGAGTCAGGTGAGGCTGCCTCAGTGCGTGTGCAAGCACATGGGTACCTATATGAATAGGTCCCAGGAAGGGTGTGTCAGTGTTTAACACAATGAAAAATCAAGCTGCTGATCAATGCATTCCTCAGCCTTCCCCAGTGGAAATGGTGCAGCTCAGACACAACAGAGAAAATTATTGCTTAGTGTTGGATCTTCCTTGGAGATTCCTTAGTGTTGATCTTCCTTCCTAGAGCTGGGCTGGAATGGGGGATCACAGCCACAAAAGGCTCCAGCCATGTTATGTGGGGCAGAAGCTCCATCAGCACAAGGATGCTCCCACTGCAGAGGTCCTCCAGCAGCAGCAGGGGAACCACAGACCTTTGGTGAGTTTGCTCCTGTAGCCGTCAGCAGAAATCCCTCAGGGAGCCACACATGGAATAAAACCACCTTCTAGGTGAAATCTACAGTTCAATCAGAGAGGGGAAATGTGGCCTTGGACAGGAGAATAGATGAAAAGCTGCCCTGCTCTTCAAAGTTGAGGTCAACACAAGACTATTCGAAATGCATCTTTTCTCCTAAAGTGAGAACTTTTTTTCTTTTCTAAGCATGGTGAATTCATCTTTAGTGCAGACATCAAACCTCGCAGCACTGAGAACAAAGGAGCCTATACTATGTAGCACAGATGCTTTTTATGATTTTATTTTTAGTAGCATGCAATGACACAAAAGCATTTAGTTAAAATAAAACAGTATTTAATGTGAAAATAAGCCATGAAATACACTACAGGGATTATATTTTGTTTAAGATTTACTAAATATATGGGAAAGACAAAAGCTTTGGAGGATTTTCCATTAATACAAAATGTTATTTGCTCTTTGTCAAGGGAGAACTCTCACTTAGTGTTTTAAAACACACTACCCATAAAAAGCATGAAAACTTCCTAGATTTTCTGAAAGTTTAATAGCTAGTGACATGTTATTAAAAGTAGCAAGCCTCTCACTTCACAAATTCTGCTGTAATTTTTAATATGAGGAATCAGATAAACATGATACCCAGAGAAGAAAATTCAGATCTAGTTTGGAGAACAAATTGCCAAAAGCAATGAGGAGCAGATACCAAAACTGATATGAAACAGAAATTGGAACAGGTTTCTCAAGTGCCTGAGCTAACACAAGTGCATAAGTATAAAAATATGGTGAAAAAAAAGAAGAAAAAAAAAAGTGGTTTAAAATTATTTTAGTTCCCTTAATATTGAAAGTTATCATTAATTTAAGCTACATATTTTTGTCTACCCATCACATTGTGCATTGACAATGAATAGTAAATGTGTGGAAACATTGTAATTTTGGGGTAAGAGGAGACCTTACTAATTTTAAGTTTATCCCACTGAAAAATTACTACAATTCCTAACCTGCCTAAATTAGAACTAACTTTCCAAATTCACACAAACCCTGGAACCCACTTTTACAATCCAATCCTCAGAAACCCCCTTTTGCTTTCGCAGTAATGTAAGATTTTTCAGAGTTGTAATGAAAGCACATCCAGAGGAACAGCTGAACATTCATGCTCTCATCTTCCCTACACTTTTGCCCTCCCTATCAAGTAATGCAGGTACTTGGGTGCACATAAAACCCTGTGGCAGAAATAAATGCTGCTCCTGCCTTTACACAAATGGGAGATGACATGCCCCTGACTAACGCCTCTCCTGCTGCTCTAGGAAGACAGAGGAACGGATTATTCAGAGGTTTCCTCTTTTCCTCATCTGTATGCATGTTGCATAATATGTAGTACTTTAACATCAGGACCAAAATTTTTATTATGCAAACTTATTGTGACTATCAAGTCCTCATTGAGCATTAACAAGCTCTGAAAGATACTATTAAATGTGTCACTTTAACTTCAAATTGAAGCCTATGTATTTTTAGTTAATAAGTAGAAGTGTGTGAGTGTAGCAGATGCTGCCATTAACCATCTTATCAGGTTAGGGGATGGCAAGAGCTCTTCCCCAGCACTGGCTGGGAGAGCATATGCTCCTTTTATAAACTTGGAAGCCATTGTACAACCATGTGCATCACAAAACCCGGGCTGCAGCTCCAGAGCAGAGGGCACACGTAATTAGACCTTTTGTTTCATCTGTGTCTCTGATCTCCACCTCCTCACTACCACGATTTTGCCCTTTTCCTCTCTCGTTCCCATCTGCAGCTGGAATCAAAGGGTGTGTGTAGGAGGGGTGGTGTGGGCAGGATTTCAAGGGAATGGAAAGATGCTTCATCTGGCTGATACATGGGAACAAATAAGCCACTGGAAGGCTCCCAAAGCCTGCAGAGCATGGCCAGAACATGGACAGGAACTGGGGGAAGAAGCATTCTTCCACTGGTTGCTGCCTTCCACCCTCTGAGCCAGTCTCTCAGCAGCTACACATGGCAGCAGGCCTGCCTGAGGTGAAGAACACTTACAGGAGGCACAGATTCAGTTTCTTACCTTCACATCCTCTGGCAATTCACCTTCCTTCCCATGGTAATTTGTTTTCGCTAGAGCTAGCTCTGACACAGATTCTTGTCATCCCTCAATTCTTTAAAAAGGGATGGGATATTCAGGACCCTTCTTCATGGGAATCCTAAATCCCTTAAAACCCTCCTGGCTCTGGTCAAAAATTGCCAGGGCTCTAAGTGCCTCAGGCGCTATACCCACACCTGGACTTCCTCAGCTCTTTAAAGAGCAGGAAGGGGGCCTGAAGAGAAACAAAGTGATGGTTATCTTTAATAACAAGCTATTGCTGAAAGGTGGGATAAGCTGATTACAGTGCAGCCTGGGTGTAATTTTAAATAATTGACATCGCACTCAGAACTCATATCAGGATGCTTTTTCACTGTTCACGCATCAAAAGGAATTAAATACATTAAATAAACGTATTGGAGGGGTGAAGTATATCAAGCTGGTTAATGGATACAATCTGATATTATGCAAATTCAGATCAAGTAGCAGGAGATGATTTTGCTTGCATTGCCTCTAGTTAGAAAGAACAGTGGAAGGACATTATACCTACTCCTTCCTGCCTTTGCTATTGGGCTTTGTTATCTGTATTTCAGAGCCTGCCGCCCTTCAGACCTAGACCAGCACCCAAAATGAGGGGGGAATTTGCTCTTTGCTCTGATCCCAGTAACCCTTGCTCCTGGTTGTTCAAGGTCATGTGAGCTCCTTTTAAATGGGTTCCTGGGTGCCAACTGATCTATGTCAGATATTAAACCAGGGAAGGGCAAGATCCCAAGAGCCTTAACTGAAAACACAAAGTATCACTGTCTAAACTCCCACAGATTGCAGATCATTTAATTCAACCCTGGTATTTCTATTGACTATAAGAATTTTTGCCTGTCAAAACTGTCTAGGCATCTGGTCTGGGAACTGAAGAGATTTTCAGGTGAAGAAACTACATGTTGCCTTGTTAGTTCATTCCAGTGGCTAATTTTCCCCATTACCAAATCATATGTAGGTAACATCTCTGCAAACTTTAGTGTGATACTGCCTTTAACAATTTGTATGAGAACACGTCATATGCACTCGTGCTGCTCTGTGTGTATTTGTGTGTCTGTGTTGCCTCTTCCCATTTTTAAAGCTATTTAAGCAAAAAAATCGTTGGTAGGACACTGGTAGAGAGATGAAGTTATCTCCCTAAGTTTAATGAAGAAAGGGAAATCTAAACCAGAGAGGGACCTCAGGACTTCAATTGTCTTAAATGGCCATTCTGGAAAACCTAGTAAATTTTAAGGGGTTTATTATTATTTTATCTTTTCCCTGGCAGGAAGAGCAGCAATTTAAATCAGTCTCTTATGGTCCCCTTGGTTTAAGGATCCGTATCTTGTGGATGTTAGCAAAGCCAAACTGTTGTGCTGAATGTTTATAACCTACCAGACCACTCCAGCATAGTCATGGTCCATTGCTCTAATCTAACATGTCACCAATTTCACCAGCTGGCAAACCCAGCAACAGTGGTTTTGTCTGCTTTATAGATAACGAGCTTCTTAATAGGCAACAATTAAATATTCATTTAGGAACTGATGGAAATCAAGTCACTAGGGATTCTGCCTTCTAAAAAGCTCTATTCCAGCAATAATTGCCTCACCCATGTAAAAAGTTTGTGTCTCCAAATTAAGGCTCTAATCCTGGTTGCCTCAACAGCTGGTAGAATTTCTGCCTCTATATTTCTCTCTCCTTCCCTGTCCCTGTCCAGGGTTATTCACAGTAGGAAATGGAAAGGAGAACACCAGAAGTTCACTCTGTCCAGCCATAAAGGAAAACACCAATTGACAGGCAAAGAGGGAAAGAAAAACACAAATCAAAAAAGGACTGAAGCAAGAGGACACTTGAGGGGCATGAGGGGGAATTTTCTTACAATGAATTTCCTTTACTCCAGCTATAGAAATAAAATTCCCAATGCACTATCACTGCATCTCCAGTTCATCAAATTCTTCTCTGATGGGCAGTTAGTTGCAAAGGATCTCTTTCATGGCACGAGGTGGGTGAGAAAGAGCTTCTTTGTCTTCAGAAAGAAACCATCTCTGCTTTTGAACTACTTCCTTCAACACTGATAAAAAAGGCCTTTCATGCTCCTTTCAGTGCATCCATTTTAAGCTGGAGTCAGTCAGCTTTTCAAAGTTAGCACAACTTGATCAAAACTGAGTTTGCCTTGGAAACTGCACATTAACTAGAATGTGATGTTCGATTAAGGAAGCAGAGAAGTACAATGAGAAAAGTTCTCTGACTCTTTAAATATCTCCTGCAGGAAGCATTCAGGCACTACTTCATCTTTTCTGCAACTCAAACAGGAGGCAAAAACAATAGAGTGTAGCTCTTATTTAATAACCTGGGAGGAATATGCCAACTCAGATGCTCTTCTACAAGAAGTCTGACTGATTTTCTGAGTTCTTCATGGGAGTATAATTAGTGCTGGAAGCTGCTGGAGGAAACTAAGGATGCAAGAATTCTGCTTATCCTGCACCTCTGTGGTAAAAACACATGTATTTGTCCCCGTGGCACTTTTACCCTCCAGCCTGACTAAAGGCATTGTGGCACAAAATACACCAGCCAAAGGACTAAGAAATTTTGTTTTGGCTATTGTACCTGAGCAGGTGTTGGCTTGTCAATTCAGCTTGGTAAGGTAAAGGTATGTGGATGCAAATATGGATGATCTGGAGACAAGCAGCCCAACTCATGGAAAACAAATTTTGGGAGACCAAATTATTTACATATAGATCACCAAACAGTAAATAATTTTTGGATTCTTCCATTTTGGCTAAAAATAGCCTGAATTCTCTGACAGCATTTTAAAATAATTCAGTCACTGAGACATCTGTAAAGCCACAATTATCATGAGAGAAAAAAGCAAGTTCATAACATATTTCTGCTATTGCATTCTGGAACTGATGCTCTGAAACATCTCATCCCAATGCTCTGAACAACTGGCAAAATTTATCCTCGCCTCTATCTCTTCTTCAGAGTATTTTATTGTAGACACTGAAAAATACTAGAGATAGAACAGAGATTCTGACTTGTAGTAACACAAGTGACTGCAATCCTGTGTTGCAGTATCAAATTATAATAGCATGGGTATTTCAACTCATAAATCAATTTCTTGATAATCCTCCAGAGAATCTGTAGCAAAATTAAGTCCCATAAGTTCTTTTAGAGGGGTTGGTAATACTTCTGCTGCAGTAGTTCATGTATTTCAGACCTTAGTGACTCTTTTTAGCCCTGCTTCCTGTGATGTGCTTCTAAGACAAATATTCTACAGAAGGAGCTAAACCAATTTCCTGTACTTTAGAGCCAATTTACTAAACCTTTCTTAAAGAACGGTTAGAGCATATTTTTAGTGATAAGGAAATCTCTTCAGTGCCCAAGCTATAATTTTATTGAATATTCCACTGCAGGTTATACACATTTACAAGAATGAAAATAATCATGTAATTAAGCTTGCCACCTAAATTATAATGTGTTTTTCTTATTTATGTGGCCAATTCCTCCAGTGGAAAGTGATTCTAAAATCACAGTCTACAGAGAAATGCTGAAATCACAACTTAGATCTAAAATGCTCTATCTCAGAAATGCTTTAATGTTCTTCAACCCAGCCAGGTTTCCAAAGGAGAGAGGAGCATTGCAGCTTAAGGTAACTGCAGTGGTTCAGGGCACCCCTGCCAGAGTGACCAGTCTGACAGCTGGACTGAGCAGAGATACCTACTTCAGTTCCCTTTATTTGGGAGAATTGTCCTAGAAGTAAAATATGCACAGTGAGAAGGGGAGAGAAATCCCCTTCTCCACAGGGAGGCCTTGGTGTCATCTCTGTTTCAGGAGAAAATGCAGATATTAGAGGTATGTCTGTGCTGAAAACGTGAGGCAGCTCCCCAGGAGACTCCCTACGGCAAACTGCCTTTCCATGCTCCTGGCTCCTTTTGGGTGCCACAGCATCAGGAGGTATTAAAGCTGTTAGAGAGTGCCAAAGGAGGGCTGTGACGATGGTATTAAAGCTGTTAGTGTGCCAAAGGAGGGCTGTGAAGATGGTGGAGGATCTGGAGGGGAAGTAGCTGAGGGCACTGGAGAGGAGGAGAGGGCAGAGCTCACTCCGGGCTGCAGCTTCTCGGGAGGGACAGCTCCCATCTCTGCTCTGTGTGACCAGAGACAGCACCCGAGGGAACCTGGAGCTGGGCCGGAGAGGCTTAGGATGGATATTGGGAAAAGGTTCTTCACCCAGAGGGTGGTGAGCGCTGGAACACAGATTCTTGTCATCCCTCGATTCTTTAAAAAGGGATGGGCTATTCAGGACCCTTCTTCATGGGAATCCTAAATCCCTTAAAATCCTCCTGGCTCTGGTCAAAAATCCAGGCTACCCAGGGCAGTGACAGAGCTCAAGATGTCGGGCATATGATGGGATTTGGGGTGTTCCTGTGCGGGACTCCTGTGTGTCCCTCCGAGCTGGGGGTACGCTGTGATTCTGTCTCCCGGGAGCGGAGCTGTGTGCCCGGGAGCCGAGCCCCTCCAGGACACAGGGATGAGCTGGTGGCGAGTGCCATCTTGTGGGGACTGAGCCACGGAGCGGGGACACGGACAGCCCGCGGCAGCCGCGGGGCCAGCGGGATGCTGCGAGCGCCGGGACCGCTCCAGCACCAGCCGCCACATCCCCATCTCAGAGGCTGAGCCGCGGGTCTTTCTCCCACTCCGTCTGCTATCCAGAGCGCGGGGATTAAACCAGACAAGGAACAGCCCACTCGGAGTTCAGGCAGGTGAAGGTGGTGTGTGTCTTTTAGATAAAGGCACCTCATCTCCCAGAAAATGTGAACACGGCATCAGCTGTGCCTTGGAGCTCAGCCTGTATCAAAGCCTCGTGCCAGCACGTTTCAAGACAGTCCTTAATCTGGAGTGTAAAATCTCCATCCTGCAAAAAAAAAAAAAAAGAAAAAAAAGAAAAAGAAAAAAAAAGTGCATTCATATTTTAGATTTACACACAGTTAGAGAACTAAATTCTAAATCTTTGCATGACTGAGGCCAAGGAAGACCAACCTGCTACTATTTTTCTTTTCTACTGGCTGTCACACTTCAGTGGCTTCAGCAAGTAAAGGTGAGAGAAATCATTTAATGGCACATTTCAAGTACATTTTGCTCATTTTTGCTCCCAGCTGCAATTGTCTGTGCTCTGCGGTTTGCAAAACCCTCCATGCATGGTGCCCAAGGAATTCTTAGAGCAATTTCCTCATGTAAGACAGGACAACATGAATAAGCAGGGCTGAGTAAATCACAGCACAGAAAAGTTAAGTGACATTCCAAAAATCATGAAATGAGTCATTGGAACAGCTGACACAAAGCAGGTCACTGTCATAATCATGCAATGTGCTCCTGTCTATCCTCCATAACATCTCAAACAAACAGCAGATACCAGAAAAACCTCATGGATGTAAATGGGGACAGAATTTGGCCAGCTCACACTCTATAGCATTTGTATATCTCTTTTCACAGACTATTTAGCTGCAATTATCTTTCAGTGCTGAGCCAAATGCACATCTGATAAAAGCCACTCTGGGTAACATCCATAAACATGACAGAAAGGGATCAACTTTAACATCATTTTAATAGATGCAGGTCATCTTCCAGCAACACTTATACCAGGGTACCAGCTCCAGAGGCCTGTTCTTTCTTTCAGGCTCTTCCCTGCTTCACTTTCAATAAGCTGAGGTACTCTTCCATTTGCAAAAGTTTTTTCAAGCCCTTAAGAGCTCAGTAAACCACATCTCTGCTGTAACCCACCTCCCCAGTAAACATCCACTCTAACTCCTTCACCTCCCAGCAACTCCTCAGCCTTCATCTCCTCTCATACTGTCACTTTTGGCCAGCTTGAGCTCCTTAGTCAGCTGCTTCAGCCCAGTTAGAAATAAGAAGCATTGGTTTGGCTTCTGGTAAGGCTAAATTTGGCCTTGTATCCCTTAGCCAGCCACATTTAGAGCCCTCGTACTTCCCACATGGTTCTGAGGAAATCCTGACCCTGCTGTTAGCCTAAACGTCCAAGGAGGTGGGTTTCATCCCTGTTCTAAGGGTTTTGATGTCATTTGCCAGCACTGGGGGATCCATTTTCCTGGCTAGACCTGTCAATCTCTTCACTGTCTACTTTGAGTGCTACCCAACAGCACCAGGAGACAGTGGAGACAGCTTGCAAGCCTGCTCTATTTTTAATTGAAACCATTTTAATTCCCCCTTCCCCTCATCCTTTTGGAAGGCATTGGTCCCACGCCACTGCTGCTTTAGGGTGTTTGAGGTTTCCTCTGAAAGGCTGTTGTGCTGAACAAGCCCACTATGTTCTTTCTATATGTGCTCTGCTGTTTTGCCAGCAGACAGACATTCACTGGAGCAATTCTTCCATTCACACCAGCTCTGAGCCACTTTGCCATTCTCTGTGGGGAAAATAAGACATTGCAAAATCAGGACAGCATGTGAGAAAGGAGTCTAAGAACTCCATCCTCCCTACAGCTTCTTCCCAGTAGGGAAAGTTATCCTGGGAACGCACCAAACGTAATGGAGAAATAAAATGCTTTCTAATGCATGACAGGAATAAAGCATGACACGGGTAGCTGGGCGTTGCATCCTGATCAGTCAGACAGCAAAGACATCATGCTTCACTTAGCCCCAAAGCACCCACTGTGTGACAAGTATGAAAAGATGTGTTGGAGGGAGAGGAAGAGAAGGCTGCTTTGGGTCCAAAAGACCCTTTTGCCCCTGCTGCACTCACAAAAGGGGTCCTGAATAGGAACCCAAATGAGCCCCGGGAATATTCATACGATCTTAATTTACCATGACTGCTGCCTACCAGCTCCAGATAAGTTGGATTAATAAACTGCCTTTCACTTGTGACACCTCGGCATGAATTTTGCATTAGACTCAATTCAGTAAAGTTCACAACTGACATGCTTGCTTTTATGACAATCCTTTTCAATTGTTTTTTGCACTGGGATGTCATAAAGATGTTTGAGCTCTTTTTTTTTTTTCTGGTGAGGAACTGTCTTTTATCCTGAAAAAGAGCTTTTATAACCCACTCATGCCGATAGCACTCTTGAATTAAGCTGGAAGGCAAAGCCCCTAGTCCATTTATACTATTAACAAGACAGGATTTTTCAGTGTCAATGAAAGCAGTGACGTGCTTGCTTCAGAGCTGGGTTTGTCACAGCAAAAAATTTCAATGCAATGGGGGTGGGGATGATTAAAACACAAAGAGCACACAATGTGTGATAAGATCAGCAGAACCTTTTGGAATTAATGCGAGTGGATCATGCCCACCAATTAGAGCTTACATGGTACTTGCTAAATTTATCAGACCATGAATCTGTTCTTCCTTAATTGATAAGCAGGTGGCATGGCTGATCTGCATCCAGATCTGAGGAGGAGAGATAAAAGTCATGGATGGATGGATGGATGGATGGATGGATGGATGGATGGATGGATGGATGGATAAATGGATGATAGGTTTATGAATTTTTTATCTCTTAATGATACACCCTAGTTTGATATTGCCTCTCTCAGCAGCAGCTACTCAGGTCAGGGATCCTTCAAAAGATGGGTCTCTACTGGAGCTAGATGAAAATGAGGGGTAGAGGTTTGGGGAACTATTTGGGAGAGAATTTTACTGACAAAATAGCAAAATTAAAGTTGGCTGGGAGATTTCATTCCTGACCTAAGGTGCTAGCTCAGAGCCATTATACAGAACTCAGCCCTGCAAAACCTTACAGAACCCAGCTAAACTCAGTTCCTAAGCAGTTTCATCTGTGAAACAGGGATAATATTACCATAATACTTTTTTCTCTTACCCTTTGTCTTTTGGCCCCCTTCATTCAACATGTCTTTAGGAGAAGGAAATGTTCCTTACTATGCACAGAGCTCTAATCTCACTTGGGGTATCACACATACTCAACAACATCTGGATAGATTGCGAAGTCAGAGCAGGCTTATGTGAGCAATGACCAATTATCCACCTGCTCTCCGTAGAGAGATTCCCCATTTTCTCCTGGGCTGCCTGAAAGAGAGCTTGGTGCTGTGCTTCAATCCCAAATGCACTCTAGTTCCCTTTTTTTTTTTTTTTTTTTACTCTGAGCATGAGTGGAAGCAGATATAAGGCTTACTGTGTGGAAGAGAAATACATTTCTAGACAGCAGGTTCGAAGTGACTATGCAGATTCCCTTCCTCCATTAAATTCTCTAACGTAGGAATCTTAATCTTAAAATTATTGAAATATTTGATGACCCTGAAACATCTCAGCTTAGATATAAGGAAGGCAACCTAGAAAGAGTCTGGTTTCATCTGTGTGTACTTTGGATGACTGCTTCTCTGTTTCATAGCTCCAGTTTGATAAACCACAGATTGGTTCAGGGGCTTATCCCAAATAAGCCATCAAGACCTATATATTTCCTTAGAATTGGCCTGTAAAGTGATTCTTCAGTTACATCAAATGTTTTGCAATTACTTTTATTTCTGTGCTGACAAAGCCAGGTGTCTTAGCTGTTGCTGCAATCAGAGAAGGAGGAAAAGCAACACATATAAAAATGGCTTAAACCAGCTCTTTGCATAACCAAGGCAGGATGTCAGGAATTAGATTAGTCTGACTATGCTCCCTTGCAAAGGGTCAAACCTCCCATTTTTCACCAGGGACAGAGCTCTAGTTTCTCACTTCTCGGTGTTCAGCTGTAATACCATGATTTTACTTGTTCAGAGCTGATTCTAGGCTGTTTGGGCTGTGAATTAGGGAACATTTCAAGGGGAAGACAAGATTATTTGATCTTCTAAAGAACCGGGGCTTCTCACAGGGCTCAGAGGAGAGGATTGATGCAGTCAGGAATTATCAGCCATAGGAAGGAAAAGGACACAGGAACACAGGAGACTTTCCCAGGCTCTGGTAACTTTACAAAAACACAGTTCTGCAAATCCTTGTCCCTTCAAATCAGCCACGCACCTTTCTGCTACAAGCAGCTCCTTCTCTCCCTCCCCTAGAAACACCATCCTCTGCTTGATGTGCTGTTTCCATAGCAACATAATTAATATAAACCCCCTGGCTGCTGCACAGCACAGGTAGTATCTATAAGCAGCATTAAACATGAAATAAAAGCAGAAAGTTCAGCCAGCAAAAGGCCCAGCTGCAATATCAAGTGTGTTTACAACAGTGGAGTGGAGCCTGTGCACTGAGGAGGAAAAGAGTTACTCTTGCTTTTAATTACACGAGATGTACCTAGCAGTTAATTAATATAGAGCAAAATCTGGAGGTGCCTGAGCTTCCAACCCTCTGATTCTCAGAGGAGTCCAAAAGGAAACTTTCCCACTTGGATGCAACAATATCTGCTCTCCCAGGGCCTTGGCAGTGGTCTGTTTGCCAATGCCCTTGTGAAAAGCACTTCGAAAGTGCTCTGAAACTCTCCTTTGGGACACAGAAAAATCAACAGCTAAACAACAGACCTAAGGGACTCATTTCTGTAGCTGAAACAACACTCTAAATCTCTGTTACTTCAGACTTATGAAACCCTTAGTATTTACCAGTACACAATACTATCAATTTGGACATGAGGGGATATAAGAACTAATGGAGGCAGGCAGGACTGGTATGGGACTGGCAGCTCAGCTGAAGTTCGCAGTGAGCACTTCTGAAATCAGCCTAATTAACAGTGACACCAGCAAGCATCTGGACCCTGCTGAGGGTTTGGCAGAGAGAATCTTAAAGCTTTACTTCTCAGCAGAAGTGTTCAAGGAGGTGTCTGTGCTTACTGGGGGGATGTCAGGCCTGAAGAAAAATAATTAAAGTAAATCAGGGGGAACGCACCTGTAAATTCAAGCACATACCAAGTACTGCAGCTTCAGAAAAGTTTCACAACTACGGCACAGAGTCTGGCTGCACAGAAAGATGAAATATTATGTGACTTATTTGAGTATGTATCACATACAAGGGGCAGAAAGGTGGAGGAATCTCTAGCCTGAGAGACATTCAAAGCTCAGCTCGACAAGCCCCTGAGCAAGCTGGTCTAGCTGGGTTTGTGCTGAGTGTTGGGCCAAATGAGTGCCTGTGATCTCCTCCAGCCAAAATTATTATGTGACTTTAGGACCATATTATTTACCTGTGCTATTTCAAACACAGGGAATATATTTTTTTCATTATTTTAAAGAATTCTTAAGGCTTTTGTCCTCTGAATTGCATGTTAACATGGGTGAAGCAGCATTTTAAGTGGCAGCATCCTCCAGTCTGCTTATAATTTTATGATCCTTTTTTCCTTGGTATTTTTGATGCTTCTTAAATTACACAGCCTGTCAATGACTAGCAGGTTGTCTTCAGCAGGTGTTAATACAGCTATTCCAATGCAGAAGCTGGAGCTCAAAGAGCAGTATTGGCAGGTGATTATTCACAGGGAGAAGAAAAAAGACTCTTAGGAAAGAAACAGTGTCCAATTATTTGGTTGCAGCATGTGAGACTATATTTTGTAATAAAGTCTTAAACCTTTGTAAGTTTTCTTCCTTGGTTATGAAGCAGAAATTGGAACACATTTGAAAAGACCCAGGCCTGAAGAAGAGAGCAGAGAATGGACATACTCATGAGGAAGGGGAATTCCTGCCAAGGGTCGTGCTCACAGCAAGCAATGGCTTTTTTCTCCTCTATCACATATTCAAATTGCTGCAAACACCATTTGACTGAGGATTTTGCATAAGGCCATGTCCTTTGACTGATAGAGTCCAGGAACAGAAATAAAGCAGTCTTGGGACAGCATGGGAAGAAGGGGGCAGAAAAGGATAATGTGAAGGATACTTTAAATTACTTGGGTTTGAAATTGCCACTAAACTCAGCTTCTAACCTTAACACACTGCTGTGGCTGCTGGACACCGAGCTGGTCTGTGCTACTCAGCACAATAATGCTGCACTACCATCCAGTTTTTACCTGGATTTTAAAATGACAAGGGTTTTGGTATGCATGTGGCAACAATTCAGTTCTGCAGGCTCTCTCTACTCAGTCATTTCTCTCAGCAGCAGGAAAAACAGAAGCCAGCTAGAAAAAAAACCTGAGCAGGCAAGATGTGGAATTTTTAAGTCTGTAGTGTTTCAAACCACCCATCTGGAGGAATATCCAGCCTTGGATGGGAGATGTTACTCGGAAGGGAAAAGATTTTTTTGTTTAATTTTGGATCATTGACTTTGACACGGTTCATAAGTGGTTAAAACAGTCTGCAATTTGGCCACTGACTTTTTTTTCTTTTGTATACACAGTTTTATGTAAATAGAAAATAAACAGAAATGGGAGGTTGAGTTCATTTGAGTGCACACTTGGGCCATTTGTGAAATTAATGTTCACCACTAGAGGACTCTACAGCAATAGCTAATTGTCTTTTTTTTCACTTCTTTTTTTCCTCCCCCCACCTTTTTTTTTTCCTTTCACTTCATGCTCCCTCTGGTAATCCTTTCTCTGAAGACAAGAAATCTTGCTCCAAAAGCCCCAGGTGCCCTAGATTTTGAGACAAGTTCTCAGACAAGGCCAGTTTGAAGTCACTGAGCTTCTTGCCTTGTTTAACATAGAGAATAAATGATCCCATTTTCAAGAAAACAACCCACATGCTATCCTGCAGGGGCGTGCTAGGGGCCTCCTGGGAACACCTTTTCATTTCCTGCACTCACCCCTGCCAAAACAAAGGAGTTAGGGCTCATGGAGGTGGACAGCCCAGGGACACAGACTCCAGATCCTAGGAATGAGTAGGAGGCAGTGACACAGTGCTGGAACTGAGTCACAGCAAGGCTGTCTGTCCTCTTTCTCCTCCTAACACGATGCTGTCAGGACCCCTTCCCAGCTGGAGCTGCTTCCTCTGGAGTCCCTTGGCTCCCCTCAATACCCCCAAGCCAGAGAGCAGCCAAAAGGCTCCTTGTGCTCCCAGGTCACACTTCCTCTCTGCCTTTCTCAGATTCAAGGCATTGCAGAAAACTGGTCATTGATGGATAAATTAGTTTTAGAAGCATTTCTGGGCTTTTTCTTTTCCCTCTGAAATCTCTCAGAAGGAAGTCTGGGTCTAAAACACAGACATTTAAACTCCAGGCAGACAGCCAAAATCTGTGTCTTCTCTCAGACCATGAACACTGGGAAGCTTCACAGTGGGTCAGCAGCAGCCCTGCTTGGAGCCCCATGTGCTGATACACGAGGATGAGCTGGGACCAGCTCTCCAACTGTCCTTAGAAAGCTGAGACCTTGTCACATTTGCCATTTGTCATGTCCTTGAGCTTCAGCACTCTGGAGTCAGCTGAGTCCAAGGCTTGTGCTGGCAGGATGGCCCTATTTATCTCAATCTCACGGTGTGAGGACATCTCTCCTTCAACCAGGCTGCTGGCTCTCCCAGTCCTACCAGTTCACAGGGCAAAGAACAGTAGGAGAATGGCAGCTCTGGCACCTTAGACATTTCATCCTTCACCACAGGAAGGTAATACTAGAGAATGGTTCCTTGGACCACCTCTAAGGAAAACAGGGACAGCCATGCATCCACCTGCATTGCACAGGAAGACCTGACTCATGCAGCTCACTGCCAAGAGCTTGGTTTGTGCCATCTCCTGGAGAGAGCAGCACCTCTGCCCTTGGCTACCCTGATTTCTGTGACTGTGGACACCTGCAATGGGTGCCTTTCACCAAAACCTGCTGCCAGTGCTCTCCCCACGACACACCATGGAGATGCAGTGCTTGGGAGCAGCCCAGCTGCAGGTCAGCGTGTACAAGAGCACAGCCACTACTTGCACCACTGGAGAAGTGGAAATAAATCTGCTGTCCGTGAGCTACAGACAGTCAGCAAATCTCCAAGCTTTCTCTCAAAGAGACATCATGGGGGTCATGATGTTTAATGGGATACAGAGCACACTCACAGCAAATGGGAGGCTATTCAGAGCCAGACAGCCAAGCCCGTGGATCAAAACTGTGGTGGGGGTGGGTGAGGCACAGCAATCCCTGGAATGAGTGATCAGGGTCGGCAGCTTCATCATCTGCAGCTACATTCTTGGTCAGGAGAACCATTTTCACTTCTAGTTTCTCAAAAGTTTGTGCCAGATCAGGACTAACATCCCTTTAAAGCACAATGGTGCTGAAGGCAGAAGTGGTTTAGGATACTCTTATGTTTCTCTTCACCACTCTGGAGTTGCTGAAGGTTGCCTCAGTGCCAAGAAAACTCTTCCCTTTACTGCATCTCTAAGTCACTTGTTCTAAAATTCCTTTAATCTCCAGTGATTTTTTGGCAATGTTTGGAGAGCATTGTTTGGAATCAGCAATGATCCCTGATAATTAACATTTTTTAGGTGTAAGGGATATGGGTGTTGTTTAACCCATGTGGAACCTTTCAAGAGCTGTTGGAAGTAGGGCATGCAACCAGCAAAAGGGGGTCCCTGTTGGCACTGCCCGTGAGGTGCACGTTGTCTCAGGCACCTGGGGGGAACAGGAACATGAAGTGCCAAGGTGCACAGAGCATTCCCAGGAGCTAAGCTAGGACATGGAATCATGGAATAGCTTGGGTTGGAAGAGACCTTTAAAAATCACCAAGTCCAGCACACCCTGCCATGAGCAGGGACATCTTCCACGAGACCAGGCTGGTGAGATGAGCTGCTTTGAACCAGGCAGGGGAGAAAAAGGACATTAAAACAAGATGGGGGCTTGAAAGCAAAGCCTCAGCACAATGGGGATCTCTGCAGTGCTGGCACAATTGGCAGCTGGCGCCAGTCTCTTGGTGAAATGCTTGGCAGTCTTGTTTCACAAACAACTCTGATGGGTTCAGATTGAGGGGGTGCTTTGATACTCCAAAGAGAAGAGGCTGAAACAAGGACACAGAGCTCTGCCTGACTGCCTGCACCTCTGGAGGAAGCTGGCAGGGCTGAGGGAGGGAGGAGGGACAATGTCCTTACATACACAGGCACTGCACATCATGGGACTCCTTTTGTGCTTGAACACACTGCTGGAATGAACTAGGGGACATTTTCCACCATCCTCCTCTTCATGTTTCTATAGAGGGATCCTGTTTTTCATCTTTCTAACTCTTCTATCCCCATTTGCAGTACTTGCTATAAGATCTCAGCTACTCTTTAATCTTGTCACACCTCAGTGAGTCAGAGAGCTGCCAGATCTGATTCCAGTGTTAGGCTGGAATGATTTGCTTTGAAACTGAAAACAAAATCACTGACCACTTGCAAAGGAAATAAAACAAGTCTTTGACAACTACATTTTTATTTTGAGCGGCTTGGATGGATTTCAGCACAGGGAAAGTCTCTGGGATACCCTATTACATTATGTGCCAAATTTGGACTTGGCCCAGTGAGGATTTTTGATGATTTTGTAACTTCTTCCCTGTATTTTTCAGGATCATGTACACATGGCCATTGTCCTGGGGATGGGACACGGTTCCCTCTGAATGCCTAATTAAGCCCCGATTAGCATTTCTTCTAGGAGCAGATGCAGCTTTTCCAGCCCAACAAACAATGCCATCTGTTGTTCCCTGGCTGGAAGTTCCATCCCAAAGTGTGCTCTGCTTCTATATTTAATTGTGAAGTTTCCTGCTGCCAAAAAAAAGTGAGGTTGTTTAAATTTGGCATCAGGAGGAAAAGGTGGAGAGGGAGGGAGATTGGATTTATATTGTTACTGCAGGGAATGCTAAATTGGTTTAGTCTGACTGGCAGCTCTGCATCTTGCCCTCCTGTGCAGGACTAGCCAAAGGGTGAAACCTTCCATCAAGACTCCCACAACCACTTTGCACCCTCTCCTTGATGTCAGGGCTGCCTCTGCAGGGAGTCTTCAGCAGCTTTTCCTGCCTTTGATATTACCAGCTCCCTGGAGAGCTGAATTATGGGTGACAGCAAGGTCCTCAGGCACTGGCACTCAGCATTGTGCTGTGACCTTCTCTAGAGACTTTTGGCACTCACAAGAGAGGAAAGTGTTTGCAACCAACCTTGTCTCTGTTCCTGGCCCCAGGGAATTGCTGAATTTGCATGGCCTTGACCAACCTGCCATGACTGCCAATGAGGAAGCCAACTGGAGAACTGATTTTTGGGCATTTGTCAGCTGGCTTCTGGCTGGAGACCCACTAAACTAATTTCACACAGACCACTTAGCAGCCATTAGCTCGTTGTGGCATGACCTGTCATGGACTGGAAACAGTGACCTAGTGGAAAAACCACTAATTTTATTATTAAACCTAGTGGAGAGCAGGGTGTTGTAGGATGGGAATGTTCAGGGAAAAACAGAAATAGATGCAAGGAAGTCAGCGTGGTTTGTGGGCCAGATTTTATCCCTCCTGCTTTGATGAACATCACCTACTTAGTCAGCTACATCAGGAGATCCAGCTCCATGATATAAATGGGTAAGGCCAACTAGTGAATTCTGGCTAGGGTAAATCTTTTGACTCTCCATTTTTGGGAAAGTGAGGATTTAATAGGAACCAGGCAATTAGTGCTGATTTCTATAACAAACAGAATAGTTTTCTGTAGTCAAATCAAATGCTTAACTTTGCAAATGCTTACATTTTCCATCATAATGAATGTTATGCTAAACAAATATAGCCAAAGGGTAAATGCTATTATTTAAAACTTTGGGGTTGGTTTTTTTTTTCCCCCTAAATTTAAAAAAGTTTAACTCTGATGGTTCATGATGAGGGAAGAGATCTCAGTCAGCAGTTTTACAACTTATTCTCAAAATGCCAAGAAGTTGCAGAATCCTATCTCCCCAGCTGGCTGACATCAACTATGCATCACTTACATCAAACCATAAGCCAATGCAGAGAATGATTTGTTTAATAATGCAAGAGAGTTTCCCCTGTACACTGAAATCATAACCACAGCACTAGTCCCTCAAAAACCCTCAGGGATGCCTAAGGCCAGTACCATATGTAAGGAGCTGGTATTAACATTCATCATAGATTAAGCTTCTTTCCCCTACATACACCTCATTCTTAAATCCTCTTTAGGAAGAGATTTAAAAACATTTTTAAATGTCTGCCAGTTTTTTTTTCCTTTTCTGCTAAGCATTCCTATTGTGCTGCTCCTGCCTTCTCAGCTGTCCCTGCATCTCCTTCACAGCGAGGAGCAGGTTGCCAGTCTGTGCGTCTGGTGTGCCCATCACTGCCACCCATATCTGGCCTTCTGCTGCTGCCTTGGAACAAAAGCAAATATCCTAATCCCATCAGGCTGAGCATCTTAACACCAGATGTGTGCACTGCTGCAGCTCAGGATGTTTCCTGCAGAGTTTCCTGGGACTGCCCTCTGTTTAGCTCTGCCCCAGACAGAGCAGTGAGAGCTCCAGCTCAGAAGCTGGTGGGTGGAGATCAGTGATAGACATCACGGTTTTGAAGTGTCTTTTCAGGCAGAGTTTTGCAGGGAGCTCTCCTGAGCTTTGTGTGCCCCTAGGACAGGCAGCTGCCAGAATTCTGCCTGCCAGGTTGCAGACGACAGTCTGGGTTCACACACAGCTTCCTCTGACAGCATTTGCCTTTTGTAGTAACACTCTGAAAATGGCTTGGAATTAAGAAATGTGACCTTGATTTTCTCCCCGGCTCCTTCATACTCGAGAACAGCTGGGTGGAACGCAGCAGGAATAGGGAAAATCAATTTTGTCTTTTATGGTTTTGTTGTTTTACAGATGTATTCAGGATGCTACCACACCCACCTATTGCACAAATCCCTGTTGTCTTCCTGAGCAGCTCATTAAAGTTATTAGCAGGCTCCCAGACTGTTTTCAGCCTCCTCAAAGAGTAGCTGGGCTTGTGGCTGGAAAGGCAGCAGCACCCTAAGAGTTAAACTGCAATGACCTGGAACAACACAGATCAAAAAAAAACCAGGAATTCGATACAGTTCAACATCTTCAGTGTACTTTGTTATTTACCATGCACAGCCTGTGCCAGCTGTAGCTGACCTGTCTCAAGCTGTGAAGAAAGGACTGTATTTTGTACTTATGGGAACTTCTGTTTCAATATATCCCCATAGCAGCAACCTTCCAACCTCCTCCCATGCCCACACCGTGCAAAATTGATGATGCAGGCAGCACTTCAATGGAGTCACCACTGCTTGTCACCGGGACAAGCAGTGGCAAGTAACTTCAGTGGGCAAGCTGGGAAGATTTCCTTCACTGGGTTGGAAGGAGCAACCCTCAAACAGTACATCCCTAAGTATATGGGAGTTTCAGCACATTTTGGATATTCCCATCCAGCCATTATCCGGGGAGATACACTTAACAGAGCTGTTAGTTTTTCACTTGTCTCTTATTACTGAACATTTGTGACTGTGTATAGGGAGTAGGGCCCTGGAGAAATGGGGTCGTGGGAGAAGATACTGAACAGCTCTTCCCTGCCTCCTCTGTGTATTTAAAATTTGTGAAACCAAAGCCCCAGGGAAGGCACAGCCACTCGCAGTGAAATTATTCCACAGGGCAGGTCCGCAGTTACCTGCTGTGCCTCACTCCAGAGCAGGGGTTGGAAAACACGGGTGGGATCAGAGGCACTGCTGCTTCCAGCTGCTCTTGTGTTACGCGAAAATGTTATTGCTTTGAAAAATGTTGTTGTTTCTAAATGAGCGGGGTTTTTTTCCAGCTTCAGCCCACATTGCCACGTCCCCCCCGCTCCTTCCAGATGACGGCACCGAGCCGCGGGTGGTCCCCGCGCGGGGCACGGCCCCGGCCGGTCTCTGTCCGACCCCGGGCTCCCCGCAGGCAGCGGGTGGGCCTGCTGACCTTCACATCCCCCACGCACCGAAATTCTGCTGAGCCCGGCCATTTCCACATCTGCCTGAATTTCAGCCGGGTTTTGCTGACTTTCCCTGTGCCGCCACCGGCGCGGGCGTGCCGTGGGCGAGCGAGCGAGTGACACGCAGGGACATCGCTCCGCGGGGCGCCCATCCTGCGGGACACGCGGGGGGCCCGGCGGCGCGCTGGCTGCGGGGGCCAGAGCCGGGGCACAGGGGGACGGGTTCCTGCCAGGGCTGCCTCCACAGGGCAGCGAAGCGCAGCGCGGGCCGTTCCCCCGGGGAGCCCCGCAGCAACCGGAGCGGGGCCCGCACCGAGCGGCCGCAGCTCGCCAGGGCCGGCCCGGCGGAAGGCGGCCCTCAGAGCTGGGACCGACGACTCGGCTCGCCCCACCCACAAACCGCCCTCCCGCCCTCCTATTGGTCGCTTCCCTCACAGGGGGCGTGGCGGAATTACACGTCACGGAAAGAGCGCTCGCTGATTGGTGAAAGTGGCGGCGGGCGGCCCCGCCCCCGCGGTCCCACGCGCGGCCGGGCCCGCCCGGCGGGTACATTGTGCGCGGGGCCGCGCCGGGCCCGCTCCGCGCTCCAGCCCCGATCTCTGCGTCCCTGCCACCCCGCGCTGGGGGCTTCGCTGCTCACGGGGATTTCGGCTCGGCCAAGCGACGGTGAGTGTTTTCCCCCCAGATCTGAGCAGATCCCCTCCGGGCACTGGGCTTGCCGGGGTTCTGAGCCGCGGGGGCGGGGATGTGCCGGCCCCCGACGGGAGGGACCCTGCGTGCTGCCCCCGGTACCGGCCCGGGGCTCGCTGGTGTTTTGGAGCATTGTGTTCCGTAGGCAGGAAGCGGCAGAAAAAGGTATAGGGTGAAGAAGGTCTTTTCACTTATAAAGCAAAAAAAAAAAAAAAAAAATCAATAAATATTAAATCAGCTATTAATTTCATTAATTAGAAAGTCAGGTGACATTGCTTGTTGCTTTGTTTTTTTTTTCTCTCCTCTTTCGTCTCTATATATGTGTATCTCAAAACTGTGCTCCAAGGGACACAACTTCCATGGCCTCTGATGAAATCAGTATTAAATCAGTTTGAACAAGCCTGTCTAGAGAAGTGAGCAGGTTTGTGTGAGTGACTGAGCTGAGCTGACAGAGGAGAAAAATAGTTCTTCCTCCTCTTCCTGTCCTCACAGGCCCCTTTGCATTTAAAAAAGTTAAAAGCCTGTTTGGTAGTTGGGCTTCCTAAATTTGTTTTGTCTTTATTTTCTTTATCTCTCCACTTGTGATTGTTGGGGTAGGGGGCTTAGACCAGCCAGACCAGTGCTTGGAAAATCTGCCCTCAGCTTTGCATAGGCAGACAGCTGAATGTCTCATACTATTCCAGTGGAGAGTCCAAGTGTCATGACTGCTCTGTTTTCCTTTCCTGGCAATCTCTGCCTGTGTTCTCTTGTGATCTGCTGGAGTGATTTCCTCAGCCAGGGTGCTGTGGGATTTTGTAGCCTTCCTCCAAACGTACCTCTTCCTCTCCAGGACAGATCCAGCACCACAAGAAAACAACAAGCAGCTCTGCAACCTTTGTACTTTGACAATTTCCCTTGTTTTTCCTTCTTCCTTCCTGCATCTTGTGACACTTGTTTTTATTGAAGTTACCTTAGGAGCAACCCGAGATGTGTAACACAGCCCATGTGTTCTGGTGGTGGCCAGCTGCTGTTGGCTCAGCTGCCCTGGTGACAGTCTCCGTCCAGAGTTCTGAGCTCTCTGCTTTCTCGTCTCTGCTCCTGAGTTCTCCTCTGTGTTCTGCTTTCTGTCCATCTCTCAAACAGTCTGGCTCCTTAATGCTATAGGATCCTTTCTGGGGCCTCTCTGTTTTCCTGTCCTGTTTTCTGCTGCGAATCAAATCTTATCTGAAAACATATTTTGTCTCTTTTGTGTCTTTAACCCCAGCCATCTGCTCTGGCTTATCTTTGTGATAAGCCCAAGTAAAGCACTTGGGGAGGAGGCTTAGGTGGAAGTCTGCTCTGCAGCAGGAAGGTGTGGGGTGGCACAAGATTCTCAAAAGCAGAGTGAAAATTGCTGCAGAATTGCACCATAATGTGGAGATGGGAGACTGTAAGCAGCTTCAGCACTGAAGAACTTAAATTTGCCATTCCTTTCTTGTTAATTTTCTCAAGTATTTGAGGATTGTTATCTGAAGTCCTCCTGCCTCAGCATGTGTGCAGAGTGTGGTATCCTCTCGTGCTGTGTTTGGGGCAGGCTCAAGTAACTCAAGCAGGGAGGTTGGTGTCTCAGATGTGCTTTTGAGTTCAGGCCAGTTGAAGATGGTTTGACTGAATGAACAAGGCAAAATAAATTTGTGAAGGCAACAGCTTGGGGACAGATGACAAGATATTGCATAACATGTATTCCAAGTGTGTGAAAATGAGCATGAGTCTGATCCATAAGGTGGTTATTCTGGCTCTGGAGGGAGTGCTGGACATGGTCTGGTATGGAGATAACGTGTGTGTGTGCACGCATATCTGTGTGTACATATGCACATGTGAATTATGATAGCATTTTTGTTCCTATGGCAGTGACCAATCGTTTTCAAAGTCTGTAGGAGTTCAGGTCCTTCTTAGCAGACAGGGGAAGTTTTAGGCAATGTTTAGGAGGTGGAGGAGTGAAACAGGAAGGGCAGGATGTGGCCATCCGTGGAGGTGGGGGAGGACAGGCAGGGTTGCGAGGTGCGGATGGAGATGGCAGCATTACAAAAGAGCATTGAGCAGTGCCTTGGCTTGGCCCTGAGCAGGTGGGGCAGGACAGGCAGAGCTGGCCCAGGGTGTCCGTGGCAGCCACGCTGTGCTCAGGGTCTGTGGAAGGGGCAGCTTTGGAGCCCTGTCAGCACTAGACAGGAGGGCTGGATTTACGCCCCTCTTCCACCTGCTGTAGTTGAATTGCAGTGAGTGGAGCTGGCATTGCTGAAAGCAGTGGGTGCAGGGATGCTGGCTGGGAAGCATTTAGCTGTAACAAGCCACCCCAAGCCCCCTGGCCTGACCTTTAACCACCATCACATCGCTCTGTCTTGGCTTATCAGCTTTATATCCCCGCAGTGACTATTAGTATCACTCCAGCCAGAAAAGACAGCTCTGTCTTTCCCCCATTACTTGAGCCTGGGAATGCTGCATGTCCCATAACCACTGTCTACTTGCTGACCATTAGGCTTTGCAAAGACTACCAGTTTTATATGATAGCCTGTCACATTGTGGTGAGGCAAATTTATTACTGTACCACACTGGCAATCACTCTGGTCTGCTTGCAGTGTGTGCAGGATGCCTGGGGCAGGCTGGGCTGCTGCAGGGATGCCACAGTGGTGCAGAACTTGCAAGCTGAATGCATGGTTTGATGCTGTGTGAGTACCAAAACGGAAAAATCAGAGGTTTTTTGTTCCTTCTGTCCAGAGCCAGAGGGCAATAAGCAATGCCCTGTCTTGCAGCCCCAGGTCCTTCAATATCTGTCAATGCTTTGCAATCCAGTTGGGAATGGAAGTCCCCCGTACCCAGCAGCAGGAGGGGCTAATCCATTCAGGAGGCGTGAGGGCCTCCCATCTCCATGGCTCTGAACTCCAGCCAGAATTGCAAATGAGCAAACCAAACCTGGCAGTTGTACCATGATCTCCTGCCTGGCAGGGGAGTGGGGAAGGCAAAACAAAACCCCAGCTTAACTGGCCAGGCCCAAAATTGAAATCCTGCCCTGACAGCAGGCAGGCAGACAGACCTGTTTGGTGTGAGCATCCGTGACAGGGCTTTTGGTCAGCCAGACCACTGGAGCACTCAGCTCTGCCAGCCTCAGAGCTGGGAGAGTGGGAGGATCTGAATAAGATCTCTGGAGTCAGCAGCTGCTGTGGTTATTCTGGCATTAATTTGATGTATACCACATCTCATCTCCTAAACTCTCCCTGGGAAGTGGCATGTGGTTCCTCTGTGTTTGAAGTACCAAAGGCCTTTTGCCTTTGCAGCACATTAGCAAGTTTGGCTTGCTTGAAAAGGACTTTATCCTGCCCAGATGGGGCTGGGGTAGGTACTGCAATTAAGTAGACTGTTCCCATTCTGAAACCTTTTTGGTATAATTTGGAAGAGGGGATTGTGAACTCGCTTGCCTCCTCTGCAGCCCCCCATTCACCTTGCAAAGCGCCTGTGATTGATCTGGCAGAATGGGGTGTATTCACAAGCAGAGCTGGAGGGCAGCGGGAAGGACAAAACCCCACCACAGGCTCTGAAATGAATCACAGGCTCTGAAAAGATCCGCTGGGGTTACGGCGTAGCAGTGAAAAGCTATTGTCTGGAGCCTGGACTGTGGCTAAAAGCATTATTTATCCCAATTTGGGTAGTGGTTGTAGGAGGGCGTGGTATTCCCAGGAACAGCAAAGCTAGTGTGCTTAGTGGTGAACATAAACTTTATTTGATTGTGTCACAGGTAGCTCAAGAAGCTTTTTGGATATCTCAGCTGCAGAGTAGCAAGTCCAGTACCTGATTTGCAAATAGAACTGCATGAATTGCATGCAAAGAGGATTTCCTAGAGGTATTTTTATTGGGGTTGGAGCACAGTTTCCTTTGACTCAAATGAGTGCATGCCATAGATTTGAGGCACTACAGCTCCTTTTACCAGTGCTTTTGTGAGGCAAAACAAGAATCTCACTAATTGGTTCAGCTTGGCAATAATGTTCTGATTTTCTCTCAAGTAAATGGCATTTAGTAAATTCTTGTGGTGGCTGTAGGCTCAGAGTGGGGCATGGGTTTCAAGGGAGGAGTGGTGGGTACTGCTGAGGATGGGATATGAGAATATGAGTGGGATATGAAACTCAGACTGAGTTTCTGAGACTGAATTTCAGAATGTTCAGATATGTACCCGGATCTTCTCCAGACAATCTGATTCCTGGAGCCTACAGAATTGGGCTTGGAAAACCTCCCAGTTTCTGTCTGAGCCAACAGAAGGAGCCTTTCACATGGTCTCTCTGTTTTCTGTCTAGGATGTGCAGGCTAGACTAGGAAGTGAGAAAATGAGAAGAAATGATAAGGATGCTTCCCATTCTCAAAGGTTGGGGCAGGATCAAAAATTCTGCACTGGGGGGATGGAGTCAGCTGCCTTTCCTTTGTTTGCCTATTTGCAAATCTGGTGAAACATCAAGAGTTTGTCAGGAAGGGTAAATCCAGAGTGATACCCTCTGATTCACAGCAGTTATGTTGTCTGAATTCCAGCCTGCAAAATCCCAGTTGCATCTTTGCTGTGTTAGTCATCCTGAAGAGAACAGGAACAAATTTGGCTGACACAGGCAAACCACTAAATTCACTGGAATGGTTGGAGATGAACCCAACCTGTAAGGGAGCAAAGTCTGCATGCAGGCACACTGTGGGCAGAGCAGAGGGCATGCCTGGGAGATGATGTAGTGAAGGTCCCGTGCTGCCCACCTGGCAGCAGCCCAGGCTCCACACTCAGCAAGTGTGGTGCTGCACTAAATGCCAGGTGCAATTTTAATTCCTTTCATCTCAAGCACTCTTGACAGAAGAGCATTATTAGTGTTGAGCATTTCAAGCAGCTCCAAGCTGTGTACCTGATAGTCTGTTGTGTTATGCAAGGACAGGAAAATCATCAGAAAACATCTTCACATTTGTTCCTTCCCCTTTCTTGTTTTTTATGTCTCTCCCCCACCATCCTTTCCTGTTTTCTTTTGGTTTTTTCTGCTTTTGAAGCTCAAGCTGCCTCTGAGTACGTGAATGCCTGCATGTAACAGATCCCCTTGCTCAAACCTTTTGATGGTCTCCAGTGCTGGGAAATTGCATCTGAAACACAGCTGTATCTGGCTCTGTGTTTGACAGCGTGTTGCCTCACTGCTCTTTCTCCTAAGCAGTTTTGCAAGGAGCTCTTCCCTGTGAAGACAACACAGTAGGTGACTTTTCTATTTCTACTTTGCTACTCTCTGCAGTAAAAAGGGAGAAATTGGTTCTATAGCAGTAATTTTGGCCTGGGATAATGCTGCTGGTCTAAGCACCAGGTGGTGGAATCCATGAGAGCACTGGAAAGGTACAGATATTTGGGATGAGGGAGCAGGCACATTACTAATTAAAAGAGAATTGATGCCACCGCTTTCAGAGAGAAGTTAAACTTTGACTGAGTTCAAGACAGTGTTTCACCTGACAGGGTTGATATTGTGAGATGTGGAGCAAATAAAGATGAACCTTATGCCTGCTGTCTCTGGCCGTTCCAGGTGGGTCTGGTCTGATTTGGAAGGAGTGTCTGTATGTTGTAGTACAGCCCATGCATACAGGGCCCATATGGCTTCTTGGGAATTAAACTCTGCTGTAGTTTGAGCAGCTTCATCTAGGTCTTCTGAGCTGAGCTAGCAAGGAACCTTCCTGCTTATTTATTTACTTATTTACAGCTTTAAATAGTTCATCGTTGAGTGGATTAAAAAGAAATGTGTTCTGCTTGCTGCTTCTCTCATGGGCGAAACAGAAAGTGCCAGTTTTGGATCATGGGATTTGGGGTCTTTGTTGGTGTTTAGCCAGCCTTATGATCTTGGGAGAGCATTCATAAATCCTGTGGTTTTGCTCTTCTAAGCAGAATTTATTCTTGATTCCCTGAAGTCCCACTGGGGAGCATATTAATCACTCTCAAATCTTGTCCTCTTGAAAGCAAGCAGGATCTCAGCTGGTGATTCCCTGCAGGTAGTTAATGAAATTGGAGATTTGTGGAGAGCTCCTTGGTTTGAGATTGAGGGGGAACCCCAAGCCTGGCTAATTATAGTTCATGTATCAATAGCCTTCCTGAGCTGTCCTCTCATATGCAGTTCTTTTGTGACTGGGGACAGGGCCTGATACAGCTTCAAAGTATCTGTGTAAGAGGCACTTGGATTTTTGAAGAGGTGGTAGAGTGTCTCCTGAGGTTCTCCTAAAGGACCATTCCAGCAGGGCTCTGGAAGGGTGACCCATCATCCTGTGAGGGAAAGTCCTCTCTGGAGTGTGATTTGTAGGAAGCAAAAGGCACCCGGACAGGAGAGCTGTGGTTCTTCATGTGGGGAGTTTGGCCAGCTCTCTGCTTTTGTTTTTCCCCTTGTTCTCTTTGCAAGCTTTGTCCTGTCCAGAGAGACTGCTGGGGCGTTTTCTTCATGAGCTGAGATTTGAGGGGTCTTTTTTTCTTGAGCCAACTCCTTCCCTCTTTCAGGATTGCTGTCTGCCCTGTCTGGATGAGGGGAAGGATTTTCAAAGCAACCTTATCTTGCTCTGCTGGAAAAAACCTGTCTTTCCCATCCTGGCTGCACAAAGGCTGCAGACAGCCAGGGGAATACTTCAGCCAGCAGACAGCATTGGATAGCTGTCAAAAAGCTGATGCCCCTCTGCCCTCATCCATATGGAAGAAGGATTATTATCTGCCTCTGTGTGCAGTAAGATCCCTTTAAAAGGTTATGCAGTAGATACTTATTTTTTAAATAACTGCCTTTCAAGGGAAAAGAAATGAATGCAGCGTGGAGAAATTCAAACCCCAGTTTGTTCAGGTCGTGCCTTCTGCTGTTCCCATTGACATGGCTGTTCCACAGCAGCTTCCTGCATGATGGAAGATACAGCTGGGAGCTCTGATAACCCCCAGGCTCTCACAGAGCAGGTGGGATCATGGCAAGGGCCACTGACAGGTTGCTTTGTGTGAAGTACTCCTCAAGAGTGGTTCTGCTTTTTCTCTTTAGCTCAGTAGTTGGGTGAGGGAGCAAGGAGTGTGGTAGGGCCCAAGTTGTGCTCTGCATGCATCTGCTTCAGAAAAGTGCACGTGTCACAGGTCCAGCCTGCTCGTGGCTGAAGTTAAACATGGCTCAAATCGAAGCGCTTCTGTGCACATCGTGAAATTGTAGAAGACACTTTGCCTACAGGCTTCTGAGGTTTGTCAGCTGCTACATTTTGGAAGAAACCTGCCAGATGAAGAAGCTGCTGCCTGCAGTTTCTGTTTGTCTGATATGGGTGAGATGATGCCAAGGTCTCTGGTAGACTGAAGCATGCAGTGAGGGGAGGTTATGAGGGGAAGGATTAGTGTCTGCCACTTTTCTGCTTATGCCCAGCTATGGCAGGATCCAAGAAGCCCTCAGAAAAAGCTGTTTGGGTGTTACTGAAAACCACAAGCAAGGCTTTCTGGTGAGATGGCTGCACCCCAGAGTTCAGGGGCTGCTTTAGTTTCAATTTAATGGTCTGTCTAGCCCTGCTTGTCTGTGACTGGTGACAGCCAGTGTCATAACCCCACTCAGGAGAGGCCAAGTGAAGGGGCTGTCACTGTGGCCTCTTCAGCTTTCAGAATTCCAGCTGTGCTGGGAGTCAGTTGGTGCCTGTAGTGAACATGATAGAAAGAGCAGTGCTGGGAACTGGACTGCCAATTTATTCCCTGGATATTTTTCAATAAATGTAAGATAGAAATATTATTTGCTTCCAAGTTCCCTGGGATAGATATTTGATGCTGGAAGCCTGAGATTTGAAATATATGTGTGTGTGTGTGTGTGCACATGTGTGGTATATGTATGTGTCCTTATGTGTATGTATATATAAAAAATGGCTTTGCTGCAGCTTTTATATAGACATTTCAATTTCTAAATGACCTGCTCCTTCCACTCTGACTAGGTGCTTTTAATCTTAGTGTCAGAAAAATCATTGCTGCCTTTCTGCAGTCTCTGTGTTTGTTTCCATAGCTATCCTATATAAATTGCTTCTTTTTTTTTTTTTTGTGCATAAGCAAATCAAAGGTTAACACTAAATAGTTGACCTGAGCTGTGAGAAAAGAAAGTCGTAGCAGTGGCAGGGTGGTTTCTGAGGTTGTAGGAATAGGAACCTAAATCAATAGCTTTTAGCAGGCTCATAAATGTTTCATTTGTATTCCTCACTTCGGCATTGACATGGGATTCCAAATAACCCCTTAAATTAGTGTTGTTCCTACGCTGGGTGGAGATGTTGGAAATGTTTCCTTCAGATGCACTTCATAGTGCTGTTCCATAATGGCATTTTCCTTCCCGTTTTGGAGCCCTGGTTCTGCCACCCTCCAGTCACGAGTGAAATGAGCTTATCAGCCTCTATCCCAGGCTGCCAGAGTTTGGGCCATGGATATGGACATATCCCACCTGACTACCCACATCAGTGTTCCACATCAGCCCTCACTCGGAGGCTGAGCAGGACTTGTGGCTGCTTGGGCAAGCTGTTGTTTCTGCATGGAGAAGCACAGAGACTTCTCCCTGGACTGTGACACAGCCCTGAGGAATGAGTGAGGCCTTGAGAAGACCAACCACAATAACTCTTGACAGCGGGTGGGGAAGGAGCAACATGCCCACAGCTGTTTGTCTAATTCAGACTCTCTTGGAGGTGCTGGAGAAGCAGGGGCAGGAAGCTCATGAGCAGAGCCTGAGTCAGGCAACTTATCTGGCCATCTGCCTCCTCCTGAGGTCATCCACCCATGGAGTGTGGGAGGGTTGAGCAGCTCCAGGTCACTGCCAGGTCAAGGCTGTGACCTGCCAGCAGCCTGGGAGTGTGGTGGCCATTCTCTCAGCATTTTGTGGTTTCCTCCAAGACCCCAGTGCTAGCCGGGGAGGACTGGGCTCGTCTGCGGATCTTGCGTTTGCAGGCTGGAGAGACCCTTGAGAAATCTCAGCTTGTGAAGAGCAAGTTAAAAAAAAAAACCATCCAACCAACATTAACAAAAAGAACCCATCTAAAAAGCCTTCCCCAACTGCCTTGTCTAAACAATTCAGTGACTGGAGTGAAGGTTGACCCCATTTTGATTTTTTTCAGGTTCATTTTTCAAACCTTGGGACAAGTTCTGTATTAACTTTCTCCTGTAAGAGAGGGCTGTGCATGTGTATCTGTCTGTCTGCTTTAGTTACATGGGAAGCAAAATACAGCTGGCTAAAGTATTTTGGAGTAAATTACTTGGATTTTATCATCTAGGTAGTATTAATTTGATTAGTCCAAAGGGGTTTTCTTCCACAGGCAAGGATTGGTATCAGGTAGCACTTAGTGAAATAGTAGCTAATAAAAGCCTTGTGTTTGATTCTGCCTGTCTGGTAAAAAAACATTATTTATGTCTTTCTTGTGTCTTATTCTGAATAGAATCTGTCCTGAAAAATGTTTAAGTCACATGAGGTGTCTGGTGAGTTTTGTAATCAAAAAGTGCAACAAATGGGTTTAGTAAAATCAGTTCAAACTTTTGGCTTCTGCTGGTAATTAAATATTTTGTAAATAAAACCTGTAGCAGTTGCTTTTCCTAAACCTGCAGTAATCTACATGAAAATCAGAAGCCAAACATAATTTTTGCTGAGCCAAGAACAGACCAATGCCCTTTATCCTGGATAGTCTGCTCTCTCTATACTGTTTTCTAAGGAAAAATAACTCCTCTGCGGTTTGCCAATACCCTCTGGGGGCTGTTGAAACAATCTACACCAACTTTGGGGTTTGATTGCCTCACTTTGTTGCTCCTTTGTTGAAACCAAAGCAGAATTTCCCCCTTCACCCCACTCTGCTTTCTCGCCCTGCTCAGTCTGAGTTAAATTGTTTGGAGGATGCAAGGGTGCAGGAGCAGCCACGGAGCAGGAGCCACAGGGATGTCACCTGGAGCTTTGAGATCCACTGGCAGTGTACCAGGGTTAGATAACTAATGCATGTGTTCTCCATGCTTTATATCAGTCAGGACAAGGGAATAAGTTTCTCCATTTGTCTCCCTGCAGGAAAGAGCTGTGCCACCATGTCCGTCAGCGTCCACGAGAACCGTAAATCCCGCACCAGCACCGGCTCCATGAACATCTTGCTTTTCCACAAGGCCTCCCACCCGGACTGCGTCCTGTCCCACCTGAACACCCTGCGCAAGCACTGCATGTTCACCGATGTCACCCTCTGGGCAGGGAACAGGTCCTTCCCGTGCCACCGGGCAGTGCTGGCTGCCTCCAGCAGGTACTTCGAGGCCATGTTCAGCAACGGCCTCCGGGAGAGCCTGGATGATGAGGTGAACTTCCATGACAGCCTCCACCCGGAGGTGCTGGAGCTGCTGCTGGACTTCGCTTACTCCTCTCGGATCATTATCAACGAGGAGAATGCTGAGTCCCTCCTGGAGGCTGGGGACATGCTGCAGTTCCACGATGTCCGAGATGCAGCGGCTGAGTTCCTGGAGAAGAACCTCTACCCTTCCAACTGCCTGGGCATGATGCTGCTCTCGGATGCTCATCAGTGCCGGCGGCTCTATGAGCTCTCCTGGAGGATGTGCCTGGTCAACTTTGAGACTGTTCACAAGAGTGAGGACTTCAACAATCTTTCCAAGGACACTTTGCTGGACCTCATCTCCAGTGATGAGCTGGAAATCGAGGATGAAGAAAAGGTCTTTAAGGCTGTCATGCAGTGGGTGAAATACGATCTGGATGAGCGGAAGGCTTATCTCCCAGAACTTCTGAGGAATGTTCGTCTGGCTTTGCTTCCTTCTGAATGCCTCAAGGAAGCCTTGGCTTGCGAGGACTTGATCATGGTGGATGAAAGGAACAAGCTTGTCCTGGATGAAGCTATTCAGTGCAAGAAGAAGATCCTTCAGAATGATGGGGTGGTCACCAGCCTCTGTGCCAGGCCTCGCAAAGCTGGGCACACCTTGCTGATCCTGGGAGGACAAACCTTCATGTGTGATAAGATCTACCAAGTGGATCACAAAGCAAAGGAAATAATTCCCAAAGCAGACCTGCCAAGTCCACGGAAGGAGTTTAGTGCCTGTGCCATTGGCTGCAAAGTGTACATCACTGGAGGCAGGGGCTCAGAGAACGGAGTCTCCAAAGATGTTTGGGTTTATGACACCGTGCATGAGGAATGGTCCAAAGCTGCCCCAATGTTAATCGCTCGGTTTGGGCATGGCTCAGCTGAATTGGAAAACTGCCTGTATGTGGTTGGTGGACACACTGCAGTAGCTGGAGTCTTCCCTGCGTCTCCTTCAGTTTCCTTGAAGCAAGTAGAGAAGTATGACCCCATATCCAACAAGTGGATGATGGTGGCTCCGTTGAGAGACGGAGTGAGCAATGCCGCGGTGGTGAGCGCCAGGCTGAAGCTCTTTGTCTTCGGTGGGACCAGCATCCACCGAGACATGGTGTCCAAAGTCCAGTGCTACGATCCGGCTGAGAACCGATGGATGATCAAAGCCGAGTGCCCGCAGCCCTGGCGCTACACGGCGGCCGCTGTCCTGGGCAGCCAGATTTTCATCATGGGAGGAGACACGGAGTTCACGGCAGCCTCCGCCTACCGCTTCGACTGCGAGACGGACCAGTGGACGCGCATCGGGGACATGACGGCCAAGCGCATGTCCTGCCACGCCCTGGCCTCGGGCAATAAACTCTATGTGGTAGGAGGGTACTTTGGCACTCAGAGGTGCAAAACGCTGGACTGCTATGACCCTATGTCAGACACATGGAACTGTATCACCACGGTGCCTTACTCGCTCATCCCCACAGCTTTTGTCAGCACCTGGAAGCACTTGCCCTCGTGATGAGGGGCAGGGCCTGGGGGCTTGTTTCCAGGAGGTCAGTGAAGGTAAGGAACTCCTCTTCTTAAATTAAAAATTACCCTCTTGCCTCAATTGTGTCTCCACACACCATGCTGAAGCCACAGGTGCTCATGAAGTAATTTTATGAGAAGGGAATGTTTAAAAGCGGGTTGTAGAGCCAGGAAAGAATAACCAGCTTAGCAGTGCTCTAGTCTAAGTCTAGATAGTTACAAGGGTTCTCTTATTTCCAGATGATCCTCCCAGTATCTTAAGAGATACATCTATGTAGATGGTTGGGGCTCCTCTCCCTCTGCTCCAAGGTAGCTGGATGCACCAGCCTCACCCTTCTGGTGGGGGCTGGATGGGCAGATGAGTCCACACCTGCTCTCACCATGGAATACATCATGTTCCCATGCAGTTAAGGGAGTTAAGGTTCCTAAAAACACTTGTGACTCCTGAGAGATACCAGGGCAACAAGTGCTTTGGAATGTCTTAGTAGTTTGATATTTTTGCTGATTTTCTGGGTGATGTATTTAGAACTGATGAATATGTAGGCAAGTGACCCTCGGAATGCCAGCAAATCCTGGTTCTCTTTTTATGCTCTCTATTTACATTTCAGTGGGTAGCAGAAGCAAAAGCGCAGAAGCCATGGTGCATTTGATGGTCTTGGTGTTTATTTATCATCCAAACAGTTGCTTGTTAAATCAGTACTTCTGAGACTTCTGTGTCAGACTTGAGTGGGAGGGAAGGGGTTTTGTAACCAGAAGAAGAATGTGTTTATCAGTGTTTCGGGTTGTGTGAGAATAAGAAAGTTGGTGGAAACCCATGATGTTGTGTCTCATTCTGGCGCTCTGGTTTTCTCTTGCTCAGGAAAGGTGCTCCTGCAGTGCCCCTGGGACAAGGTTTCTGGTTCCTCCTCTCTCCTCCCCAGTGGGGTGTTTTGTTGCTGTTCTGGTTGTCAGTGTGGCTCCATAGGGCTCTGCATGTCCTCACCAACCTGTGCTGAGATGCAGCTGGCCTGGCAAAGCCCAAAAATTCTTCTCAACTTGTATTGTGAAAGCAGATAGTGATACAGGCAGCACTTAGATAGCATCACCTTCCCAGGAAGTCACTAACACCTCTGCTAGCTCAGTGTGCAGGTTTCTCAGGGCCAACAGCACACACAGCCCTGCTTTGGTGGTTGCAGCCTACATCCCAGCCAGCTGAAGGAGCTGGGAAACCCTCACTATGGGTGTGGGATTGACAAGCTTCACTTACAGTTTTATTTGGAAAGTGGGGACTGTGGGGAGGGAAATTCTTCCTCAGACTCATCAAAATCCACTTCACTTAATGCAGGCAAGAAGGAATGCTGCCCAAACCCTCTAACACCCTCTCACTTCCCTGCTTTCCACTTGGTGTGGTTGGTGCGCCTGGGAATCGCCCAGCGGGTGAAATTGCTGGCACCTCCCAGTGATCATCTTTTTTGATGCCAGATGGAAAGCAAGGAGGAGTTCCTGGCACCTCAGCCAGGGATTAGCCCAACTTGACCACCTGCTTTTCTCAGGTGGGAAAAAAATCACCCAGGGCATTACTCTGGCCTTTGTGAAACAGCTGGTTTTTAACATGGGTTGGACCACCATGAGGACAGGGCAAGAGTGGAAAGGGTTAAAATGAGACCTTAAAGTGTTCTCAATACTGTAAGATAATGGCCTTTCCAAATTCTCCTCCTCAGGCGTTGCCTAGCATCTGTCACAGTGGCTCAGTAATCTAATTAACTGTCACTCGGCTATTAAATATTGCAGTGAAGACTGTGAGGACTCCATCATTTTCAGCTCAGGTCAATGGGGCCTCCCTTTAAGAGCCATCCTAGAGCTGACAGTTAATTTTCTCTGGTAGCAGATGTGTCTGAATATTAAAGCTCAACACCAGCCACATGGCTGGGAGTAGGAGTAGGGGGTAGTTTGAGGTGGGAGTTGATTCCTCAGCCACTGAATAAGAAACAGTCATCAAAGTCACAGTGATGTTATTTTCCTTTTTCCTCCCTACTGTTTTTGGGTTGTTCAGACCTAGTAAATAGCTTTGTGGGGGTTGTATTGATACTTCTTTCCCCCCTGTAATTGGGAGCCTGACACAAGCACAGAAAACTAGAAACTGCAAATAAAACTGGTGAAAAGTCACTGTGTGAGGGTTTTATGTGCTTTTTTGGCTCTGCCTCCAGTCTTCGGTTAAAAGAACTATTTAAAATACATGCAAGCTCTTGCCAGAAAGAATGTCTGTCCACGTGGTTTTTGTAGAGTGGGGTTTTTTTGTTTTTTTGTTTTTTTTTTTTTTTTGGTTTTTTTTTTTTCAGTAAGTTTTGTTTCATTTAGTGAGTGAATATCCCTGGTGTGGACATGCTGCCCACACTGCAGCCAGCCACATCCCATGTGCCTGCCTTGTCTGTCCTGGCTATGCAAAAACTGGGCTTGGGAGCTGGGGTAATTTGCTGTAGGATCCTATGATCCAGTTCACCCCATTGTCCTATTGCAGGTCTGGCCGAGGGGTTTTCTGGTTTGCAGCTCCCACCATGGAAAGGTCACTGCTCAAGCACCTGATTTGGTCCTTATGGGATCCTTCTTCAAGTAGGGATGCCCAGAAGGCAGGCTGGCCAGCACCTGCCCAGTTTCCTATGGAACTGCCTGTCCTCACCTGGAAAAACTCAGGAGCAGCCACCCCTCAGAGCAGAGCAAGGTGGGCTGGTGGAAAAAGACCTGGGCAATCACATGGCAGGAGACAGTACTTTGTCCTCATGGCAAAAACAACCTCCTGTCCATAAACTGGTCCCTGAAAACCAAATAGCCTGTCCTTGACAAATGTTGGTCATAAACCACCCAGCCTGCTTTTCCCGTGAAGCATAAAACTGATCAGCTGGAAATGCTTCCTCGAGGGCATGGCCTTCGTCCTTCCCAGACAGAGCAGGGACACGTTTCAGCAGAGGTCCCAGCCCTGCTGCCAAGGAGGCCGTGTGACATTAATTTAGTGCTTATTGCCCACAGTTAATTCCAGGGATCAAGTGTGATTAGCAGTATGAAATGTGAAAGCCTCATCCCCTCCCACCCGAGGTGCTGGAGCCATAGGGGAGGCAAAACATGACAAATGAGCACTGGGCTGATAAAGACTCTGTGTTGATAAGGACCAGCACAGCCCAGCCCAGGGGAGGGTGGTGGGTGGTTTGTCACAGAGCTGTGCAGAGACAGTTGATGGGGACAACTCAACCCCTCCCCAGAGGTGACTTCAGGCAGCACCAAGAACAGGTTCTCCAAGCTGCCTGTCTCCACATTAAAGTGGCTTCTCCACACTATCTGTCCTGTGTGACACTCTCATTTTCATAGGGCAGAGTCACAGATGGGTGTGATTTCAGATTTTATGGTCCAGCCAGGGAAGGTGAATTGGAAAGGGGAGTCACTGCATCCCTCTGTGCTGCCTCCTGAGCCTCAAATGCTCTCCGGAGGTGGAGATGTTGGAGTTCCCATCTCCAAACAAACAGGACAAGCCAAACCCTGTAGCATCAAGGAGCCAGGTCTTCCCCTGCCCAGAAGTTTCTAATCAGATGCTTTTTAGTTCTTACAGAACCCTCCTCACAGTGTTCACTGTAGGGAGCAGAGGCTGGTGGCTGGGCACTGCTCAGGGACTGATTCCTGGGGCACATCAGAAGCTCAGAGCTGATTTTTTGGTTTCCACTGGAGCTCTTTGATGTGTGCTTAGTTCCTGTGAGGGCAGAGGGTGGCACCAGCAGCTGGTGCCTGCCTTTGCTGGGCACTGAGTGGCTGAGGCTGAAGGGTTTTGAGGCTGTTCTGGCACCTGAAATCTGAACTTTGGCCCCAGAGCTCCTGCAAAGATTTAGGCCGCGTGCCAGGCCCTGACCTGTATTCCAACACTGCACTCACACTAGGAATTGGGTCAGTTCCATGGTTTTTCCTGGTTATTATATTTCCTGGTTATTATATTACAGCTTAGATAACAAGCCTTTTGCAAAGACACTTTTACAGCTGCCTGGTGTGGCTCCCACGTGCTTTCACCTTGCAGCATGCATCATTCCCAGCTCCATCCACGAAGCCCTGCTCACAGAAAGGCACCTTCCCATGCCAAGACCTATGTACCTGCAAAGAACAGCCCAAAAAAAAAACCTCAGGATATCTCCTGGCTCCTAGAGGCTGCTGCTCACCTGTGTGCTGCTGGGATGGGTGGTTGCTTGCAACCTGCTGGAATTCCTGGAACCGAGTCACAGCTGGTTTCTCCCGGTGGCTCCTAGGGAAATCCATTTGCATGTGTATAATAGGGAGGCCGGATAAACAGGGATTGCAGTTTTTCTGCCGCTGCTGCTCTTTCCATGTGGCTGGTTGTCTCTGAAGCCAGTTTATCAGGCAGTGTTGGAAGGGAGTGGCTGGCCTGGGGAGGAAAGTCGATGAAAATCAGGCTTTTCCTAACCCTGGGCAGATGGAAACATGTGCAGTCTGAGATTGGCCCCAGACTGTATTAATCAACCCCTTGGAAATGTCAGTGATACAGATGTTTTTGGAGGAACCTGTGGAAAAAGAGAAAAAGGGTCTTTTTGTTTTGTCTGTTCCAGTTTTTGGGCCCTCCTCTCTGTCCTAAAAAAAAAAAAAAAAAAGAGAGTGAAAACTTATCCCTCAATTTTTCATTCCCTTATCATGTCCACTGAAGTTTGCTACCTGGCTCTGAGCCCTCCCCAGCTGAAGACCCCCTCTCCTGTCCTGCACAAGAAAAGGACACCCCAATTCCTAAAGAAACCAGCTGCTTTCCACCTCCACCCACCTCAGGGAGTCGGGGTGGGGGTTACCCCAGTGAGTGCCCTGTGTGGGCTGAGCTGAGCATCACACCAGTTAATGAGCTTTCTCTTTCCTTCCCCAGATACCAGAGTCACATCCATGTCCCCTCTCTTGCGTCTGGAGCCAACACAGTGACTGAGAGCCTCCTGTCCTCCCGCACAGGACTCCGAGGCAACTTCCACATCCCTTCCTGACACCAGGAGTGGGAGGCACAGCTGAAGCCCCACCGCCAGCATCACACCAGGGGGTCACCAAGGGCTACCCAGCCCCACTGGTCACTGGCCACTGTGCAGGGAATGGAGCCGAGAGCACTGCCTTGCTGGGCTGGGCACAGGGATGGCTTTGTGGGCTCCTCTGGACCAATAGGGCTGTGGAGGTGGAGGCTGCATCCCTCAGCAAACATGGCTGGGTAGCCCTTTTTGTTACTCAGCTGGGGGGGTTAAGAGATATTAATATGTTTTTCTCTAAGGCAGTGAACTTGCTGTTGGCAGTGCTTGCTGCTTGGGTGACTTGGAAGTGTTTGGTAAAGGGAATAAGGTGGGAGCATCTGGCTCTCCCCATCCTCTGGTCATTTCATAGAGACAAAGGCTATTGAAATATTAAAACATAGGAGCTTGGGATGGCTGCCAGCAGCACCACGTACTGTGACAAAACAGGGCAGATGCCTTTTGGTTTGTACTTTGGGCCTTTTAAATTTTTTCCCCCTCTTTCCTTTGCTCTGATTTGGTCAGAGGCCGGGTAGCTCCCCACACACAGCTGCTGGGAAGAGCAGAGGGCTCTGTTAGTGTGCCAAGGCAGCAGCACCACTGCCGAGATATTCCCCAGATAAAGCCCACTGCATGCTCAGAGCCGGTCTGCTGAGCTTCCCTGCGCGTGGGTGAGGCTCTCATTAGCAAAGGAGCAGAAAAAGGGGTGCAGTGGGGAACGCTCATGCCTTGGGAAGGGGCACCTTGGCTCCAGCAAGGCCTCGGAGGGAGAGCAAGGGGATTAGGGTAGCATTGCAGGGTGGGCTGGGGAGAGATCCCCCTCCTTCCTGCTGCACCCCACACCCTGGCTTCCCCCTGGAGAGATGTGAGCGTTTCTGACGGCGTGCTGCCTGCCAGCGGCTGGGCTGAGGCTGCCCCAGGTTATCCACGCACGCTGGCTGCCAGCTGTGTTTGGGATTATGCATCCAAGAGCTGTCAGCCCGAGCCATTCCTCATTTTGCTGTGGAGGAAGGCGCGTGGATTTCAGCTGTCAGTACAGGGATGCAGCTCCTGACTGGCCACTGCCGAGCACTGGTCCTGCACTGCCCCACATCCTGCTTCCCTGCACAGCAGATCTCCGGCTTCTCCAGGCTTGCCTCTCTCCCCTGGATGAGGCTGGGCTGTAGCCTGGCCAGCTGAATGATGCAATGCCATGAAAAGCCTTGACACAGCTTCAAACAGCAGAGGTCTTTTTGGAGCAGCGGGTTCCATCGCTGCCGGGAAGAACACACGTTCCGCACAGCCAGTCTGCCATGAGCTGGATGACGTTTATTTACATCTTCTAGGCTTTTTTCTGTTGGTTTTTTTTTTTTTTTTTCCCTTCAGCTGCTTGTGAACTTTAATAAAAATGATGATCTGGGAAACTGTTTGTGTGTTTTTCACAGGAGTCTTCATTCAAAAGTTGGATTTAGGTCTAATAACAGGGCCGAGGACTAATAACAGGGTTGGCACTCCGTGGGGTGGTTCACAAACAGCCTCCAAAGCAACCAACCCAGCTGTAATTATTATTGCTTCAGTGCTTGGGAAACTGAGGCACAATGTCAAGTGTCTTGTCCAAGGTTAATGGTAGATCTGGGAATTAAATCCAGGGCTCCTCATGTCCTGGGGACATCATGTGGCTCTCTGTTCTACAGCTGCTCTCACTCAGCTCATCCGTGCCATGGTTTCAGGAGAACTTGCAAGTCTGCAGTGCTAATAGCACCTGCCAAATAGGTTGAGAGGCCCAACGCAGACACAGCCATAGTCCTGCAGGGAAAGCCAGTAATTTCTAAGGAAGACAAGAAGAATTCATGCTTCTGTTTTCCTTATTTGCCTTCTCTTGGCTGCTGCAGCTCCCAAGAAAGGGGCCTTTAGACAGGAGAGATGCACTTTCCAGCTGGAGCTCCTTTCCACACTCCTCTTCGTGTGCATCTCTCCCCATCCCAGAGGAGCACACAGAGGCACAGGGAGATGAGTGCTCTGGGAACACTCTGGGAGGGTTTTCCCTCCCTACAAGACCAGCAGCTCCAGCTGTGCTCAGGGCTGGGATTGTGGGAGCATTGCTCAGAGCAGCGAACCGGCACCAGGCAAATTTGTGTTTGCCTCCTCCTTTTGTAGCAGGGGCTGTTTGGCTTGGGAAGCTAAACTTCCTATGGGTGTTATACAGGGTCTCAAAGGGATTTGGAGCCTGAATTTCTGAGCTGCAAAGGAGACAGGGAACCTGTCCCCTTGCCTGCAGGAGCTGGGTGGGCAGCAGCATTAGCTAACGTGAGCTGGGTAGATATGAGTATAAGGCTCCACAGAAAAAGCTCATTAAAGACCCCTTTGGGAAACCAATTCAGGGTAGAAATTACTGTTTGATGAGCAAGAGAGGGGGAAAAAAGGAGGGGGGGAGGTGAATGAAATCCCCTATAGTTTTGTTGATTCAGGTTTTATATGCGACTCTGGGACTTTAAATAGCAGCTGGGGAGGCTTTGCAATAGGCTTGCTTTGATATGAGCCATGCAGGGACCTGCTCTTTTGTATTTATTCTGGAGCTTGCCTGAGAGACAATTCAAAAGCAATCAGCAGCTGCTGTGACAGCAGCGACCTGTTGCTATGGAATTAGAAATAATGAGAAATACAAAGGTTTCTTGGTTAGCAGCAACAGACTAAGAAGGGGAGCAGGAGATAGGAGTGGATGTAACAGAAAAAAGCTACAGCCAGAGCTGGGCTGGCATTTAAATGGGAGGTACAGGGGTAGAAATGTAAATGTGATTTGTTTTCCTTTTTGAAAGAGCTTTTTTGCCATCTCAGCAGGTCAGGCTCATCTTTGTCTGGGACTGAGCACTTAGGAAAGAGTCCTGTCTGGTGGTGGTGCTGGAGTTGTGTGTTCCCAGGCTCCTGGGAAACAAGCCCTCACTGTGGCGTGTCAGGAGCTCAGACATATTCCCCATGGAGTGCCAGGAGCCCAGCAGGGAGATCCCTGGAGGAGCAGGGGGGCTCATCCCACACCTCCCTTGTTTTGCAGGGCCCAATCCTACGGGAGAACTGGGGCAGGATACAGCTCCTTTCCACCCATCCTCTGGCCCTGGCTGGAGCCTGCCCATGAGCTCTCTCCACCTGAGTTCCTCAGCTCAGTAACAGGGTGCTTCTCACTCCAAAAAAACACTTGGGAGGAGAGGGCAGGGAGATGCTTTGAGGTGGAACCAGTCATGATCACACCTCCTTCCCCAGGGCCTGAGCATGCTGAGCGTCCCTGGATGCAAAAGGCTGATACTCCTGTGTCTTCTTTAAATGAAACTCATAGTGCCTTATTGGGTCTTAAATATGCATTTTCCCAGCCTGACCCCAGCTGCCCTTGAAATAATACTGCTTTGCAATGAAGCCCTGCAGGGAATTATCATCTGAGCCCACTCCCTTTGTCATGAGAGTCAATTAAAAGCAGAGTAGCTGGTGATTTAATAGCTTTGGTGTCTGAGGGAGCCCCACATCCTTCCAGAGGCTGAGTCTGGTATTTAAACACATAATTGGAGAAGAGGAGCACTTTTTTCCAGGTATCCAACATGTTTTCAAATTCATCCATGTCCACACAGAGCACTAACTCCTCGTGTCCGTGGCTTGTCATCTTCTCCTGCACATTAATCAATGCCCCAGCACTGCACATTCTCCTTGCAGTACATCCCACGTGGAATTGTTTTCCAGTTTCCCCACGCACCCTTTCCCTTGGGATAAACCAAACAGGTTTTAATCTCTGAAGACTGTCCAGGCTCACAAAATGCCATGCATGGAAACTCTGATCCGTAAGCAGCATTTGAGTTCAGCTTGCAAGAGCAGGAGAAACCCTTGCCTGCAGCTCCCCACAACAACTGGGAGTTTAAACGGGGCCCAGTCCCTCTTGCTCCAGTGCAGAGCAGGATCCCGGTGCCCTCCCAGCACAGGCAGCGGTGCTGGGGGCCCCAAGGTGGGAGCCAGCAGCAGGCACTCCCACTGGGAATGAATAGCCAAGGCTGAGCTCATTTATTCTTCCCTCCTCACAGTCTCTCTTTTCTTTCCATTTCACCACCTCCTTATTTAACATCCTGGGCTGTTGTGCAGAGCCATCACCCTGTTTTGCAGCACTGTGACCTACTTTGCCGCAACGTCCCGACTTCCTCGCTGAAATTGCGAGCTCGGAGCCCACCCAATCCATTCAGTGTTTCTCAGCTGAATAACAGATCCAATTAGGTGGAAAAAGCCTGGCTTTCATGCTGTCAGTGCCTGGACATCTCACTTCCCGCTCCCCAGCACACGCTGCACCACTGAGGGCTGCAGCTCACAGACAGGGCCCCTCTGTGTTTGTGTGTCCCGCGCCAAATGAATTTGGGGGAAGGGTTCAAGACTGATCCTGGCTACTCAACTTGTCCTTTCATTCTTCCTGACAGTCTCTGAGGACTACAGAGCTCAGGAATCAAGCAATTTGTGGGTTTTCAGTTCTGTCTCTTCTGGGAAGCTTTCCTTTCCCAGCAGAGGCTGGGGACCGCAGTCCATGACCAGGCCGGGATGGCACCATGTGCTTGTGAAGAAGCACGTAGAGCCAGAATGTGATTTAATGACTGATAGAAAGACCTGTCTCTCACTCCTGGCATCATATCTATCCCCAGTCCTGTGAGTTTATCCCAAGCAAACATTTTAATTCTGCCCTTTACTGCTGCCATCACTCTTGTCCACTCCTTCTCCCTACAGCCCCAGCAGGCAGCCAGTCCCCAGGATGCTGGCTCCACTCCATTGTGGGGCATAGCTGGTTGTTAGAAGGGATGAGTAGAAGCCAAACAAGGAGAAAAAAGCCTAAGGGCCACCAGGAAAAGCCCTTTTGGTTTCTACCTTCCCGGTTGGGTAGGACAGACGGCCATCCCCTTGCCCTGAGGCCAGCCCAGCAGCACTGGGGCCGGCTCAGCTCCCTGGCAGGTGCAGGGAGGAGGGTAAACACCCTTCACTCCATTTCTGGGTCATGTCTGGAGGAATTACACACGCACACACAAACAGGAGCTGCTTCCCCACGGCTGCTTCCCAGCACCCAGCGGAGCTCCCGCTGCCTCCGGCCCCTCTGCCCACGCTGCCGCCCCGCCGGGATCACGGCTGCTCCCGGCCTTCCCACAGGGTTTTTGCTAATGACTCACCGCTCCTGCTCGGCTCCAATTAGGCTCCTGTCTAATTAGGCTCACTGGAAAGATGCGGCTGGTGAGAAGCAGCCCTTTGGTGAGAGGAGAGGGGAAAGAAAGAGCATCTGGAGATGCAGGAGGGAGAGACTCCAGGATGTGGTGAGAGGTCAGGGGGATTGGGAATTGTCAGCTGAGCTGCATTGGAAAGGGATGGACCATAAAGGGACTGGAAACAAGGGCACTCTGTACTGGCACACAGAGGAGCTCCAGAGTGCAGGAGAATGGGGCTGGGGAGCCCATCCTGAACCTGCACCCTTGGGCATCCTTGGAACAGAGGCAGGAGAGCAAAGCCTGGTTTGGGGGTGATTTAAGAGGTGTGAAGGCAGCTTTAGGGGAGACACAAAAGATACCCACTGTCTGCCCATCCCTGAGAGAGCTGGGGGTTCTCATATCAGTTGCTAGTGTCAAATATCATTTGCTGCTTAATTTTTACATGGTTCAACCTCCTAAAAATCAAGACATTTACCGTATTTAACATTCCTGTAGCAAATTAACAAGCCCCAGGTGCCTTCAATGGCAAAGGTAAGTCATTACTTTACCATTCACCTTGTATCTGATCACAAGGCATCTCACTCACTCACTGCACTAATTAGGGTTTTGCCTTTCCTTCTCTTAATAAACCCTCCATGAATGAGTGGCCTGTCTGCAAGCCCCAGCCCAGCTTGCACCTGTGTCCTCCCAGACCTCCAGTTTCTCTCCCTGAAGGCAGTGCCAGGACTGAACCCAGCAAGGGCAGGGAATGGGAAATGCAGATAATGCAAATATTTAAGGTATCACTAAACCATATTTCCAAAGAGCCTCTCCTGTGCCTGTCAATGCTCCTTTTAGAGGCTCATCCCATTCTAAGGATTCTGTATGACCCCTTTTAGGTCAGTGTGCCAGTGAAAATCCAACCACATCCAACAAAGCCACAAAGATATTTTGCTCTAACTTTGGATGCCAAGGAAAGGCTGAGCAAGAAAGCTGGGATGCTCAGAAACCCACCACTCTTTTTTGGGACCATCTAAATTGATTGATCCCTGTGGTCTGGAGAGAATATCCATTTCATTGTCTTAGCTGTAATGGCTCAGAGCATGGAAATTTTGAGCATATGAAATTATGGAAAGCTGGTTAAGGACAGTCAAATTAATATATGAAGGTGTCCTGGAGCAGCAGGGCCCTTTGCTTCCTCCTCTGCCTAAGGCAATTTGTATTGCCTGCCCAGACTTCCCCCTGGCCAATGGAAACAGGGAGGTTTGGAGTGCACTGTGCAGGACCAGAGAAGCTCAGGGTGCCTGCTTTGCTCTGCAACACAGCTTTTCCCTGGCAGGAGATTGATTCAGAAAGGATTTGATTTTCTCCATGTGGTTTGTGATCAGTAAATGTGCTCTCCCATCTCCCGTGACCAATGCCTGTTCTATCAGAGCAGCATCTCCCATTCCCAGCAGCTGTTGTTTTTCTGCAGCAATACAAAGGCTGGGGGTGCCCCAAGGGGTGCTTTTGTCAGGCATCCAGGCTGCAGCGCCAAGAGGGGCCACAGGAAAATGTGCTTTTTAAAAACCATACCCAGCAGCCGACAGTTTGGGCGAAGGCTTTTATTCAACTTCAGTAAATAGGTGAGCTGGGACGCCTGGGAATGCAAATAAAACCAGGACTACTGAGCAGCCGTGGAGATAAAGGAACTCTTTCATCTCCTGTCTCACACCCAGGGGTTGCCTGTCTTGGAGCAAGTGCTGCGTGACAGGGTGTAGGTTCAGGTACACTGACCTGACTCAGGCTTTCAGAACAGCATGTGCAATGAGAGGAGGGGAAAAATACCAGGCAGGGAGTGCACCGCTGCCTAACGGGGGCTGGAGCTCCCTGACGCCTGCTGAGCAACAACACAACACCCCAGGCAGCTGACAGCCCAGAGCTTTGATCAATACTTGATACTTGGGGCTGTCTTGTGCTGGGTCAGGAGCTGGACTCGATGCTCTTTGCGGGTCCCTTCCAACTCAGGTTATTCTGAGTCTATGAATACAGTTCTGATTCTCCTCAAGCAATCCTTTCTCCTTCCCAATTGCACCTCGGAAGACAAGTGGAGTAACAAATGGAAATGAAGCAATTCCTCTGCCTCAAAACCAATACACAGGGGTGAAGGGTGCAGGTCTCCTGCTTCTCCTGCCTAGGGAGAGGATGCTGAAGTCCTGTGCAGGACGGGCAGGACAGGGCCAGCAGTGATCACTTCTATGATCCAGCAGAAAATGTGTTGTGGGGCAACCCCAGCCACTGAGGTCCTCCACGACTTCTCATCGTCATGGCTCTGTACTTCTGGCACCCTCTCCTGCCTGGACTGACGCCTGCAGGCACTGGGAATACCATGTACCTTATCATGGAATCACAGAATAGTTTGGGTTGGAAGGGAACTTAAAGATCCTTTTTCCAGCACCCCTGCCACAGGCGAGGAATTTTCCATTAGACCAGGTTGCTCCAAGCCATGTCTGACCTGGCCTTGAACACTTCCAGGGATAGGGCATCCACAGCTTCTCTGGGCAACCTGTTCCAGGGCCTCACCACCCTCACAAGGAAGACTTCTCACTTCCCCAGGGAAGTCCTGGATGCTGGGTACAGCATTTCTGATAGGTCTCTTCTTGCAGGAGACGAGGGAACACCTAAGCCACACGGCATCCTGGACCCTGTCCTGTGATGAGATGCAGCATCTCTGGTTCTCTAAGCCAAAAGAACCAAAACCCTCTGTGTCTAGGATTTGTCAAAGACACTGAGCTGTGTTAGGGGCTTACAGGAACTCTGTGCCACTTCCCCTTCTTGTATAAGGATGAGAAGCCCTGTGTGTGGGGGGAGGAAAACCTAAGGAATATCACACAGCCATCTGTCCTTCAATAAAATACAAATCTTGTAAGAGGAGGAAAATAAATTAAAGAGTCCAGTGGGTTCAAACTGGAATGGGGAGGATAAAGGCAATGCAAACATTTGATTACAGGTTGAGGTTAGGGCTCTTCATGCAGCCTTGGTGCAAAAAAGTCATCGGCAAAAATACCAGAGGTGTGGGAATAAATCAGGCAGAAAACGCAGACTTAAAATCAAATTTATTTAGAGGAAGATTGACTTTACAAGAGGTTGATACTGATAACTAAAAAGGAAGATAAATAAAAGCTTGTTACAAACCCTAATGGATTCTGGCAAGTTACAGAAAAACTGAAGAATTTTACAGTCAATAACCTGCTCACTTTTTACATAATTACAAATTAACATACAGCAATTAGGTTTGACCCTCTTCTTTAAAAATCTTTTTTTTCCCAGCTTTTTTTCTTTACGGGTTCAACATGAAAATGCAAAGCTTTATTTTTTTTTTTTTTATTTTTTATTTTTTTTTAATAAGAAACAAATCAAAACCAGAGGTATATCAGGTTATTATAATACACCTCAATGTTCTGGGAATTACTCAAGTGCATTCCATATTAGTACAAAATAAACACCAGGCTAAACTTTAACCATAGGCGAACTGAACCGGACACAGATTTTTATTTCAATTTTTTTTCAGTGTTTAATATTGATAAAGAAAATAGTAGCATTACTTTAGAGCACGGAAAGGATGGATACCTATAAACAGCTCAAATACATACAAAGCTCACAGCTGTATGCAAAGCAGTGAGTGTTATCCTGTTCCCCCCTCCCCCCCAGCAATGGAAGCTGAACTATATTTGGGCAAAGCATCAGTGTCAGTGAAATGCACGTGGAAAGAAAGGGCACAGAGCCCTGGAAATGCAGGTGTGAAAGGAGCTGGTGTTACACTTCTCATGACTGAAGAGCACAAGATGTAGGAGATTTGGCCAGTTCAGCTCGCCTATATTTAAAAATTAGCTGTATCACTAATGAATTGTGGATTGCTGCCCCTTCTGACAAATGAAGCAAGAGTTATGAGCAGTAGGGGAGGTTTTTTATTTGGAAGGGTGCCCTAAATCATGATAAATTCCCAAACCTGGCCAGCAGGCACAATAATTTCCAGGGTTCTAGTTAACAAGGAATGTTTTGTGGGATTTTAGCAGATACTCTCCTGTGTCTCCTGCCCAGTCCTCCCTTGCTCCATGCCAAAGACATCCTAGACAGCTTCCTTGGGATTTGGCACCTGAAGAACCTCTCCTGACCAGGTGGCATGTGGAAGGACTGGAATTGGGTGTTTCAGCAACAGCTGTGATGTCTCCTAGTGACTCAAGGAAGGTGCAAAGGTGATTGGACTCTCTGGATGCAAATCCACACAAGCTGATGGCATTACTGTGCTGCCACACCTCCAGGGGAAAGAGTCCACTCTCAGTGGGGATGACAGCTCCTGTCCTGGGGAGGCACTGGGAGGTGAACAGTGGCCTGGACAGTAAACACCTTGGTGCATGGAAAGGGCCTCACGTATTTGGATGCATCCCCTCACATCTCCTTCACCCTGAGTTTCTCCAAAGAAAAGGAAATGAAGGGAAATCCACTGGGGGGGCTGCTTCCCTACCTGCCACGAGGAAGGTGATGGTGAAGCTGACATGGGCTCTCCTGGGGGATGTACCTGAGCCAACAGAAGCCAGTTCTCTTGTTCTGCCACTTAAGCTATCTGCAGTGGGACTGTAGATTAGACAGATTCACACCCACTTTAGTCTAAAAATAATACAAAAAGCTTGGCCCTTCCTCCCCTCACGGGGAAAAGCCAAACCAAACCAGGAACACGCCTACTTGAAGCTCTGATTTTACTGGGGGTACAGAGGGGGAAGCAACAGCAAAACTGATTGTCTCCAAAAAACCATAATTAAAAGGGGCAAGACCAGTTCCATTTAAAGTGCTTTATGGCATCAAACTGACATCAAATTATGTGTTGAGATGATAACTTGATTTAAAAGAATCTAAGGCCAAGCCCACACAGCCCCATCGAGTCTCCCACCCTTTGCTACAGCTACTCTCTGCTGCTGGGTATCTTGGCACCCCCATCTAATACTGGCCACTTCTGTACCTGTCTGAGCCCACACTCTTACTTTCCCTGGACACTGAAACCCCTCCTGTTGGGCAGTGGCAAAGACCAGGCCAAGAAAAGCCCAAGAAAATTAAATCTGATTTCTGCCCTCCAAGAAACACCAGCACAAACAGCTCCAAGAGCCCTTGCAGGATCCTCTTCTCCTCCAGCAACACAGGCTTCAAACAGATGTTTTTGAACCTACTCTGAGTCCCATGCAAAACAGAGTGGTTTGGGTGCTCCAAATGGGATTGAGGGACTGGCTCTGGGAATTACACATGGACTGGCTCTGCTCCTAGCAGCAGGCTGGGATGAAGAAATAAAATGCTTTCAACAACTGCAGGATGGATGCCAGGCATGGAACAGGAGCAGATGCAATTTTAAGGCCAGGAAGAGGAAAGGTTTTGGTGCTGTCAAGCTGGGACAATACTCTAGCAGACAATGCTAGACAACCTTCAGGGATCAGAGCAGGACTCAGACTCTGGGAACCTATGCCAAGCCTTTCCAAAGAAAACCTGTGATGGGAAAAATAAAAGGCTAAAGAGATAAAAACAAGCCCTCACCTTCCTAAAGGTGAAAGAAGGAGGAAGCAGTGTGGGAGGAGAGGCTCCATTCCAAAAAAGTGAATCATACAGTAACAGACATCCTCCAGGGACAAAGGTCTGTCCACCAGAATTTAAGACACAAACTGCTTGGTACATTGGATTTCTGGTCAGTGTATTTCTGACTCACACCTGTGGTTTCTGTCAAGGAACCACAGGGACCTTGGGAGATCACCTAGCCAATAGTATTTGCACTTCAGGCACTGAATGCTCTTTTTGATTTGCACGGGTCAGGAGAGATGTGAAGCCAGGCAGAGTCAATCCTGTGCCCTGGGTCACTCACCTGCCTTTTGGTGCCCTTCTCAGAGCCATGGGACTTTGCTGTGTTGTGAATACAGCATGTGCTGGGACTGGGGCAAAGACAGTGGGATAAAATAAAAAGTTCATAGTGGTGAAGGCTGTTCCAGAGTGAGGGAACTCAGATGTACCAGTGCCCTGATCTCTGCTCACACAACAGTACATGAGCCACACGCTGCTTTGGTTTCCAGAAATTTCAGCTTGGCTCATTCATGTTTGCAGATGTATAAACAGCAGGGAAGAATGTACTTTCTGAAGTTGGTGGTTTTCTTATGGAAAAGGTAACTCCACACCGCCAGCATGTGCCTTCTTCAGCTCCCCTCGGGTCCTGGAGAGCAACTGGACCCTCACATCACTGCAAGGCACTCCAAGCTTTGCTTCTTCCTTTGCCTCCAAAGGGAATGAGAAAACCTAACCAAAATGTTTAAACAATAAAACTAACTGACAGGAGGAGCCTTGTCTGAAGTCATTTGTCTTTCCCCAGAGTTTTTTTGGCCTGAAGATGCTCTGCCTTGAAGAAAGCTCTCAGCTGAAATTGTGTGACTTTGGGCATGGAATGAGCTGGAAAGCAGCACTGGCCAGCCCCATGCTTTGTAGGAAACAAGGAGATGAGAACATTTGGTTTACCAATCTTTTGGTAAGAAAACAAAACAAATAAACAAACCAAAAAAATAAAGAGGGGGAAAGAGGGAAAAAAAACCCTCGAACTATTCCCCAAACAAAAGCAAAAGTAAAAAGAAATAAAAAAATAAAACCAAGTAAACTTTTTTAAAAAACTCTTTCAGATAAAATGAAAGATAAATATTTTTGCAAGCCCTGCTTGCAATTAAGAACAAGCACCAAATAATATCTAAAAAAACAAAAAATAAATCTCAACCCTTTTCCTTTCTGTTTCTTTTTTTCTCTTTTTCTTTTGTGTTTTAATAGTGTAGAGAGCTTCCAAACAAGCAGGGTTCCTGCACCAAGACAGCCCAGCCCAAGCACCCACCTCAGCATCAATGCTGCTGATACTCATCAGCACTAACTCTGAAAATTGCTGCGGGTCACCAGCTCATGACAAGCCTGAGAGCAAACTAAAATAAAACAATAGTACACGAAGAGAAATTATTTGTTATTTCAAAGAAAAAAAACTGGTAGGAAAGGAAATGTACCTGACAGCTTCAAACTTTTGAGCAAAACCTTGACCTCTTTTGAAGCTGGTAACCATTTACAAATCCACTTGGGTAATTCTCTTGACAGGGTTTGGAAGAAAGGTGATTTTTGAGAAAAGTATGTCTTGTTGCATTTCTCCTCCCCCACTGAACACACACCTGTATTCCACAACTGTACAGACGCCCCACAGCTGGCACAGCAAGAGCTGCCCTTGGACCTTCCTGTTCTGCACAGACACTCCACCCCAGAGCCATGGGGACACGCCACGCTGCCCTCCAGACCTGTCCCACAGGGGGTTTGTCCATCAGAGCCTTTTCCTCCCCACACATGGTTCCTAAGTGCCTGGTATTGCACAGCCATAGGGACAGGAGCCATCTCCTTGGAGCTTGCCCCATCTCATTGACCTGCCTGGACACTGCTGCTCTCACTGTGCCTCAGAAACCAGCAGGGCAAGTGAGAAAATCAGAGAAACAGAAACCCAACAGCAGCACAAAAAGCAGGCTAAGAAAAACACAAAGAACAGAACAAAGATCCCTAAAAGCAGATTTTTAGCCACCCCCCCCACTCAGTCATTAGGCTTGTACAGGGATGTCAAATGCAACTGGAGAACTCTATTCTGGCAAAAACATAATCTTTACTTCGGGAATGGGAGGGAGTGAGCTGGAGCTCAAAGAGTTTGTGTAAAAAAATTGTTACTTACTGTTGTTGCCATTTGAACAGTCTGTTCTGGCTCCTTGGGATTGCCTTACCAGCCTACCAAAATTCTCTTTTCTGCACCATTTTAAATATACCCAATAATGTTCTGCTTGACTCTAAAAACAGTTTGACATTTGATTCCTCTGCCCCACAGAAATCGTTCAGAATTATTTTAAATTTTAATTTTTATCCTCTGAGTTGCTGCTTCTGAATGCTGTTACTGCTTCCTGGTGTAATGTACCCTTCTGAAACCAAACAGCCCCTATGCCATGAGCACAGAAGGGGTGTGCAGGTCACTGTGTTACAGTCGGAGCAGTAAGGGCAAGATATTTAATATCTACACACTCCCTGAAAGTCCTCAGGTATCATCTATCCCCACGGGTGGACCTTGGCTGTAGGGACTGTAAGCATATCCCAGTGGATACATAGATACATATATGTACATATACAGTATATGCATATATGCCAGTGTGTACGCGCCATTTGTAGAGTCCTAATCTTTTGCTAAATGCTTGGTTTTGGTTCTTTTCCCCAGGAAATGGGAATTTGAAGGCACAGACCCCTTAAGGCTATGTTCTTTCATCCTTTAGCAGTAAGAAGAGACAGACAACATCTATCCCAATCCATTTGACCCCAGGTTTGCACAGGGAGATGGTTCTGTGTGCCGTGCAGGCACAGCCTCTGCAGGGAGAATTCACCTAAAACCACAGGAGAGAGGCCTTTATCCACCACTTAGCAGACTTCAGAACTTTTTTTATTTAAAACCTCCAGATGCTCGTCCAGCGCAGGCACCAGCCGTGTGCTGTGTCACAGGCAGGGAGATGTCCATGGTGCCAATGCCACGAGTGACCACTGGAACAGTCCATGCTCAGCAGAAGATCTCCTCACCCTCTGGAGGTGCTTCTGACGAGTGAGAATCTGTAGCACCAAAAAACATCATGTGGGAATCACTATGGGAACACAGGGACACAGCAGGCAGAGCGGGACTCCGTGTGCACAGAAACCCCACTGACTGCCAAATCCACCAGGCCCCTTAAAAGATGTTCAGTTCCCTGATGAGCTACCATGAAATTACACCTTGTAATGGGTGAGATTTCCTGTGCACAAGCTGGAAAACATCAGTGAGCTAGCATGAATGGAACTGGCCATCCGAGAGCATGTGATCAAATTTCATGTGGGTCAGAGGTTTGAGGTGCAGCTCTGAGTCCTAAGGGGATGCAAAACTACCAGACCAAAAAAAAAAAACCCTGTATGTTTTTGTTTCAGATCAAGAGACAAAACAGACCAGCTTGAGGGGAGAGGCCAACAGAAGGCTTGTGGGTATCACTTCCAAACTGCCACAGAGCTAAAGCAGACATCAGTGCTTCAGGAGCGGCAAGAGCCAGGAGCATCCCAGCAGCAGCTCCTTCTGAAAGCACTGACACTGAAGCAGAGTATTTTCCTCCTTGAAGCACAGAATCCAGCCCATGGAGGCTGCTCAGGATGGGATGGGAAGGGAAGAAACAATAAGAAGAATGTGTGTCCCTCTGACAACCCCAGGGGCTGCAGAACAGGCAGAAACACCCACAGAAGATCACTTCAAGCTGCCAAGTCCACTCTGCACAGCTGCTCTTCCCCATCCCTGTGTCACCATCCTCATTTCAAGCCAGATTTTGTGGCTTCCACAAGTTTGCTGGCTGAAGGAAAACAGCCAGCTTACCAACCCTGAAAAAACACCTATGAGCTCTCCTGACACTCACCAGACTGCTGGGAGCGATGTCCCCTGCCCTTTTTCTTCTTTTCCTTCTTCTCCTTTGGTTTGGCTAAACTGAAGAGGCGAGTAGGCATCTGGGTCTGTTCCTCAGCTGCCTTGTTAGTCTGGTTTGTTGTGCTAAGCAAATGGAAAGTGCTTTTCTCTTTGTGTGTCCTTGAAAGACTGTTCCTTTTGGGGGAGACAGACAGTTCTGCATCAAAGTGCCCTTGTTTAGGAAGGGAAGGGTTCTTCTGCATGGAGGATTCATCAGTGCTGGACTGGGAGGAGACTCTTGCAAGTTTCTCATGTAGATTTGAAACCTAGAAAGGAAAAGTGTTTCATGAAAGAGGCTAGCAGAGAACATGGACAGAAAAGGCATGTCCCAGACCACTCACAGGGGTTGTTCTTGTGAACATCCACCCCATTCATCACGTAAAATGTCACCCCCATCCAGGCAAAGTAAAGAGAGAAAAGCCCTCTCTGTTCAAGATGAAAATATGAGGCACAAAAAGAGTAACACTCCACTATCTTTTGCTCCTACATGTACTCTGCTATGTATCAACAAGCCAGGGGCAAATATTCTCTAAGATCTCAATAGCAAGACTCACCCTGCATCGTTTGTAGACACAGATGGTGGCAGCAGGCCAAGGAGCAGCCTGCCTCTCTGGGAAGGGAACGCCAGCACAAGGCACAGGAGCACCATGTGTCAAAGGAAGCCTTCCCAAGCAAGAGATGAAAGCAAAAACATTTTTCCTGATTTTTTTTTTCCTAACGCCTGTCTCAGGATGTAATTGAGCTTGCACATTCAAAGGGAAGATCAAAACAAGCCCAACAAAGCTTGACTGAACACTCTATTAATAGCTCTGCAATGTCAGTCAGATACCTGCTTTGAGAAGGTGCTTCCTTCTCCTAAATCTCTTAGGCCTTGCAGGCATTTTATCTCTCAGCTTCTCCCACAGCACCCATGCCCCTTGTCTGAAAGTGCTTGGAGCTGGAACAGCTTCACTGGCTGCTTGGAAAACTTCTGGCTTGATCAGGAGCCAGGTGGGAAGGAGCAGAACCTCCTTTGGTGATGAGCTTTTGAGAGCTCACTGCTCAGCTCCACAATTAGGCTGTTCAGGCATCGAAAATCATTCCCATTCTGCAATCCAACACTTATAAACTAACTCTGCTACAGCTCCAAGCAAATTACAGTCAGAATTAGTGAGTTACAAACAAACAAATGATCAACAGGCTTAAGGATTAAATTCAGTCCATGTTTTGCCAGTGGTGCTGGCTCTCCTCAGTCAGGCTGCTGCAAAGTTGTAAAGGAATAAACCTTAGCTTGCTGAAAAATGCCCAAACCAGGATGTGTGTGTGAGTTTTTCTTGTGGTTGTGAGCAATCAGACACAAGAAGCCTCTTCCAGAAGAGCTGGGGACCTTTGCTGACTGAGCCACAGCTGAACTGCAGGCATTTGGTCTTTCAGGACAGGGGCAATGCCATCTTTTTGCTGGATATTGAGAATGATTTTGGAGATGGATGTCAGCATGTGAACTTGTCCTGCAGTAATCAGCCTCACAAGTGGTTTTTGTGACAGCTGGAGGCTGCAGGTTACCCACAACACTCAGGCTGTTTCTGTGAAGGATGTCCCCTCTGCCTGACTGCTCCCCAGAGCTCAGCCCTTGGGTGAAGGCCAACATCAGGCAGTGTCAACCCCCTGGGACTGCCTGGGGCATCTTCCCTGGAAGTCTACCACCTCCTGTCTGCCATCCCCCAACACAGACAGGGAAGTGGGCAGAGCTCTCTGGCCCCAATACACCATGAAGCACCAATACTGGCAGTGCCTCTGCAGCTCCAGAGGTACAGAAACTGCAGCACTGCACATCGTATGCAAGGGAAGAGCCAGTTTTAAATAGCAGTGCCCACATGTCTGGCAGCTGCGAGCTCCCTGTAGGGATCAGCTTCCCTAGGAGCCTGACTGTCGACATCATTTACCTGGTTGTGGTCGGGCTCCTGCCGCATATGAGCAAATCTCTCCACGTCCTGCTTCAGCTGCACCTTCTCCCTCTCCAGCTGCTTCTGCGCCGTGCGGAGCCTCTCCAGGTCGAGCTGGTAGGCCGCCTTCTTCACCTGCAGCTCCTCCCGCTCCCGCTCCAGCTCCTGCCTCAGCCTCTGCACCTGCTCCTCGCGCTGCGCCAGCTCGGCCTCGTGCTCTGCCAGCTCCTTCTCCCGCACTTCCCACTCCTTCTCCCTCCTCCGCCTCTCCTCCTGGTGCTGTGTCTGCTGCTTCTTCAGGTTGGCCAACTCCTGGCGCTGCTTCTCCAGGTTGCGCTGCTTCTCCTGCTCCAGCAGCGAGGCGGGCCGGAAGAAGCCTCGGCTCGCAGCCCTCTCGCTCAGAGCCAGCTTCTGGTCCTCGATGTAGGTGTCCTGCTGCAGCACCACGCCCTGGGAGAGAGGAGACAGATCACTGCAGCATCCTCTCCGTGGGGAGAGGCCCATCTCTGAAATCCTCAGGGTGCTGTACTGAACTCCTTCTGAACCCAGCCCAGCAGTGCTGCCTGGTTACCAGAGCATGCTGGCAAAGCAGCTCCCCCAGCAGCTTCCCAAATTCAGGCCAGCACTGGTTCCCTTAGACAGCAGCTCATTCCCACAGCCTGCAAGCCAGCAATGGGGTGTCACAGGGGGAGACAAGGGGCAAAGCACGACTGGGAGGTCAGGCAAGCAGTGTGTGGGAGCAGGATGAAGGGCTAAGCCTACCTGCAAAGCAGTGAGCAGCTTATGGAGGCTGGTAATGGTTTGGAGGACCTGCTGCGAGAAAACAGAAGCGTTGCTGTTAGATCTCACTGGGTGCTGGGTACGTGGACAGCACCTTGTCTTGCCCTGTGTCCCACCAGTGGGTCTGACAAACTGCACAGCCATCCCTCTGCATCCTGCTTTTCCTCACTCTTCCCTTGCAATGACTGCATCAGTTCCCAGTACGCCAAGAGATGCCTTGAACATCTCCCAGAAGTGCCTGGCATCACCCTCCTCCCTTCCCTAGTTGTCACTGCAGCAGGGGTAGGAACATCTGCAGAGGCACCTCCTGGCACAGAGCTCATGGCAAGTCCTGGGCTGTCTCTGCAATCCATTTCGCACAGCATCAGCTTGCTCAAGAACAAGCTGAGTAATTGAGATGAAGCCCAGAAGTACACTTAAAAATTTCAGGAAAAAAAATTTAAGGGGTGAAAAAAAAGCAATCTTTAAATAGATGTGGACTATTTGTACCCTTCTCCCCCAGCTGACCCATACAAGACCCACTGCCACCAGGCAGAAAAGCTGCACTACAGCAGGCAACACAAATGCAGAAGGTGTGTTCTTGGAGGTTTTCTGGAAATACAGAAATGCAAACACCTCATGCACCAATACAGAGCAAGTTACTTTGGAGTTATGCTCTATCCCTAAATTTAGCCTAGCTAAAAATTTCTCTGAATTTCACATATCCTATAATTAATTTCAAGAAGAAAAAAGAGCACTTCAGTATTTGCAGTAGTGGAGTGATAGCCAGTATTAAGAGAACTGCTTCTCATTTTGTCATTAATGCTAATTGGGAGTTATGAATGTGTATCAAAGGGAGAATAGAAATCTAATTGCCCCAATTCACTGCACCTGCAACATAAAATTAAACTCTCTCTGTCTGCAGATGCACGATAAATACAGCCCTGTGCATCCTGGTGGTAATTAACCCTTGCTGCTTATAATCAGCACATATCATCTTGCTGGCAAGCAGATGACAATCAGTGAATTCTCCGTCTAAACATCCAAGGTTAAACAAATAAATGACACAGTGGGTTCAGCTTAATGTATTTAAAAGTCTAGATATGCTTCAGCAAATTAAATGTGTTTTCTTCTACATTATCACCTATTGAGACAAATTCTCTAGCCACTTAAATGAAGGGAACAGCCAAACAATGGAATCAATTCTTACCTCCTTATCCCTTTTCATCATGAACATCAAATTAGCATTTCCACCCTGTGACAAGATCACAAATTTAATATGAGGACAAAGAAAAATCATAGCAAATGTCTTCTGAAGCTGAACTAATGACATATCCATTAAACACTCCCTCCACGTTCCATTTTGGGAGAATTCATGCATGTTTTTAGGCCATTTAGAATCATATAGAATAAAATGTTAATTAGGTATTATTTTGCAGTTATGTGATGGATTGACCCCCAGAAAGAAAAGGTGCAAGGTTGTAGCTGACCTTAGTATTTCAATAACAATGCAAAATTAAACAAATGCTTTGGCTGACCTGCAGACAGATGGTAGCTAACCTGTGCCATTAAGGAGTGCATATTTCACATTTTATTTTATTTTTAACTCATTAGGATGTATGCAATTGTCAAGAAATTTTCAGGCATTTTTTTAAGGCTAGAGCTGTCACTCCTGAAATCTGAACTCAGTGGTGGCAGACACACAAATCAAGCCATACCTTCTTTAAAATGCTGTCTGACTCTGTTCTCCGAAGGTCCTGAGCATCATCGCCTTCATCTTTCGCTCCACCTAAAGGAAGAAGCCAGCACTGACATCAGTTATTCAACATTTTAAGGCAGAGATGAACTTGCTAAAGTCTGAGGAATTTAATACAGGAAACTCATGTGTCCCACAAAAGCGGACACAGAGCTCTTGACATTTTAACTAAATGAATTTGAGCCCTAAATATACGGAACACGTCAGCACTACCAGGAAAAGTGGATGTGAATTTAGATTAGGCTTGACTTTGGTTTCAGAGAACGTGCTGATAAATTCAGCTATTAGCTGGTGCTCTGTCTAGCCCCTGCACTGCTGTCTACTACCACAGAATACTTGCTGAGAAGACATGAGGCAGCATAAGAGCAGATGGAGGATGATAACAGAATCATATCAGGGTATATTATTGCAGGTATAGTTTCAATGCCTCTCTTGTGCAAGTTAATTTACATCTGGGTCAGATACTACCGTGCAACACCCTGTGTAATTCTACGCTAACAATTTATCATTAACCTTAGCTATCAGATACCTGGATCTTCAAAGGGACACTGGGCTTCTCTTTCTAACTTCCCCCTGGATGGCTCATATCAGTGCTCCTGAGCAGGACTGAGCTGACCTGTGGGGACAGGAGGGCTCTGACCCTCCCCCTGTGCTGCCCTTCTGCTCAAAAGGAGTCACACAGACCTTCCATCCTCTAGCTCTTGCCAAGACTATTGTACTCCTGCTGCCAGCTGAGATGCAGCCCATGGGGAAAACCCACACCTGCAGTGGCAACTTTCCTTCTGCCACTCTTTAAGACTTTACATAAACCTGCATCTGCAGCAGCGTGAAGGACACCACACCTGGTGTAAAGGCCCTCTCCTCCCCCCACCCCCGAGGCTGGCTCTGCTGTTAGAGGCTGACCCTGAAGTCCTCCTAACAGACCTGCTCTCCTGCGCCACGTCCTGGGACCTTCCACCTCTCTGCAGGAGGAAACTCCTCCCTTCTGCTTTGCTGGAGGGGAGAATGAAGGGGAGTCAGGTTATAAGCCTTGCCCGAGGTTTCACAGGTTGTGAACAGAAGAACTGGAGAGAATGCCACGTTTCATACCTCCTGGGCAGAACAAATAGGCCCTGCATTCTTTTCCCAAAATCTCCCAAGACCCTACAACTACTGAATTAGAATCAGAGGGTATTTCTACAGAAAACTTAGATTTCGGCAACAGCCCGAAGTTGTCCCATTCATCGTTGCAACAGAGAGAGGCACAGCCCTCAACAAACCCCTCCAGTGTGAGTATATCTGTCATCACGATGACAAGGCTTTGGGGCTCTCCAGGAGAGCTGGGAAAGCCTCTACATGGTTCTCATGTCTGACTGTCTGGAGCTAACACTGCTCCTTTAATGCAGGAGGTCAGATGAGGTCCAACAATGCCAGTGCTGAGACAGACACTAGCGCAGCAAAACTGGTTATATTGGGAGTGTGAGTAAGACCACAGAGAAAGGAATTTGAGGACAGGGAAGTTTCTGATGACTAGAGCAAAGAAAGAGGGCATTGGGAAGCAGCCAAGTATGCAGCTGAAATAAGTAGTCACGCACTTCTTTGGGAGAGACTTAATTGGAGGAATAATACATGCAGATGTAGGTGGAACATAAATGCATAGAGAGTAGAGACAGGGGAGAAGGTGTTTGATTCAGCAATATCCACATCCATTTGTAAATGCAACAGCATCAGGCTCCTGCTGGGAAGAAAAGTGAAGAACAAAGAACAGACCTGTAGATATTACAATAATAACATGAAGAAACTAATTTATTGAGGAGCCAAATGCTTTCATGTGGCACATAAGTAAAATAGCAAGTATTACTTAGAGAGAGCACAGAGATGAGTGAAGAGTTCAGATGTTTAACCCTTGTATAGCCACAGGTTCTTAGCTACCATCAATCCACCTGTACATAAGCTTTTTTCCTAATCTGTGTTTTAATCTGTCACCTGTTGTTGGAGAGGAGTTGTGAAACTCAAACCACCAGCTGAAGTCCTTCTGAAGCAAGAGGATACGATGACGTGTGTTATTAACAAATTCTGATGAGCACACACAGAACTACTCACCCTTGGAGGCGTTCATCTGATGACTGTCAAATCCTCCAAAAGTTTCTGCCCTTCTAGGGAGTGAAATGGGGCCAACTCCTCCCTCCTGATCCATGGCAGTGCTGCTGACCTGCTGTCCGAGGGCAGTGCCCAGGCTCCTGCTCACCAGGTGTTGCAGCAGTTCAACTGATAAAAAGCAGCAATATCTTTGTTAAAACCCATCTCAGGTTTCTGAGCTTTTTTCATCCCTGCCTGAGTTCAGGTCAGGAATTATTTGGTGTACAAAGAATCTAGGTTTCTGTGACAGTGATGTGAACAGTACACATCACCCCTGCAAAAAATCACTCTGTCTGACCACTAACTCCAACTCTTGGAGCTCTGCAAAAAGCTTACACCTCCCTCCCTCTCTTCCTTCAGGCAACCTCAATGTTCTCTGACAACAGCATTTAATAATTTTAGCCTCTCCAAAGATCATAATGGAAAGTAGCCTGAGTTTCCACCTACCCTTGCCTTTGTCAACAGAACTGCTTGTCCCTTGCAAGCACCACAAGTACGTGCTGGAACCCAAGCCCCACCCTCACATCATGCTGAGACTGAAGAACACCAAAAGCCTGGATGGTCCAAATTTCAGCCAAGGATAAATCCCATGCTGTTCCTGACCCCAAAGCAGGTTCAATGCATGGTTTTCTTTGTGCTGACTTTCCTGCCCTCTTTCAAGACCCCCTCAATACCTGCTTCCTCTCCTGATCCTCATGATCTGTCCCTGAGACAATACCATGAGGAGCAGTTTCTCCTTATCTTGTTATTCTGACAAAGAGAAGACGTCCCCTGCAAAACTGGTGCTTGAGAAATGATACCTTCACTGATAGTAACCAATTATAGTTGGTTACTATAATTTACATGTCACATGACTGGCTCACCTTCATTTATTGCTGTTTTCATGATTTCCTCTCCTTTTGGAGCCTCCTCTGTGTTGGCTCTGAAGAGCAGCCTGGAGCTTGGCGTCTCCTCCTGCACAGAACTGTCTGCCATGTCCTGGAAGATCTTCGTCTTCTCCTCCAGCAAGACCAAGATCTGTTTATCCTTCTGCTGAAGTTGTTCTGTGGGGGTGAACAGAAAACAGGGATGAAGACAAAATAAAAGCTTTGGCAAGGAAACCTGAGCTATTCCTGAGATATTGGCCCCATCTAGTGGAGCACGACAATATGTGCTGGGCTTGGCAGCACCACAGTGCCCTGGGCAATCTGGCACAGCAGTCTCGGGAAAATAAATAATGCAAGGAAGGCAACCTGCAAACCAGGACTGCAGTAATTTGCTGGATGCAGGACTGAAAAAAGTCACACTTCCACCACAAAACCCAACCCAAAAACTCCCGTACATTTTTCCGCAGTGGCTCCCCAGCTCTGTTCCAGGCAGATTTTACCTTTCAGTCCTCTCACTTTTGCATCCGACAATTTCTTTTCAAACTCAGACTCGCAAGGAACTCCTTCATCTTCATCTCTATCCCTGGACAGGAGATACGGCTCAATCACTACAGGAACACACCCAGTGCACCCCCTGCCTCACAAGAACAGCTGAGTGTCTTACATGGTGTGCATGGTGTCCTGAATGATCTGTATCCAGCCGTTGCGCTCTTCTTTGGAGCTGGCATGGACTTCCACCATTTCGGGATCCTTTCCACCCATGCTGATCAGGAACAAACCCTTCTCTTCATGAGCCACTTCTCGCACAATCAGCTTCTTCAGAGAGATCACAGTGGATTTCTGGTCCTTCAGATGGAAAGAAATGGGTGACCAGGGTGACCAGAGCTAGCTCCCAGATTCAAACTACATTGAAAAGTGCTACATAGTGCTACATCTCTCAGGTTTGTAAACATCTCCTGAACATATTGGCTAATTAAAAAAACAAAATCATTTGAATGGGGTCAAACAAAAGGGATGGGTTTGCTTTCCTCCAACATTTATGTAGGAAAAGCAATTTTACCTCACTCCATTTCAAGAAAGAATTTATTTCAAACTGACTTTGTGGTTTGGTAAACTGTACCATATTTTGCTCTGATCTCATTTCCTACTGACCACACTCTCCCTGTCATTAATATCACAGCTCCTTACACTTGGTGCAGCTTGCTAGCCTGCTTCACACACAGTGTCTTCACAATCTCTCTCCAGGATAAAGTCTTGTTTCCAAATCCCAGAAAACCCCTGCTGTTCTCAGACACTCACAGCTGACTGCTATGTGAGAACTGGTGTATGAGGTGATGTTCACCGTGTGCTATGGTCTCTGTGTCATCAGCCTGCTGGGTTACAATGTCCCCAGGCTGCTGTGTCATCTGCACACAAGTCACCCCTTTGTGCACTGTACCACATGCTACAGCTGGGGTGATCTGGTTCACTAGCAGGACTTGTATGCAAATCAACTTCCCCAGTGCAGGGCACTGAGCCTGTGCACAGGGTTGGTGGAACTGGAATAACAAATTATCAGCTTTCAAAATGCTCAAAGAGTGGAAAGGTCACAAGGTTTAGCCAGTCTAGACCGTGCCTGGAAGGTACAGCCCAGCAGACTCCACCAGGCACCAGGTTTTCTTTAGCAGGTCAATGTGCCCAGCCCTTTTTGGGGGCCTGCCCTCAAACCTCATGTTTTTGCTCCTACACATTACAGAGATATTTCTCTGACATTTATTTTCAAGCTGTTCTGTTGAATTTACCACCCTGGCATTTCACCTCACTGCCCCCTGCAGCAGCTCACAGTGTATTTGGACATTTCCTTCAGCTGAGGTTCTTTTTTACAATGTTTGCATTATCCCCTCACCCCCTCCCAGCCCAGTCACTGCTCCAGTGTGCACAAATTGCAAAGCACAAGTGTTTCCAGTGACAGGCAGATTTTCAAGGCCAATTATCAGCTGTGCCAAGGCACTGCAGGAAGGGGAGGTGGGGCATGAAGGCATGTTTTCCCATCAGAAAGAATGGAGTGTGCTCAGCAAACAAAAATGTTCTGAGCAAGAAAATTAAGTTGTTTAGCAGGCAATTGCTGGCTGTGCTGCACAACACAACATCATGGGTCTCTCCCATAGAAAAGTAAGGAGGAAAAAAGGCTGAAGCCTTACCAGTGAGGCAAAGACATACTTCTGGTCCTTCTCCTGAAGGAACACGAGTGTGTCAGAGAGGAGAACAGCCTGGACTTCTGCAAAAGAAGAGGCACACCAGTGCAGTACAACCACACAACCACCCAGAAAAGATTTGCAATAACACGAGCGCTGGGGAGCAGCAGGGCTGGTTTGGCAAATCCAGAAAGCAAGATCAACCTCCCAGTCGGCAGGAGGAGCAAGGGCAGTTCCTGGAGATGCCAGATCATGTTAGCTCTGAATCAGCTTTGCATTAAACAGGACACATCAGCACCTGGGCATCCTGCAGGATTTGCTCTCACCCATCAGAGCAGGGGTGCTCCTCTGCAGCCGCATGCTCACTACCAGTTGAGACATGGGCATAACAGTGAAAGCCAGAGACATTTATTCAATAGAAACTCTGTTTTCTCAAACAATCAATATTTCAGCCCTCAAGCAAAATATCTGCACAGGAAGTTTTGGATTTTATGGTTCTCTTGATGAGTGGTTTGCAGTGTAAATTATCGTGCAATAACAACATTTGTCAGCTGCAGTTTCTTTCCCAGGAAATACTGACTTCAGGAGCCACCAGTAATTCTGCTCTCAGACAAACACAACTCTGAGGGGAGCCTGTGTGAGACACAGGACCTGGCTTTCTTTCACGAGAGAAGGAAACACAACCTCAGGCCAACAGAGGATTTTAAATCAGTCTTTTCCCAGAGTACACATAGAGCCTTCCAAGTCTCCTAATAACATATCATAAAGTTGCACAGCAACTACCAAGTGTAACGCCCCACCCAGACCCCTCAGTACAAAGAGGTTTTGTGTAATGTACTTGGGAAATCTTGTGACAGAAAGGAAGCAAACCAGAAACTTAAATCATCCCATGGGTAAATCCTCCAGTCTGCCTTGGGAAGACAGAATCCATTCCAGATAAAAGAACCACTAAACTTTAAGCAAAGCTGCAAAATGAAATCCAGGCTCTGGGAGGTTTGCAGAAGGTGACATATTACTGCCTTTTTCTCTGTTCCATGCACTTTGCAAGAAGTAAAATGCTAAAACCCTTAAACAAAAGTTCTTCCTCTAATTTTCGGTGCTCCATTTTAAATACCACAAAATAACCTGAATATATGAATGATCTACTCTCTCCCTGGGTCTGCAGCCTGCCTGCAGGACCTACTTTCCCTGGGAGTTTGCACTATGGACATGTTTGTGAATTTCTATGACTAAGAAATGCAAATGGAGCCTGTTCTTATCACGATTTCACAACAGCAGCAGAACTTGCTTCATCCATCATCTAAAGGCAGTAGCAGTCTCGGGTGCCTAGAAATCATCTGTAAACTTCCTGCTTCCAAAACCTCAAAATAAATCATACCCCATATGGAATTCCACATTATCACCACCTCCCTGCACAGCACGGCATCAGGCTCCCAGGCCCCATTCATGCCCACAGACCATAATTTAATCAGCTAATGCTGCAGGGAGGAAGGGAAGCCCAGCCTTCCTGCCAAGCCTGAGGCACAGCTCTGTCTGCTCTTACTGCTACCGTGGTATCAGCTGAAAGTTTCCTCGGGAGATTTAGCTTTTAACTCACTGGAGAACTTCAGTGCACAGCACCTTAAAAAAACTACTTCCACCTGATAACAAACAAAAAGCAACTCAAGAAAACACTGACCCAACAAGAGGCAGCTGCAGGGAGACTAGAGCCTCTTCTGAACAGTTTGTGTCAACAGCTTAAGGGGTTCAAGAGCAACAAATACCTGGGACATCTCCCTGGATCCCAGTGCAACTGGGATGGTACTGCTGCAGACCTGCCACAGCCCCTGGAGGGAAGGAGAGGTCCAGAAAGTTGAGGCTGGGTTCTAGATTTAGCCAGCACAACTCCTGGAACCATGGCACAGGCATGGAGATCTGACTCCATGCTCTGGGAACTGCAGCCCCATTGTGTCCTCCTGGCCCAGAGCACCCCACAGTAACTCTGCCCCTTGGCTGATACACTGAGGCGTCACTGCCACCCGAGCCCTCAGCAGCCACACAGTCACCAGGAGGAAAAGCAGCTCTCTATCACCCCAGAACCCACACAAGTGGTTGGAAATGCAATGGGGAGTGGGGGTACATCAGGGGAAGGCTGGTGTCACAATCTATCAAAGCAGAAGAATAAATCAAGGGTGGAGGCACCAATCTGAGGACTAATGCTGCACCCAGAGAGGGTGAGCTGCATCCTTCCACAGCAGAAGGCAGGAGAGTCTTACCTTTTAACCGGCCACCTGAGCTTTTTAGGGAAACAGGCCCATCTCGGATGAGCTTCCGACGACTCAAGTCCTCTCTTGCAAACATCTGGCCACTCTTCATCCTCATGATGGACTTGCTATCTGTCCGGCTGTAAATCTCCTCAAGACGCTTTTTCTTTTCATACTTGCTGACTTTGCTGTTGACTGCAGCAATCACATCTTTAACGAGGTTTAATGACTGAGTCAAGTCTTCATGTTCCACGTCGTTTTCTTTAAAAAAGAAACAGAAATATCTCGATTTGACTTTGTGCAGTCTAACTTCCCACTTTTACTTCCTTCCTTCCTCTTCTCCCAAGTTCCCACATTATAACTTTTTGGTACTTAAATGAGACATTTTTCCTCCTTAAAGAGAGTTTCACAAAACTTGTCACATATACATGGTTGAGGCTGGAGAATATTCTAATACACTTTGCATCTAAGACAGTAAAGATGAAATGTACAAATTAACTACATATGTTAGCCAATATCAAAAAAAGCAAGCTGGGAGAATTTGGAGTATAGGCATGTTGCTCCATAATTAGCTACAGACAGACTTCTAAAAACTAAATCAAGGTACCTAAACAACCAATCCTAAATGGAAGTATGGAATTGAGTTATCTCTTTGCAGTGATGTGAGACAACAATGACTGGATTAGCTGGTAAGAAAATCTGCTTCGTCTGTAAAGGATGAAAACTTCACACTAGACAAACAACTATGTGCTTAGAATAGAGGAACTGGTCCCTACCTTTGGTGTACTGCAGTATCCTTTGTAAAAGAACCGGGTACTTTGTGATTCTCTGTGTTACCAACAAGATACATTCCGGAATCCCAAGACGCCTCACCAGGGAGCTGCTCATTTTTTTCTAAGGAACAAAGATGAAAATTTCAGTTCTGCAGCAAAACACTCCCCCAGAGTGCAGAAAGGAGGTGTTTTTTCCATTGGCTACACCTGTCCTGCAGAGTCCTACCTTGACAAATGCCTGAAAGCGCTTCTCCTTCGAGAAAAGCTCTTTGAAGTAATTGACAGCCTCGTTGTGATGCCCACAGAATTTGCCGTACGTTTTCTTCATTCGCTCAGCGTTCTCCCCAGAGAACTGCAAAGAAAGGGACACACAGCTCCAGCCTGCACTGAACTCCTGGGGTGACATCCCAGCAGTGCCTGCCAGGCTCTCAGATGAACTTGATGAAATCAAATTAGCCCAAAGCATTCTCAACCATGCAAGCAGATCACTAGAGAGTAAAGACTTGTGTTGGGGACTTCACTGAGCTCACACCTACAGCAAAATTTGCAAATCCACTCCCATGGCTTAAAAGCCAACCACAAAAAGAGACAAAAGAAAGACAGAAACTGTGGATAAAGAAAAGTAAAATGACACATTCTGAGTTAAACACCAGGTCAGTAATGCAGCCAAGAAATACACTTTTGCTGTGAACTGTTGCCTACACTGCAGTCTGTGGCCAAACTGTTTTGTGCCTGTCAGTGAAAGCTTCTCTTTCCCACAAAATGAACTAAATTAATTTTCAACAGTAGACCTTCCTCTGAAAGAGCAAAAAGTGCTTCAAAAAGCAAAGGCAGAGATTTGTATGTGTGAAGAGTAAAGGTGCCATCAGCTGTGCTTATCTGACAGGCACAAATAGGAGGGAAGGAAAAGCATCTGGCTTCCAGCTGTGTTCTCAGAACTGCAAACATTTTCCAGCACTTACTTGATTCACTAGGATGTCACCTATCCTCCTGATAACAAAGTTCTTTTCACTTTTGTCTGCTAGTGACTCCTTCTTCCTTTCCAGAATCCGCTGGAAAAACTGACTGTGGATGTGCAGCAAGTTTTCCAGGCAGGGAAAGATCTTGTCCACGACTTGCTGATCATACTGCAGTTCCTTTACCATGGCTGCACTGTACACATCATTCATGATCTTCAGGGTACGGACATGGTGCATTTCTGTCTGCATTAGCTCTGCATAGGATGAGGACAAGAGTTCATGGGTTAAAGCACAAGGAAAAGGTGCCATTAGAAAGCTTTTCCATAACTGGCCTTCTCTAAGTGGTTTCAAAAAATTTCATGTCAGGAATTGTAACATCAGTCAAGAGTTTCATGTGTGAGAGAAACAGGAGGGAAGAGGTGCCCCACACCAGAGAGCTTTGGATGTTGCTGCTGGGATCTCAACCTTCAGCCTGCTATCTTCTTCTTCCTAACACCTCACTGCCAGCCTCCACACATCCCCCTTTTGCCATACAGGATGGCTCCTGAATCCCTCAGGAAAAGACTTCGTAGTTAGCTACTTGTGGTGGAACCCAGTTTGAAAGTCATCAGCAGACAAATGAGGAGAGGCAGTTTCTGGGGATTTTGATGGCTTCTGGATATGTGAAATGCAGGAAGACAGCTTTCACAGAATACATTACATTCCTAGGAACTTCAAGAATCAATGTTTGACTTTTGAGGAAATTAAAGCGATGTTCCTATCAAGGAGCTTTTTACAGTGGGTGAAAAGTGAAGATGTCTCACCATAAATCACATCTTGCCGTTTGACAACATCTTTGTATTGCTGCTGTAGGAACTTGCTGTCCACTGCTTGGCTCCAGGACTCTGCCTCCAGCTGCTTGGAATCTAATTCCAGATCTCCCATGAGCTGTCCTTCATTCATGTCTGCACCTTCACAAACCAATATAAGTGCCATTAAGATGTGGGTAATTTGTCTCATTTGAGATTCCTGTCTAATTATTTAGGTTTAGGCTCTGTCAGTCACACCACAGACATCACACACCTTCTCCTTTACTGACACAAATGATCACATACCACATAAAGCCTACTTATGAAAAACACTTTTAAAGGTTATTTCCTAGTTTCCTGTTCACCATTTTCACATGGACCAAATTCTAGCTCAGATAATGTATTCCTAATCTACCATGAAACGACATTGCAGTTAAATAAAAAACCACAACAGAAGAGGAAATGTTTGTCCCTGAGCTAAATTCCAAGTAACTCAACTGTAACTGAAACCTTCTAAATGTTTTTCCATAATTCAGTGAGCTAAAGAAATTACTATGTGGGGCGTTGTTTTAGTTTATCATACTAATATTCTGAGATTAAAATAAATGCACTTTAATTGTCCATTATAAAAGACGACAATTGCTGAAAATGGATTTTCTATTTCTGGAAAGCAGCACTGAGACCTTCCTTCTCCTATAAATGCCATGGAGATCTCTTACCTTCATCAACCAGTGACTCCATGGATTCATTAACCCGGCTGATTTTATGTAAAGAGTCTGTTGACTGCGACAGGAATTTCCAAGTGTGTATTAAGCTGTCATCATTCCCAACTCTGCAGAAAAACAGAACACACAATATTGTTTATGACAAAAACCCAGCCAAATGTACTTTCAGATAAGCAGAATAAATGCATTTAAAATACGAATTTAAAAACAAAACCAGCACTGCATGATTACATACAGAAATGTGCCTTTATGTGTTGTTTACTAACTACCCACTGGAGCTTGAGAAGCTGTAAGTGCTACAGTTATGAGTGACGGTGCTTTCCATAAAGAACCACTCCTGAGGTTTTATAGTTTGGAAAACTCCATTCCAGTCATGTCCCATCCTCATTGCCTTTGGAGCAAATAGTGCGAAAAAATGCCACACCAAAGGCTATACAAGAATCCTTATCACTAGCTCTGAGAAAGATCAGAAAATGGACTGAAATGAATAGCCAGGACATTCAAATTGCCAAGAATAAGCCAGTCCCTGTGACTGCCTGACATGTAGAACTGCTCAATATGAAAGTACAGTAGGAACCATAAATTAGATTTTCTTCTATGTTTTTTTGTAATGAGTTATGTATAATGCCATCTAAAAACAGGAAGACTGCAGCTCTGTGCCTTCACCCTCTTGTTATGGGCACAAAAGTTAATACTACACCTGAGCTGCCAATGTGTGTTTGCACAGCATCCAGCCCAAGCAAGGGAATTTCTTCCTAGGAGCCCAGAGCATCCCTGGGAAGTGGCCTTGAATCTACCAGGCTAGCTCAGCTGTGCCTCTGAATTCCTGCCATGACTAAACTAACTCACACAAGATTGTGCAGAAGACAACTGATATCTATATGATAACATCAGTTATCTATATGATAACTGATGTTATCATATAGAACATGGCTATTTCTCTGTTTGTGATCCCTTTTGTACCTGTAACGCAAGTCACAGCACGTGAACTTATTTCTAGTGAGACTGAAATTATGTCTTCATGTTAGCAGTGTCAGACAACACACATGCAGAGTCAGGTGCGCAGGAAGGAGCCTTACCCTGCAATGTTCTGTATGGAGACGCTTTTGGAGAGTGCAGTGGGCTGCTGTGATCTCCTGTTGCTGAAGGTGGAGGCGACGGTGCTCTCGTCGGGCGCGAGGATCGCGGAGCGCGGGCGCTCCTTCGGCTGCGAGCCTGCAGTGGAAGGGTGGGAGAACAGTCAGCCCATGCAAACACCTTAACCACTGGTAACTGGCATGGGGACAACTTAAAGGATCCAGACTCTGAAATCCACTGCCTTTTCTTTCTAGAATCACCCCCAGGGGGTGTCAGCAGTTAGGAACAGCCATAGGAAAGGAAGACCATTGACCCCTGAGCAGAAGTCAGTGCACTATGCTTGAAATACCGATGTGGGACCTGCAACTCCAGAAACACACATGGGAAACTGAATTTAACTGTTTTGATAATTAACCTTATGTCACAATCCACCCTGTTGCCTTTTTATTTCCCTGGGTCCATAGTCATATAACCTTTGACCTTGATGTTTCTGGTGAAACTCTTTTGAGATACGTTTCTCCTATCAGGAGGTACCCCAGAGAAATGATAATTCCGATTTCATTATACCATCACGTACCTTTAAATAATCTGTTCATATTAATTCCAGATTTTTCCTTCTTCAGATGCATTTCTACTACGTGGACCAACCCCTCTGAACTTCATGATAAATACCACAGTGATTACAACTGTATTATATAGTGTGGTTCCATACAAACAATCATTTATCTTATCAAAGCTTATCACTTAAGCTTATCAAATCATGGCTCTACAAAACCAATCTGGGCTATTTCACACCTATTCTTCATCCTTGGTCACACTGGGTCACTCTGCAATGCAGTGTGTATCTCAGCAAAGTCAGGAGCAGTTGTCAGTATTCCTCCTTCTCAAAATTAAACCTTCTATTTTGCCTACCTGAAAGCCCAAGACTATTTAAACCAAAAATAACTGTATTTTAAATTCTCTCCACTTAATACTCATAGTTGGATTCTTTCCCATGTAAGACACCCATGGACATAGGCTGCATCTTCCAGATTCTGTGACCTTAACAGTTATAGGCCTTCTGCAAGCTACAACAGACAAGTGATTTTTCTAAATCTGAGATTATTTTATATTTCCTTAAAGCTACACAGACACTGCAGAAGGGGATGAACTCTGGACGACTTCTGTACAACTTCTGAAGTCTCAAATATTGCTTAGCATGCACAGAGGATGCTCTCATCCTGCTTTGTTAAAAGCTTATTTTTCATAATATCAAGTATCAGTTGTCAAAACAGTTAAGAGCAGCAGACACAGACCACTCCCAAAGCAGACGGAAATAAATTGTCTTACTTTTGTTCCTCATGGTTACTGTGGGTAACGAAGAGGTATCGTGTGCCTGCAGCATCCCTCTCTGTGGCTGAAAGAAAAATTAAATTCACTTTAATTTCTTCCTCCCTTCTCCCAGAAGGTTGTGCCATGTAACTAAAACAAAAAAAAACTGTTTTTTTTTTCCTGAAGCCTCTCAGTGTATGTGTATTTTTAAATATATTTTTTTATTTTCTCTGAATGAAGTGGGCAAAATAACAGATGGAGAAATGTTCAGTAAATATGAAAATGTGAAAGTGATGACAATACTGAAGTGAACTGAAATCATAATTACACAAACATTATTTAGCTTGGAGAAGCAAGTTCCTTGAATTTGGAGTAAGCATGAAATCTGTGAGTTCCTCATATAAACAGTATATTTAACAGTTTTCATTATGTGAAAGCTTTAGCACTAGGGCTGAAGTTCTTTACAACAAACTGGAAACTTTGTGACCTGTGGTAGAAAGTGTTTATATACATACATATATATATATATATATATTCAGTAGAGTAGATTAAATCCCTTACCTTCATTTTGACCTTTGCACAAGAAGCAAAATTCTCCTTACAGCCTTTGTGAACAATTGCATTACAGTCTGTCAAGAAAAACCCAAAAACCAATGAATGAAACAAAACCCTGCAGAAAACAGGTCAATTTTTGCTGTTTGTAATCTGAACTGTTAACTTACACAACGGAGAATTGTAACTTTCAGGCATCATTGTGGTTTACATGACTAGCTACAAATACTGAGAAAGAGGCTGCTTTCCAGGAAAATTAGCCCTTTCTTTGTTAATAATATTTCCTTGGATAATTTAACAGGAAATTCTGTAAAAAAATCAATGCAAGGTTGAATTGTCAGGGGTCTTAGATTAAAATAAAAAAAAAGGAAAAAAAATGCCCTCATGGCATTCTCCCTCTGAAAGCAAGGTGGAAACCAGAAGCAGGAGACAGAAAAAGAAACCAATAGTAGGGCCAGTATTTCTCTGAAAAGACAAATACTGTTCTCATCAAGACAAGGACTATGAGATCTAAAAGACAGGAAGAGGACAGGGGAATTGACTTACACAAACTCAGACATCATGGATAAGATCTAGAGCACAGAACCCAAGTGCTGCTGTACTGCAGGGTTCCCAGAAAAGGTAACAGGAGCAGCATCTGTCAGGAATCCTTGAGGTTGGGACTTCCTGCTGGAAACTGAAGTTTCCAAAAGCACCACATTCACCAGTGCAAAGACCATCATGCTTTAACACCACCCTTTGCTGCACATATGTCAGAGCAAAAGCTGGGTGGCTTGGTTTTTTGTCTTTTTTTGAATACCCAGGGTCTGCTCATGACTTCTGCCAGCAGATTTCTGGGAATCAAAGTTTTCAAAGATGATTAAAACTGTTTGGTTTTTTTTGTTTTTTTTTTTTTTCTTCTCCATAAGAATTGAGAAATGGAGTTCAGGTTTTAACTCTTTTGGCAGATGAAAGATCACAGCTCAAGATGAGATTCAGTAGCTTAGCGAAAAAAATTCCCACTTATTCGTGACAACACTAACACAGATAATGAACTGGGTTTTACAAGTAAGTGTGAAATTCTGAATTATTTCTTGAAGCAGAAAAAAAAAAGAAAAAATTCTATGTCCAGAATGACAAAATATGCTCACACTTCTAGAATCTCTTACATTTGGGATGACTCAATAAAAACCAGTAATTCTGATATTTTGACAGAGATCAGGGCAAGGTCATAGGGTGCTACTATTCTGACAATGTCTCAAAGCTTCCTGTGCAAGAGAAGACAGAACAAAGCAATGTGAAAAGTCTTGCAAAAACCCACAAAAGAACTGTAAGCTTTCAGACCAAACAAGGAAGAGGAACAGAACCTGCTCCTCTGGTGCATGAACAGAGGCAGTGAGACAATTCAGAATCATGAAATTTACAATCAAGCCTTGAAAGCCTGAAGACAGCTCTTTAGTGTGTACCATTTGGCAAAAAATTTGATTTTTTTGTGCTAAAAAAAATCTGGTTGCAAGGACTTTATTCCTCCAATTCAACTTTTCAGCAAGAAAGAAGTTCCTCTAACTCCTCTGTGTCACTAGTATTAATAACTAAAACCCTCAAAACCTTATTTTCTGCATCACTGACCATACAGAAAGTAAAAGAAGACAAGGCAGAAAGCTGCTAAAAATTAGGCTCGTTTGTTTCAGAGCATGCACAATCTTTCAGCATTGAGTAGATGTTTCAGCAAGCTGGGGGAACATCACTGAAGAGCTGAGACATTGATTTAAAATACCCAGTGCTTTGAAAGGCATTTAAAGTTATCCATAGGTGAGACAGAGCAGTGGTGTAGCACCAGCCTACATCAGCACAGGAATATCAGAGCCTCTGCTGCTGCTTATCCATCATTTCCAAAGCATCTGAGGCTGATTTTAACATGCAGTGGGAGAAAGAGCCACTCGCTGATGTGAGCTCTCAAAGTAGGCCTTCACCAAACATTTTTTATGACATTCATTTCCTGCCCAATGCAGAAAACATGCAACAATTTTGCATTGTACCTTGAAAACAAGGAAAGAACATCTGTGCTAAAACATATGACATTGTTGGGTTATTTTAACTCATTAACATATAGAGCATTAAACTGGGATATATTTGATTTTCTATGTGGCTTCAGAAGCTGTTAAGAAAATCAAGTGGGGAAAGGGAGAGGATGCATTTGAGAGTTTGTAATTGTTGATGTTTTACATTTCCCATCAGGCTGACACAGAGCGTGTCTCAGACAAACAACTCTGCTGAAATCTCTTCCAGGAAACTCAGAAGTGCCATTTGGGATTCAGCTGGCTGCTCCTTCCCCTGCTCACATCCACCAGCAGGAACGGAAGGCTCCAGCCTGGGAGCAGTTCCCGCAGTCGCTCTGACTCATTTCTAAGCTAGTGGAGTAAAAAATTGCTAATAGTGAGGAGAGGAAAGCTTTTTCTACTGAGCTATAGTGGGGAAAAAATGGGTTTTGTCTGCATATTCTATAGCCTTGGGTTGCTGCATGAACCAAGCAGTATTCCGGTCTTGACCACACAAACACCGCAGACCTTATCGAGCTACAGGCAGGAGAAACCGTCTGATAAGAAATGAGGACAAAATCCCCAATCACTCAGAAACCCTCAGTGGGGTTCCCACCCTGCCTGTCCTGTGCTGCACATCCTTCACACGCACACAGGTAGCTGTCATTTGACCTGTGACGCAATTTCTTGTTCGAAGGGAGCAGAGGGTCAGCATTTCCTTTCTGTACAACGTGGTTCCCGCTGTGGTCTCACCAAAGCAGTATTTCAGAGAATTAAAGCAATACACCACAGATGGGTGGGACATTTTTTTTTCACCATTGGAAGGAAATAGAAGCCACGATCCAAGCCAGCTGTCTCTGTCCTTTGTCCGTCTTATCAAATCACCTCAGCTCCAAGCCACTACATGCAGCTGAAAGAACCAAAGTTCTCCTGACTGATAGAGCCCAACAAAGGGTAGAAAACCCCCTGGCATGCTGTGATGGCTGAGCTCAGGTTTAGTAAAGAGGTTTCAGGACACCTCCATGCAGCCACGACTCATTTCAGTTCAGTTTCCACAAGGCGACACACCGCTCCATGAATCACTATCTCCTAAGTCTCCCTCCCACCTCACATCCTCAAGCAAAAGGAAAATAAAGTGTAAGATTTGCATTTTCCATGCCAGATTCAATGAAAAACAAATGGAAGGGGGGGAACCCCCCTGACTTACTTGCACAGTAGTACGAATCCTTATTGAAAGGCTTCATACAGTGGTAACAGGTTGCTTGGGCTACAACGGAGGTTGCAGTGAAGAGATGTCCATTTAACAGCTTCTTATCTTTTTCCTTCTCCTTGGAATCTTTGTCCTTCTCTTTAGTTTTCTCTTTATCTTTCTCTTTTTCCTGCCGAGACAGAATGACCAAAAGCCTCGTCACTGGCTCGTCTCTTCCCTAGTTACAGATTGCTCAGTGTTTGCCTTTGGCACGGCGAGGGTATCGATCGAGGTGCACCTCAACAATGGCCATGTGTCTGCACAGCTCTCCCTTAAAAAAGCCCCTGTGGAAGTGGATTTACATAGTATTGACTCACACAGGTGTCTCACACTGCAGATGACACCGAGACTGTTCTGAAGTCACTTATTTCCTTCTACCTTTGTTTTAAACTTGCTTGGCTTAATAACTTTACCTCTTTTCTTTTCCTGGGCTCTCATCAGCCTCTTCAGCACTTTAAATAAATTGTGCTAAATACAAATACCACATGCAGTGTGTATCAGACTTTCAACACAGCTCATTTAAGGCCAAACCATAAGGCTCGTGATTTGCAACTGCATTTCTAATGGAGAACACAAGCTCTTCCTCGGTGCCTCTACAGCCTTACTGCCAAAATATTTCCACCTCTGTTTTCCTTCCAACTAGCAACTTTTTCAACAGTTACATGCGACCCCAAGTAACCATGTGAAGCTTTTTGGCAAAATGGATATTTTACAAACTCTCAACCTACGGCACCAAACAAAGGCTGGAGAACAACAGCAATACCATAAAAGACACTCTCATCTTCCACAAGCCAGAATCAACCTCTAGGCTACTCAGCTTTGAAAGATGACAAGCACAGACAGCCTCTCCAACTTTCAGCAGAGTTTTTGATTCTTTTCTATCACTACCTTAGAAAGAAAATAGTAATTACTAAAAATTTGAAACATTTTTCCCTGCAGCCTTTCATGGATTTGGAATTCTTCCAAACAAATTCTAAAGGCAACTCCACAGAAAAACTCTGAATTTGAATTATAACTCCTCATCTTTCCATGTACCAACCTACAAAATGTTTATGACACTAATCAACTTCAGGTCTATACTTTTAACTGTTGCTGCATATTTCCTGGCATCTCAAGGAGAAGCTTTACCAGAAACTGGTAAAGGCTTCTGTCAGCTTATCTTTGCATTTTGTTATTTGTATGCCACGTGCCCTTTGCCTAATACTGTCCCAGCCTGAATATCAGGGAGCTGCAGAGCTGCCCATGTAAGCAACTGCCATTAAGGGGCTTAAAGAGGGATGGAGCTCTGCAACCACTGCAGGGAAACTGCTGAGCCCTGGATGACACACTCACATCATGAGCAACTCAGCCTAAGGACTCCTCTCCCAACACATCCCAGGCAAAATGCCAGTGCCGGAGTCTCTCCCTGCAAAGTGTCAAACAGAAAGTCTATTTACTGGCCCCAAAACTGCTGTTTTGTTCTGCAAATAAGCAAAACTAGGAGTATTACCATATGGAATAATCCTGTCTGAAGCAGAAAAGCTGCCAGAAAAGAGTCTGCATTGCATCACATCTCCGCCTCCTCCGAGCCATCAGCTTGGCTCACACCACACCACAGGAACCTCCACAGCCCCATTTTCCACCCACTGACCTGCCCATCTTCAACCACATCCAGCCTGGAAGGATTCAGGAACTAAAACTCTGCAGTTTAGGTCTGGGCTGATGGTACAAGTTGATGCCTAGAGTTTTGCTCTACTGCCAAGCCTTGTGAAGCTCCAGGAGAAAAGATCACTCTAAGCTCAAGCCAAATCTTGTGGCTCTCATGCTGAAAGGAGATTTCCCATCCTATACTTTAAGCCTACCTGAAGTTCACTGCAAAACCCAGCAATTCTGAAGTCTAATTTTTGATTTCAATTAAAGCTGAACGGCCCCAGGAAAAACAGGAAATCGGTGCACCACTTTCAAGGAGGAAGCAGCAAACTCCACACAAGGGCTGCCAGCCACTCCACTAAAAGACAAGGTCTCACAATGAAATTTTTTTCAGCTTTTTCTTTTTTCCTGTGGCAGTTACTGGAACTTTATTTAAAGAAGGACTGTAGGAACAAGACTATATTTGTGCTGTTGGAGCTGCCAGTGAGATTTGGAGCCCAGCTTCACGGCTGAAGTGACGTGCCAGAGCAGCCACCACAACAGGTACGGCGGCACCGCAGCCACGCCGCGACAGCGGATCCCACTCCCCAGGAAACACCCAGCTCTTACCTCCCAGTGCTTCAGTCCCACCAGCTTCACTGTTATCTGAGGTACTTCTGAGAATCTATTCCATTTTATGGACATCCTTCCCCTGGGCAGGAGAGCTGCTCCCCACCAGGAGCTGCTCCCCACTAGCCCATGGCGATGCCAGAGGCTGCAGCAGGGCCGGGGACAGGAGGCACAGCATGGAGGAGATGAGCAAAATGGGGAGGTGCCCCTCCCCGTTTTGCTCAACTCCTCTGTGCTGTGCCTCCTGTTGGACAATTGCTGACTTCCTTAAAGACGATTTTAGCTACTTTGCTATTGCTTTCATCTTGCCCTACCTTAGCTTCCACTGCTAAAAAAACCAAAACTAAAAACCAAACCCATACAGGCAGAAAAGGATGTGATTGATATTTTACAAGTCAATATAAGACCACCTTTTATAAAGGTGGAGGGGAGTAAATCAAACACTCTGTCATGTTTGGGCTACAGAAAAAGTGAATTTTCACATACCTCAGTGTTGCTATGTAGTACTTCAGCAAACAAAGTGCTGCAGAAGTTGCCCAGACAGAGAGGTTTTGTGTGTTTGAGCTCCTCCTGCTCTGCAGGTCACGTATATTCCCTGCCTCCTAATCCTTTCAAACACTTGCAACTCCTACCATACACCCTGAAATGCTGCTGCTGGCACAGCACTGCCTTATTACTGTGCAAGGCAACGAAGAAGAGAAATTACTCATGCTAATTGTTGTAATTTCTCAAAAGTCTTGACTAAAATGAAAAGGAAAAAAGAAAAAAAAAAAGAGGGTTTTTTTCCTGAACTGAAGAAGATAGAGCATGCATGTTTAAGACTTTGCAAATGTGAATCAGGGCACTCTGCTAATAGCAAGAGATTCACTGATAATCCCAAACAACATGCCAGGCAAGGGTAAATTCACACCAACACCAACTTCTATCAGTATCCCCTCCAGTTATTGCTCTAAACACCCCTTTATTTTAAAGGTTTTTTTCACATAACTCTCTAAATTTTCAAAAGGCTCAGATGTGCTTTATTTTGCTTTATTTCATCCCAGAAAAATGCATTTCTAATGGTCTGGACATGACTAAAAACGAGCTGGAAAGACACTGAAGCCTCCCCTCCCTCCTCACAGCCCAGAAACCAACTTCTTGTTGGTTTCAAACTTCCTCTTTCAAGGTTTGTTGTTTTTGCTAGTTCTGTTTTTAACTATAACAGGTTTTTCTCATCTAAATGCTTCTGAGAAATCAGTGTTCCAACGAATTTTTTGGTCAAATTATTTAAATGTACCAGTGGAGCCTTAAAAATGTACATAATGCAAACATTCCACCATGAGCAGACAAGAAATTGTAACTTCAATGATATTTTGGCTTTTATTTAGTATAAGTATGAGCTGCAAATTTTGTCATGCAAAGACTTAAACACAGAACTCCTCTCTGCTGCCTGTGGGCATTCCACAAATCACAAGAAGCACTTACTTTGCTCTTCTTGCTGCTGGACATTTTATTCCTGAGGTAGCTGAAGGTGCGGCTGACTTTTGTTACACCTTTACCAGCAGAGACACTGCTGCTCTCTTCAGATATGCTAAAATTAAAAAAAATATGTATATATAAAAGTTGCTTTCATATTTTTTTTTCTCCTTCCCAAAGTGTCTATTAAATGGATAGATTATTTTTAAAGGACAAATGCAATTATTAGCCAACACAGTCTAGGTGCTTTATGGTGTTTTACCAGAGAAGGAAAAGTGAAGACAAAATGCCAATCCACTCATTTTCAGATAAATTTCAAGGAATCCTCATATCTGTTTTGAAGCAAGCCATGCCATAGCACCCTCTGCTGCTCCCCTTGTCAAATAACCAGGAATCATTAATGCTGTAAAGAACCATTTCCTTCCAGAGAAAGGCATCCAATGAACTCTGAAAAGGCAGTGAATGCCTTTAACAGAAACCACACTGTCTGCAAAGCCTTCCCTGAGGAATGAGAATACCAATATCAAGTAATAAACCACAGTGGCTATGTATATTAATTTAGGACTTTTTAGGATCCCATATAATTTTTGCCAGCCTTTACATGCACAAGCTTATGACTTCTTCAGCTCTGATAAAAGAATAAGGGAACTATTATTGCATTAAAGGACACGGTCTGTCAATATTAAGTACAACACAAACCAAAAGCAGAACACAAATACTAATTAAACCAAGGAGGAGAGGACAGCAGAGAGCAGAGGCGAAGAGCCTCCCAGTCACAAAATAAAGCCAAAGCTGTTAGTGATACAGAGACCAGACCCCCAGTGCCACAAACGTCCTTCCTCCAGGGAAGCACCTTGAAAGCCACCAGGAAGATTATCTCCTCTGTGCAACTTGCAAGGATGGAAAGTAACACACAAAAACAAGATCATTTTGGCCTTTGTTATAGAGAGTTAGAGAGAATTAGCTACAGGCAGAAAGAACTACTTTTAGTGTAACATAAAACTTAGGGTAAACCAATACCCTGCAGTAATGCTGGGTATTAGCTATGAATAAACAGAGCCTTGTAAAGAGATGAGACTGAGACTTTCATATTCTGTGATCGAAAACATTCTTCAGCCTTTAGAGACACAGGACTGATTTTCACAGCTTCTGATTTCAGCTGAAGTGCCCTGGTGCCAGGAAGGCTTTGGGGTGCCCAGGGCAGAGCCCAGTGCAGGAGTCTCCCGAGAAGAGGCAGGGTGTCCCCAGGATACTGCAATATTGCACTGTATATACTGCACTGTATGTACTGCAACACTGCATGGTATATACTGCAATACTGCACGGTATATACTGCAATACTGCACGGTATATACTGCACTACATATACTGCAATACTGCACTGTATATACTGCAACACTGCATGGTATATACTGCAATACTGCACTGTATATACTGCAATACTGCATGGTATATACTGCACTACTGCACTGTATATACTGCACTACTGCACTGCATATACTGTAATACTGCACTGTATATACTGCACGACTGCACTGTATATACTGCAATATTGTACTGTATATACTGCACGACTGCACTGTATATACTGCAATACTCTACTGTATATACTGCAATATTGTACTGTATATACTGCAATACTGCACAGTATATACTGCACTACTGCACTGTATATACTGCAATATTGTACTGCATATACTGCAATACTGCACTGTATATACTGCAATACTGCACTGTATATACTGCACTACTGCACTGTATATACTGCAATACTCTACTGTATATATTGCACTACTGCACTGTATATACTGCAATACTATACTGTATATACTGCAATACTGTACCTCTGCACTGAGGAGCCCATGGAGCCGCCGAATGACTGCGCACCTGCAAAAGATGGGAGGGGCGGGGGGGGACAGGTTAGACTGCAAGCTTACTCCACTGATTCCAAAAAACATGGTTTGCACACTGGGATGGTTCAAGAGGAAAGGGAAATGTTTTCTGGAAGTAGGTTTCATGTGCTCAGGATCAAGCTTGTTCCCTGTATCCTTAGCTGCTCTCAAATTAGATGCTGAGTTGAAAGCCTGTTTAGTATTTTTATCACTCTTCAGCTATTAAGTAAAGACCATGCAACTGTTAAACTTGCTGGTAAATCAGGGTGGCTGAATCAAAACTGCCAATTCAATGACAATACGTATAAATGAGAATCATTCTGACACAATGCTTTTATTTATACTCCACTAGAAAGGATCTATTGTACAGCACATCCGGGTTTCGTGTATAAAACTTTTCTCCTTGATAAAACTGTAGTTCATTTTCCCATCAAAATCCTGAGGCACTTCATAAAGAGTAAGGGAAACAAGGGAAGCCTTATTCTGTTTTCCACAGAACGTTACCAGCCTGGGGCTTCGTCACGAAACACTGCTTGAGGAAAGGCTGAATTTCAACACGAAGCTGAAGCCCTGCCAGTGGCACCAGCTCTCTCTACCCAAGAAACCTGCTTGCACAATGCATTTGGAGCAGATCTGGGAGCTGACACCATTTACCAGAACCACTGAAGAAGACTGAAAAATCAGGATTAAATGATCCAGGACAGAGGGCTCTCCCTGAAGTAACTGGGCTTGCGACTCCAAAAAACCTTCATACAAGCAATGTTTGCAGCCCTCTCTGAAGTTCAAGAAGCTGCATGACTGTCACCTTACTAGGCTTCTGCATATATACTGCAAGAAAAACAGTATTTTGGCTCCAATTCTCTTAATACTAAGGATGAATGCAAAAGAGCTACTTGCTATTAGAGGCCAAGATGGCCCTTTATCCAAAAACAGTAAGAGCATTAGGAAAAACTGCATTCAATACTAGGCTTTAAATACAGATTTTCTAACCACTGATTCAAGTGCCAACAGAGTCTGAGACAGAAATATCATTTCTTCATATTGAGAAACTAAAATACAGGCATACCCTGTTACCTAAACCCTGCTTGGAGAGCTGTGTTAATATTTCCCTTGCAAAATCTTTCACCTCATTAATGATTTATCCCAAATACACCAAAGTTAGTAATACTGTAATATGTATGAAATGAAGTCTACTATTCAACTTCCAATAGTGATATTATATTTTCATAATATAAAACTATAATATAAAACCTAAGTGCCTACTAGGATCACATAAATAATTTACAGACTCTCAAATCCTTGGTTAAAGCGCCAGTAATTCTGGTTCCCATTTCACTTCTAGCTTGCTTTTAATTTGGGTTAGACCTCCTTACTCTTTACTTTTTTTTTTTTTTAGAAGATTCATCAGTTTGACTGGATTTAAGTATTTCCCGTCTTTTTGTTTCTTTGTAGTTAACACCAGAAATGTGAATAAACACTGAACTAAGAGCTGCAATAATTTGGTATTTGTGACTGCTTTTCACTACCTTGAGAAAATACACTGCATGAGAACTACAGTTATGCATAATTTATCTTTTACTTCAATAGTTGTTTCATCTTTAAAATGGGGGATTCTTGGTGCTGGCAGGCAAAATGGATCCAGTGAAGAATTAAGGTCTGTTTATGATTTCATACTTTAGATTATAATATAACATCACATGATCAATACTGCTGCAAGCTGTAAACCCCAGGAAGATAAGCATAGAAAAAGACACATCTTCTCACCTTCTGGTTTGTTTCTGAAGTAGAACAGGGGAAGGAAAGCATATTTTCATAATGTTTTTGTTCCCTGTCATGACCAGGAATAAAACTGAAATCTGACTTCAGAACCCAAAAAAAAAAAATTAAGTTTTTGTTTCAAAAGCCAAAACTCCTGTCTATGTCCAATGAACTTGGGCTAGCAACCAAAATTTGCTGTATTTATCTGAATACCTTTTAAGCACCACCCACAAAAATTAATTCATATAGTAGCTGGACTTGAAATAATTAATCAAGATCCATTTTGCAGAAAGCAGTGACTGGACTAGGATGTTGAAACCAGCTTGCAATGCCTTAATGCTCTTAGTAATTAAACTTCTGTGGGTCAAGAAATCCAAAGGCTTCATGATAGTTGTCCAGCCATCTGAAATCCATGTCTTAATTGTATCACCAGAAAAACTTCAACTAATTCTCCATTTTCTAAAGAAAAAGCAGGAATGGAGAGGTTGAGGAGTGGTAAGTGAAATGCACGTGTAATCTGTGTTCACACATCCATCCTCTTATGAGAAATGAACCCTAAAGATGTGAAAAAACAAACTGGTCTGCGATTATTCCATGAAAAATGCCCACTGCCAAAGCAGGCTCAGAAAGAGCTGTGGCTAAATCAACCTTTAGAAAGTCACCACAGTATCCTCAAATATGTAATGAAAACAATACCATTGTTTGAGACAATATCTGCTATTATCTTAAATTATCATTGTTAACAGGAGCACTGTTGAGGGAGAGAAGATAAATACTGGCTACTATAAAGATCCTCTAAAACTGTCATACCCTAACATGAATATAGAGTATTGGATGCTTAAAAGAAAAAAAAAAAAAAACAAACACAAAAATAAAATAACCCAAATGCTGAGAAGAACAAAACTCACCAAACAAACAAACAAATTAACTCCAACAAAAAGTACCTAAGGATATTTTTTACTGTGGGACATCACATGAATGCAGAGTTTTTGCAGTTCACCTTGTGGGGACCATGAACTGTGGGTTTTGTTAAAAGCAGAAGAAAAGGACAGAGAAACAAGGAAGGAGCTTAAATATGGAAGTGGTAATATCACACCTGGGCACAGGACTTTGCTGAAGGAAAGGACAAACCCACAGCGAAGACCAGGAATGGAAAGGAGGAGAATTTAGATATATACAATGTGGATGGCGTGGAGACTGTTTTAAATTCAGGAAGCAATCAAAATCTATTTGACTGGAAAGCAATTTCTCCTATCCCAGTAAGGACACAAGGAATGTGTCTGGTTTATTTCAACAGTCTAATAAAATATGCTTAAGAAATAGGAAGCATTTTGAATAATCTTCGGTAAGCCTATTTTAAAAATAAAGAGGAGTCTAAATTACTTTAATTCAATCTTCTTAGATGGGCTGCTTTTAGCAATGGAGTTTGCAGGAGAAAAAAAATGTTGTCCGAGGACTCTCACCTGTTTCCCAGAGAACTATTTTGATAACAATATCAGGACCTAGATATGAACACCTTGAGGATTTAAGGTCTTTGACTACTTGTTTGTGCTTTTTACATAGTGAGGGAACTGTAAAGACGCTGTGAAGATTTTCAGAATTTAATAATCAGGGCTTCTGTCCACTTCTCACTCACTGTCACCTATGGAGGGCAAGGACGTACCTCTTCTGCTAACTCCATGCCCTGCAACAAGCTCAAGGCAAATATTTTGGTTTTAGTAAAAAGGTGAAGATTATCTTGCTGCTCAGAGTGGCAGGTGATGATATCTACCACAGGGATGCAGAGTAAAACTAACCACATAAGATGTGATGGTGCTGATGTAGAAGATTCTTTGGATAACAATCCTTTTAATTCTGCCATTAGTTAGTATTCAGATCCAGGACTAAGATAATGCTGTTAGACATCACGCAATGGAAAGGGTAGTTCAATGTTTGCAAGGTGAAATTCCAGTGTCTGAAGCAGAAAACCAGATTTCCCTTGTGTTTCCACCCATTATGGCTGCATTGCACAGAAAATGGTTACTTACTATCCAACTCCTCCTCCTCATCACTGGAAGAAGAGCCAATAGAAAAGAGAGTTTTAGACTTAGGAATGAGTGGAGAGATGCTGAAGGAGAAGGAGATTCGTCTCGATGGTCGAGTCCGGCCCTGGGCTGAGAAGTGGGTTAACAGCAGACATTAGAGCATGCTTGAAAATGCATTTAATAATAAAAAGGAGAGGAAAGCAGCCAAAGCAAACTAAAGCAAAGCAAAGCAAAGGAAAAGTCTGCAAAGCAGCTGGCTCCAGAAAGGCACAAGAAACAAAGAAGTGAGAATGTGCAAATTCCAGAGGGTGCAGGTTTCAGAGGGCACAGGTCTCACTGCATGCACAGCTCGAGGCTCCAGTCTTTCTCTTTTTGATAACAATTTCTTACAGGACCTCTTAGTGAAGAACTATAGGCAGGAATCTTTCCAAACAGAACACCAACAATAAAATGGATCTCTGGACAAAGGGCATCAGCTTCAGTGAAAGAACTGTCATGGAGTCAAACTAGAACAGCTCAAGATACCTATGTGAAGGTTCTTTCTGCAGTTAAATGATACAGCAAAGCTACCAAATATTAGCAAGGACAATTTATTTGAAGTGTTGACTTTATCTACTGTGGGGGGGTTCTTGCCACTTCTACGTCTAGAAAAAAAATCAACAATGTTGATAATGTTATACCCTTCAAAATTTTCAGCATTAAAATGGAGACACTTCCCTTCTCTTCTTCCAAAATTAAACAAAAAAAAAACCCCAAGCATTTCTTCTGCCTTCTTCTAAAATGTAAAAGTCCCGATTTTAAAGAAATTGCCTAACCCCTCTTTTGCCCTTGCCTGGAAGATGCCTACCAAACGTAGTGCCAAACTCAGCAATTAGTCTACTAACATGGGATATCAAATATCCCATCATTTATTTTTAAGAGCAGCCTTTGCATAGCAGCAGCTTCCCAACAATTCTTTGTAAGTACATGGCCTCTGAAAAGAGAATTAGGAGGCAGCTAGCCATTGTTCACTGAAACTGGATTCCCAACGGCCCTATTTCCCTTCTCTTCATACAAGCACAGGTGGAAACTGCTGAGCTATGAACTGGTTGCTGGACACCCACTGCTCACATGGTGCATCTGTGTGTCCTCAGGTGACTGGGACAGGGCTGAGGAACCCCTGCTCAGGTCTGACCTAAGGGTCCTACTTAAACACCTACATTAAACATCTTCAGCACAGGTATTCAGGTACTTTTAGTCATTCCATGGATACATCAATTCACTTGCAGAACAGGGAAAACAGGCTAAAGACTTTACCAGTACTGATCTTCCAAGAGAAAGACAAAGCAATTATTTCTCTCTTTGAATAAAACATGTCCTGTCAGCCACATACAATGGGAGTTTTTTGCATGGCTGGTATCATACATTAAAACTGAATCCAGAATATAAAAACACTGTTCAAGGAATAGCCAATGCTACAAAAGCAATGCAGAACGAACTCCCCATAAGACTTCCTCCAGCCATTAGTCACAAGTACCAATTGTCTACAAACAATTTGACTACAATTTGCACAGTAAAGGCATTTAAATTGAAGAATTCTTAGGAAGACCCATGCATTAGTTTTGTTTAGACTGCCTTTTGAAGGAGTTGTTCTAGTGTTCCAGGCCTGAAGAATACAATTAGGCAACATGACTTTTTCTTCTGTAGTCTACTGTCTATTTAGACTAAAAGTCAAGATGAACAATAATACTTTACTGTAAATTGAACCACCTTCGCCAGCACAGTTCAACTTCCATTTCAGTGGTTTTATTTATAGCAATTCCTGGCTTTATAACAGTGCTCCACACTGGAAATTTGCTATTCCAACCCTAAAAGCATTCTTCCGAGCACTCCAGCCAACAGCTCTTGTGACCTCCCTCTATAAAATGCTGAAGGATTAACATTGTGAATGGCCACATCAGCTCTTGGAACATCTGACACATCAGATGGAGTGTGGGCTAGGAACTTGGTCTTGGAAATTGCTCCTGCCTCAGCACATATGACAATAAACAGTAAAATAACAGAAAACCCTCCATATGTTTATTAATCTGGATTTAGTCTTTAAAGTCGTTGAGCACAGCATGTTGCTTTCTTCCCATTCAGACACATTTGCAGGGATCACAGGGTCTTCTGGTTTTTTTTAAACACCTACCACAAAATTATGGAAATGGAATAAAGAACTGAATTTGTCCTAGGATTCACTTCCATATAATTCTTGCATAACTCTTAAGTGTCCTGCTGGAAAAACATGAACATCAAACCCAGGTGACACAGGGGAGTTTACACATCAAGACCTCCTTGTAAGAGGCACCAAACTGCTTCACATGTCCTACAGTCACAAATCAAATAAAACTGTTCCTCTTTCAAAGGGGAAGAATGAAGCAGAATAATAAGAGTGGACCTTTAAATCCATCCAGTTCCAGTCCTCTGCCATGGGCAGGGACACCTTCCACTAGAGCAGGTATCAAGCCTTATCCAACCTGGCCTTGAACACTTCCAGGGATGGGGCACTCACAACTTTTCTGGATGATTTACTGAAGTTTCTGTAGTCAGGAAGGTGTCAGCATTAGGGAAAAAATCCATGAGCTAAATTTTCCAAGTGATTATTCCTTTTGGATGCTCACATGAATCCCTCAAATGCTCTGATTAAAAAAAAAAAAAACACCTTCCTATAAAAATGTCACAAATTAATGACTGAGAAAATAAAGCTTAGAGGAATGTTAATAATGTTTACATTCAGTGTCCCAAACCCACAGACATTTGCCTCAAAGCAGAAGACTAACCCTGCTACTTTGCCCACAGCCCCTCTGGAGAGGTTACTACATCTTCTCTTTTCCTTCTTCCTCCAGGGACCAGGGTGGCCAGGCTGGCTCTAGAAGGAGATGGCATAATCAAGCCTCCATGGCACTTTTAACTGGCCACAGGACATTTGAACAACCTTGGCCATCCAGGCTCCCTCAGCCACCAGCTGCTCATTTCTGGGGAGCCAGCCAAGTTTTTTGGTGTTTGGTCACAGGCTGGGTGCAATGCCAAGAAACTGGTTGACTCAAAAAACAACAATGAAGACCTTCAACCCGAGGAGGGAAGAGGCAATGCCACCACAGACGGCAGGATCTGGTCTCTTCACAGGACAGAGCTGCCCTGTTTTGGTTACTGCTGCTGGGGGACACATCCATTAGGCCACATCCTTATTAAGCATGGGATTATCATGGTGAAGAGTTTAAAACCACCTCCTAACAAAGCACAATCCCTGTGAGCTTCCTCCAGCAAGCTGCCTCCATGAATAAAACACTTTTCTTAAAGCATCTTGTGCTTTGCAAGGGAGAATCACGTTAATAAAGAGGAAAGATCACACACCATTACTAATTGACAAGAGCTAAAATGTCAATAGGGTTTCTGGCTGGCAATTAATAAAATGAAAACATGTGTAATACATCCAAAGCACATCCAGCTGCAGCCTTCTGAATGAGTTTTTCAGCTGAAAGAATCAATTCAGCCAAGTTGCAAAATTAAGTGCTTGTTATCACTTCAATTAAGCTAAACTGGAAAATTTTATAGAATCATCTTTTATTATTTTCTCCAGGAATGAGATTCAATAAATTATACCCAACTGCTCCAAAATATTTAACTCAGAATGAATAACAACAAACTCCTCCAAGGAGATCAAGACATGGATTCTCAAGTTCCCATGTATCAGCTTTAAAAAAATCTAGATGCAGAGAAGAAATATCTCGAGTGGAATTTACCTGACATCAAAGGAAGAAACTCTGAAAGGTGAAAGGATGCAAAATTAGATCCTTTTTTTTTTTTTTTTTAGTTAACAAACTCAATACATCATAGTTTTCATACCAGTAGTCTAATTTAGAAAGAAAAAAACCAAAAACAACCCACACAGAGGAAACCTAACAGAAAGAAAATGGCAGGGATACTCTGGGAAGAACAAAACTAAACTGAATGAGTTCTGCCTTTTCACCCACAATTCCATGCAGCAGTGAAACATGTCCTTCATGTAATAAAGGAAGCATGAGTGGGCAGTAGCACACTTTGCCTTGGGAAGGAAGAAGATATACTCAATTATACAGATGACAGAGTGGATAAGGGAAAACTGGATTACTCACTGTCGAGCACTGGTTTGCTAATTGACATTAGAGACATGGATTTGGTCAGTGGAGATGAAACAGCAGAAGAGGAGAAGTTAAATCCTTGTGGCTGTGATGCCTGATGCACCTGCAGAACAGAACAGAACCACACTGAGTATGTCAGGAATGACAGGACCATTCCAGCCTCAGATCCCAGTTCAGGGCTGATGTTTACCGCAACTCTCACTTTGAAACAGTGAAACAGTGCACAGGTGAAATGCAACATTTTGTTTTGCCTTTTAAGCGTTAGATGACTAATTATGGAACAGAGAGACTATGTGGGCTTGATTTTCTTGCAAGGCATTAAAAATCACATATTGATAAAACTCTCTGATGGCCATGGAAATTGCTGTTGTGACTCCAGCTCCTCAGCAGAACTAGGCTGTGGTCCAAGATGACAAAAAAAATCTGATGCTTAGCAGTTTGTTCCCCAAAAATGCCATTCCTCTAAGCAAGAGAAAAGTATTGCCACAAGGAACGAAGTAGAAAATTTAAAACAGCCAGAGATTTCTCCACATTAAAGACAGAAGATTTTTAACATTATGTATATGTACATATAAGGTGGAAGCCTTTGTCAGACTGTCACTTGGGAAAATGACTTCCAAAATGTAGCATTTCCCAGACATCCAACACTAGCTGGACAGCTTTACCTGGTGGTTGTAGTCTCTGATTTCTCCTTGCTCGAGCTCCTCAGTGAGCAGGACCAGGGACTGATTGCTGGCAAGTGGACTCCTCCTGAGGTCTTTGGAGCTCAGAGAAGAAGCCTCCAGGTTTGTAGAGGGCTTCTTGTTCTCACCAGAGTCTCCAGCAAGGCCTTCCAGGCTGTAACTAAAGAGAAAGCACAGAGGTCAGGTGCTGCCAAACTCTCAGAGACCAATGTCTTTCAGCACAGAGCACCTGCAAACATAAAACACAGAGCAGGCACTGAAGTGTGCAGGCAAAGGCAGGTGCTACTCCTCAGCATGTTCTTTTTTCTTCAGAGCAAATAGCAACATCTTCGTGCTTCTAATGAAGGTTTGTCTGTTGCTTGAACAACCACTGAAACTCCTGGTAATTGCCTTTCCTACTGGTTTTTATACTCTTTTTGAGTGGTGCACAGGAAAATCCAGAAACACCCCTTCTAAAGATTTTGGCATTTCCATATATTCTCTTTGATAGCTTTTTATTAGGCTCTCCCTTGGAATAAAGCCACCCAAATCAAACTACCAGGTGCTGCCTGTCATGGACCAATACTCCTCCCAGCAGCCACATCAGCTGCTGTAACACTCATCTCTGCAGCCACATCCTCTCAATCTATTTTAAATCTTGACACTGCACCGTTTTGGCACTGATAATGTCATCTATTCTGCCAAAGCTGGTTTCGTTTTACCCATGCTGTGGTTTTGTTTTAAATTCAATAAATGTTGTTTCCATCACCCAATCAATTTTATTTTATCATCTACTGAGGGAGCTAGGTCTTGCCCAGCAGAGCTGGGCAATAACTCAAAGCTAAATAAAACACTAAACTTTTGCTTGCAGAACTGTTAGAAATAAAACATCTGGCCAAACTCTGTAGAGATGGGTGCTGATAGACAAGTGATACTCTCCTCACATCTATACAGAACACATCCTGTTTCACATGGGACTATTTAATCCGATAAATCTTGCCCTAATATTCTGCTTCTGACCCTCTTGCTCCTCGTGCCAAAGCATCAACAAACCCACTGAAATGCCAGTGTGGATTCACTGGGTGAAGCTTTGCAGATTCCCCTCCCAGGACACCAGCACAGATCCATGGCCAATGTTTGATTTGATATTCACTAAGTGCCAGCCTTACCCTGGATTTATATCCCAACCTGAGGGTAATCATGATGTCTGTGGTGAACAAGCTGACATGAAACACGTGAAAAAGAAAACATGCTACAGGCTGTACAGATGATTTAAACAACCAAAGGAGCTTTAAATTCAGGTAGACTTGCATATCAGTGATTAATGCTCTGCAGTCCCTTAGAAGCATTAAAAGGCTCATAAATATGCACCTTGAAAGCAAAAACTGCAATAAGCCATGAATAAGAAGATTTAGTAATATAAAAACCTTTTTTCACGGTAATTAATGAGGAAAAAAAGACTAGTTGAAGCATTTATAATTTAATCTGCTTTAGGAAGATTGTGACTCATCAATGTGTATCAACAGCAGGCATTAAAAAATTTATTCTAAAACACCTGTAGGTAGAAATCAGTCACATTTCTACTGATTATTTAGGACAGAAGAAATCTATTTTTTACATTCCAACAATGCTGCTGCACAGTAGAGAAAAAAAATAATGTACTTGTGAAAAAACTAGCTAAAACCTCCAAATATTAGCCCATAAAATAGTTATCAGTGATACTGGTCTGCAATTTGCTGATTGGCATATATACACCAAACATAATTAACTGTCCATGAAGGGCAGGTTTCCTTCTCAATATCTACTCTTCAGAAAAAGACTTAATAGCTCTACCCACAACCAGCAAAAACTGCCAGAGTAAAGCTACAAAGCCATAAATTGTGGGGGACTGGCTTCCAAACTATATTGGGTAAAGATGTGGCCTGCAAACACCAGTCTCAGTGCTGGGACTTTCTACAGAAGATGCAAACTTTAAGAGCCTGGGAAATCTTCATCTGTGGTGATCAGATTGGTTTTTTTAGGGAAGATTTTACATGATTAGTCTCCTTGAAGAAAAGACTAGGTCTTTCAATTTACAGAGAGCAAGTCTGTGTGAACTTAAATCCTTTATGAGACTGATCTGCTACAGAGAAGTGCTGAATCATATTTAATCTCGGTTTGATTCTTTGGCTCTCACAATTATCATCCTGATCACTGCTGTGGAAAAAAACACGGCTTGAAGTCATCACAGAACAGAGCAGCTCAACCCAACAGTGCAGCTTCTTTACTGCCAGAGGCCAGTGGAAAGCAGCCACCACCTCCACCTGCAGCCCAGCTCTGAGGATCCACTCCCAAGAGTAATTGCTGAAAAAGCAGACCAAGCAAACAAACACGTGCACACTTCAGCCAGAGCAGCGGTGGAGGAGGCGATGCACGAGAAGCTGACGACAGGGTGTGTGCAGAGCTCCTGTGCTGCTGCACATTTATTCATACCATACCTTCTACAAGTAAAGTCAGGACCCATGGCAATGTACTGTATGCCTGAGGGACACCAGCTCAAACTAGGAACAGCAAAAGAGGCAAAGAAAGGAAAAGGGCAGTGAATATCGGATTGTTATGGAACATGGGGGACGTGAAAAGACTCTCACTCTCACATATCTTAAAAAAACCCAAAAAACAACAAACTCAGAAATAATGCAGTAGCACACGTCTGCTTGAACAAACACACCACAGTACCCCAAATGCCCGAGGTTACAACTGAACAGGGAGCAGGACAGCTCACGCTTCCCCCAAACCAACTCCACCAGTGAGTATACAATGTATTGGAAAAAGTATTCCTTGTGGGGAGAGAGGTTTTTGGGAAAAACAAGGCTAAAACATACGAAAGCCAATTTGTAAGTAATCACACACAGCCATTATGTTAGTAATTATTAGTATTTTCCTGGGAACTCTCATTCTCAAATCAGAAAAAGAATCCCTTACAGATATTTCATAGTGTTAGTCCTCTCCATAGAAATACTAATAACCTCAGGCTACACTTGGAAAAATAAGGAGAAAGACACATTCTTAAATGCTACACAGTCAATCAGTGAAAGAGGCTGGAAGAAAAAAAACAGGCTAATCTTACTATTGACTTGGGATTAAATCAAGAGTGCCACTAACTAAAAAACCCTTCAGCTCCCATTCCCCGAAAGAGTCCCAAAGTTGCATCATGAAAGACCTAAGAAATGCAAATACAGAATGCAAATATTTTTGTTGTTATTTCAGACTGCTTTTCTTATTTTTTCTCTGTTAGCTCATGGCTCAATTGCAGGTTTTGCAGAAAGAGAGAAATTAATCTTGTCAGCTATGACATTTATATGATCCCTAAATCCTGAAAAAGCTGTTCAGGAAGCATACATTGTCTAAAGGGAATTTTAATAAGCACAAGTCCTGCTCCCAGGTCCTGGTCTGAGATCCATGCAAGGAGGGGACATGGCCAGAACAGGCTTTACTCCATAATGGGAGCCTATGAAAAGGGCAGAACAAATTTAAGCCTTCCTGGACAAGGAACTGTGAGTGCCAGAAGCCTCTGAGGGCACAGACGAAGATTTAAACCCACTGAATGCATCATGCCATGCCATCTCACATTGTTTCCACACACACTGCAACACTGGAAACATTCTGGAAGGGTTTGACAATTGGAAACGTTCTGGATGGGTGTTCAATGGCAGAGTTTAGGTAATTGCTGCCTGTTTTATAAAGGATGTTGACTGGATGAGGACACACCCAAAGCTTTGCACTCAAAAGGTGTGCTTCACCAGGAGCTCTCAGCACAGTACTATAAACATTCTTCATGGAAACATTCCTTCCCATAACATGCCAATATTTCCAAGTACTTCATCGTCCTCACCCACTTCAACCACAATGGCAGATGTTTAAGTATTAGTGGGGGATGGCAGGGACTGAATACTTGTGTGAAATCCTAGAGGAACCAAGTCCAGGCCACAGGAAATCCATCTCCATCACACACAGCCTGCACTCTCAGGCCTGGGTTCACTCAGACCTGCTCAGGGGCAGCAGAGAAAGCACCCCAAGGAAGGTGTCACACGTGATTCCCCAGGCCATCTGCTGGTGGCCACAAGAGCACTGAGCCTGGGGGACCCTTTCAGATGTCCTTATGTCGCCTCGCTTTTCGAAGCCACTCATTTTTGTGTGGTCCCTTTTCAGTCGAGGGAAAGAAGATTCCCCTCATTAAAGAAATCATGTAATGTTTACACTAGACTCTAAAAGATGCCTCTATTCCTGACCACTGCCACGTTATGGAGATGATCCCAAATGCTAAAACTGTAGAGGGAGGAAAAAAGAAGAGCCCTACATATACAGGAGGAAGCCTGGAAGTGTTGAAATCTCACAGAAAGAAGGAAGGGGATTTGTTGGCAAAGGCTGTGGAAAGCACTCTTGCAGAATCACAGTCCTGCGGGGGAGCCACACACAGTCTGTTGGCAACTTCATAAAATCCTAAAAAGATCAATGCAGACCATGCAAAACTCCTTTAAAGAAGACAATTTGGTGAGGAGGAGGAGCTTTTATCTACATCAGTCTTGTGGGAGAGCATAAACAGCTGGAATCAGTTTCAGGCTCCTGCTCCACAAGTGGGGTTAGAGAGGATGATTCCAAAATGGTTTAGAGACCAGAAACAGTGAGAAAGTGTTTATGAAGGGATTATCACACATTTCAGATATGACCAGGTATTCTAGATGTTTTCTTTATTCTATATGTAAGCTCAGTGTTTCAGGATATTTTGACTCTAAATACTAACACAACTCCTACAGAAGAGCTTTAAGAGAATACTGACAAAAATAAGGTCATTTGCATGAGCTGAGAAGACAAGCATTGCACTGCTTCCTGCAGTGGTACAAATGAAGTGGCTTCTTAGAAGAAAAACAGCATGTTCTTCCCTATGCCTTTTTTTTTTTTTTAAAGTTGGTTTTTAAGAATATTCTTTTGAACTGTACAGTGCTGCTGGGGTTCATTGATGCTGATGCATAGCGAGGCACAGTGATGTTTTTGGTCATAACATCACGGTAACATTCTTTTCACATGTGGGAATGTGGTAGGTTGTTTACACACACAACACCCCATCCATATTTCAGGTGAAGTGAAATCCTGAGTAAACCTAGCACAGGAAGAGAGGTACCAGGCTATGGGAGGTGAGACAAGCTTGAACCACTGAAGGGCAGAAGTTCAACTTCTCTTTTTTCTTTAGCCTAAAATGTCTACATATGGACAGCCCACATCTGCTGTGTCAAAAATTAAGTATCCTCTTTTATATACTAATAGTCAATGCAAAAGTAACATGAGTGTATTTGTGGGATGGATGAGAAACTGGAAGTTTGTTATAGACAGGAAAAACATATGAAAGTAAAGAGAAAAACACCTTATTTTCTATTTTTTAGGAAGATGGTTATAAAGACCATCAAAAGAGCAAAATTAAAGCCATTTAATTCAACCAGCTGCAGACCTGCGGAGTGTTCTGCAGCTCTGAGATCGTGTCTGACCCATCCCTTCCCCCAGCTGCCCCTCCTGCAATCTTGCCAGGAGTCTCTGATGTGCTTTAAATCCAAATCACACACATGCTCCCAGGTAAACCACTGTCTTAACCAACACCAAATCTAACACATGGCAAAAGCCAACAAAATCATATCTGAGATTTCTCTTCATTATTAACACAATGTCCTGGAGAAAACAGCTCAAGCATGTGCTCTGTGGGGCACAAAACCTGCCCTGGGTCAGACTGGAGGGAAAAAGCAGCCAGGTGGGATGCACAGCTCTAATGCCAATACTTCCAGAGGTACTACAGGTTTGATAACGTGAGAGGATATAGTTAGTAGACATTCAAACACAATACAGTTAGTCACATTAGTTGGCTTTGTACCTTCTCCTATGAATGGGAGGCTTCTTTATACCATCCCCCAGAATTCGCATTGAACTGAAAATGAATCATGGAGAATGGTCAGCAGCTTGAATGAAAAAAAATTAACAAATGGCAGCTAAAGGATTAATATCCCCAACATACAGACAGAGGGAATGGGCACACAGGGAAAACACAAAATGGAATATGAAAGGAGGTAATGAGTCTCTGTGTTTCTCCTTTCTTCTACAAATAAATCTGGGATTTGGTTGGTTTTATTTTGTACAGAAAGAAGGTTGCACAGGTATTGACCATGTTGCAACTTTACTGCTGCCAAAGCCAGGTCAGTTTAGAGTTTAGATAAGGCCAAACACTTTGACAGAAGCTGTTAGCAATGGTGATTAACACCAGCTCCAGTTCTGCAGTGCTTAATCCATCAGTGAAACATGAGGGTGTTTCTTTCCCCAGCCTGGATGTTTAACACACACTGCAGCATTGTTGAAAGACAGGCATTTCAAATCTGCTATGAATGTCAGGAATTAACTGAAGGATGAACGTCCTTTTGTGCAGCCTTGTTGGTTTTTTTGTATTTTTAATAGCAAAATGCAGACACAAGGATTATCTGTGAAGCACATTTGAGGAAAGATGGGAAGTGAAGGGGAACTGAGCATCCTTTCATGTTTTCATTTAAGACTATTATTTTTTTCCTGATCTTTTCTGTGAACAAACTTTTATACTCATCCCTCTTACAAAGAGAAAACACGTAACACTGGAAAAGACCAAATTTTACACAAGGCTGATTTTTTTTTCTGTAGGCTCTTTGGGTCCTCTATCTAAGCTTGACTTAGCTATCTTTGTCATCAAGGTCTGGACTATTTTTGGTGTGGACAGGGGCTGCAAGTCACTGCTGGGACAGGAAGCACCTCTCAGAGCTCAGCTGATGGTGCACTCTGTCGCCCCATTCCTCCTCCTGGCTGCACAGCCCAGTTCTGATCCTTGGACTGGTTTTGGTGGCAATTACACTTTATTTGGTTATTCTTCTCCTCATTTAGTGAGTGCAAGCTGCTCACCTACATAGGAGAGAAGTGCCATGGGTGCCCAGAGGAGGGGAGGGAGCACAAAGGGTGGTGGGAGCAGCACAGATCCTGCCCATCAGCAGGACAAACCTCATCCAAGGCTTGTGCTCAGTGTTACTCCACTTTGCAGGTTTGCAAAAGTCAAGTTGCAATAAGGACTTTTCCCCTTCTACTGGAAAAGCATATACTGCATGTGAAATAAATGACTAAGCAAACACTCCGAATCTAACTGATTTGAGTGAAAGTCACTTGTTAGCACTTCACTTCCTCAGTATTTGTTTTTTTTCACTAAGCAACGAGAGTCTCAACATCACAACAGCCAGATATGAAAAGAACAAAGAAAAGAACAAAACAACACAGCAAATAATCCAAATTCCTTTCTAAAAGAAGCATAAAAACAAACATGAATCTAATCAGCACCACAGACCCACCCAGCTTTTCTAACTACCCTACACGACAGCTATCCTTATGTAGCTGCAGCTGTATGTGAGAACATATGAGAAGAATTACTGCTCCTTTAACTCAGATTTTCTTACACTTACAATGAATGTATTTTCCCATATCAGAAACAGCCTCCAAAGTGTGATGCAGGAGAATTTAACCCCATCTGTTCAGTGTTAGCAGTGATTATCAGCTATGCAGTTTATTTCCCTCAGAAATCCTTATGCACCAGGCCCTACAATTAAAAATAAATCTCCCCAAATGAGTTTATGAGCTTATGGACTCATTCTGTCATAAACCTGCAGGTATGCTGACTCTTTTGTCACTTCTAAAAATGATGGGGATTTCTTAACTTATTTAAATACCTGGACACCAGGAATGAAGCTCAAAAAAGGTGACAGCGTTAAAGAACAACAACAGCAACAATACAAATCTTTCACTGTATGTTACTTAGAAAATCCTGAATGGTTTTCAACATTGACTTTAAGATCTGAAGGTGATATTCCCACAGCTGCTGTGTAAAGGATGCATACATTCCTGATGGGAGGCTGCTGCGTCTCCCGGGATTATCCACAGGGGTCAGAATTTTCAGGAACCAGCTGTGAGTGGCCAGTTTTAATTTAATGCCATCCAGCCCCACAGGCAATGGCTCTGTTTCTGTTAACAGCAAAATGTTTGCCATGAGGACACAACAGGCAGCCAGAGGGTGGCACTGCCCTGCACACCTGGGGCTGCAGCCTCTGTGAGCTCTAGGGAGGATATTGCACCCTGACCCTGACAAGCAACTGGCCATTCCTGCTCTGAGAGCATCAAAAACACAGGCCAAACCACCACTGGGCTCAGAATACACAGGGTTTGGCCCAAGCACCCCGCAGCCCAAATGCTGAGCACTGCAAGGCATGGCAGGGAACCTCACACCAATTACTACTTCTTGGCATGCATCTTCCTTCATTTCATCTCCTTCTCTCCTGAAATGGGAGACTGAGCAACTTTTCTTCCCACAGTCACTTGGCACCAGCATGAACACATTCACATGGCTCGTACACCCCTGCCCCTTGCACCTTCTGAAGGAACAGAAGGGAAAACTCCTCCTTTTAATCTTCCTGAACAGGGACATCAGTGATGAATTAGGTGGAACTTACTGCGCATGAGAGACTGAGGGGGAACCAATTCTGTGAAACAGAGAGGACCCATCTCACCATCATGAAGAGCTTCCACATAATTTTTTTAAACCCCCGTGCCTGTGTTATCCCTTAATACAATCAGAGCAATGATGGTCATGTTTATTCTGTGGTCAATGAGATTTAACACTCCAATAATTCCTTTGTACAGAAAGGGGTGGTGACAGCTCTAATGGAAGACCTATCCCGAGGTAATTCCATTTACTCTGGACAGCTCAAGCATACTGTAGGTATTAAGTACTTTAATCCTGAAAGTTAATTTAAGAAAAAACAAACAAACATACATTAGGAGATTGCCTTAACCTCTTCAAAATGAAAAAAGAAATAATCAAAAGTGATGTGATAAACTCTTCAGTTTTATCACGCCAGCTTTAAAGCTCAGATAAATATGCATGGGTGGGTGCAGAGTAAATCAAAGCAGCTCTTCACTCACCTCCTCTGATTGATTTCTGCCTCGTTGGTGGCATTCTTGCCCGGCCCCCAGCTGTGCCGGCGGAAGGGGGACAGCGGCCGCATGGAGCCGCGCAGGACGGAGGAAGGCGTGGGCACGTCCGTGATGCTGTCCAGCTCCTCTTCCTTCTCCCCTCCCTCTGAGGACACCATGTTGGTGCAGCTGCCATCCAGGCTGTGCCTGTCCTTGGGCTGGGCGAAGCTCCCCACGGGTGGGAAGGGGAGGGACGTGTCGCTGCCCAGGGATGAGTTCCTCTCCAGGGACATGGTGTCGTCTGCAGAGGAGCTGGAGCTGGTGACATCGCATGCAGACTGCTCCTCTTCAGGCTGCTGGGGGTGAGGAAAATTGAAAGTAAGTTAAAGTAGAATCATACACTGGTTTGGGTTGGAAGGGACTTCTAAAGATCAGCTAGTCCAACACCCCTGCTGCGGGCATTGTTCACTACATCAGGCTGTTCAAAGAGCCATCCAGCTTGGCCCTGAACACTTCCAATGAAGTGAATACACATAACATTTTAGATAAATGAAAATATTTTGTATTTCACACAAGCTGAGAGATTTCCTAGTTGATGGCATAAGGCAAAATAACCATCATAGAACTGAGAATTTTTGCTCTGGTTTCAAAAGAGGCTGAAATGCTCTGCAGGGTGATCTCTTCCACCCCCACAAGTCCCTGGCTGCCATTACCCAGCTCAGATCCTCTGCCTGCCTTCCTCTCCCCAATTCCGTACTTCATCCTGCACAGCAAATCCTGTTCCTCTCACCATTTCTGGCTAAACCTGTTATCAATCAAGGTGCCATAAAACTGCCAAAGGTTTACTGAGAGCAAGTAATGGGGAAGGGGTTTATCACAACTCCTGATGACAAACCCCAGCCTCTCCTGTGGGACTGGGATGGGCTTGTAGAGCTCAAGGGCAACACTCTGCTCCACTGCACCAGGCAACACAAAAAGGAGAATTACTCAGCAGCAGAAAACAGACAGAAAAAATATAAGCTTAATTCCCATTCCATTAAGCAGAAAGTTAATATCAGGGTTTGCAGCATTTTTCAAATCCAACTGTCATCAAAAAATATTGTTCAACAGGAACAGCCACCCTGTGTTAGAGATTTTGAGTCATACTGTAATTTTTGGGTTTAGTTTGCTCCAAAAGCAGTATGTAAAAGCCAAACTGGCTCTCTCTGGCCAAAGGCTACATGCTGACCATACAGCCCCAGAAGAGCCCTCGTTCCCTGTGGCTACTATAAAAAACACAAGCACCCCTCTGACATCACCTCCAGTCTGAAATGGTGTTTGCCCTGAGGGACATGGGAAGCTTCAATTTATCCTGCTGCAGAGCCCTGCATCATTTAAAATAATAACAGGCAGAGTGCTCTGTCAGGCCATACAGCACAGAGCAGTCAGCAAAGCCCTGGTGGTTACTGTCCTCACACAGTGGGCTCAGGGGGCCTGGCAATCGCTGAGTGCTCCAGGGGCTGCAGGCTGTCAGCAAGCATTTGGCAGAAGACAACTGGATGCAAAATCCTGTTCTTGGAAGGAAAAGATGGGCATCAGACCACATGGAGGGAAGGATAAGCAGGAGTGGTGTTAAATAGTCCAGAGACTTTTGTTTTTCTGTGCTTTATTTGAGGGGCACACACTATAAGCTTTTTAAGAAACTGAGATATTCAAAGTATCTTCTAATTGAATATTTCACTATTCAAAGAGAAGCTCTGTTTAAAGCTTAGCTATTTTTTATTCTTAGGTCAGTTTAACAGGTACACAATAATGTTCCTGAGATGGTTTAACTAAATACTGTCACACTGCTTCCACTCTCACATCCATCAAAGGGAAATAGAGGGGAAAAAAAAAAAGGCAGCATCCACAGCACAACACCAAAATACCAGAACACTTTAAACACAAAGCATTAAAAACCACAGTATAAATACATCCCTCCAAAATATTCACTTCATGTTAAGGTATGTCAAATATTAATAGTTAATTTCAGCAAACTGCTCTGTAAACTAGTGAACTATTGGATTTGATACATTTGAATAGGAACCTGAGGTTTAAACAACAGAGAGCTGAAATGGAAGCCCTGTGACGCTTTTTATGATGTTCAGCAGTATTCAAGATAATCTGATATTTGTGTGAGTCATGATGAGAGCTTAGTGAATTGCTTAAATGCAGACAAATCAAGCAGTCATTACATGGATAACACTCCTACAGGGAGGAAACAATCTGCCACTTTTCTAAGACAGAAAAATACTTTCAGACATTAGATCAGACTGGATGGGGCTCTGAGCAACCTGCTCTAGTGGAAAGGGGATTGGAACAAGATGAGCTTAAGGTCCCTTCCAACCAAAACCATTCTGGGATTCTGGGACTGGGGCAGCAGAGCAGGACAGGAGAGGACTAACTTCACCCCATCAGCTGTGTGAAGTATGGGAGAGTTTGGAAACTTTCAATCTGGATGCAAATCTAGAAACAACAGTGCAGAACACCAAATTAAATAGAGAGGGACTAGAGTAAAAAGAGGAATTTTTATTTCCCAGATGAGAATACTGCTGCAGTTTGAAATGCACAACAAAACCCACTTCCCTAACAAGGAAGATTTAGGGCTTTTATCACAAAATGCAGTTCAAGGAGATGGTTGAAAAAAGGAAAATACATTTGATCCATTTTAACTTTTACCTTGAGCATTCGACTGACAACAGAACACAATGAACAATTCCCCTGAACTCGTGGCCCATGCTTATTCTTCTAAAAATATTCTGCCGTCATTTCAATGATTTTTTTTTTTTTAAACAAAGGAAAGCAGTTAATATGAAAGACGACTCTGTCTGAAAAATGCCCAGTGTGGCTGACACATCTAAAACATCTACATTGTAGTCACCACTGCAAAAATGCACTGCTCTTTAATCCCATTTGAGTAAGCAAATACCATCCTTGCAGAACAGAATGTGTTCTTTTCTTACAGGAAAAAGGAAACATTACAGAAATACTAATTTTCTTCAAGTTAGGCATGCTGGGTTGCACCTCAATGAATTTGGGACTTAACTGCGGCCAAAAAGAGCCTTTACAGATGTTTGCTAATAGGTATTTTCTTTGCCCTCAGTATTTGCTGAGAAGCTTCTAAGAAAAAGTAAGATAAGGTGTAGAAGTGAGTATTCTGAGAAAGGACACATGTACTTCTCCATGACTAACAGAAATCACTGGGATGGTGAGCATATAAGATAACTCCTTCAACTAAATCCCTCCACTGTAGGAGGTCTTGATAAGGGGAATTCAAATGTTCTTTCAATCATTTCCATGATGACAACCTGCAAAGTGGTGATACACAAACTTTCTTTGTCCCCTGACCTTCAAAGACATTAAAGGTGTTAAGAGTATTTTAAAAAATATGAAAAAATTAAACCTTGGAATCCTGAATTTTATTTGGAATACCATTCCACTAAAGGAGTCAATACCTTTAGTTAGCTTGATATATAATCAAGCAGAGTAATTTTTAAATTTGGATTTGTCTATGGTTCTAGGTTCCCCCAAAACTAATATCAACAGTGTCCTTCTACTAATTATTTATCATAACTTTTATGATTTGGAGTGGATGCGAAAGCCTTTCCTTAAAATTTTTATTCCTTTGGGTTTGTTGTTTTTTTTTGCACAGCTGTTGCGGGTTTTTCTGTTTGCTTTTTTTAAAGAGATACAACAGTTCTGAAAAATAAATGCAAAATATTTATGTATTTTTGTATTTTCTTTGAGCAAACAAAACAAAGGCAGAAATTAAACAATATTTAAGACTTTGAGTTGCAACTCCTTCCTTTGACAACGATCTGTGGGTTCTTGACTCCCTTCATCTGAATCATTTCCCAAGAGGCACATTAAAAATCTTCCCAGTAATGCTGGACTTGGGTGGCTGGTTGAAAGTTAAGATGAGCAAAGCACATGGGCTCCACCCCAGGATGTTGCCAGATGATTGTGAGAAATGACCTTATGCAGCATTCATCATTCCAGAAGGAGGATGCTGCAAAGCCTGCCCAGATGGCTGTCTGGGACAGAGAGGGAAAAGCAGGATGATGAGGACATGGGAATGAAGTGCTGACGCAAAAAAAAAAAAAAAAAAAAAAGATTAAACATTTTGCTGGAAGCACAGACTTGGAAGCAACTTCTGAATCTCAGTGATAGCCTGTATAATCTGAAAAAGGGCAGGTTTTAGTGTTAAAGCTTTCTGAACCTGACAGCTCATGTTCCACAGCTCAGCACATGTCCTAGAGAGAAAAATAAATGAAACAAGCACAGGAGAAGGGAAGGAGATGGGAGAGGAGCACACAGCAAACACCAGGGACAGGGTAAGGCACCTGCAGATTCTGTGACCCCACAGACCCCAGTTCTTCATGGTTTTGGGACAGAACCAGGGCTTTCAGTCAATGCATTCCAAGTGGAAGCAGCCCAAATACCTTGCACAGACAGCAACTTGCTCTCCCTACATTGATTTTAATGCATTAAGCAGTTAATAAAGAAGGAGTTATTTCTACGAAAAAAAAGAAAAAAAAAAATTACTCTAGTAGACAAAAGCTCAATTGCTGCTCCACAGAAAGGGGAAACAAGAAAGAACTAGTAATAACAATAATCACCATGACACTGAAAGGTTTGAGATCCTCTTTTTGTACATAAACATATTCTGTCTCTTCCCAATTTGATACAGAAACTGTAAGATTTCATAGGTTTATAAATAATCAACTACAGCCAAGACAAGCATCTTACACTATTTTTTGGACAAAAGATCACAGCCACCATTTATTTTGGTGGTCATTAAAAATATCCATAATTTGCATTTCTACCACCTGTATTCAGTAATGTAAAACCAAAAAAGATTTAATTAAGGAACAAGCTCGCAATACTAAATTAGTTTTTCTGGTCCTTTAGAAATAACTTTAAGTGTAGAAAAAATACTCAGAAAAATCCAGAGGAAGGACACAAGGAATCAAATTGGTCAGGAAAACAAAGACAAAGCAACTGAGGTTGAGATTAGCTTTGAATAACTTCCTAAACTCAGCTCAGGAACGTTTTGAAGCCATTTGAAGACAAAGTCTGCAACTCACTGCATAATGAGAACAATGCAAAGGCTACTAAATTAAGGAATTCCCTTTCTACAAAGAAAAGAATTCCTGCCTCTGCCCTCTCTCCACTGGCAACTGAAGACCTGCTTTCCCCACCACCTCCTCCCTCCCCAATGGCATCCCTGCTACACTGCACTTCCTACTCCAGTTACACGTTTATCTTTCTTTCTCCTATTTGAAGAAGGAAACTTTTCACATAAGAAAGGGGAAAAGCTAAAATTCTTTATAACATAAAATTTGCTGTGTTCCCACTGCACTCTTCTCCCACACTTTCCCACAGAAGCATTACATGAGGCTCAAATGGCAGCTGCCTGTCACGGTCCATGTCACTCTGCACAAGGGAACTGAAGACAGCCTGCTCTGCCAAACAGCCTTGTTCTCTGACAGTCCAGGGCCCCAGATCCTCTTGACAGAAGGATGGGAAAGGGCGAGGCTGGTGAGCTCTGTGCCCTACCACGTGCATGAAGGATGACTTTACTGTTCATTTATAGCACATGAGATCACTTAGCCTGGGCTGTGGTGTTTCCCATCCTGCTGGAAAATATTCACCACCGTCTGATTTGATTTCAGCAAACAGAACTCTGTTTCAATCAATACATTTCTCGGAAAGCCAGTGTGAAAGCTACACTGAGAGTTATGTTTTTCAGAGCAGGAGCTGTGTCTGCCCAAACCTGTGAGCTGCAGCTGAACCAAAGAGTGGGATTTCATGGAGACCACAGTGACGGTTGCTCTAAAGAAGGGTCATATCCCTTTTGATTCTACATCACTTTATTCTTTCTGGGTGCTTTTTCATCATCTGCTTATGCCAAGAAGAGTACAAATTACAAGCAAGACAATTCTTCAAGAGCCAAAACCTAATGTCCCCTTGAATAAATTCAGGCTGCTCTGACGTAGATTCAAAAGACTGATGCCAAAGGGAGGCACATCCTCTGCTCAGAGGCCAGCTCTGCCTCTCAGGTCTCTCCCACTCCTCCTCAGCAACACAAAGGGTACAGGGATGACTAAGGTTAGCAATGACTTCAGCTGTTGATTTTAAGCAAACTTGAAAACACTTTCATTCTGCTTGCACGTAAACAGGCATTAGAGGTATGTCGCCTAGGCAACAAAACTATTCCCTGGAATTGGCCTGAAGTATTTAGAATGAGTGTTTCCTTCCTATGACACTGAATTTACAGAAAAACACTGGTTCCTCTGAGAATTACAGCATATAAATCTGAAGGTATCAGCACAGAGGTCACAGTTTACTGGAGAAAAGCTCTTTGTTACATGAGTTAAAGTTGGATATCATATCGTCTGTGCAATCCCTAATGACCTTGCAAGAAAATCCACCTTTTCAACTCTTCCTCTGGTGCCTGATTTACTTTTGGACAGACAAAATTACTTCCATTTTTTTAACCACTGGGGGCTGCACAGCTTTTGGAATTCTGCTGCAAGTAAATACATCCCTCATGTCGCTTCATCCAAGGAGGAGACCGGATCCTTCCCATCTACTTGGTTCCAGGATAATCACTTCCAGGCTTCCAACTCACCAGAGAAACCAAGATGATCTGTGTGTGCTGTATGGGTTTATCAGGAGCTTTTTTAACCATATCCCAGCCAGGCTTTCTTACCTTCCCAAAGACAAGGTCTTCCATCCCATCACCAGGCAAGGGGAAGAGGTCAGACTCACTCCCAGACTCTCTTTTAAGGCCACCCTGTGACGAGGCACAGACGCTGCTCAGCCCATCCTCCAAGAAGTTCTCACATTCTGCAGGAGCAGAGCACAAAGAGTCACAACCTGAGGCTTTCTGCAGCATCCACACATCAGACTCGCATTCTCTATGAACTCCAGGATTTAAAACACACAGCTTTACAAATAAAGCTTTATACATTTGTTCACCTCTCAAAACTGCCTGTGAATTCTCAAATGATTTATTCCAGAGTTTAAAACTCCTTTTTAAGTGCATCATTGAAGAACATGGTGCAAACTGAAATTGTGCATGAAACAGCTGTAAACACTTGTAGCTTGAGGTGCTGATAAATATACTATAGATGAAGTATCCCATAACAGTGCACATGGGATGTTTCCTATTGATTTCAACAAATGCAAAATTAGATTAATCTTCAATAAATATAAAAATATAACTTGCCAATATTTGCTTTCTTTCTCAAAGAATCAATTCCCTCTAAATGCCAAGGTGCTTTTAGTGTGTATTTAGACAATTATTTAATCTCTTCTACACTACTTACTAAAAAAGCACTAGTGTGAATTCCATTACAAGCTTTACTTTTTCAAGATTCAAAAATTAAGTGATTTTTTTTAAAAAACCTTCAGCTTTTGTAACTCCTGACATTAAATATAAGCAAGCTGCTTTTTTTTTTTTCAAATGCTTCCAGCTGTTTGCACTGGGTTAATCAGAAGTACAGAACCAGACTGCAGCCCCTGCAAAAGCCCTCTTTCCAAAACCTTTAACAGACAAGTATTTGCCTAAGAAATGCCTGTATATATTTTATTTGATCATCCTTCAGGCAAAAGCATAAATTACAATTTTGGCAAAAATTGAACACTCAAATTTCCCAGCTCAAAGTATTTTCTAATTATTAGTTTGTTTGTTTGTTTAAAGAAAGGTGCTATTTTGCACCTCCTCTAACTAAACAGATCCAAAATGTGTTCAGCTGTCTGGAGAAGAGCCAGGACAATAAAATATTAGTTCACTCTTAAATTATATCTCACTGACTCCATCCTTGGTGACATCAAGCTTAAAAATCACTGAAAGAATGACAGGTTTGGTAGCTTAAGGTCACCTCTTTGCCTTCCCCATCCTTAATCTGTGCCTGACAGCAGCTATGGAACACCCTGGCCACATCCCAACCGATGGAAGTGACTCCATTTCTGGAGAAAATAGAATTACTTTGATAGTGGCGAGGCTGACCCCATTTAGGGCAGGGGGAGTTGAAGCCAGTCGGAAACCCCATTATCCTACAGAGGAATTTCCATGCAGTGGAGAATTGGAAAAGCACTTATTGGATGCTGCAGCTGCTCCTGTTCCCCTTTCAATAAACCTGGAAAATCTGAACTGCTTTTCCATCACCGAGGGGGAGAAGGGAGGGGAGGGAAGAAGGGGGGAATGAAGGGAAAGAAGAGACGGAGTGGCTGTGGGGACGTGGGCCAGGTGCTGTTCATCCAGCTGGCAGCCAGCACAGCATGTCCACAGCCCAGACTGAAAAACAAAGGGGCTCCAGCCACGTTCCACTGGAAAATCAGCGGGGACAGCTCAGATGTGGATGGATACTTCACCCTGAGGATAAAGCATGAGAGGCAGCAAAGCCTCCTCAGGAGAAGCCTGACAGGGGCAGAGGAGAGGAAGAAGCATGAGGAGAAGGGTGATGGGGACCCCTCCACACACCTCAGCTCATTTGTGCTGAGAAACACACTCCCAAGCCCTCTCTTCCCTACACTCTCCTTTACTTTTGGTTGGAGGTGTGCATATTTTCTCCATTTTCTCCCTCCCCTTTTCTCAGTTCGCTGGGTTTGTTTTGAATTGCACAGACGCTGCACAAAGCCAGGCTCTGTGTCTCACACCCCTGGCAACACTTCTGTGCATGATATAAAGGCAAAAAAAATACAGAGAAAAAAGCTCTAGGAAGAACATTTCCAAGCAATTTCTTCTGTACATTTTCCAAACTCTTGTGTCTTCCAAGCCAGGGCTGAGCCCTTCAATTCCATGCTGATAACTATGTATCTGCTACACTCCTCTGCACACCTAATTTCAAAAGCAGTGACAGAAAATGAGAAGCTCCAATTCCTGGAGTTACCTTCTAAGATCTGAGGTCTCTGTCCTTGCAAGTCATTTCAGCAGATGAAAAAGGCCTAATTCCTTATCAAGTACTGTATTTTTAAGTCAGCCACATTGACAGCTTGTGGTTTTATTGCTCTTAAGTGTTGCCAGATTTTTCTTACCCTCTTTATGCTGCCCTGCACCACAGAGCAGCAGGAGGATGCCTGTGCAGTAACCATTATTATTTCTAGAAAAGTCAGAACATGCATAACCTGAGATCCTTCTGCTGCTTCAGTCCATCTGGAGAGCACATTTACTTAAAAACCTATCTCCTTATGTGTGTGTTACAGACATGTATTACTATAATTATTAATACAAATTTGTACGTACAGCTACCTCATTACATAGTGAATATTATGTTTCTATAGTGTAATATTGCATTAGATAATTAATAGGTGTGCAACTGATAGTGATCCATAGGAAGACGTGATTATATATTTGGCAAGTCAAATGAGTCCATGTAGTTTAGCAGACAAATGGTTTGCAGTAACTATTGCCTGAAGCATAAAAATACTGTACCAAGAGGCAAAGGATTCACAGATACAATAGGTAAAGAAGAGACATAGCATTACCATAGGTTCTCTTGTAAAAACCCTCTTGAAACAGCTGTTGCTGTTAATGACTCTTCTAAAAAGGGCAGTATTTTTGTTTGGGTTTTTTTAATAAAAAAGCACTTACTTAACTTTGAGTGAGCTAGAACTCCTATTTAGGATAAATCCTTCAAGTCACTAACCCATACTACCCCTTCTTAGCCTACAGTCTGAAAGACTGAGTTTAAAATTCATCCTGACACTCAGTAATTTTCTTTCAAGTCTCAGATAAATTGAAAGAGATTTGGGTAAGACCACTGCTCATAAGGACAGCAGGGCAAGAAGCCTCCTCTCCATGAGCAGCCTAAGCAAAGTCCCTATTCAGGGCCCTGATAAATTACTCTATTTGTTTTGAACACGCATAATCCAGTGAAAGGAAATGCTTTTTTTCTTATCTTGGACACCAACCCTTCTTTGAAGCTTGCCCAGACTAGATTTTCTGTCCCAGTGGAAGAGCCAGAAAGCACCAGCCAGCACGCAGGGCTGGGATGGGAGCTTGGCACAGCTGGTGGGCAGGGTGTGGGAACCATGGCTCTGAACAGCCTTCCTGCTTCCTGAGCCTGAAATCATGGCAACTTTCAGAGGGGGGAAAAAAAGTAAAAATCTCAAGCCACTCATTTGGGTTGAAATATGGATTTAGGAGTTCAAATTTCTGGCTTTTTTCTTTTATCGTATTATCCTTTTAGCTAGAAACCATGTCTGTGTGCTCCTCGCAACATCTTTCAAGCTTATTTAGAAAAAAAAAGGGGGGGGGAATATCAAAATACTGAAGCACTTGAAATGCAGAGTTATTTGAGATGGTGACACACTACACAGCTCCCTGCTAGTCAAGTGCTACAGCCATGTGCTAACAATGAGTCACAGCACAGTCATTACACAGTTTCTTTAATTTATGTGTTTTCCCCATCCAGGCCAGGATGTCAAAAACAGGGAGAAAAGGAGGGATAGAAAAGGTGAGGAGGACAGGGAGAAAAGGTTGGAGGAGGAGGGCTGCTGGTCTGGCTCACCTGGAGAGTCCCGCGTGCGCTTGCGCTCCAGCAGGGAGGGGTCAGGACATGGCTCCAGCGGACACCAGCTCCCACGGTTTATCTGGAAAACACATCACAACACATCAGGGAAAGGCCATTCTCACCAGCACCCCTGTTAGTCTCTTCTCCAATATCCCTCTGCATCAACCAACAGATAGAGAGTTATAGCTTAATCTTTTCCCAATAATAAAAATGTCAAAAGTAACATACGATTTTATCCTTTCTGCATCACTAAACAAACCATTAGAATATGCCAAAACCCTTTATTTCTCCATGGAAAGTTTGATTTGAAGGTGGCTCCTGCTCAAGGAAGGAGATCAGAGGGAGGATGAGTCAGTGTTTAAGCTACTAGTAGAGGACTGGCTAACCTTGGCTTCAAGTCCTACCTCCACTTGTAGCGGGACTGCAAGAAAATACTCTTCTGCTTTATGCCTCAGTTCACTACCTACAAAATAGAAATTCCTTACCACCCATACTGCTGTACAGATAATTAGCTCAGAGACAGCAAAATGCTCTGGTGATGTGGAATAGAGGGCTTTGGAAGTGCCCAGGTCATGGTGAGAACCAGAAGCACTTTGGGCTTGCATTAACTGAAATCATGATGATAGAAACGCCCATTTTAACACTAAGACACATCACACGGTTTATTTCAACATCAGCCCTTATCACCTCACCCCGTCCTTCACCCTTTCCATGACTCCAGGTCTTTCAGCAAGGATGACTGATCTGTTCTCAGCCTCCTCCTCCTCCCTCTGCCTGTGCTTTCATCTTTCTCACTTGGGTTATGTTGTCCAACATTTTGACTCAGAAGTCTGCTGCAATATCCACAATCCTTGGCTCATCCAACATTCACTTTCCATCACTTTTGTCTGCAGCTAGCAGATCTGGAAGTCCCTTTAGTCTCTCTGCCATTTCTTTGAGCCAAATGCCTTGACTTACTGTCAAATGCATGCAAATCTCACCTGTCCCACACCACAAAACCCAGAAGTTACTTCCCCTCCTGACCTGTCTCAACACAGAGGATCTCACATGTTAAGTTGCAGCTAAAAGAAAGCTACTGAAATGGATGACTTAGCCTGATTTTTTATGACAAATATTTCTCCTACCCTCTCTCTGGCTTTCCTTTTATCTCCTGAAATAATTTCCTTTCCTCCCTTTCAAATAGCAAATTTTTACTATTTACTTTTAGCCTCTGACCTATGTTCAAACCTCCTCCATGATCCTACTCTATTTTTGCAGTCCCTTGCTGTATTCCCATCCCTTCAATGTTCTCCTTTCTCCTATGTAATGAAATGCACTGGTTTTGCCTTCTTATTATTTATTTTTTAAAATAAATTAAAACCAAGCCTCTCCTGCCCTTGACCTGACGTGCTGCTTTGACTAATGACCCACGTCCTTGTTTCCTCTCTCACTGAGATCATGGAATGTGTTACTGCAGTCCTTGGCTGGCTCCTCCCTGCTCTGGCTGCGTCCCCTGCCCGTCACCCGAGGGGCTCCTGCCAGCACCTCCTGCTCTCCACACCACACAGGCAACCCTGCACTCCCCCAGACCTGGCAGCTACTTGCTGCAGCACATTTTTCTTCCTCAGGCTTTGTCCTCCTCCATACTTGTGCTAGTCCCTGCCGGCTGCGCCAAGTTAGGCTCAATTATCATCTGAGAGGTCCTAATCCAACGTGCCCTCAAAATCCTCCAGTGGAGAGGATGCCATGACCTTCCCCAGTCAACAGCTCTTGCTGACAGAGACAGGGAAGGAACAGAGAAGTTCTGAGAGGGGAAAAATGAGCAGGAGTTTCCCAGGAGAGGTGAAGGAGATGTTGAGCTCTACCGGAGTCAGGTCTCAGGGTGACCTCAGTGCGTGTCCCACTGGAGGTCCCTCCCACCTCCAGGGAATTTTGCAGGCTATTTTCCTTAGAGAGAATGTACATTTTGTAGCTCTTACTCCCTGACTGCATTATACAGATATTCACCCAAGACCCCACCACACTTCTTTATGTACACACATCTTAAGATCCCAGTGTTCCCTGCACCTCTGCTCCACACACACCTGTGTATCCATCTTCTTCCTTTTACATACAATAAATCCATATTAAATGAGAGGCAGTGAGGAAAAAAGAAGCAGTTTTCAATCTGAAAAAGGATTTGTAAGCAAAACTTCAAAACAATGGGGTTTTTGCTTTCCAAAGTAACACAAGGATGTTGGATTTTAACTGTTGCATGGACATGGTCATGGTTCTGATTCTTTCAACAGAAGACACTCCCTGTTCTCAGCAAGTCTGTGTGGTATCTAACCTTAGCATCTAAACTTAACCACAGAATTTATTCTTTTTTTAGTCTTAAAAGAACTGCAAAGTCAATAAATACCACTTTATGACTGTAAAGTCAATAAATACCATGCTATTATTCTTTTCTCTCCAGACAAAGCAGATTAAATTTGCACCACACATTCCTACATTTTATTAAAGCCAAATCTAGAGATTGAGGTTGAACACACATAGAAGGACCAATGCAAATGTGCCCAAGTCCACACAAATGAAGGAATGACCTATTTCAGATACAAAATCAAATTCTGTCTCCTTCTGACTGACTTACACCTCCCCCTTTCCTCCTTAAGAAGAGTCTAACCCTTCTTAATTTCAAACAAATCACCATCAAATTCAAAGGAACTGCTCCTGATTTATACTGGTATCCACTACTGGAAATGAATAATTAAACATCCCATTCAATAATTAGCAGTAAGAAAGCAAAATAGGAAGAGGTTCAAGCTGTCTGTTGAATAAGCCATATTAGGCTGAATTAACATTATATATTTTCCTTTAATAGAACCAATTGAGTCATTCACTGAAAATGCATTATAGACATTGGCATTTTTTCAAAAAAAGATTTGAGCATTTTTCCAATTTCCCAGCCAGCTCTCTTCTCAGCCCTGTGGCTTTGCCAAGTATTGAAAATGTCTGCTTTTCTCTATTAAAAAAAGTAATGAGAGAGTAACACTGAGGTTTAAGGTGCTGTTTCAGATATACTTGATTATGTACAAAATAAAACATCAGAAATTAAATATTTATTTCAGTAGCCCCAATTCAGGAAAAATAATAATCACCATCAAAACAAAAACAAAGGAAGCCACTACTATATACAAGTATTCCCTAGGCCAAAACGAGCCCAGACAGGCTTTGAGGGAGGTTTAGTGCGTGCTCTCAGGGAACTGGGTGGTCCATAGATACTCAAAACAGAAACCCCACTATCCACAGCCCAACACTGAGTACTGGGGATCCCTCCTCAACACCTGAATTCTGCTTGTATTTACTCAGGACTAGGGACTTCAGGTACAGTGAGAGCTGGAGAGGAAATTGTCTTTATAAAAGCACCTGAACATCAGGAGCTGGGGAATGCACCAGTATGGAGAAATCTGAAATGAGGCTGTCTTGGGATTTTGCAGACATGTCTGCTTGCACGTGAGAAAATTCCTCCCTTTTCCCCCCAGTTTCTTGCTTTGCTGAGAGAAGCCAAACAACAGGACCACAGGCTGGTGGCCACAGAAGATGATAAAAGCCCCACACTTCCTTGCTTGCCCACACTGATTACAGCTCATTGATTCCAGGCACCCCAAGTCTTTGCAGTGGGAGCAGAGGGTGCAGTGCTGTTCCAGTGGCAGAGGGAATATGAAACAGCCTCTGGGAACAGAGTTTCAATACAGAGCTTTTGAAGAAATGCCAGGAGAGAACCAGCTATTTTTCCATACAGAAGCCTGAATGTGTTTATCTGCAGCTCAGACACAGAATAAATCACGGAAGCACATCCCCAGGCAACCAAAAACTGAATCCTGCAGGACTTTCTGTTTGCCTGTGAAACACCAGCAGGCTAAATGTTCAAAGATGCCTTTACGACACCAGCTGGAGCTCGAGCAGCAGATGGTTTCATTGCTCTTTCTGGGCACACACGGGTATTTCCTGACTCGTGGGGACATCTTCCAGCAGACTCTGAACTTGAAACTTGATGTGACATAATGCAAAAGAAAAGGACAGTGCTGGACAAGCTGTGAGACACCCTGGGCTGAGGTGTCCTCTGTCCCACAGGAACTGCAAGTGATCCCAGTCTCCACTCCCAGGCTCTTCCTTCCTCTCCCCTTGGTCTTGGAGAAGGAATTATCTAATCCATTGCAGTGTGGTGCCTGCCCATAAAACCAGGCTCAGGACCTCCTTCTCAAAGACATTCCAACAATATCTAGGGCAAAGCCATGTGCTGGAGGCTCTCTAGGAACAGGCACCTCAGGGGTCAGGGACTACCTGGCTTCTATGTACCTCTCCTACATCTGCAGCATGGAAAAGTCCTTTTTCTCTCTCTCTGGTTTTATTTTAACTGTTCTTGCCTTCCATTTCACAATAAAGAGAACACACTGACCTTTCAGGAAATCTTTTGCTATTGCAAAAGTTTGCACTTGTCAACCTCACTGGCTGTGATATAAATCAACATCTCCAGAGCACAAGGAACCAGATGACTTTAACTTTCATTTCCTAGCAGATCCCTGGAGATTCATCTTCCCTCCATATTATTTTAAGTTTGTCCTAAATGTGCAAGTTTCCATTTTTCTCCTTTTATTTTCCCCAACTTCCAGACTATGATCTACCTTGCAGCTAAAACCAGATACTACTGCACATAGGAAAATATTTAGGAGAGTAATTGTAGTTTGCTTGTTGTATCATTAAATAATTGTGCACTACACTGAGTAATATCCATTTTAAATGTCCAATGTAGAATAAAAGTAGTAGAAAAAAGCAACACTCTAAATTCAATTATAATTAATTTTTTTCGTAAGCAGAAATGATACAAGGATTTTTTTTTGAAGTTCTATGCATATTGTAATTATTTTCTAGGAATTTCCCGTTCCTGAACACTTCCTACAGGATTAAAGAAATTTGTACACATAACTGGAATTCAATATTTATGCTGACCAACTTTTAACTTTACAATTCAATTTACAGTGAAATTATCCAGTTGCCTGCAATTCCTGCACTAGAAACTAAAGCAACAGTTGATTTACCCCCTTCACAAAAACCACCTTTCAAGATCCTCCAAAACAGTTTGAAAAGGAGCATGAAGGATGGGGCATCTGGGGAAGGAATTTCCACTGTTTTCCTTCAACATCTGTTACTGCAGAAGACTCCATACACACAAAACTCACATAAAGAGCAACAATCACTGCTTTGGCAATCATCTCGCCAGACAATATTAAGAGCAGACATATCAATTTGCTTGCAATTTCCACATTTATTTTTTATTTAGATTATTTTGATAATCTCCCTGTGTATTTTCTTAGCTCTGGGAGACGATATTAACAGGCGGATGCAGAACCCAAAGACATTCTCAAATGTATGCCAAAATGGACAACACTTGCATTTGTGCAATTATTTCTATGAAGATTTTTTTCTTCTAGCACTGTGAATATGCTACACTGAGTCTTATATCTTTACAGAGCTGGCGACACCATATCAAGACATTTTTTCAAGGATGTCCAAACTGACCTTTCTCATAGTAACAAGCCAGCAGTGCTTTAGAAAACTATATTAAAGGATTTCACCAAAAAAGGCTCCCACAAGCACAGGACATGTTACATGACTGAATAAATTAGCTCTTTATGGTGCAAGAGCAACATTAAATTCCTAGAGTGCATTTATCCCCCTGCAATGTCCCAGCAGGGAAAATGAACGTGTGCCCCAAGTACATTTTCCAGCCCTTGGCACTGCAATGTCCACCACCAGCAAAACTAAAAGTCAACAGACTTTAATTAAGCTTCAAAAATAACAGCATTTGCTTTCCCAAAAAAAACCATCTCTTAGCTAATATGGGAGCCAAATTCCCACAAACATGTATGTGCCTAATGTGAAAACACAGCAATTTAATTTAAGCTGCCCTCCTAGCTGTAATTCTACAGGAGACACAAACAGAAAAACTCAAAAACTCTCTACATCATCCTGAAGACACTTCTCTCCACCTGTCCTTTAATGACCAGAACAGCATGGACAGATGTCAGATTAAAACTTAGTGATTTTAGGCCCACAAAATTTGATGAACAGCACATATCCATCAGCTGGGGATATCCTTTCCCCAGAACAACTCCAAAGAAGGAATGAATTGTTTATGTGTCAATAAAGAAGAAAAACTTCAACATAAAATGTCAGGAAGTCTGGTTTCAGGGACTTCTCCACACTCTGCTTTTAGCTTAGGATGCTGTAAATGGCACTTTGCCTTAGGTAGGCAGGCATCAATTAGAGCATCTTCCCTGGTGCTGGAGTAAAGCTACCAGAGCAGCCAGGAAGAACAACTAATAAATAATGCTGTCCTTTTAATTTCAAAATACCTTGATTAATTATTAATGCTATTTTAAATTCCATGAATAATGTTCTGATCTTCAGCTAGAAGCTGGACAGGATTGGTTCATCTGAAAAGCTGAAACCTCATTGCTCCAGCTGTGAAAAAATTTACTCCTGATGCCTACCCTTAACAGCTTCAGCATTCACATACAGAGGTGAAATGCAGATATAGACAAAAACTGTGAGAAAACATTGCCAGCTGTGGTTACTCAGTCTCCTATTCCCACAGCAAGCCCAGTTCTTACTTTGTAACTCTGCAAAGCAATGCCTGTTCATCCCCACTGAACGCCTGTCTGACTTCACATGTGTCTGCAAGGTGCCAGCCAGTGTGGTTTTTGTATCCTGTCCGTGTAGTTTTATTTGTGGTAGCAGGCACAACATAAAAATGAGACAGGGCTGCCAAGGCACACATGGGCACACTGAGACTTCCCATTTTGGGCTTGCAATAACACAGCACAGACTGCTTTACCCTGCACGTAGCTGCTCAGAGCTCAGCAAAATGTTCAGACAAGCAGATATCCCACACACCCCACAACTTCTCCCTCATCTGCTACAATGCAAACCCAGCAGGAACAATGACAGCAAATTTTTATGTCATTTCTGCATAATCCAAGCTTCCCTGCATTCACTAAGTTCAGGATCCAAGTTCATCGAGTTTGCATTGCTGCAGCAGCCAGCAAAGGACACAGAATATGGAATCATAGAATGGTTTGGGTTGGAAGGCACCTTGAAGATGATGCAAATCCAGCACCTTTCTCTGGTTGCTCAAATTCCCATCCAACTTGGTGTTGAACCCCTCCAGGAATGGGGCATCCTACAGCTTCTCTGGACAAGCTGTGCCAGGGCCTCATGTCTCTCACAGTAAGGAATTTCTTCCTAGGATTAAGTCCTACATCCAACAGGGACTGGTTCACTGCTGGTAACCTGCTGCCTCTTGCTTTTTCATATGTGGAGAGGAGGAAGAAACTATGCTAAAGCCAAAAATAATTGTGTGCATCAACCCTCAAAATTGCTGAGGTTCATTTTTTTCATAACTTCACAAGCCACTGTTTCAGGCTCAATCTAAACATGGAAAAATTGAGTCTCAAGACAGTGGCCTTTCAGATGACAAAATTATGGGTAGGAACCACAAGTTCTTTTGCTGTTCTGTCTAAGAATGGATGCAATCAACGCAAATATAATGTCATCCATAAACATTTAGTACCCAAAATTCTTTCTTCAACACTTGTTCCCATTGTCCTTTTTCAGCAGCTGATTTTCTTTCCTATGTCACAACTGAGTCACCATCCCTGGAGGTATTTAAAAGATGCATAGACGTGGCATTGAGGGACATAGTTTAAAGGTGGACTTGACAGTGCTGGGTCAATGGCTGGCCTTCATGATCTTAAAGGTCCTTTAAACCTAAAGAATTCTATGATTACTGAGTTCCCTAGCTTAAAACGAAGCAAAGAACATATTCATCTACTACTCAAGAAATTACAGTTTGCCTGAGTAAACCTGCAGCCAAATTGAAACCTGTTTGGTGCCCTGCAGGTATCTTGTTAAAATTTCATCAGATCAAACACTCTTGATGGATCCAATTTTGGTTTGCTTTTTTCTAAGGACGTGTACTTGCTTTTCAATGTCTAAGAAACCCTGTCCTCTTAACTCCCCAAAATACAATGGCCTAGATAAGGTACGGTTTTATTTCAGTATTTTAATGAAAACCAAACCCAACAGAAACCCCACCCCCAGCTCCCTCATTAAGGGCCTGATCCAACTCCCATTAACGTCAAGAGATGATCTGCCACTGACGCACTCAAGCGCTGGCTTGGATCCCTAGGTCATCAAAATTCAATTTCATCTACCAGTTAAGTTATAGAAACCAGAGAAAATATGAAGGATGACTGAAAATCGGGCTAGAGTTGATTGTAGCTGTAGCTGTCACCAGCACCCTCTTATTTTAAACATCTGCAGGCTGTACAGCCCATGTTGGGAGCAGCAATGCGTGCACACACGCACACATATATGGACACTGAGTCATTTGCAGGAACAGACAGTATAACCCACAGTTCTGAAACTCAATTAGGAAAATACCAGTTGGAACTAACAAGAGCCACATTTTGTTATAAAATCTAAGCTTTTCTGAACAAAAACTAATTTAAGGAACTAATGACATCAGAAATACTGAAGCTGGATAATTCTAGTGAATTGTATTTCAACCCAGGCATTCAGATACTCTTCATAAAGAAAAAGATTGTGCTTTTTATGGGCAACCAAAATTATCAGAGGTACCAGGTCTCCTCCCAAGAATTATTAAGAATTGTGCACACACTATTTCTTCCACAGAAATAGTGTGTGCATAATACAACAATATTTTTAATGACTCATACTGTGTCTATAGACTTATTATAGTGGGATTCAATCCCCAACCAGCATTAGTAACATCAGAGTTCCAAAATACTAAAAAAATTGAGCTGGTAGAGAAAACAACTTACAGCTATCTGTGCCACTGGGTACATTGAATTAAAGGAAAATACTTTCATTCATAACAAAGCAAAGTAACAAGAGCTAGGTTTGTTTTAGTGCAGATAAAGTAGAACAAGAATTAATTGAAAATAAATTTGTTATATATTCTTGTCTTGACTTGGAAACAACAGCATGAACCAAAAATCATAAAAAAGGAAGCCATATGATCATGTAGAATCCCACTGCTAGAGCTAAGAAGAGAAAAGAGAAAAAGGGAGAGGGAAAGGAAATGCTCTTCCAGAAGTTAAGATCTCTGAATTGGGCTGTGTTTTGCAGTCCCTCTGACTTCTCTCCTATTTCCATCCACTCTGCCAGGAAACTGCTGAAGCTCCACAAAGTTGTTACAGAGACAGGACATTCCCAGACTGCCATTGTGCCATTTGGTGGAGCACTTGCTAATTTTAGATTAGAGGAGGAACACACTGGGACAATTAGCCAAGAGCCACTCCTGATTCTTGCTCCAACCCATCCTCAGACAAAATCAAACCCAAACAACAAGACTGACAGCAACCCTTCTAACACAAACCAAAAACAGAAGCAAAGGAGGATCCACCATGCTTTTTTTTTTTGGCAGAATGCATCTTTTGGGGAGCATGTGCTTTTCAATCTCAAAAGCAGGCACTGGAAATGGAAACCTTTTCCCCTCACACAAAAAACGCACCTGGGATTTCAAATCAGGGACTGTTTAAGGGCACAGGGCAGGGAAGATGGCCAGGGACCTCTCCCAAAGAGTGCATGCCGCAAGAGATTATCTAGTTGCAGAGATAATAATATTTGACATGATATGGTTTGATAACACTCAAAACCACCTCCATGCTGAAGGGCAAGAGCTCTTCTACCTGTCCCTCCCCTCTGCATCACCACGAGGGACACGAGTACAGCAAGGAACAGACTGACCTCCTGGACATAGGGAAGGGAACCCATAAATAAATATATACAAACATCATACCTTTAACAACACAACATCTACAGTCCTGTCCACCTTGGAAATGTCGCACAGGCTGTATCGCCTCTTGTGGCGTTCGTACATTTTGTCCAAAGAGCTGGGAGCAGAGCAGCAGAGCCCACCATGAACCCTGGGCTCACCACAGCCCCAGACCTCTCACATTCGTGCTCAGAGGAGTCCCTGTGTCTCAGCACACCAGCCTGCCCGAGCTTCTTAACAGGAAAGCGAAAATCCCAGCGCTGCGCCCAGCTGATAAAGTCTTCTTGGAAGAGATTTGCTTATACAGGCAATGCAGGAACTTATAGCAAACAAAAGATATTTGAAGACAGCTTTATACATATAGGATTATTTTTTTTGCGACTGCTAAGAATGGTATCAGCCTTCCTGTTACAGTAGTAATTAAAAAAAAAAATGTTTTCCAGACAACTTTGATATCCAAAAAGCACGAGAATGAAAATCCTGCCCAAAAAGAGAACAAAAGCCAGATGTGTGCAGCAGGAATACTGACACTCCAAGTGGAAATGCAGAAGGTAGGCTCAGCCACGATGGGTCTAATTCAGGAAGAAAACAAAAACAAACCAAAAAACCAATCTCCGTATCCAGCGCAAATACTGTCACCAAAGCGTTTTGTTTTTCACGCCCTCATGCACTGAAAGAAACAACAAAAAAGTACTTTCCTCCTTCCGAGTCAGTTCACTGTTCACCGGGCAAGACGGCTTGGGTTTGCGTTAAGTTTAAATTTCTAATGACAGCACTGGGCAAAAGGAAAGAAAATAATGAAATAAAGCCACTCCCTCCTGATTTGGGCTGGGACGTCACTGCTTGCCTTTTTAGTCCTGCACCAGTGTTCTCCCGGCTTTCAAATTTACTTTGCAGTTGTGGGAGCATGATTCACAGAGAGGAAAAAAAAGAGGAGGGAGCGGGGGAAGAAAAAGAAAAAACAGCAGCTTTTCATTGCCAGCCTCTTCCACCTCTGGCTGCAGGCACTTGGTGTGTTTGCTCGGTCCAAAACGAGACTGGGAGCAAAGGGACGTGTTTTTCAAGAGGTAAAAAGACTCTTCCCACTCCCCCAGGCCAGGTGAATGAAAGACAGTTTCTTAGGTTAATGCTTTCCTAAACCAGGAACGGAAATTTATGATTTAATCAGCACACATGGAAAAAAAAAAAAAAAGGAAATCAGCCATTTACTTTTTACTTGGTTTGTTTTCAACACAGAGCAAAGATCTCAGCAACTAGTTATCTAGAAAATACAATCTTCCCTCTTCTATTCTAGCCTGAAAGGGAGAGCTTTTTTTCTTGGGGGGTGGGGGGGGGAAAAAACCCTAAAGTTTTTTGTCTTTCTAATGCCGGGGCCAGCGCGCGTCTCTCTGCTCTCAATAGCTCATTCACATCAGCTGGGCCCTGCATGCTCACTGCCACATGGTTTCCTGTTTTCAAACTGCCCCCTTGCAGCCCCCCTCTGCTTTCCACCCCACCCTGACCTCTCCAGGGATGAAATCTTTCCATACTTCCCTGGCTTTAGACATTCTCTCATTCACCGATTCAAAAGGGAATGGGGGCGGTTCAAAAACGCAAGGGAAAAAAAGAGAGAAGAAAAGGGGAAGCGAAGTTTTCGGAGACTGGGAGTTTGTAGCGACCAGAACTTGCTGCTTTGCTAGACGGAAAAGCTGAAAATGCAGCACTTTTTAATCCCAAGATACAAAGCAGAAAACACAGAATTGGAAACAGCACTTATCAACCCGAGGTTTGACTGCCGACCTCCAACAGCCACTCTCAGCAGCGCCAGCAGAACTGGCCCACCTCCTGCTGCTGGGATTTGCTCCGCTCCTGGAGCTTAGTTAGGGGGTTGTAGGTCTTTTCATCCAGTCCTGTAGGGTGGTCCCGACTCCATGGTTGTATAAGGAGATTTGTGGCCACCAGCTCAAACTCTGGCAAAGGTGACTCAAACCCTGCAGCCTACTGGAACGGATAAAATGCAAGTTCTCGGCATCTGAATGCAAGATGAGTCTTCCAAAGGAGATCTAAACCCATCTGCTGCCAGCAAGCCCTGCAGCTTCTCTCTTCCCAGTGCCACCCAGTGTTCTGACTGCCTGAACACACTGCACCACAGCCTGCCTGTGAGTAACGCAGGAACTGACTCCCTTCCGTGCCTGTTCGGTAAAACACCAAAACGCAGGAGTTTACAGAACCACCACAGGCTACTGTGAGCTCCTGGATGTGCCACCCCCCTCTGTACAGTCAGACTACAGAAAAGCACACCCTGCACATTTAGCAGACTCGGTAACCAAGCAAAGGGCTTCTTCTCCTGAGATGGATGACACAGTGGCCAGCCCTGACACAAAGGCTGGCCTTGGGCCTTGCACCTGAGCGTATCCTCAGGCGCTGGAGGAGGCTGGGACTCGCAGCAGGTGAGCTCTCCCAGTGAGGGACACAGGTACACTCTTACCTAGTCAGTGCCAGGGTCTCCCCACACTTCCCTTATGCTCCAGTCTCTCCCTCACATCCCAAAGCTTCATCTCCACCACACCACCAGCTGAACTGAGGAGGATTCCTCTACGAGGCTGTCTTACAGCTACAATCCCTGGCTCAAGACCTCAGCCAAAGACTCTGTTCTCTCCAACAATGAGCAGAGCTTCTGCTTTCAGTATTAGGACACACACAATGTGGCCGTACTTTGGGGACTTTCTGGAGCCACCAGTTTTCTCCACAAGTAATGAGTCCCAGCAGTCATGTGCCCATCGAGACAAGGAATCAGAAATGGCTGTGACAGCATTCCAGCCCTTCAAACACTACCATAAAAGGCAGGCAGGGATTTCCTCAAATCTAAATTTACAAGACAGGAACACACAAACAAAGTATGTGAATTTAGTTCAGGTGTAGGAATTTGCAACAGTCACAGTGTCTTAATGATGCTCCAATGTTTCAATATGGAGCATCTTTTCTTTTAAAAGTGATATAGCAGATAGATTTAATCAATTTAATTACAGCTGCTGGTATACCCAGCCAAAATTTAGCCTAACAACAACTGCACAGCTCTGCGCAGACACTCTACTTAAAGCACTTCACCTTTGATCCACAGAGTTCCTCTGGCAACCAGAAAGAGATGTCCAGCTGCAGGGCTCAAGGGATGCCCACCTTGCAGAGGAGGTGAGCATCACTAACTGTGACAGTGCATCTTCCACAGAGATGCAAGATGGGTCTGACTTGCAGCTGCAACAACACCCAGTCCTTCGAGGCCCACATTACCTCACCCTTCTTGCAGGTAAGGGGAAATGAGAAACATCTCCCATCAAAGCAGATGGGAGACACGCTGGGAAATGTGCAGCTTTCACAGCAGGGAGCCAATTTTCCTGAGCTATACACAAACATTTTGGGATGGGCAAAAGCCACAAGTAAACCAGTGGGGGCTTTAATGGGGCAGCAAGGAACAGAAATCTCATGTGGAAGGTGCAGACAGGTGGAGAGAAGCAGGCAGGGAAGCTAGCAGACCCACAGCAGGCTGGGTGACTCTGGGCACAGGATGTGTCCCAGGACTTGGTGCATGTCCTGTGAATCAAGATGATGACCTGCCCTATTCATTAGTTATGTGTCGAGATCTAGTAAAGGTTGTCAGTTGATCTCCTTGACTCCCCTACACCTTCAGCCACAGAGGGAAAGAATCAACAAGAAAAAAATAACCCCTTCTCTCCCTTCTCTGCTTCTTTTTTAATTTAAGTTTCCAAATCCTTAATTTGTTCCAAGAGTTTTTTCTGTAGTTACGTTCCTGACTCACAGCAAAGATCAGGGGGTCAGTGACGACTACAGACACCCAAAGTGCATCTCATCTTCATTTCCAGACTTTGCTGTTGAAGGAAGGTGGGGGAGGAGGGAATATAATATAAACAAGTAGAAGATAATGTGCCAGACACACTCTCCCTTGGGAGACCATCACCCTCTTCCCACATTAGGTGGGGCTTTTGCTGCATTGTTTCAGGCTAGAAATCTTGCCTTGCACACAGCCTGCGATCCACACAGGCACTGCCAGGCAGACACAGAACACGACTCAGCCCGGACGGAGCAGAACAAAGGCTTCCAGTCTCTTTTGTCCAGCTATTTAGGCAGTCCTTGAATGCCTTAAAAGTGTTTAGACAGCATATAGCATTTATGCTCTGAAACATAATTAAACAGATGATCAGAAAATAAAGATTAAATTTGAAAAACCTACTCTAACAAGTAAATAATTCTCTCTTTTTTTTGGTGAGTTGCTCAAAATGGAGAGGAGACGCGAGCAGCAGCCCCGGCCACCGGCTGCTGATGCGACAGTTCTGGGTTCCTTATTGAAAACATCTGGAAGCTCTGAGCCACTTTGTGCAGCCAGGAGTTTGAAACTATCCAATCATTTCATATCCAAACCCAAGTCCAGCGCTGTGGATTTCAAGGGAAGGAAAAGAGGGGGGAAGAAAAAAAAGAGCAACCGCACTTGATCACGCCATATGATCTGTAACTCATCCAGATAAAACTCCTCCTCCTCCTCCACCCGCTAACAGACCTCTTAATGACAAGGAAATCATGGTTATACTGAAACAGACTGAACTATTGTTATCTGTTTCAAATTACTTTTGCCATATCGTTATGAAACACTGCAATGATGCAATCTGCAGAAATACTCAGGCACATTAACTTTTTAAACCACGACTCTGATAGGAACTAATGGAGCAGCAGATGAAAGGGAAAAATTCTCCTGTTTTAAGCAAGGCAAAACCCACTTTTGGGCACTAAAACGAGGTGATAATAAATTCATCAGACAGTAAGAGAGAAGAATTATAATTTCAATTGCTCTTTTCTTAAAAGAAAGTAGCTTTTTGGGAAGGCTTTTTAAAATTTTACATTTCTGGCTCTTGCAAGGATAGACAAAACAAATCACTTTTTTCCTAAAACTAAATAAGGCAAAGAAAATCTGTACTCTAATGCTGCAAAGCCTGTAAGAGGAACACATCCAGTCTGGAAAGGAGAGCACATCCATCCTGTCTGCTGGGAGGGAGGTCAGTGCCCACGTGAGACCAGACCAAGATGGACACTCAAATGTGGATTCTGAAGAACCAGGCTGCTGGTTGACCACAGCAAGCGCTCACACCACAGACCTTGGCCAAGAGCCCTGGATATCTCATGGCATTTCTCATGATTGCAGGAGCACTGCAACACTGAGAGGAGTTTAGTGGCTGACCCAGTCCCACTGTGCCTGTCTGTCTGCATCCCTGTGGGGTGGTGGCACTTCAGTCCAGAGCTGCATCCCTCTGTCCACGGCACGACCCACCAGTGTCCCAGCAAGCTACCAGTGGCTTCAAAAGGCTGGCTGTGATTCTGAATTCCCCTACAAGGCAGGGCACAGAAAGAAAAGGAGTCACAGAGAGGGACATGGACAGTCCCCCACCACCTGTGGCAAGTCCATGCTACTCTTAAGAGAAAAAGTCAGTGATGCAGAAATAAACCTTCACAATCCTAGTCCTAAAACACCTCCACATTCATCAGTTTGATTTAATCCTTGGGCCAAATCATCCACAGTATCAATACAAGTTTTATTTTCCAGCCTAGGACTCTCCCAAAACTTCCCTATTTAAATCATATATTCACACCAAGGTCTGGAGAGAGGCATTTCCTCACAGAGCAATGCTTTGGGACAACACGACTGGGCTGAATTTAACATCAAACAATCCACTGTCCAGCTGCAGCCTCTGTTTGAGCTCAGACAGAACCAGACAGAAACAGCTGAAGAGCCATGAGGGAACGAGGAGGGCTTGGAAAGCTGTCAGACACGGATATATGGAGCACGTGTTTTGAGAAAATACAAAAACACCTTGAGAGACCTTCAGCCACTTCCTGACCTTCCCTTTTTCTAATATTTCTCAGAGACTGAGTCTACATTTTTCAGGAATTTCTATTGTCCAAATAACCTTTAGAAAAATGCTGAAGTTTTGGTCAGCCACAGAGCATGCCTGAACATCCTTCCAGAGGAAGTCAACTGCCCATCTTACAGCTCCCAAATGGCTACAGGAGAAACACAACCCACTCAAGAGATTAGCAAGCCCTCAGCTGACTCTACATCACTTTGCAAGATCTGCTTCTTCCTTTACCAAAAATAACTGCAGTTGGGATGTCTAGCTGGCTGAAGTGCTGTGGGATCTTGGAGCAGCCCACAGATATTTATTCAGCGTGTTATGGGAGCTGAGAGAAATACTTCTGCTGTCAAGCACTGGACATGTTGCTTTGCTCTGTGAGTTTCAACATCCTGAAAATAGGGAATGGAAAACATGAGTGGATAAAGCAGGAACAGTCCCAAAAGAGGCAGTCAAGGAGCACCTGAGCAATGAACTGCAGCAACAGATCAGCTGCACGTCCCGTGTGTTCTCCTGTCAGCTGCTCCCGTGCTCAGGCTCTTCCCACCAGGGCACGGGGTCTAATGACTTACAGACTGGGTCAAACACCAAAAAAAATGGGGACTTTTGTAAAGAATAACACAATTTGCAACCAAAACAAGTGGATGGAGGATAATGCTTTCATTTCACAGCTGGCAGAGCCCAGCCTGGAGCTGCTGATGAAGAAATCACGCTCACTTCTCCGATCCCATCCAACACTAAAGTTGGTCACTATAGATTTGCTTATGTTTTCCTTTATGGTTTTCAGTTGCTGTCAATAAACATGTAAATTTTACATGCACACAGTGGGTGATAATCTTTGCTAATTACTATGATTCTCCTATAAAGGAAGGATTACAATATTGGAAATCTGGAAAGATAATGACATAAATAAAAGTATTTAAGATAGCAAATTGCATTTATAGGAATTTTCAAACCACCATAAACATTATACAAGTCCCTAGAAATAGGTTTGCACAGATCATCCCTGAAATACCTGCTCAAGCCCAATCAAGCAATGCCTAATAATTTGTCCTACAGAGGAATTATGAGATCATTGCATTTGTCTCAAATGCAAGAAAAAGGGGGTATTTCATTATCTATAAAGCTTACAAATTCAAAAAACAAAGGACTTTTTCATTTTTATATAATCCAAAATAAAAAAACATATTCTGAAATGATTGGGATAGATACAGGATACAGGAAAGTACTGATTTATACAACTAACAACATGTTCTGCTCCCCCATAACAACACATTCTAGAAAGACTGAATCTCTGCAGTTCAAGATATGAGGTTAAAAATTAGTTCAAGTTTTTGTGCAGGAAAACAAGGCACCTCACATTTCCAGAGTGCAGGAAACATCCCTGTGCTCTGAAAAGATCCCCACTGCTGTGGGCAGACATTGCCTGAGCCACTCCAGGATGCCTCAGCATGACACGAGATCAGTGCCATGAAATGCCTGGTGGATGGTTCTAGCTGATGAATTATGTCTTTAGCTAAAAACAGAGACAGGGCAGCAGATTATGTAGATGAATTGGCGGATAAAGCCCAACAAAAATGACGCATGGCATGAGTGAGTGAAATTAATGGACAATATAAAAATGACACATCTTGAACTGAGGAAATTATTCAACTTTTACCATTCTTTCATGCCTACAGTTTAAGGCACTGTAATCTAACTGAAAAATAGAGACGGGTCATTCAAATGAATAAATCATGCCAGAAAATGATTCAGTTTCCCTTCTTTTATTTTTTAATTATTTTTTTTCCTTTTTAACTGAAGTCCCTAGGACTCAGCCCTTCAGAAGCCCACATGACCCAGTGCATTGTCCTGGCCAGGCACACTGTCAAAAGGGAAAAAGTTATCTTTTCTTTCATCTTGTAATTGAAAATCTGGGAGGAGAAGTGTTGAGAAAGCAGAGCACTGTACAAAGGCACCCATCATATTCCCAGGTCAGCTTTTTGCTTGGCTGCTAATGAAGGCAGTGAATTGAGGACACTGTGGCATTTGTTTTGCCCTTCCAATTTTTCTGTTTGCTTTGTGGGAAGGAGGATCTCAGTCCCCACGGGTAACTGAGATGCTCTGAGGGCAGCCAAGCCCCTCTCCCAGCAATAACAGCCACTCCAGATCACCCTCCTACCTACACCCGCACTCAACCAATATTTTCGTGCCCTCTCTCCATGCATTTGGAAACCTGAAATGAAATCCAATGCAAACTTTGAGAGGAGGCATTTGGAATCCAGCTCCTGCTTGGGAGGTCTGCTTTAGGACCACATGAGTACTCCTTTGCTCACTGTTTTATCCGTTTCCCTGGTAGTCCTCTGTAAAGAATATTAACCAAACATGTCTTTACAGATCAAGAGCCCAGGAGAGAATGTTGACCCTGTGGAAAAAACCCTGGTTTTATCCATTTTTACCCCACTTTCATCCCTCTGGACTAAGGATGTATATACAAGGGTAAGGATTCATTGGGTCCACAAAGCCATCACTAAGGAGTGCTACATCAATCCAGGCTGAGTATGTTCTCCCTTATAGCCTGATTTTAGAAAGTATTTTTAAAGGAATTTCAAGGCATAAAACATGTATAATTTCAGCCAGCTATGTGGAAGCATCACCATTAGTAAGGAATTTTCTCAACAGTTGATGCTGTTCCAGAAAAAGAATAAAATATTTATTCTAAGGTTATAAACTAACATATCCTACACCTTTACCAGCTTTTCAAAGATCCCTTTACAGTAACATTTGTTGTTGCAAGGTTAAATCCTAACTGGAATAATGGGTCCCAGCCCTGCTCCTGTGTCTCTCCACTCAGCTAAAGCTAGGCAATGTCCCTGCAGACACAGGGAATGTCAGCACAATACAGGTGCTTTAGGAAAGTTTTAATTGCTGGGGTTTTGTGCTCCCCTCTCTAATTCCCCACCTGCCAGAGATGATGCACTTTCCTATCTTTAACAGCTTTTTTCAATAGATAAATATATTTAAGACAATAGATGATGATAAATGGCACCAAAAATGTCAAAAAGCAGCATTTATTATATCCTGCTATTTCCCTGAGTTATCCTTCTGATTTGGACTGTTCCAGGATCTGCAAATTGCTGTGCTGCAGATAAAGAAAATGGAGCATCTGAGATTTCTCACCAGTGACTTCAAGGAAAGAGTTGGTTTTGTTTTCTTAGGAAGAAAAAGGAAAGTGTTATGAAGCTTTCTCTTCAGCTTAAAATCCAAAACATTTACAAGAATCAAGAGCTCAAAAGCTTGCAGATAACCAGGGAACTGATGCCAGTTCCATCAAAGCAAAAAACTAACAGCAGCTGGGAGGAATGCAGATTATGCAGCATCCCTCTCTATTGAAAAAAAAAAAATCTGTTATACAACAGTTAAATAATTTAACTACTCCAAGTTATTATTCCTCAGTTAAGTCTTTTTTGGCTATCATGCAGCACTAGTCTCTTCTGTTTCTGAAGTTTGCCTTTAGGACAAAAAAAAGAGGCAACTTCAAAACATGCAAAAATTAATGAAACCCATATGTGGGATACTGTCATTATTCCATGTTTTTAAGAGGATCAGGTTTTGTTAAATGGGCTTACTTAATGCAGACACACAAGCAAAAATACCCAGCAAAAGATCTGAAAGCTATTGAAAACAAAATATTTCCACATTTTAAACTAAAAGCCACTATATATTTTTGTGCAATTTTGTTTATGGCTTCTCTGACAGCTTATAAAGTTTTCCTAACCAGAGAAACATCTCCTAGATAAGATTTGACCTTTTTGACTTTCACCCTCATACTGTATTTAAGCTGGGCCAACCTAAAAATCAATGGCTTATGGAAACATCTGTTGATACAGGCACATAATTTTGACTTTTTTCAACAGCTGTTGTTATTTTATGATTTTTTTTTGGCTGGGCCAGTTGGTAAGACTGGAAGAAACTAAAAGTTGGGCTCCTTCCCTGACTTTGGTCTCTCTTTAGTGGCTGCAGTCAGCACCTCGTTCCCTCCCCTGCACTTCCCTGGGAGTCTGGGGGGAAAAAGGCTGAATGCCCCCCTAGTCTGGTCTTGCCCACCAGACTCAGACAAGAAATAAAGGAAATCTCACTAAAATAGCCCCTGCTGTTGCTGCTTTCTGCCTGTACAAGGGACTAAAACACCCTCCACTGCCCATCTTCCTGGCTCCCATTTGTACCTCCAACAGCAATCCACAATAAACCCCAGGTTTGTCTTGCCTCCCCTCCTGCTATTTCACTGCTGGGACCCAGACATCTGCCAACATCCTCTGTAAAAGATAACACACAATATATTTTAAGAGTCAAGCTGCCACAAGATATTTGGTGCTTCAGACAGTGCTCCTTCTCAGCCAGAGAGCACGCACTGCTCACAGGAAGGCTTGCATAAAAACAGAATGTACTTTTCTTGTGAATCTAATGATTGCCTAACAAAAAAAACCCCAAAAAACAAAAACCAAAACAAATTCAACCAAAATATCCTATTTTCAACATTTAATTCAGCTGCTAGTTGAAACAAGATGTTTCTATCTAAATTCTGTTTTCTTGAAGGAGAAGAAAACAACTTACAAAGCTTTTAAAGAGCTCCAGTCTTTTTCAGTGTACATTCAAGCTGTCAAGAGCCAAAGAAAGCCAATACCCTACGCACAGCTTTTTTCTTTCCCCTTGCTCTTTTTAACAGAGAGGACTTGTTTAATCTTACCTTCAAACTTCTTATTTCCCTGCCATGTACTCCTAAAGTCTCCGTCAGTTGTGCCAACACTTGCCCAAAAGGACAGTCATAAAAAAACCCAGTTTGAACAGAAACTGCTTATCTAGAGGAGGGAGAGCCCCAGGTTTGCAAGCAGAGGAGATATTTCAGCATTAAAGAATTCTCGGAGCTACTCCAAGACACAAATTTTTGTTGTCTGCTGCACTGCAAGGATTTTAAGCCCAGAAAGAAGCTATTTATTTAGTCTATATACATAGATTTATAACAAAGGCAGAGGATCCATCCACAGTCTTCTGGGTGCTTTTTGCATCGTTTATAGCATACAAAGTAAAACTCAGCTTCCTCAAAGACAGAAAAGAAGAAATAAACAAGCCTTGACAAGAAAAATCAAACACTGTCCCCCAAATATACAGCTATGAACTAAAAAGGCTTTTTGAGCTGCCTCTTGACATCTTCTCAAAACACATTAAAACACAGAATTTGCAAAATGCCCTAAAACCCATTTCTGCCCATGCTGCAGGGAGGAGTTTCTCTCACCCCATCCCTTTGTAAGACCCCAATTTTTACAGTCATGCCTCTCTTTGGTTATCTACAGGTAGGAATATCTGGGCATGATGTAAGCAACCTTCATTCTCTTTAAAAGGCTCAAAAAGGTACATTACTGCTCTGTTTTAATCCTGGAGTGCAGGCACTTGGAGCTAAAACTTATCTGCCTCCTCCTGGGCAAGCAGATCAGTAAGCATTTCCTCACCTTGTTATGGCCAGTGAGTTAAAAAAAGAAATAATGGTGGAACAAAATACCAAGGAATCTTCCTGTAATCTCAGTAGCTTTTAACAGCCCATCCCTCTCCATGCTTTTGGTAAGAATCAGTACAGTATTTCAGAAAGGCAGAAGAGATTTCATACTCCTAAACACAAGATGATCTCAGATTGAAACTAACGTTTCAGAGAACTGCACCTCCAGTCTTTGAAAATGTGTATTTTGGAAATATTCCTCCTAACCGCTTTCAGGCATTTAATATATCCAGCTGTGTTAAGAAACCAAGCAAAAGTTCAGTGTCAAGTAGTTCAGGATTATGATCTTTTTTTTTGATTTATGGATGTAAGCATAGTCTCAGACACAAGACAAACAAGTCACTTGATGCTAAGCAGGCTCAGTACCAGAGCTCAGACTAATGAGCAAGCAGGGGTGAGGCTTCACGTTCCTGCCTCTTATCTCAGCAGCTGGAAGGACACCACATGAGGAGGGAGAGCACAGCCAGACACAGGCAGAGCCTGCCCAGGTACCTGCAAACACAGTATTGGTGCTCCAGTGGGGAAGATGGAAACGGTCCAGGAGAGGAAGGCATGTGGTGTTGGTAAGGATGCAGGTAAGAATATGCCCCCAAATAACTAAGGGCAAAAATAAGGAGAAACTACTATTAAGTAGCTGTAATGGTATCATGGCAAAGTCTTTAGGGAGATGTAATATCTAACCAGGCTGAGGAAACCATAAGCCACCCCTCAGACCTTCTGCAGATGTGAAAGGAGAGCAGCATAACTCAGGTTAAACAAAGAATAGCAACAATTCCTCTGTTTCAAACTACACAAACAGAAGAGAAAGCAAACAAGGTAATCAAGAAATATTTGCTCTATTTTTTGGATTAGTCTCCTGGGCACAGCTACCGCCTTCATTTTCACCAAGTACATCACTGGCACTAAGATGATAAACACAGCAAGTAAGAAGGGAGGGAGCAGTTAAGTTCACCACTGCTCAAGAGAAAATCAGAAAGTTTGCTACATCAAGTACATGTCTATTTAGGCATAAATTTAATGTATAAGTGAAGCAGAAAGAGAAGTGGAAGAATAACTTTACTATCTGCAGAGACCAAGTGCAAAAGAAAGCCTAGTGTAGAATTTGCTCCCATCTGCTAATTCCTATACAGCTGATGAAGTATATTTTATTAAACCATTGCAAAACATTTTATGTTCTTGTTACAGCTTCCTTGCTGGGGTTATTCCAAAGCAGAAGTCCAAAACACAGATCACAGCAGTGAAACACCAAAGTAGCAATGGAAAGGAGGTACAGCAGCACCAAGAAGAAACTCTTATCCTTTGTGTCTGCCTGCTCTGGGGTCCCAATAAAAAAAAGTCACTCTTGTCCATGCTTTGTCTATGTCATTTGGAGACATTTCTTCTTTGGCATAATTTATGACTGAAGTCTTCTACCAAAATTCAGAAGTTTCCTGTTCTTGAAAGTTTCACTTAATTTGGTGCTACGACAGCAAGGACAGCTATGACTGCCCACAGTCAAACACAACACCAAGTCACTGCTCTGACCATGGGGATTTTAATTCTGACCTGCAGCTGCCCCAGCTCAGCTAAACCCACTCCCTCCCAGACTTTTATTTTAGTCATCACATTCTTGGACACGAAATGACACAGTCCTTCTGAGTGGTATTAGAATCATCCACTGCAACATTAACCATCTATTCTTGTTTCACAGCCCCAAGCTTTAAAACCTCTCCATCCCCACCAGTCTGTCCCGTACAACTGCAAAGATGTCCCTGCCAAGCCAGAGAGCCATCAGTCTGCTCAGTGCAAGGATGCTGCACGAAGAGGCAAACATTTAGTTATCACCCAGGCTTTTATCACATCTGATGTTTTAACAGTAGTTTGAGCCCAGAAACATTCTGCAAGCCAGCTGAGTCACCCTGGGCCACACCAGGATGTGTACGTAATAGCAGGCAGAAACAGACACTGAGAAAAAACAGCTGAGATGCTGGAGGAAAAACAACAGGTTTCCAACTTTGCATGAAGATAATACAATAAGGGAAGGCAAACAACCTAAAATAGGTGGGAAAAGGCTGAGAACAATAACAAAAAGGGAAATCTGTGAAAGGACCATGAGGTAACAGGCATTTTGATTCCATGTTTCTATGGAAAAGGTTTGACAATACTTCTTATCTTCTTACTCCCATCATTCTTTTCATCCTTTGCTGGAAGCTAAAGTCAGAAATGCTATGCCTGGATATTGCTAGAGCCTGCTTCATCAGCGCTCAAGAGCTCCTATTCATCTCTCCTGTCTCATGACTACTCAAAAAAACCCAAAACAAATGTGTGGGAATATAATTAAAAACATATTTATTGCATTTATAAGGTTTTTCTCCGCAGTGGTGTAAATTCCAATAAACTGCAAAAAAGGTAATCTACAGAAAAGCATAAACAGTGGCCTGTCTACACTGTAAGGGGTCAACTCTGGCTTCGAAAATATCAGAATGGAACTAGGTAAATTCTTTCAGAAGGATAAAAACCCAGTGACCTGAGACACCAAAGTACCCATTTGTCATAACAATGCAGCCTCCATCAAAAGTCCACATTTGGTCTCCCACATTATCATCTTAGTTTTCTCTATAATTAGATCAGGAATTCAGTGTGCAGTAACCATGTCTACTGTACAACAGTTACACCACAAAACTTTTATAATATTTCAAACACAAATAAAAGAACCTATAGGATAAAGGAGATTGGACCTTTCAGAAACAGCACAGTATTTTCCTTCATTAGGTATAATATTCAATGCCAGCATTCCTTTGCTAGTTTAACAGTCTTAAACATCCATTATTTTATGGAAAGTATGCATCCATACTTTGACTTTATGACTGCATAATAAATGAATGTATCAAACCACTGGAAGAGAGCTCCAAACCCAGGATTTTCTATACTTAAAATCTGTTAGGTCTGTATTTTACAAACTTGTAAAATAACAGTCCTGATCCTAAAAAGGATCTGAAAGCTACTTTAATACACGCATGTAAAATAATTTATGAGTGAACCCCTTTGTCTGAAGCAAGCCATGAGCATTGCAGAACTGTAGTTATTAAACAGTTGTCTTCAATCTAAACCATCTCAAAACTACAGCCAGAATATACAAACAACTCTGACTCTGAGGCAACAGCATCTGCAGATGAAACTGCAGCTAGATCTTGGTGCTTTTAACAATGAGTGCGAAAAAACAGAGGGATAAACTTCGCTGAGACTGGGAGGATGGCAGAGCCAGATGTTTTGTTAGAGAAAATGAGGAAATGATGAAAAACCAGAGTATCAGGCAGCAATCTTTGCCGCTGAAGAGCAGTGGCTGAAGGGGAAGGTGCAGGGGAGGAGAATTAACTCACCATCTCCAGAGATCAGCGGGGGCTGGCACAAGCCCTGTGGCCACGGTGGGGGCGGCGCGGGCGCCTTCATCTGCCTCGAGCCAGACCTGGGAGCAGCATCCCAACACTGAGCTGGGGATTTGGCTCCGTGTCCACGTTCCTGCCTCACCCCTTAACATCCGTGAATCCTGTGACTGAGCTTGGAAACTACTGTCTTGAGCTGGGGATTATCAGAGTTCTGCATAAAAAGGCATCGGAAATGCAGCACCCAGAGAAATTCAGTGCAGGACAAAAAAAACCTGCCACAATAGTTGTATAAATGCCTTCAAGGCATGAGTAATGGTAAAGGCCAAACAAGAACCTCAGCCTGGTTTGAGTTTCTTTTTCTTTTCCTTCCCCCAGCTTTTATTCTCGCTCCCTGCAGCTTGTGTGGCGATGCCCAGAGCAGCCGGCGAAAGCCAGGGTGATCTGTCCTACACAGCCATGAATTCACTCAGGGCTGGCCAGCTGACACAATTCCCTCACAGAGCTCAAAGCCTCTGCTCGGAGCATCCGGGGCAGACACAGGATGCTGGTGGGTGTGAGAAAGGGCTTGGCAGATGACTAGCCCAAAGCCCTGACCCGATGGGTAAGCGTGTGTCAGCCTCCAGCATTAATGCCAGGCTTAGGGCAGGCTCCCTTTTGGCTCGGATTTTCCATGTTTACTGTAGTTACAGGACAACATTTACAAAGAGAGGGTTACACAAGTGATTTTAAAAAGGCAGGGTGAGAACACAGCCTATTGTTAAGGTTGTGCTTTCCACCACCAGACCCGGCTCTGATTTGATTCCAACACTTCAGCCACTTGCTCTGAAATTGCCCAAGCTGTTGAGGAAATTCCTTTGCTATTCTACAGGTCCTCTGGAAAAAAGGGAATTGCATCCTCCATCCTGTAGTATGTACATGTGTACACCCATGCAGATGGAGAAAATGAACTTCAGTGCATACAGACAAACTGAATTTTGTCAGGTCCTCAGGGTGAGCAGTTTGTTAAAATAGTTAATTCCTAATAAATTGGTGCCTGGAGAACTATAACAATCCCTTGCCTTGGGTCACCAGCAAGGTTCAGTAGTCTGGAACTGCACCAGACTCTGCTCCTCAGCACCAGCCACAGGAGGTGGGTGACACTGTACACCTTGGCCAGAATTTTATTCATTTATCTGATGACTCCAAGGAAGAGAAATATGAGAGATTACAATTGGGGGAAGGAAAAATCTCTGTATTCTCCACACCTGCTGTCCATCCCAACACTCATCTCAGTACCATGCGGGTCTCACCCTCTCCCATAGGCTCTTTTCCATCCCCTTCTTCCCACCCTCATCTCCTGCAGTCCTGCTGTCCCAGTCCCCTTCCTTTGCTCACCCTGCCAGACTCTGGCCAAGCAGCTCCTTGCTCTTCTCCCTGTTCAGCAAAGCATCAATATGGGGGCCTACAAACCAAAACCAAGGGGCAACAACAGACCTGAGGCTCTGTCCTGACAGCATCATCTCTCTTATCTCTAGCAACTCCCAGGGAAGGTTTCCTGGCCTCCCTAGGTGGTCTTGCAACAGTTTTATGATGGTAACAGGATGTTTTCACAACAGCCTAAATCATCCTGGCAAATTAGCAAATCAGTAAATTAAACTGCCATGGAAATCTGGGACTTTAATAACCACTATTACATGTTGGCAGACTGCTGGATTGCACAATGGTTTTCTTTTTGCTGCATCGAACAAATTTAGTTCTTTCAATCTCTTCTCACGTTTCTTAATCTCTTCTCATTGTTTCCCTCTGGACACTTTCCAATCTGCCTGTGTCTTCCTCTGAGCAGAGCACCCCAAACTGGATTTGATGGCACTGATGATGGCTCCACAATGCCACACACATAAGTCACCTCCTGCACCTTACGGAGGACACTCCTTCAAATATTACTCCAAACAAGATTTGTCTCTCTTGCAATATCTCTTGCAGTTGGTTCATTTGTAATCCTCAGCCTAATTTTAACCTATCCCTCTCCAGCTTAAACATGACTTGGTAAAAATGCATTTTGCTTTCTCCTTTGCAAATGCAGCACTCACTGTCTGTTTTTATCTCTTATCTGGATGTGCTCTCCAATTTCTTAAGGTCACTCTGAACCCTGACCCTGTTCTGTCAAGTGCCTACAATCCCTTCTGACCAGATATCATCTGAATGTTATAAACATACCTCCATCTTCCAAATAATGACTGAAAATATTGCAAGTTTCCCCCCCAGAAAGTGACCTTGCTGATACATCAATTGTTACTGCACTACTTGGATCAGTGGAGGGATGTAAGTGCAAGAGTTTTCTAAGCTTCATTCTCAGCAATTTCTGAAAACACAGACTAATTAAATACTGATTCCTGTGGTAAAGGTAGGATGCATTCAATTCAATAGGAACTACTAATATAGTTAATAAATGCAATGGGAAGGCTATTTCCCAGTGAACTCTGTTCCTGAGGTCAGCCAGCTACAACTTCTCAGTCACAGGCTCAGACAACCCAGTAGCACAAGGTTATCCATCCTGCCACATGAAGACAAAGATTCAGCAAATAATGAAATCACAACCAATTTCTGGGATCAACACAAGAGAAGCGTATCAGGGTACAGTTAATTTTAAACTGCTGCTTTACTTTTATGATGCTGGAGCCACAGGCTCCATTTTAAGTTATTTTAATATCACAGCATGCAGAAGCCAAACCAAATTTCTTATCAGAGTTAAAAATTATTCCATTTTAAAAACACTAAAGTCTCATTTTAATAGATCATATCAAGTGATTGTCCAGCTCTACTCAAGATTCCCAAACTAAGCAGGAAGATAAGGACCAGGAGAGTCTCCATCAGGATAAACAACATGCAAGCCTGGGAAGTTCTGATTACTGAGTTTTACAGCTGAACAGATACAAACCCTGAGAAAAGATTCTGGAAATTTAAGAAATAAACTTAAAAACTCATTTTAATTGGAAAAAACATTTTTCCATTATTTTCTCTTCATTGCTTAAAACCCGACAGACCATTACTTTGCTAAACATTTTTTAACAGCAGCTTTTCCATGAGGTGCAAGAATCTTCTGAAACGACTATAAGAGAAAGTGTGAGATCTCACATCTGTAACACTGGCATCACAGATCCAGCTAATTCTAAAAATGCTTCACAGTTTTTCATTCTTCAGAACCTAGCTTAAAGAAAGAGTTTTCCCCTTGTCTCTTCAGAGTACTCAAGCTACTGTCCTTCAGCCTGACTGAACTATACATGAAATTGCACTTTTAAATTCCAAGACTGTTTTTTTTTTATAGTAACTTGTGCTTATGAAAAGCAGTGCACAAATTTCTCACCCATAAAACAGGAGTTACCGATAATTCCCACGATCCAAAACTGCCGACAGTGCCAGCGAGGCTGCAAACTACCTGCAGCTCCTGACCAGGGGCAAGCAACAACACTTCTATTTGCAGCAAGTTAAGAAAACCACCTTTACTAACCACAAAATGGCTCTGTAATGAGAATCCACTGAACACCTGAAAGACTCCTGGCTACAAAAAGCAGCAGCACTAAATAAAGCAGAGTCAGGACGTGGCAGGAAAGGCACAAAGCGCGATGGTGGCTTTCACCGGCTGCCTCTGACCAGCCCACATGTGTGAACTAAACTATTTATAAGCCTTCCACTCCTTTTTGGTTGGGCTTTTTTTTTTTTTTGGGGTTTTTTTTTTTTTTTTTTTTTTTTTTTTTTAATGACCTTAATATAGTGCAGTTGTTATTTTGTTTCTGTTGAACTTAGCAACAGGAAACCCTGTCAGTTCTGCAGCAAACTTTCCATTCCCCTGGCACTCCCATTCCTGCCTCGGAAAAGCCAGATTTCTAAAGAGGTGTTTGACAGTGTGGGAGGGAGAGGAAGAAGAGGAGAAAGCACACATACAAAACCCAAAATGCCTGTAAAACATGTGAAATGGAAGCTAAATCCAATACTTTTTTTTTCTTTTCTCCTTGTCTGAAAGCAAAAGACCATGTCCTCAATTGCGTTTTCTAAAGATTTCTTACTTCACTACCAGATTTGGAAGTATTGGTCAGGAAAATTACCTTTAATAAAGGGTCAGTAAAAAAAAAAAAAAAATCAGTAGCATCTTTCCACTCACACATTCCAGTAATGAAACACTTCCATATCAGACAGCACAAATTTTGGCTTGGAAAGTTATTTTCTCTAGTCCCTCACTAACTCACCAAGCAAACAGCTACAGAAATTAAGCCTTAACTTGTTAAAAACATAATACACCTGATTTTATTACAAGCTTTGGCAAGACTGTTCTGCTGCTCAAAGAGCTTTACTGCATGATGAGCAAAGATTTTTGGAGCTCCACCCTGCAGTGGAAACTCATCCCAACAGTATTTTCTCTTTTAACAGCTTCATAATGGTAGGGAAGACACAAACACAGCTGCTCAAAGGCAATGTGCTCCAACACAAGGCTGCCATCAATTTGCCATTTACAAAACACTTTTTCAGGAATATGAAACCACACCTAAAATACAGAAGCAAACACAAATCCATCCAGGAAAGGTAAGACCAAAAGAACCACAGCTACTGGCAAAGTGGAATTTGTATTACTGATGCTTTAAATGAAAATTATGTTCATGCAAAACTAAATATCAACCTTTTTTTTTTTTTATCACAGACAATCCTTAAATATGGCAAAGCACAGTAATAAAATACAATTACCAATGGATTCCTGATTCCTGGCATGACCTTTTACATTGTTTCAGTGCCATCAGGAATATGGCCTTTCCCCCCACATTTGATCCCTATATATCCTCCCATTATTCATTTTTCTTCCAGCTAAGGCACAAACACTCCCAGCCCATGATGCCTTTAGACTCTGGAGTCTGTGCACACACCAACATAAACCACAGCCATTGCCCCTTCTGCCAAAACCTCCCTGGAAACACAAAGAACCAGGAGGGATGGACAGACTCTCCAGGACCACCCTGCAGCAGTGCAGGGACCTTGAAGGTGCTCTTGGCCCCACACAGCATCACCAATCTCAAGTGCATTCCAGGACATGGCTTTTCATACAAATCATACACAAATCTTGGTACAATCTTGCCCCATGAGGAACCTCTTGGCTCAATCTGTCTGTGACTGGCTGAGAAAACATAAATGAATCCAGCAGTTGAAAATGCAAGGGCTAAAAAAGCCCAGGCTATCCTTAAAAGGTTAAAGCAATGTCAGTGGGCATCATGCAGCTTTGCAGAGGCTATAGAAAGGAAACCAGCAGGTCACAGCAGCAGTGACATTTCTTTATACAGCACAGCAAAGGACAAGGTGACAACACCTGCACTCACCACTTCCTCTGTGCAGTTCTTCTGAAAATCCACCTCGTCCTCAGTTTTCATTTCCAACATTCCTGTGCAAACAGAAGGTCCACAAAAAAATGAACTTCTTTCATTGCTACTAACATTTTTTTGTTTACTCAAACCAGTCCCCAAAAAAAAAAAGAAAAGAAAACCTAACCCCCAAGGCCCTTCAACAAGTCCATCTGAACCCTTACAAGGCCATTTGATTTCCAAACTTTGGGTTAATTGCTGACTTCACTGCTTCCTTGCTATTCATTTTAACTATCCTACCTGGGACTGAAGAAAACTAGGAAACAGCAGTGAACATAGGGTGAAACTCCTGACAACATGTAGGTGAGGCCAAGCACATGTGCAGGTATTTGTTCATGTATTTTCTTGGCTCCCATTCATCTACGTAAAGAATCAAACTTTTTTGCTATTTTTCTCCTTACCACAACCCAAAGATAACACAAGAAACTAGCCTTGTCTGCCCTCAATAGGTATTATAAGCATTGCAAAAAAAAAAAAAAAATCACTGCAAAAACTCAAAGCCACTTGCACTGCCTTACAGATGAGAGAATTACCACCCTGGACTAGGAAAGCAAAACCTTTGCTGCTGGAGTTTACAAAGTCGCAGCTGACTTTCCCCCTTCTCCACTCTCCTGTGACGGTGTCACCTCCACAGTTGTACAAATTTCATGTTCCAGCTGCTTCCTCTGCCCAGCCAAGTTTTCATTAGTCACCATTCCCCAGGGGTTCCCCCTGCTTACCTTTCTCTGGCAGGAAGTCAACATCGTCACTCCCTTTCATCCCTAAGCTAAGGACTCTCATGACACACAGGACACTTCAGAGGAGTGAAGTGATTTGACCAAAGCCACCCAGATGGAGAGTGGCTGCGTCAGGGCCAAACCCCCCCTCTAATCCCACTCCCTCTCTCATTTCTACTAAAAACAAACACTGGATGGATGACAACGCCTTCTTAAGGGCGACGTATGCTCGCAGTGAGTTTACCCCTACAGGGATTTAGCAAGAGGAGCCTCCCATCTCCATGGGGAAATCCTCCTAACAATCGTCACTAATGGTTTTCCACTGCCTTTAATGTCTACCCTTTTTTTTGGGACCATCTGGTTTTGCAATGATTTTGCCTCGATTACATGGATTTGTGGGCAGACTCAAAAATCAGAGATAATGCTACAAATTTCTGTGAATTCCATTTGCTGGGAGATGTGCTCGGGTCATGGCAATGCCACCATGGTTGAAATCCTGATCCAAAGACAGAACATGCAAGCAACAAACATTTGGTGCACTGAGGACAGGAGAAGCAAGCTCACACTGCTGGGTAAGAAATGGAGGATGAAGACATTTTGCCCTCAGGATGAAATTCAAGACAATTTTTTCACTCTGTTACTTCTTCCTAAATTTCTATTAAGAAATATACCAAAGGAAAAGCACTATAAAGCTATCACAGAGGTCTCTGGCCATAGTGCCTCTTATTGCAAGTGTGGCACCGTTAGTGACGTTTGTTACCTGCTCATCCTGCTACTCTAACAGGGGAAGGAAATCATTCCAAGAGCTTCTCCATAGGGAAAATGCCACCAATAAGAATGAGGTGATATTGGACTGTACCAATATTACAGAACAAGGTGAAGACTCACAAGGTGATATTCTTCTGTCAAGGAATATTTCTTGAAATGCTGAGACCTACAGGAGATATTTCTCCCAGGAGAACAGCTAAGGAGCAGTAATTACAGTATTTGTTATTTAAGACCGCAGACCCCAACCATACAATCTAACCTTGCTTGGTTTGGTTTCTGCCAAGAAATTGCAACTACTCCAAGGTGTTCTGTCAGCACAAACCCATGGCATCTCTTCTCTTCTCATCCAGCCAGGCTACTGTGGGATGATTTCATAACCTAACTCCTTTCTTTTTTAATGAGTAGCATCTACCTGCCTGACTTGCAGATAATGTGCTTGCAGAACCCATTACTCAGCTCTAATGCAGTTCTGAGTCTAAAGCTAACAGTAGGAGGAGATGCCTCAGGAAAGCAGGATCTACCTTCATCAGCTTCCGTCAGGGCTGTGACCAGTCACTAGATACCTGTCTGGATAAGGAAATTAGCCTTTTGAAGTCTTTGTTTTGGGGGTAGGCGGAAACTAAGCAAAGGCAATGAGATAAACAGGTGTATATTTGGGAGCAGCTTCACAATATAAATAAAAAAATTAAAGACTTCAATGATCTGGAGTAATGGCAACAGCAATTATCAGCTGATTACATCGCTGATAAATTACCATGACAATAAACCCCTCTGACTACACGAGTTTCTGAGAAATGGCCTTGTGACCTACACTTCCTTTGGGAAGGTTTTATTGTATTCCACCAAAAAAAGATGTGATTCATCCTGAGAACTGACGAGTCCGAGTCCGGCATGGATACAAAATCCTCTGTACAAATCCAGACCTCAGGGAAAACTCCCCAGAACTGCCACAGCAGAAAAAAATTGAGGCTGCCACTGAGCTCACAGAAAAACATGCTACCCAAGGCTAGACACCAACATGAAAAATATACACTGCAATAATTATAAGCAACAAATCAGTTCTACTGAATTACTGCCATATCAGAGTTCTAGATGGTGCTCTATAGGAGATCAGTGTCAGAAATATTCCAAATAGTGAGTTTGGATTCATAGCAGTCACTTGCCTCTGCTTAAGGCCAATTTTTTATTTGGGTTTCCCCAACATTTTGAATAAAATAATCCTAAAGTACTTCAAGAGAAAATACTACAATTTGAATTTTGTTTTGTGTGGCATCTCATTGTGCATAAACAATTTCTGCTTAAGGACATGTCAGACCATTTTATTCCAAGACCTTTCAGCCTTAAATCCTTATGTATTTTAAATCAGTAACAGGATCACCTCCATTTTTTCTCCTCTTTCCATATCCTAATACAGAATGATGACTTAACATTACTTTCCTGCTTTAGCTACTATCTTATTGGACTGTCTGGTCCCTTTTCTTTTGAAACCTCACCTAAACAGTGTCATGGCTCCAAGAATCCAACCAGAGGTAAAGACCTGGACTGTACAGATACAGCTGGCAGAGCCAGAGGCTCCTAGGAAAAGGAGCCCAGCCAAGCATTGGCTTACAGCCACTCCCATCTATTGAACTGTCAAATTAACACAGCATTAAAACAGGTTCCTTCTGAAAACAGCTTTCTAATCCACTTTTAGGTATTTCTTATTTACTAGTGATCTCTTGACTCATGTTTACTGGTGAGCTCTTGACACACAAATATCCTAAAAATCCTGAACTCAACAGAAAGTGTATTTGCTGGACCCTCCACTGAGACCCCCCTCCCTCCAAGCCTTTCTCCTGCCCTCAGTTATTCTGCTGTCACATATCAGAACCAATTCTCTACCATCACCCCATGCTGCACTTAGACTGAAGAAACAACTCTCAGCCTTAGAGCAGTGAAACAGCTTTATAACTTCACAACTTCATGATTTATATCATGGCAGTTTTTCTTTAAATCATTTAAATGCTTTGCTTTGTTTGCTTGTTAGGTGCTCAGAAAGCAAGAGGTACTGTATCATTTTCTCAGAGCAAAGAAAAAATGGCAACTGAAAAAGTTCAGCTGCTTCCATTTAACAGCTGCCTGAACAGGTGGGATACACAGATCAGATTAGCTCCATGCTTCAGTACCAAATTCACCTACTATTAAATCCCAGGCTGGTGCAACAAACCCATTTCTTTTTCATTCAATGTAATCCTTCACCTCCCTTCCTGGAGTTACCTGGTGATGTTTTCCATCAGCTTCTGCTGCATGGACCCGAGGCTTCTATGCTGTCCCCCAAGTGCCACTGCTCTCTCCCATCACCACTCATCCATGGGGAACGCCAGTCCTTCTTCCCAGCCCACAGGAGCCAGGAAAACTCATCACCCGAGTGCAGCGCTGCTGAAATGCACTGGCAAACACCACCAGCTGCTCTGCCTGACAAAAAAAAGCTCTGAAGCCCGGAAAAGGAGCGGGGGAAGGGCTCACTGGCTGTTTTAAATGACCTAATGCTGCCAATTAGGAAGCAACTTCAGGCAGTTCAGAGGGACACTGGCAGCTGGCTCACATGGACAAGTAAAGAAAATCAGGAGAGCCTCGTTGTACCCACTGGTTCCACACCAGCAAAAATAAAGGGGAAAAATGAAGGAGTAACACCCTCATGCCCACAGGAAAGCTTGTAACTTTAAGATAAAGTAATCCAAATAGCTCAAGCCCATTCATTTCTTCTCCAGCAAGGATTTACGTGCTAGAAATTCTGTACGAATTCATAGGAGATGATGCTGTGTTCTTACCTCCAGTGCCAGACAAGCAACATGTATTTGAATTGGAAGTTTTTATATGTAACTACAAATTTTTTGTTTCCCAGAAGAAAAACCTCAAACACTTCCTCTCCAACACAAGCATCCAGCTCATCCTTCCTTTCTTTGCTGATGACGTGACAGAGACACGCCTACAAAGAAAAACCTAAAAAGTAAAAAACCAATTGATTTTTCCTACCTGTAACAGGCTCAGCTCCTTGCAGGCTCACATTCTTCTTTGCTGAGGAACTGCAATCCATTTGTCCATTAAGGCTGGCTCTGGCATCTACTGCAATCTGGGGCTCAAGCCCCACTTTTTCGGCAGCAGGTACTTCAGAGGAACAAGGTGTCTCTGCTGCAAAAACCACTGCATCAAAACTTTTGACCATTTTAGGAACTTTATCCAGAGAAGAGGCACCATTAGCCGATACCAAACTCTTCACTCCCACATTTTCCAGTGACTCCACAGCCTGCAGGTGGCAGGAACACGGCGAGAAGGGCACTGCAGGTACAGCTGGGCTTTGCTTTCCATCGGGCTCAGCCAAGGCCTCCCCCTGTGCCCCTGTCAGGGCAGGAGCAGTGTCACTGTCACCGGCCGGACAGACGGTGTCGGTGCTGGAGTCGCTGTCACACGTGGGCTCCTCTGCGATGGGCTGGAGCGCTGCCCGGGGCAGCACGCTCTCCGTGTCCTCTTGCTCCTCTGCATACACTGCAACAGGGGCCATTGTCACTGGCCTTGGCACCTCCTTACCCTCACAGGCATCGCTCGGGGCTCCCGCCTCTGAGGCATCCTTTAACTCGGGGGTGCTGCTGTGGGGGGACATTCCTTGTAGGGTTTCAGTGGGGTCTTGTTCCTGGTTCAGCCCAGCATTGGGACAAGGGTCACTCTCTGCACCCAGTGACTCATCTGCTGATGCAGGCCCATGCATGGTGCCTTCTGCTGCAGCCGCTGCTCCAGCCTTGCAATCTTCTTCGGGTTGGTGTGTCGCTTTCAGCCCAGCATCCACACTGCTGCTGCCCACCACAGGACCCCCCAGACTGCAGGCAGAGGGTTTCACAACAGCAGCAAGAAGATCCTCTGACAAAACCTGCTCACTGCCATTCACATGAGCCTCCTGCTCAGGCTCAGCTTTGCCTCCTTCAACTTGCTGCGAGTGGCCCTGCCCCGGGGAGCCCTCGTCCCCAGCATGGTCCCCAGGCCAGGGGGCAGCTACCCCACCATGCTCCCCACCGTGCTGCCAGGCGAGCTCTGCCGAGCCTGCCCTCACCGCCACCGCTTCCTGCTTTTGTTTAGATTCCTCATTATGAGTTGCAGAGGGTGTGCCTATTAAATTATCCTCGGCACAGTCTGCGCCCTTGGCACATGGAGCTGATCCAGGGTCGTTACCTTGCAGAGCTGCCTCCTGCCCGGGAGGTGCCACTGCAGCATCTCCCTCCTGACTCACAGCCGGCCCCTCTCCTCTGGGTAGGGGAGAGGGAGATTCCACCTTGCTGCTCCTCCCCTCCTGCTCTGAAGTGCTTTCTGCTTTCTCTGCTCCAGCCTGGGCAGGCTCTTTCTCTGCCAGGCCTGTGCTCGCTTCCTCTGGAGGGAGCGATGCAGGCTCACGTTCCTCACGTTCACCCTGCTGAGCAGTGTCTGGCTTGAAGCTGTTGCCCATTTCACCTTTAACACCAGTTTGAGCAGCAGAAGGGGCACAGGCAGCAACTTCCTGATCACCGCTTGCAGAATCTTTGCTTCCTCCATCTCTACAGCTGCTGGTATCAGTTCCTACTGGCTCCTTGTCACTGCTCTCCGTGGCTGCAGCCCCATGGTCAGCAATCTCACCACTCTCCTGGCAATGTGCAGCTTCTGCACCACTTTCATTAGATCCACCAACATCTCTGTTTTCAGGTTCAGCATCAGGGCCATCAGCTTCCACACTGCCTTCCAATGAGGGCAGGCTGGATTTTCCATCTGTGCAGCCTGCTTCCACCAGCACTTCTTGCTCCCCACTCTCACTGCTGCCATGGACTTCCAAACCAGCAGCAGGTTTTGATGTCCATGCAGGAACCTGCATCCCATTCACTGCTGGCAATGCTTCTGCAGTGCTTGCAGTAACCTCCTGCCTCGCTGTGACACTGGCATCACCCTGGCTTTCCTTGAAGTCACCGTTTACCTGAGCAGTGCACGAGTCCACATCAGTCTCTTTTTTACTGCTGGTCTTGCAAAGGTCAACAGAGACACTGCCAATGTCACCACCTGCATTTGCACCATCACAGGCCAGTACCACTCCTACATTTGCATCCTCCCCATCCGAACACTCAGTGCCGTTGAAACCACTGAGTAAGGGCTGAGCAGTGCTGGATGACTCTTCCTTAGCTGGGTATTTCTCTTCCAGCTTTGCAGTCCTCTCACCAGGCTCTGCCAGCCCATCCTCTGCCCGCCGCTGGCCCTTAGCCCTCTCAGGTGCCCCGGCACAGTTCCTGCACTCAGTCTGGCCCATGGCCACATCCAGACCCCCCAAGGAAGCTGGGGTGTCACCTGCAGCTGCAGCCACAGCAGCAGCACTGACAGCAAGTTCCTCAGCAGTTTGCACTTCCTGATGGGCACTGTCTGTACTGCCCACGCCAGCTTGATCCAGAACAATTCCAGCCGATGTCATTCCAGCTTCCTCATTTGTATTTCCAGAGCATGGAAGATTTACAGCACCATTTACACTTGCACACAGGCTCACAGTGGAGTGAGTATCCTCATCTGATATAGTCCCAGAGCCCTCTGCAGATCTTAGCCCCGCCTCTCCTTCCTTTTTACACAATATCTCTGTGTTTTTACTTTCACATAAGCTGGCTGGGCTGTTTGCACCCCCCGGGCTAACCATGTCTTTTGTTGCATCATTAAAAGCTCCCAGACTGCTGCTGTTGCATTTCTCCTCCTGCTGGGTTTGGTCTGAGAGCTGCCCGATGTCCAGGTGAACCAGATCAGATGGGTTTTCCTGCCTTTCTTCTCTTGCCATTTCTTCTAGGCTCTGAGAGGTGGTGGTCATATGACCCTCTGCTCCTTTAGCACAGCTGTCTCCAGAGTCTCCCAGTACAGGCTCTGTCTGCTGCCTTAAACTCTGTAACAACACACAAAAGGAAAAAAAGAAAAGTTTATACTGTCATGCAGTTACACAAGACCTGTATCTACCTAATCCTATTCCACATGAATCCTATTCCTGGTGTCATCCAGGAGAGAGCTACAAATGTACTGCAGTGGGTATTTTACATGTTGGTTTTACTAGCAGGAGGCAATATTGAAATTATTACAATGACAGAAACGTTGGTTGAAAAGAACATCTAAAGGTCATCTAGCCCAACCACCTGCCTGAAACTGGCCTACTGCCACTGCAGCATCAGGTCAACCATGACTTTATCTTGTCAAACTTCCAATGGTGGAGCACCCACAGCCTCTCTGGACAATCTGTTCCCATGCCACACCACCCTCCCATGAAGAATTTTCCCTAAAGCCAGCCCAAACAACCCAAAGTTGAAATTTGTCTCTTTACCTGCTCTGCTACACCATCTGCCATCACTGAAAAGAACTGTAATCTTGGTAATTGCTCTTTGGGAAACTGTAGTCTCAGTTCTTGAGTGCACTTAAATTCAAGATCAGTAAAGAGCAGAATTCAGTCTACCAAATAATGCAAATATATACCAGCCTAGTCCCAAAGGACTTCAAGCAAATGCTGCTCAAGAGAAGCTTCAGATCCCCACCCAGCACTCCCCAGCTCTTGCCAGCATTCCTCAATTTTCTCTCAATGGACGGAAATGCTACTTCAGACATGGGCATTGGCTGGCAATGTCCAAACACACCAACTGTCTCCTGCTCACAGGACTGAACTAATAATTTAATCTATTCCTGAGAACTGCAGGCGTAATTAAATATCTGAAATTTATTTCCTAACTGGAAATAAAAATTTCAGAATTATGACATATTATTAGAATTAATACATGCATTATCATGGAACAGTAGGACCATAATCAATTCCTCTCTAATCTGCCTTTTCCTTCCAGAGCACCTGCTTTGTCAAGCTTTTATAGTTTGACACAAACAAACCTTTACTTAAAAAGAACCGTCTGTTTCAATATTTGCTTTCATATTCTCATCTCTGTAGAAGAGAACGTATCAATGTTCACATCTTAGAAATAGTGGCTTATTAAATTACTGAGCAACCCAGGTCCCTCAGTGTACACCCAAGAGAGTGTTTTGCACAGGTCTGCTTGGGGTTTTGCTCCACAAGCTTTTCAAGGTCACACTGGTTTCTCACTAAGTGCCTGAAACTCTCCAGGCGTATAAAACTCTAATGAGTTATGTAAAATCTGAGCTTTTCTTGCAATTTTTGTCAAAGGATTCCAAAAAATACATGCGTATTAGGAGCCTAACTTGAACAGCTCCCTGGAAATTTTGTTTTAAAGTTTTTAGTTCTCAGAGAAATAGAACTTCACACCAAAACTGGCAGCTTAAACACCCTGATAATTAAAGCAGCCACTATGCTAACTGATGCATCACAGGGAACTTCTGGGTATTGCATATGTAATAGTGGCTAAAATCATCACTGCTACCTTAAGGATATTGCATTTGCTTGTCTTTCCACACTCTGAGGTTTGCCAACACTGAGCAGTGCCACAGACTCACTGAGTCACAGACCACTAAACGTGCTTCTGATGTTTGCCACCAATCACCCTGCTATACAAAATAACCCTGCTGCCCAGCTCCCATCTATGCTGTCAGCTATGCCTCCCTGCTTTTGAGGCATCCCAAGCCAGGCTAGCACTGGAGGCAGCAGCATGGCATCTCCATCTCCTGAGTAGCATCAGGATGGGACATGGGGCTCTGTGTGCAGTGGTACCCACAGGCTGCAGATATTTTTTGCAAGAGCAAACAGTGTGCCAAGCCTTTGGTGGCTGTAACCCCGCAGCAGAGCATGGAGACTGTGCTCCTGGATCCTAGCCAGGATGGACAGACTCACAAAAGTAACACTTACTTGGGAACAAGCAGGGTTTTGAAAAGGACGGGCTGCAGCAGCCCCAGCATCCTCACAGTGAAGTCACTCTGCTGATAGCCGGAAAAATACAGCCATCACCAAAGGAAGCCAACAGGCTTTCAACTGACCCAAAATAAACCTAAATGAAATAATTACAGGGCTGCTTTCCAAATTCAAATCAGATTAGATGTGAAGTAAAACAGTGGTGGAAAGCAAAGTCTATTTCTGATTTCATTGTCAGGCAAAATGTTCCCAATCTGGCATTTGCATGAGCAAACAAGCAGTGAGCTGGATATGCTTGCCATGGCTTAGGGTCTTTTGATGGAAAAGGGAAGAGATTTCACAGTTAGCCTGGATTTGCCACTCATGCCACCAGTTCCTGTTGAGATTGGGAGTAATCAACATCTCAGGTATTCAGGAAGGCTGAAAATGGCTCAGCACAGCCCATTCCTCTGCTCATTCCCCCAGCCCACTGGCTGCACACAACAGTTCTCCCCTCCCTTAGTTAAAGAAACAAAAAACATCCTGTTGTTTAGACCCTGCCCCTCACAGGTGATGCCAACGGTGACAGACACGTGGGTGTTTCTGAGAAATGGCACAAAAGTGTTCTGATGTTTCACTTTCTCAACTCAGACCCTGTGGCATGGATTTTAAAGCAGCAGGAGAAAGCCTTTCCAAAGCCCTACAGCTCCTGTGGTCCAGCCACCACAGAGTTTGAGAGTAGCATAGTGAAGGGACCATTATGGACACAAACCTTGTTGTGGCCAAAGCAGGCTTGCCCTCTGAGTCCTACACTGAATTGCTACTGAAACAGCCATTTTTCCATCACCTGTCTCAGAAACTTTCCTCTCAGTGTCCTCTCTGACCCTGAACGTTCCATCTGAACAGAGATGTGCCCACTGTGCCTAAAGCCCACACCCCAGCCTCACTCCAGAGCCTGTCTTAAGCTGCCAGACAGGCAGAGGGTCAGCATGTCTCCAAAAGGTGTTCCTGCCCATCCAAGTGGGTCCAAAACTAACAGATCAGGCAGGAGTTGGGAGCAGAGAGGCAAAGCAGACCTGGTGTTGCACAGCCCTGAGCCTGCTTCTCTTCTGAATGAGAACATTTGCTGCCTAATACAGCTTAATCAGATCTCCCCAAGCTCAAATAAGAAGCAAATGGACAGATGTCCACCTGGATGCTTGATAATGAATCCAGAGAAAACGCCTAGGGAAACATGCCCTGAAGGATGCTGACATGTAAAAATCCTCCCCAGGTGCCAGGCTGCAACTAGCCAGATCTTCTTCTCTTCCATCCCCTCAGCCTTTTGCTCACCTGGTGCTGGTGGCTCTGCATGTGCATCTGCAGGTGCTGAATGTCCCTCTCCCAGCTGGCTGCTGTCCCCTCCTTGGCCTCAGCTGTCAGCAGGTACACGTCCAGCCCGCGGTGGTGCTTCACGCTGTAGTCCCCCGAGTGCACGGTGTGGGACAGGGTGCTCCACGAGTCCGGCTCCCTGGCTCCCTCCCTGCAAAGTGAGGCTGGGTTAGTGGGCAGGCAAGCAGGGATCCTGCAGGGCAGGACAGGCACGCTCTCCTTCACTCTGGACAGCCTCTAATCATGGGAGTGAGCAGAGCATGGCTCCAGGGCCAGACAGACAGATACACACACACACTCCTCAGTCTTGAAAATTAATGTGATTTGGCGCTAATGCCAGCCGCAAGGTTTATTTCACAAGGTCTTTCTCAGGTAGAGATCAGTGGTTTTTACCCCAGACTGTGACAGACTAGCAGCTAAGGGCATGACAACTGCGTTTTAAATCAGATTTATCACAGGTAAAGATCACCAAAGCAGCTGTCACAGAAGAGCAGAGACCTGAAAGGCAGAACAGCAAAGGGATAAGTTGGAAGGAATGAAAACTATCGTGGTACAACTTCTACACCAAAGCCAGCACACTGTTCACAAACACCCAACAGCCATCAAATTGCAGCAATTTTTTCACTCCTGAAATGAACTGAGCCTGCTCTGTGAAACTGCCTCTATGCAAGATGTTCTCAGCGTTGTGAGACAGCTGTTCTTCTGCAGCACTATCATGGGCTTTCTTTTTACCAATCCAAAGGAAAGAAAGGAAAAAAGATGCTGTAGATCAGAATGAAAAATAACTTAGTAGGTAAATGAAGTCAATAGAAATTTCTATTCAGTCCTCTCTTTTTGAAAATTAAACCCTGATTTTCCACCACTCAAAGCAGTAATTCCTCAGATCTTACCAAACTGCAGAGCAGCTACACTGGCCCATTGAGGTGGTGAGAAAACACTGAAGTGTTCACCACCTTCAGGTTCACATATTTCATTTTGAATCAGAACTGATTCACAAAATGCTAAATCTGTTTTGATCACCCCAGACAGAGCAGCTTGTGCACCACCCCCCCCAAGCCCTGCATCCCCCTTGAGAGACATGGAGCCAAACCCCAGGAACATTACACGAACAGAGGATGACATTGACCTGCTCAGGGGTGCAAGAAATGGGAATTTCCCTGTCTTCCTTCTACCACGGATGCATCTACTGACACCCAGTCCCACCTATGAGCAGGATTGGGGATCGGACCAGATGACCTTTAAAGGTCCCTTCCAAGCCAAACTACTCGGTGATTCTATGATGTCCCCTCCCTGTTGCAGAGACTAGCCATTTTCAGATCTCCCTTTCCTGCCCAGCCACAAATTTCCTTAGAAGAGGCAGAGCTGTGATTGTTTTTAAATAATCAGGAATTCAAGAAGGTATATAAACACAAATGAATGCCATCAATCAGGTAAAACTACACATAGTTTTCAGAATCTTTGCTGAGAGGTCTTGCCCTAAAATCCACAAACCTTTCTTGGGCAAGGGCCCCCCAGCAAACCACAGGGCTATCTCTAGGAAGCCAAGCAATCTAGAAAGCAAAGTCATAATGAGCAAACACCACGATCAGCAACAGGAATGGGCAGAGCAGGGTGGGGAAACGGTCAAATGGTTCATCAGAGGTAGAGAAACCTGTGCAGGCAATGGCGGTGGCAACGTCTGCCCCTGCTCTGCCCCAGCACAGCCACACACCCCCTTCTGTGACTCATGGGTTAAATCTTCCACCATTCTCCACCATTTATCTCACTCATGACTTTACTTCAGCAGAATTACATTTGATTTAGGTAGAATCAACATTTCCACAGAGAAACAGAAGGAAGCAGCCAGTTTCTGATGGTGATTGGTATAAATCCACAGAGGCACTGAAGTCAACTGAGCCTTTACAAGTAACTAAAGCAACGACCTTCCTTTATCAAGAAAACACAGACATTTCTGTCTGGAGTGTTTTTCTCTTCAGCTGCCATGTACGAGAAACCACTGTACTGGAGGCCACTCTCAAGAGTACAGCGAGGCAGTGAGCATAAAGCCCACAGTCACCCACTCACAGGGGCAACAGCAGCCGATTAAAGAACTGTGCGCAACGAGTCTGCTCCACTTTCTCATCAGCTTCAAGGACCCTCACAGGCATCTCCAAATCGGTACCCACAAAGCTGCCTGCATGACTTGTTGAGCCTCAAAGGGTCCTCAGAAACTTCAAAAGGCTCAGTCTGGAGCAAGATGACAGGCAGAGTCCCCTGCAACACCGCACATGTGTCCACCCCTCCAGCAATCTGCAACCTTCACATGGCCCAGATGGATCAGTCACTTCTGCTTACAAAGAGAGCAGTTTCTTTTCAAATTCAAGCTGTCAGTCTGTGTTACACTTTATGAAAAGCTTTAAACCTTTTGAGAAAGTAAGAAGTTTCGCACATCCAGCCAAGTACAAACTCCAAGCTCTCATTCTTAATAGCAGTCACCTTCGTTACAGAAAATTAAGCAATGAGATAGAGAATGGTTCAATCTATTGCCTCCTTCAAACCATCCCTTTCATACTCTGCTCCACCCCAGCACTAATGGTCTAAAGCAGAGAGGACAATTGAGAATTCACAAGTGTTAACTCATTTTCCCACCACTGTTCCTGTTGTTCAGGTAATCACTTCCAAGGCCATTTGGGAAGACACTGCCTGACACTTTGCCCTCATACACTGAGCTTCACTGTTCATGCCTTTCCTGCATGTCTCACTGCAAGTCCTGGGTTTTACTGAGAGATGATAAAAACACACTTTCTTCCAGGAAAAAAGCTTTGCTGTTACGCATTTTGTACTTCCTGGCTGTGAAAGATGCTTATTTTGTCCAGACTCGGAATTTTTGTAGTGGTTGTATAGAAGTGCATATCCAAGCTGCTCTACTAGCAGATAAAAACAGATATGCAAATACTTACTAAGATTTATTAGTAAAAATAGGTATACAAACTCCAGCCTTCAAGAAGTTTGAAAATCTGCTTTTGTTCAGCACAAAAATCCAGTTTGCTGTGCTTTGCCAGAAACGGAAATCTGTCTTCTTATGAGATTTAACCATCCTGGGTCAAATCTTTCTCATCTTCCCTTTTCAACAGTTTCCCATCAAAATACATAACAGATACCAGTGAACTGAACATTTTGTAAGAAACATTTCTGAGCTCAACTTTCACAGAAGAAAGTATCTTGGTTAAAAAAGCAATGACTGCCTGAGAAGGGTGATAATGTTCACTAGCTCTCCTTTCTGCATAACCATGACATGGGCCACTGAAAAAGCCTGGAAGAAGTCCTCCAGCTCTGGTCAGTCTTCTGTGCCATGAAGGCAAACCCAGAAGGGAAATTTTTGGTTGAAATGAAGAACAGATTTACCAGCCCAACCTTCATCTGCAAAAAGGTAGCTTAGAGAAGGATGACAGCTTGAAACAGAGAGAGAGAGGAGAAACAAAAGTACTTCAAAATACTCTCAGGCCATGTCCCGCTCCCTGATTAGATGGCTGAAACTACAGGATCACCTCCTGCCCATTTGGCATGTAAGACAAGATGACAGATCATAAAATCACACAATGGTTTGGGGGGGAAGGGACCTTAGCATCCTAGCATGGGCAGGGACACCTTTCCACTAGACCAGGTTGCTCCAAGCCCCACCCAAGCTGGGATGGGACAGTAAGTAGGAAGTGTTTTTTATTTAAACCTCCCAGCACTGCCCAAGGAGACTGGGCCCTTTTCAAAGCAGAGCTGCACTGTACTTGTGTGCTGAATCTCTCCTCTTCAGGCAGGGGAGCAGAGAGTGAGCAGCAGAAAAAGGAAAGGAAAGCCCACACTGCACGGCTCCTGGCTTCCGGCAGATATGGGTGAGAGATTTTTAAGAAGAGGGAAGATAAGTGAGAAAAGGAGAACAAAAAAAACCCCCAAAAAAACAACAAACCACCACCTGATCAAAATCTCTGCCTGACCTCAAAAGCTCCAGAAACTGCTCAGTAACAAGGGTCTGAAATTCAAGGTACTGGCACTTGCAGCAGGCGTGTTTTCCACTACCATGAGACAAGGTTTGAGCTGCAAGGGAGAGGAGGAGGAGGGAGGAAGAGACCAGAAGATGAATGAAAAAGCCTCAGTGGGTTAAGCAAAAGTTCATGTTAGGAATATCTATCCCACAGTTTCACAAAGGGATGAGGAAGCACTGTGGGAACTCAAGGTGCTATTTCCTGGGGATATCCCCTCCAGATTTTTGAGCTGAAATAAAACAAGCTCAGTAACATTGCCAACTCTTGGGATCTCACTGCAAGCCTAACAACAGCTGTGGGTTTATTCTAAAATCAGCCTCTAGATCCATGTGGCAAAGAAAAAATGAAAAAAAAAGGAAAAATTTATTTTAAAAAATTAAATGAAGCCTGTACCATTATGGCTGCATGAAAAGCTAGGAAAAGGCCATAATTTAGATGCTTTTATCTGTAAGGTAAATAAAAATGTAATTAAATTGAATTCTAATCTTACATTCTTTTTATTACTATTATTATGGTATCACAGTGAAAACACCAGATCAGACAGACTGTGATCTGGGATAAACAAGGAATGGTGCCTACAGGGAGAGGATTGGTGGTGATTTTGCAACATGCCCATAGCACAGGCAATTCAAATCAAGCCAACAATCCCTCCTGGAAAAACCCAGCATGCACACTCAATGCAGTCACAAGCATTTAAACCAATTTTAGAAATCTGACCAAACTGAACTTCAGTGTTATTTGCAGAAGTGTTGGGGTAATAGAGGCTTTGGATCTGTATGACCAACTTTGCACCCACAGCCTTCAGTGATATACAGAACACTACTGCACACAAACACTCCCTTGCTCCTCCTTGTTTTTATAATAACCCATATTCATTGTATATGAGATCCAGAAAAGCACATGCAACCAGCATGTGCTAGAATGAGTTAAAATGAATCAACTGTTTTCAAATGTGAAAGATATTTAATAAACACAGAATTCATATTTCAGGTGTTTCCAAGTGTTCCAAATGCCCCAGGAAAGCAGAAAAAAGTATGTTTCTCATGAAAAGAAAAGAAAAACCTACATAATGCTCACTAATTTGAATAGTTTTGATGTTGAAATAAAGAGTTAAAAGTTCATCTGATGTAGAAATAATGACTAACCCTTTACTGTGCCTCGCACAAACATGAACTGCAATTGTGGGTTCTGACACCAAACTGAATTCAGGATTGCATAACCTACCTCTCAATATTAGATTAAATATTTAATAACTCAATCCAAAATATGTACTGCTAACTTCTCATTATACAGCAGCAAACCATAGAGAGAAAAGCTGGCTTGTTCCTTCAGTAGCTGTTTGCAGATGCACATATGCTAAGGGAACATATCCAGTATTTCCAAACACAATGGGTCTGTACTTCTAAACCCAAGCATTTCTTAGACCCCAATGTTAATTACACATTTAAAAAAGTACAAAAATACAGCTACAAACTCTTATCAACTATATTTGCCAAAAAGTACAATCTGCATTCCATAATAATAACTGTTACTAAATGCATTTTCCATTTTTTTTTTATTTTCAGAGTATTATTTAACAAGAAGGATGCCCTGCTCAGGATGTGGAGCTGTAGGTCCAACTCAGAACACAATGTCCACGTGGAGACTCATCAGTAAACAAAGGGAATTTAAGGTGAATCTGTGAAACACACTCAAGAGTGAAAACAGATGCCATTTGTTGCATTTTAAATTTAAAAAGCACCATAACAGCAAGCAGTGTTTACAGCTAAAAACAACACCTCAGATCAGGACAAGTGATATGGAAGAAGAGTTGTCTCTGCAGAACATCTCCACATGCTGCAAGAAAGTGTGATCACTGGCTCTGCAACACACCCCTGAGAAGAAGCTGTGCCTTTGGCTGCCTCTGACACAGCAGATTACAAAGACGACTTCTACAATCATCTGTTCAAACTCTAACCCCTACCATGAATGTCACTGCTTGGAGCAAATCTGCTCCAGAGACTAAATATGAGCATCCTAACTGGGTATCCAGCCCATGCCTGAGGCCAAAAACCCAGCAGTTCTGGGAAACCACTTATCTGCATTTTCTAAATTTATCCTGAAACAGAGTTGGTCTCTCATAATCACTTACCAACCATACAAGGCTGTCCAGCACTTATGGCCCCTATAATTTTTGGGAACTCTTCCAGATAAGGATTGCTGAGGGAAGGAAAATAACTTCTTATAACTTGGCAAATATTCTCAAATCTCTTCTAAATCTCTTCTTTCTCATCCTCACAGGTCTGTTTCCATGATCTCCCAGGACTACAATTTCCAAGTGGGAATACAGAAACATTAATATCACATGGACTAAGCCTTCTCTCTCTTCTGTATTCAGAAGTGGTTACATACAAAACAAGGAGAGGAGGGAGCCAAAGAATGAAAAGTCTTCATAGGGATGTGGGAACACATGAGGAAGTCAGTAAAAGTTGGAGCCTGATGTGGGGTGAGTAGGTGGAAGAAAGAAACACAAACCCTTCCTGCTCCATCACGTTTACACCTGGTTGCCCTATCCTCCCACTCCCCGTCTTCTCCTCTGCTGTGGCCAGAAGAAACCCACAGCACCTCAACATCTTTCTAATCAGGATGTTAAAGCTATTAAATGATGGTATTTCAACCAAAAATCCTACAGCCACAAAACTAGACCCTGTAGACCACTGGCCCTCCCACACTGCTCCAGACAGATTACTGTCTGTAGCTAAACAGCATCTCCTTAACACACCCCTCTCTGAGTCCTCTTCCAGTGCCCTTTTAACATTTCTGAATCCCTCTTAACACATTAATCTTTTGCTGTCACTTGTAGATACGAAGTCAACTGCTCTGCTGCCACACACACACAGCAAGCCATACCTCAAAACCAGCTCCCCAAATAGTAATCAAATGGATTTGTTGCTTGGTTTGGAGTGGAAGAACAGATGGAGAAACACCAGCACTAATTCAATAAACCTTACAGCCTCTGATTCTGTTTAGCCAGAAATAAAATATATGTATATCATGTGACTGATTTTAAGATCATGCCTAAACACTGTACTGAACATAAACTGGGTATTTCTGAAATTAAACACTTGCTTAAAGGCCCTGCTAAATTGGGGTTGTAAAAAAAAAGAGACGTACAAGGCAAATACTCTTGCAGCTTTGGCTCAGAAAAGCAGAAAAGTGTATTTAGCTATAAAAGTAAAGTCACTGAAAAAGCATCCTTATTTGAGAGGCACCATGGAGATTACAGCCCAGACTTCACCAATTACTTATGTAAAATCAGAACAATAGCAAGTGATAATCATGGGTTGAAAAACATTCACAAAACCCTTCTGCTACCAGTGAGTTATTCCTCATGTGTGTTAATTAAATCATTTTAACTTTGGAAATATAGACTTGTACTAATTTACAGTTTCACAGAGTGAGCCTCCTGACTGTTACCAGGAAATCTGAAGGGAAGAGCAATCCCAGAGCTGTGCAGAAACACTTTAAAGCAAAAAGCAGAGAAACCAGCAAAAGTAAAAAAAGTTTACAGTAAAAAACTCAGAGGCTGTTGTAATTCTTTGCATGGATTAGAAAAATGCAATTTTAATTTTTCTTTAAATGGGCTTTATTTTTCTCTTGCTTCCCTTTTTCAGAGGACATAAATCACTCTCAGCTGTGAAGGAACTAAAAGCATTTGGCTTTGCTGGGGAAAGAAGTGTTACTGGACAGAAATAAAATCAGCAACCAGATCAGAGTTTGTATGTTTTACAAAGCAGCACTTCCAACCTCTCTGCAATCCCGCACGCTCCCGGTGCCTTGAGGCCATTTTCCCCACTGCTGTGAGAGCCCTGCAGAACATGGAGCTGGCAGGGGATTGTGTTACTGCCCTGACTGCACTGGGAAACACCAACTCCTGCACTCTGCAGCTGTCCATTTACTCAGGGAATTCCACCAGCCCACTGAACAACTGTGCTGCCTCTCCAGAGGCAGCACCCTGCAGTCAGCATCACCCAGCTCCAGCACTGGGGAGAAACAGGCTCCAACCACAGACCATTCACTCTGGAATTAGCTGAAGCTCAAAGGCTTTGCAAACTGTGCCATTTCCAAAGTTATCTTTACAGATAAATCTCTCTATATATTTTCCCCCTATGATCCCACACTGCACTTCTGCACTATCCTATTCCATTTGCACTGCAGGACGCTGTTTACTGCACAGTTTTCATCTTGGAGATAAAACAAGTCCCCTCAGGAATGATACACGACTGATGGATGCTCATTGATAATGAATATTTATTTGCTTATATGAATATTTATTAATGAATGCTGCTATTGATTCTTAATTCCTAGTGACCTGCACGGGCTCTGTGACATCTCCTTGTCCGGGTCCCAACAGAACCAGCCCATGCACCTTTCCTGTCTGAGGATGAAAAGGCAGTGCACACCACAGAGCAGAATACTTCAAGTGATGGAAAACTTAAAAAGCATCTTTTTTTTTTTTTTACATGAAATACTGCAAAAACTGAGAAGGAAAAGTTCATCAGATAAACAGAAATTCAAAATGTCACCAGTGAAATTAGTTTTTGAGAAAAATATTTACACTGCAGCTGAATCAAGCTACTTTGCAGACAAACGAAGGCAAAACAACAACAGAGAAGGTTTTATGTCTACTCTTTAATGATTGTATCCTAATTATGGCAAAATTTCACCCCTTCCCAATGCTGGCAGGGAGAATCATTGTAAAATGCAGGGTCCTGCAAATTAGCAAGCAAGAGAACAATAAATTCCCCCCAAGGATAATGCATCACAAAACACGCTGCGTTCATTTATTTGGCGTAGTGCAGTTTAATTACTTGTAAAAATAATGACTCCTTTGTAGGGGCCCTCACTAACATGCATTGCTGCTCTGTGTTTTGCTGAGTGGGACGAGCCGTGTGCCAAATTTGTGTGCATGGATTATACAGTGTGAGCATAGGCAGAGTGCAGAAAGGAGGTTGTACAGTGTCCTTTGTGTTTTGACAGCACTTAAATGACACTCGCTCTCTTCATGGAATTTTCTGTGTTTCAAAGCTCAGTATTTCTCCTCCAAATAGGGATTTTCAAGTTTTGATCCCATCTTATTGCAGAAAATGCTCAGCATAATAAAAAAAAGTCACTGTTGGGGAATCAGGGTGTGCCCATTTTTTCACCATCACCCTCCGTGGGGAAGGGCTGTGACCATCCCCATGTCACTGCTCCAGTCAGTCCCAAGGTCATACCACGATGCTCCACCATCATCCCACCCACTGAGAAAGGGAACCAGGTTTTCCAGCTTCTTTGTAGGGCTTCTTGGGAATAAAGGAGTTCTCAAAGTCACAGGACCTGTGGCATGGCCGTCAGATGTTTATACATTGTATTTCCACACAGCAGTCCAAGAGGAAAACAAATCATAAAGAACAGTTTAAGGATATACCAAGAAGACCAGGAACTGGGACCTTGATGGTAACATGTCTGCAGTTCTTGTATCTTATTTTCAAAGACAAACTGCAAAGGTCACCAGAGAAATTCCATGGATTGGGTCAGCAGCATTCCATAAAGCCAATGACATAGGACAATGTCAGGGAATCCCAGTCCTCTTTTCATTCCAGTGAGTGAGAACTGCCATTCCAAAACTGGAGCCAGTTGTGAAATACTTCACCAAATACATGAATAGCTGTTGTAGTAGTTTTGTTTACTTCCCATTTTTATTTAAATTACCAGCTCTACTCGCATTAGGGTTGCAGTTTTTGCTGTGAGCTCTATAATCAAGTTTTGGCCAGCCTAAGCTTCCTGACAGTATGTAAAGCCTGTTAATGTGGTTAGTCTCACCTTGCTGCGGTTACAGGATGAATTTTCACATCCCATTTTTACAATATAGCCTGTGAAATAGTTGTGTTTTCACAGTATGACTGACCTTGATGGAGAATAATGTAACACTGTCAATCCTCTCTGTATTGATGCCACCAAGAGCAGCAGGAGAAGGTATTTGGATATAGGTCCCATCCCACCTTCTCCTTCAACCTCACTTTCCAAGTGACTGCCTGAATTTAAGGATAAATCTTAAATGCAATCACTCCAGCCATACAGATAATATTTTCTGCCCCCCAACACTGCACCCAACAACTACAGAAAGCAGAATAATTTACAATTCATATCAGGGAACATTGCATGATAATGCGGATAACACAGCAGACTCCTAAACATGACATTGGGTCATTCAACATAAACTCCAAGCATCTGAGAAATCAATTCAGAAACAGAAAGTTTATAACAAAGCTTAAGAGAACCAGGCATCAGAATAACACACACAGAGACTAAATCTTTTCTCCTATACAAACAGCCCCCTTGAGATTTTTTTTAAGCTCTTTGTCTTTATTAGCCTCAGCTATTAAAGCTAGATCTCCAAACATTTGCTGCTCAAAACTAACTTGCCATGTTCCAAAGGATTCCTTGTAAAGCAGTACAATAAATGCTCATGCCACTAGTTACTTGCTATGTGTTGTAAGACCTGGCTTTTTCTCAAGACCACTTACAACAGACCTGTTTCTGTTAAATATTCTGTTCTCCTTTAAATATTTGCATTAATTCTTACCTTATTTTTTTTAACCTACACTGGTAAAATGCCTATTCATCTCAGGATGCTGCCTTATTTCAATATAATAATCACTATTTCATTTAACTAAAAAACTCCCTCTCTAAAAAGTAAGAACACAACAATCCACTACCACCACAATGCCTATTGGCTCCCCTCTTTTGGGCAAGTTGTGCTTGCTTGAAGAAAAGTGTTTGGATAAGATTTGTATTAATTAGTCAATATTACAGTGACTCACTTTGGACTTTACAAGACAGCTGGAAGCAGAATATTGAGCAACAAGAAAATCCCCCCCAAAAAATTATTGCATTTCCCCGAAATCCTCAGGACTGCCCCCACTGCTGCTAGCAAGAATGGTAAAACCAAAATTATACCAAAACTACCTTTAAGAATGGAGTACAGCACTCAGACACCATTGAGTGATAATGCACAGCAAAGCCAAGCATGGTAGAGAATGGAAAACCAGCAGAGGAACAACCAAATCATCCTTACTCTGTCAAAAGCTGGTGCAGCTTCTGGTAGCCCCTCTCCAAGGCCAAGCTCACAGGCGTTGCCCCTTCGTTGTTGTGGATGCTGAGAGCTCCTCTTCCACCCGGCTGCTGGAGCAGAAACCACGTCAGCCGCAGCAGACCCAGCCTCACCGCAAAATGCATCAGTGTTTCCCGAGGGATGTTCTCTGGGAAGGGAGGAAAAGAAAGAAAGAAATGGGAATTTGTAGGTTTGTGGGTTAGGGGAAATGTTATATCTCCACATCCCAGCTCCACCACACAGCGGCTGGCATGGAGCTGACAGCCCAGAGGAACCTGCAGCACCTGGAAAAACAGCCAGGTTGCCAATATGCAGGAGACACCAGTCATGAACATGGACATGCTTCGCTGGGGCTGGAAGTGCTCAGGACCTCTCATGCTGAGACTGACCACAGAAGTCAATGTGAAAACCCCAGCACTTCCTGAAGAGCCACAGCCACCACCAAACTCCAGCACACCCAAACAGCAGCGTGGTCAGGTGGGTTTTCCTGGATGTCCAAACCTTCTCCTCAGGTTTTAGGGACAGACAACTTTTGTTACCTAAAGGGACACTGATTTATCCCCAGGCGTGAAGAAAAACAAAATTACATTTGATGCACATATCAAAGCTGTTATAAAAGAGAACTGTTTGCAAGGGTTTTCTTTCCTGGTTTGATTATGCCTCAGACTAGCTTTTCTCAGCTTAATACAGTAGCTCTGTCATTCTGAGTAGCAGCATTTATAAACCACCAATCTCCACTGCTGCTTTTTGTATTTAATAACTGTCACACTTAGTGACCTTCTAAGTCACTAGTGCCTGAGCTTTCATCTCAGAAAAATAACCCCCTACTCCAAAAGCTGCAGCCCTAGAATGATGCTCTGAAATGCTTTAACCAGAAATGAGCTCCAGATGCAGTGCTGAAATCCAGTATTTGCAGATCAAAGCTTGTTATTTCTGTATGAAAGGCAAAAGCATTTGGGTTAAAAAAACTGCAAGAAATAAAAATTTGTTCTTTTAATTAACAAAGGATTTCAGTATTGACTGACAGCAACAACAACAAAAAAGCACCAACTGGGTCTCAGAAAGCCATGCCAATGAGCATGCTTGGTATAAACCCTTTAATATCACAGAAATTATTTATTGGGTTATCAATTTGGGTTCCAGCCAAATCTATACAACAGATTTTAAAATGTATGCACATAATGGCTTTAGGATTTAATTTTGTATCTTTTTCTTTAAGAAGTGTGCCCCAGGAGAAGTCACTTCTTCAAAGTGCTGCTGTTTTTCTTGCTTATTTACTTACTTTAGGGACATCATTAAGACCTTTGGTGAAAAACAAAACAAAGCAAAAACAGGCAGTTCTCCACTGCCTCACACACAATTTTTCACAACTTTTTGGATCCAATTCTGAAGAACTAATCTGCATGCAAGAACCAAAGGCTTTCTGGCACTATTTCTCTTCTGAATGACTCCAAATTAGGTCTCTGGGCTACAAACCAAGTCTTCCCCCAACCTCCTCTTGATTACCGTAAAGCAAAACCGAGCTGCCCTGAATACACGAGTGTGTCTGAATGGAGGTTCCAGCTGATCAGAGAAAAGGGAATGGTTGAGCTCTCCCAGAGACAAATTCTCAGCTTTTGGCTAAGCAATGAGAAGGATTTGGGTATTAAATGTTACAGAGCGTAATGATTTAGAAATAGCATAACATGGAGGTTAACCAACGGTTGCAGCCCTGGATTTAAAGAAAAATTAAAAATAACACAGCATATAGACAGACACAGAAGAAAGAGTACTGATCAGGCTGCAAAATGTGGATACAGGTAGGAGTTTTCCAGAGTGAAAGCAAATACCCAATGTTTTACTCAAATGCACAAAACTCCCACAACTACCTGGCAGAGCCAACATAATTAATGTGGTGTAATTCTTCCTACGGAGATGCAGGAGGCACAAAAGCACTTCTGTCAGAGCAAACAACTGCCATCCAAATAAAGAATGTGTTGCACTGGTCTGACCATGTTGTGCTCTTGCATGGGATCTCCTGTTATGGTTGCTTTGTTGAAAGGGAAAATCATCCTCCTAACTAGAATGGACAGTCTTGCCCCAGAGCTGAGCAGTGCAGACCTGCAAAGCATAAGCACAGATCCCTGGACCAAAATGCTTCCTCCTCCTGCAGCTGAGAGCATTACCAATAGGGAGAAGCATCCTCTGCTAACCAGCTCATGGTTCACCACTAAATACACACTACTAACTGCAAGTTCTGCAAGATGCAGGCAGATGTTCCTCTTGCCCCTGAGCCAAACGGGTGCTTCTCTCTGTCCCATATGTCCAAAGATGAAATGGCCTCTCCCAGTTGTCACAATGCCTCCCCAGTTGTCCCAATCCGCTGATATGACTGCACCTTCTGAGAACATCCTTCCTGTCCTATTGAAACAATCTTCTTTGTCACTGAATCAGTGCAGTGATCACTGGGCAGTTCCAGAGTGTGGCTGGAGGTGTCTGCAAAGGCAGCTGAGGTGAACGTGGCGCTGCCCTGATGCCTTTGGGCAGTGACACTGTGCACACAGGATCTGTACAAGAAGAAGTGGCGTGTTGCCACCAGAGCATATTAAACACACAGCCTCACCATCCACTTTTGGAAGGCTCTGCCTGACACAGAGCCTGGCATGAGGCCACCCTAACAGATGGGCACAGATGATGGCAGCAAAGAGACAAAGTGCTGTACATCCAACAACTGTAGGGGCCCCAGGCACTGGCTTTGGAAGGTTCTGGAGTGTGCAAAACTTGCGTGGTGACAGTTAAAATGGCATGTGCCATCTGTGGGCTGGATTAACTACTAATATATAATGAAAATACATCTGTTGGTGTCGGGTGCTGCTCAAAACTAGACAAGAGCTGGTCTGCATCAAATATGGACATTTTGCTGGATAGAGAGGGGAAGCAGACAGACAGATCCCTTCAGACTTCCTACCTTTAAGGGATGAATCTTGTCATACAAAATGCTGGAAATCCAGGCAATGATTTTATGATCTTGTCATGGTGCAATATGTCCCACACATGAAAGAATATCAAGTTTTAACATGCAGAACCCAGAGCCCCTTCTCCTACCACATACCAAGCAAGAGTTCCTTGTCTTAAAATGGCTGTCGTTTGAACGTCAACAAGAAGCTTCTGGTAATTAGGAAATTGTGGAAATACAAGACACACGATACTGAAAAAGCCAAGATTGTTTTGTTCCTTTCTTGTTTCCTAGTAATAGGCAAGAGTTGAAACATATGATTATTGCCCCATAATGGCAGGGTACTCTAGTCCAGCTGGCAAAACACAAGACTTTGAATATATTATTTTTGTGTAATTGTTTTCTGCTGTGATACATGAACAGACAGTTTATCTGCGTAACTGAGGACCAAACTTCTATAGAACACTGTCATATGTACTTTGCTAATAGTAAAGGATTAAGGTTTAAAGTGCTATTAGCACAAAACAAATAAGCATTGAAGGGAAAAAAAAATTGAGTATGACATGCCCAAGAACACTTAGTAAAAACTTTCATTTTAAACCTGATTATATAACAAAAAAAAAAACCCCAAAACTGCTGTTCCTTTTTAAAAACAACTTTCCATATAGAGTAACCTACACCTAATGCTCAGTTTATCCTCCATGCTCTGAGACATCTCATGAGCCATGGAACGGGGCAGCGTTGCTTCGTCTTCCTGTGCTCATGACCTTTACTTGGTTCTCACCCAGACTCATGTACACTCAGCAATTTAGAAATCTACCATCACATCTGGCCTCAAAATCTTGCTTTCTGCTAGAAATGTTCTCACTGCTCAGATCAATCCTTGAGAAACAAGGATAAAAAATCCCAGAACCAAGCTGCCACCTCACACTGAGATCCTAGAGGAAGGCTCCAGCAGACAACTGCTCTGCAGAAAGGTCAAGGCAAAAATGTTGTGTTTGGAGTTATGAGCTCAGTTAATAAAAAGATGTGTGGGTAATTCCTTTCTTAATCTGATAAACAAGAAAATTTTCAAAGCACACCAAAAGATCTCCATGTCCCCATTCTCACTAATATCAAAGGGAACACGAACATTCCCATGCCAACAATTTCTTGGCCACAGACTAAATGGTACATCTCAGTCTTGAGCAGCACATTTCTGATGCTGTCTGAACAAGAATTGCTTTCTGCTTTCCATTTTCCACTGCAGACGGCACTAAATTTAGGTATGGAAAAGGCTTTTTACTTCTTATCAAGGACTGCTGCTGAACAGAGCACTTTGTGCTGTTGGCGCTGAACAAATCATGCTGATTTATACCATACCATCCTTTATCAGAGAGCACAGAAGCTGAGCAGCAGACTGGAAAGGATATGAAACCCAACCAAAAGAACACCTGTAACTACTACATTGAAAGGGTTCCAAAAGAAACTATAACAAGAGCGCAGCAGATGAACAGATTAAAGCTTCATGTCTGAAATACGTCATCAGTAGCATAACTTTAGCATCCTCCCATGGGAAAAAAAGACTAGGTACTAGTAACTAAATTCTGAAAGTTTTAAAAGGCTTTTTAGGATTTTTTGTTTAAAATAAGATGGGTTTTATTGGTGACTTTCTCCCTTCAGATGTTCTCCTTTCATGCAAAAAAAGAACCCAATTCATGATCTGTACTCCTGGTGACACTGATGTTGTCCTGTATTTGAAATCCGACTGGTTTTGTACATGAAGCTATTAAACCCATAATCCTAATACATTCAGACTATTTCAAACCAGGGCAGAGTTTTCCTCTATGCCCACCCCCCACCTGGTCAGGTCATGGAGTTTAATTTCCCAAACAGTTCTTATCGAAGGACCACATTTATCCCAGAGCACTTCTGGGAAGCTCTACATATTCAACACATCAGTAACTGCAATCAGTTAAGCGTTCTATCTAATCTGATGGTCTCCTGGTTATCTACTTGAAAACCTGGCTCACTGTCTCACAGCAGTCCTTAAACTCTGAGGGGAATTGCTCCATATCATGGTGATCACAACAATCCCCTGCCAACATCAACCAGCTCCTGAAGCACCACCTCAGAAAGCTCACACAACCAAAAATCAACCACAGCTCTGGGTTTCACCACTCACTTTTAATAAGCAAAATGGAAAGAGGGTTTCCTCAAAGGTTTTGTCAGAATATTACTTCCAAGTTATTTTGAAAGTGATCTGTTTACTAGTGATACAATCAAGCTCTCTAAGCTTTCCATACCTGAGCCTCAGATCCTCCCTAATTTTTTTCTCCTTTTTTTTTACCCCACTGGAACATAAACAAGCCATAATCATTACTCATACCTCAAAATATTCAGTTGTGGTTTTCTAGTTAGCTTATTTTCTCTTCAGCAATTTAAAATAGAACATCACCGTCCTGTATTTACATTGCATACATCCTCAGGATACATATTAAATTTTGATTTCTAGACATAAAGTGTAACAATCTGTTCCATTTAAATAGCTGCCTTTAAATGTCACTGAGAACAGTAAATAGCCCCACTTTTGACAGCAGTAACAACTATGTTTTTTAGAAAGTTACAGTGCACTTGTAATTATTAAGACAGACATGATTATATGGCACCTGAAAGAAATGCTGTGTTTGGAATACCACAGTAACAAGACTAATCCTTAATTATGGATCTTCTGAAATTGTGGATGCCATTGGAGCTCATACAGATAGACAGATAACCAAGAGCAAGGCCTAGGAATGCAGCTATGGAGGGACAGTGTGTGCCTGGTGAAGAGCACAGCTGTGTCTCCCCAGCCACTGTCCCAGGCTCTCTTCTGCCTCCCAGCTCATCCCACCAAATGCTGAGTACCCTCTGCCAGTCCCAGCAAGAGAATGGAGCCCAAGCATCTCTGATGTCAGCTATCCTACGTGTTCCCATCCCAGGTTCTGCAGCTGTGTCTGTTCAGTGACACAGCAGATGAGTTCAACAGCCTCAGGAGACTGAGGTGTGTGGAACTTCCAGCAGCCTCTCTGCCCTCTGGGGTGACAGCAGTGAACTCCCTGCCCTCTGCTCGAAGCCTGGCCAGAGCTGGCTGCAGGCAAAAGCAAGGAGAAGCCTCCACACAAAGCCACCCCCTCCTCAAAATTCAGCCTGGATTTGTGCTCAGCGGTACATCTCGTACCCTCAGCTTCTGCCTGCAGAAAGCCATTACTTCCTAACTTTTGCAAAAGTTAGACTTCTACTTCAGGCCTTTGAAAAATTGACCTTTCAGTGTGTTTGACAACAGCAGCCTCCTCTGAGCAGCAGTTCCCCATCAGGCTGTGGCACTCGGGGAGGCTCCCGGCTCGCTCCTGCCTTCAGAGGTTTTACTGAACAGCAGCGTTTTGTTTCCAGCCCACAAGAGCCCATAGAGACGTGCCAACTCAGAGGCAGCGCTAAACATCTTTCAAGAAGGGATCTGACATTTTCTTTTGTTCTCATTTCTATAGTATTTTCTCCTTCGAGAAGGTTATTTGAAGTTATCTGGTGCTGACATTTAGGGAAATGTGAAGCATGAATTGCAGTGGCTGTTCATAGGTAGTGAAGCAGCCCAGGACAGGGTGTCCCACTGCAGGCATTGGCCAGAATGTGCCTAATTGTTCAAACACTCCTACAGTGCAATCTCTGCAGTGCTTTTCTCTCTCCCACACACAAATTAACACACAAGCACCAGTAAAAGGGTGCTTATATTTTAGCACAGAGGTTTTTCTAATCTAGCACTTCGTCATAAACCAGGGACATCTCTTCCAGCCCACAGAGTTTCGTGACCGAAAGGGTGCTTCTGCATGCAAATCCTTCCTGTCACAGACACAAAAATTCCCCTGAATTCCCTATGTGTAAATATCTCCTGGCAAAAAAAATTACCAGATAACTCTGCCTCTAACAAAAAGGAACATATTTTGCAGCGCTAATATTCTTGAATTGAATTTGCATTTAGTGACATTATATTTATTGACTTCTGTCTACGCACACCTCACCACAAGATGCCGAAACACTCAACAGTTACAGAATTTGGCACTACAGAGCTCCCCCTTCTCACTGTGGATACTCCACAAGTCCACTAACATACAGAGCCCTGCACAACCACAACTTCCTGGCACACAAACAATTCTGAGCAAACCAACTTAAATCTTATGGCCTGGTTTCCCTAAGTGCTGATTTTCCAAAGAATAATCAAAATAAAATTTTTAAAAAATGCAGATCTCAGCCTTCCAGCAAAATCAACAATAATTCAGAGTTCAAAGTTTTCGTTAAGATCACTGTGACCACATTTATATCACTTAAACCAGAAATGTCTGCATTATCACAACACTTTTCAAATGCAGAAAGAAATATCAGTGACTTTGACATAGAGGAAAACAATACCAAGTGTTTATCTCCTTGTAAACATATGACAGCTGCTGAATTTCTATCAAGGAGCCATTAAATATGATCAAATATTTTCATGTCTGCTAACAAGGGAATTGTCTGTCCTTGTATTGAGCTTTACAAAAGCAGTCAGCAAGCTGGAGAAAAATAAAGCAGGAAAATTTCCTGTGGAAAACTCTGTTGCAGTGAGCAGAACTGAGCCTGCTGCGCTGAGCAAGCCACATCCCAGCCCTAGTCAAGTGTTTGTGCCATTGCATTTTATAAAAGATAACAGATGCCTCACAGTCACATTCCTGAAGTGAAACTGTTTGCCAAAATACCCTGGAAATTTACAGCAAGGATTTGTACATACTGGAACTAGTCCCCTGGTCCCATGTGCATTTCCTTTTACCCCCTTGTGACAAAATAAACAGAACTCCAAGGACACAGACACACCCCAGCACTCTGAACACCTCAGCACTTCTGTTTCAGCAGCCACCAGACACTTTGGGCCATCCTTGGGATTTATTTATAAGCTCTCAGTAGCCTTCATTGCTGTGGTTAAGGGTCAAGTTTTCCCACCCTTCCCTTATTTGCAAAATTGTCCTGGCTTATTTTGGGGAACTGCAGTGTTAACCCATCCTGTGTGCAACCAGGGATGTGATATAAACCCTCAGGGACAGAGCCCCAAGTTCTCCAAGAAAAACCACATGTATTTTTCATGTCACAGTCGTTTTGCACCTGTGCTATAAAGCGAACATTTACTACACGTGCCAAATTTCTGGCACAAGGATATTTCCAGGAGCATCAGATATTCTACACACAAGGTGTGCACTATGCTGATACACATGCCAGTGTTACACACACAAAAAAAATCTTTTCAGGCTATATGTGAATATACTGACACTCAGCTTGTGCTATTTCATAAGAGAAGAGCAGGAGAAATCATGAGTCACGATTTTTTATATAAATATATATATATAAATATAAATATATATATATATATATATATATTTGGAAAATATAATATTATATTATTTTCTATAAAATAACATATATTATATAATATATATATAGTATATATAATATATCAATTATATTTGATATATTTTATATCTTACATATTTTAAGGAGGCTTAAGGGCAAGATATGGGATGTGGATGGACATCACATCCCATCTCTGATCACAGAGGCCACCACACCCTTTGGAAGGTACATGGCAGGCTCCCAAAGCAGGGAACCCTTTCTCCCAGGCTTTTCACCTCTCTCCCAACCTGCAAATGTCACAGTGCCCCACAAGTCCTCACCGGTCAGGGACTGGTCTGCTCCCAGCACGTTCCATTCTGCCGGCAGCTTCAGGTGTCGAAATGCCAAGGCCACTTTCTCATCCAAGAAGTCCACGTCTGCTGCAGGTGGCCTTGACCGGTCCAAGAAGCGTGTGAAATTCAGCGCCTGCTGGTTGCCAGCACAGGTGGCCAGAAACTGGGCAGCATCGTAGGCTTCATCCTGGACAAACTGGAAACTCTCTTCTGCCACAACCAGAACGGGGTGACCTTCTCTAGAGGCACAAAGTGCCACCTTCACTGTCTCACAGCAGTCATGGCCTGCGAAACAAAATTCAGACAAATGGTAAAAATAAAAGAAAAATGGCATGGGTTGAGGAAACACAGCTGAGCAATTCCTTTGACACACACACACTCTTTGCATTAAATCTAATAAGACCAAGTTATTGAGGGTTGCAACTCTAAATTAACGTTGTCTTTGGAATTTATATGTATCATCAGAGATAAGTCTTTCTTATAGATTTTAAAAGGAAAAGATGTGTAACTCTTCTCTGTCCGAGTATAAGCCAAGAACTGTAAGCCACTCAAGCTATTTATATACAGCAACGAGCAATCTCAAGAGTTTTAAGTAATTTAAGTAAAAGATTTTGCTAACGTACCTAAAGCCAGATTATATGGACAAACTTTTCTTTTGCAGCTCTGCAGGACTTCAGTAACTCATCAGAAACTAGAATCTGAGTGCTGCAAAACTACGTACTACAAATGTTGACACAATACTTGGCAAATTGAAATTTCATCTAAAACAAAGGTCTACACGGCTACCAGAGCATGACCTGCCTGGGCATGCCCTGTGTGTGCTCACTGCTGCACCTGCCCCATGAATTTGGGTTCACACAACAAAACTAAAAACTAAGCTGCTTCTGCTAAATAAAAACATGGAAATGGCCACTTTCCATATTTACAAAACAAGAGGGTTGGAAGTCTGGTAATTTCATTATTTATTTAGGGCAGGGAAACAGGAGAAAGGAGGCACGGCAGCAATTTCATTGAGTCAGAAACTTGAGGGGGAAAAAAACCCAAACAGCAAATCAAACTAAACACCTTTTGGGAATTTTAAAAGGAAAAATATACTATGTGTCCAACACAACCAGAACTTGTAGTTGTCAGACATGCCCCTTCAATAATAAGGTTTGTGTTTCAAGTTCACTGTGTGGTACAGTTTCTTGTTCCAGCCTCAGACTGACATCATGGCTGTTTTTGCCAGAACAGCATGGACCCTGCACTAATTACTGGAAAAGCTTTTTTTTTTTTTTTTTTTTTTTTTTTTTTTTTTTTTTTTTGCCCATGACCTCAGCATACTACCACATTCACAAAACCCTGATTAATTAAATACAAAATGACGATTTATTTTTAAAGGCTTGAAAATTCAATTTAAGCCCCTATTTGTGGTCAGTGGGAAAGTTTCCTTCTTCTGTTGGGGCCTTTTGCTGTTGATTTCCCTGACAAAAGAGAAAATATGTCCCTAATCTTCATGGTCTTTCATCCAACCTCACAAATCTGTTCTGAGGCTTTTGGCATCTGTACAGATTTTGTCTACTGAAAGAGGCAATCCTGAAGTTAATTGAAAGGTCAAAACTGCTATTAGGACACTGCGGATAACAGCAAAATTGTCAGAGATGAGGCTGTGGCTTCCTAAGGAGAGCAAATGCAGCTGGAAAGGTATCAAAGGCAAGTGGAGAAAGGGAGGAAAACACACAGAGATGTTGCTGCAACTGCTCAATACAACCAGGATGCTCTGAAGCTGAAAGGTGAGAAAACTTCTATCCTTCCAGCACCAAATACCTTTTAGCAAGAGGATGATGTGAAAGCTGAAGGAGTAGATTTGCTAGTGCTGTTGGTTCGAAGAATAGGGTTAAGAAGAACTTCTACTGCTCTTGAAAATATTGCATGTGCATTCTAATACATCACTGTATTAGTACTCAGCTGCCCAGATGGGACCCATTCACAGATTCTGCTCATCCTCACAGTAAAAGCCCCAAATGTTCAAGGGAGAAGTGGGGAGGATGACACAACTTTGAGGGAACTTGCCTTTAAGGACATTTAGAACTGTATATGTCTCCCCCTACACCTTCCTGCTTTACTGATCTTCCTAAGGACATCAAACACAGAGCAGGTAAGACAATTTTGTTTCCAGCTTCCACAAAAGCAGTGATCTCCATGCACACTACAGCCTACAGGAGCTGACTCAAATCCTGCGAGCTGGGCTCTCCCTAACTCAGAGTAATAGAAGGTTGCTAGAATGCAGAGTTTTAAAAAAACAAACACAGCAAAAGCTTTCTTAATAGCATGAGGACAGCTAAACCTTTTATTCAATTTTTAAAAAATATTTTCTGCCTATTCCCATAAGAATCCCATCTGCAGAATAACCTAGAATACAACTGCTCTGCCAGCAGACTTTCAGGATTGAAGCAGCAGGCCAAAACGGCCCACGAGCAGCTACAGAGAAACCATTTGGGACAGCCACTTGTCACAATGCCAAACAATTCTGCTGTGGGACAGCAAAGGCTCCTCCATCGAGACAACAACTACAGAAACCTCTGTCAAGACGTGTGGTCTCCTTAAGGCAGCACATCACGGATGTACACAAAGTTCCCTTGGATGCAGCCTGTGTTAAACACCAACTGCAAAAGGCAACACAAGGGAAGGTGATAAAAAGACCATGTCCTGACCTGTGGCCAGCAAGGACTCTACTGAAACTTCCCCAGATATTGAATATGCAGCCTAGAAAAGAAAGTGACAGACCTGAGAATCCATTTTTATCTAACAGGATCATGCTAAACCCTAGGGAATGCTCTCCAGAAGGGCAACAGCTTGCAGTGCTTTGATGTTCTGCTTCCTCACATCTGAGAAGATGTCAGACATTGGGGCAAGAACATGGGACAGGTTCTGACTTTAGTCAAGCAGTTCAAATGAAAGGGGAGCCAGTATGTAACAAGAGCAGAGAATACTAGAAAGATTGCTCAAGAGGTCTCTGCCCCCTGCTTTGAAATGGCTACAGGAACAGTGTGAGCAAACATGTCCCAAGTACAGGAACCTTCTGAAGGAACCATCAGTGGGGCAACTCTACTCACCACATCAAAGAGCCAATGGCCTGGACTAATACCTGAACTTCTACGGCCCTTGTCCCACAGCACTACCAGAAGGGATCTGAGCTCTTGAATTGAAGAATTCCTTACTGGGAATTAATGGGGACACTTAATAAACCTTGCTCTGGGGAAAATATGAGAATGAAAAATGAAGACATGGTGCTCTAGTCTGTCTGTTCCTATCCCTGAAGAGATGAGATGTATCAGCATGATAGCACTGCTTCCTCTACATGGTACTGATGCAGATCAATGAGCACGAGAACAGGGGGAGATTTCTCAGCTGCAAGTCATTAGCAGATAAGTTAATGTACAGCTTAGACCTGTCCATCTACCTGTGCCTGTGATCTGGAGTGCAGTTAAAAGGGCAGCAGTTCAACTCTTCTGACTTCTTCTTGTTAAACAAGGCCTACATGGAGACAAAACACCCCTAAACAGAGCTTTATTAAAAGATGATTTCATTTCCTACTCCTCCAAAAGTGGAAATCCTGTCCAAACCTCCTATTTTCAGAATTCACATTGGAGCTATCAAACAATGGGCCCCCAGCCTGGGCAGCTATTTAAAGCCCTGCTGGAAGGACATGTTTGGGTTTGCTTGGTAGGTGGCTAAAGACTAATTGCATCCTCCAAGTCACCATGGTGGAGCTGAGTTGAAAGAGGTCTTACAGAGAGATTTAAGGACAGGAAAAGCAGACAACAAATGTTGTGAACCTCATGAAGGATCTCAGATTTGCACCCAAGATGCATCCAAGAGATGTTGTCATCTGGTGGCTTGTAGTAAAGGAAGCCAAGGGATCTCCTGTGACCACCCAGAAAGTGCTTCTTTTCTGCTTCAGAAATCCTGAGCTCTGGTTCTGAAAATCAGAGCCCATCTTTGAAGTGCATTTGTGAAATGTACAGTTACTGTATTCACTCTTGCAACACAGGAAGCCTTATGACATACACGGGCACAGCACCAGCACTGGACAGGAGCCTCTGCTTTTCCTTTCAAACCTGTCACTGGAAAGGTGAAAGAGAGATTAAAGAGTGGGTAAAGACTTTTTTAAAGGCCTTTACACACTGCAGATGTGCTAAAAACCTAGAGAAGTGTAAGACCCCACACATTACATCTTAAATAATTTCAACACAGATTCAATCACTTTTTCCTGTGACTGATGTCATCTAGTACTGGCATCACTTCCTTTTAATTACACTGCCTCAAGCAATTAAATACACCGAAGAGGATGAACTGCAAAAAGTCTTCTTGGCTATGCTGTTTTAGTCTATTTTAAGGGTTTTTTTGTTTCATAATTAAGAGTATTTTCAAATCCACAACTGGTATTGCCAAGTGTCCATTTGTTATGCAACTTGTTTACCCTTCTGGTCTACCAGTACAAAGATTATAATTCATGAAATACAGCTTTTTCTATGAAGAGTTGTTTCTTACGGGAAAACACAGTCTGTGGTAGGAATGAATAAAGCATCACCATATGTAGAGGATTTCACAGTAAAAGAAAAGTTTGAAATGAAGATATTTCCAAGCTAAGTGAAATTAATTTTTGTCTATCCTTTTAACTAGCAGAAAGAAAGTAAGGAGAAAAAAAACAAAAAAACCAACAACTCTGAGAGCTATGGAATTAAGAACAAGTTAAAGACTGAAGCTGCTTCTCTGCCTTAGCTTAAGAATGGAGAGAAAGCTAAGAGTGAGTCAACGGGAATGTGTCAGCCCTGTGGAAGCTGCTGGCAGGCAGCTACCAGCAGACAGACAGTCTCTCAGACCCTTCTTCTACTTCCAGTTTTGATTCTCCTCCCCTTTGAAACCCACACAAGAATCCTGCACCTTTTGAGTTCAACAAACATGAGAAAAGCTATTTTGGTATTACAGAGCTCGGACTGATACAACACATTGCAATGGTACTCACCGAGGCAATTATATCTCACAAAATTTACTTCTTGTTTTGGTGACCTGGCTCACAGATGGGGTGATTCTTACCCTTCAGTTATTTCATCAGGAGCTGCTGCAGCTCTGGATTACTGGACTGTCTCTCCCTGTTCAAAATTTCATTTGAAATTTCCCCCGTGTCTCCCACACTTTCCAGACCACCAGTCATTAAATGCAAAGCAAAATGCATGTCCAACCATACAGCTGCTATGGTGATGGCATGCAAACTTTTGCAATAAATGCACCACACAAATACTGGAGCTCGCAGCACACCAGTTCCTGCAAGAGAATTCCCCCAGATCTCCCCAAGAGTTTCCTGATGCTCAGAGGCCTCCACTGGCCACAGCAAGCTGTGGTTGGGATTTTTGCCTTGTGTGGACAGTGATGAGGTCATTCTGTCTTCTGCTGGTTTATTTGCCAGATGATGATTTGAGGATTTTTATTACTGGGTTGGGTTTTTTCCCAGTGGGGAAAAAAGCTGCTCTAGCAGAGAGAAAAGAGATGAGGCTGCTGTCTTGCAATTAATGTTTCACTTCCCTGCTTTGCACTGATTTCCTTCACTACCACATGCAATCTGCTTGGCCTCAGTTACCCTCCCTACCCTGCAGAGCTGGGAAGAAAAAAATGCATTGAGATTATGGCAATCTCAGCTGCTATAGGAATAAGGACTTGCTGAAAAGCTCAGTTCATGACCAACACAAGGAGGACCCGCATCTGTGACCTAAGAGGACATATCCCTTCCCAACAGTACAAACTCAGCAGCCAACAACAGTTAACCACAGCAACAGAGATGGTATCATATCTCTACTTCCTTCCCTGCTCAGACTTTTGATGCTTTCTTAACACCCAAACTCCAGTGACCAAGCTTTTGCACTGAGATCCCCACTGGAGCAGTGCCAGTGCCATCACACCTCCAGCTGCCACCTAACGCTGTGTCTGATACAGCAGTGCTTGAAATTGTACTGTAGAACTACACAGTGCCTCAGGTACTGAGGAAAACTGCTTAAATTAGGGAGAATTTCAACCAGATTAATTAGAAATAGAAGAACTGTAACAGTGACAGTAAAGCCAACAGTTAAATGAGGTTTTGATAGCTTTTCACTGAGACAAACAAAAGCTTGCTTGGATTATGTAACGTGGTGTGTCCTTAGGCTGGCAAAAGAGGTACTGAAAACACACAAAACATCAACTCCTGGCTAATTCTTGAATTTCAGTAGCTAATTTTGGCACTTCAAGTTATGACTGATCAGCTCAGATGAGAATCTGTTTCTTACAAGAGGAAATTACCTTCCTTAAATTAACACAGCCAACAGCAGAGCAGGATAAATAATCCATGCCATTCTTCAGGGCAAGTGCATAAATAAAGGTAAGTATTCTGTAGTTTATACAAATGATGAATCTATATTTATCCACATCTTCAGGTAAAATAAAGCTGCTCCCATAAATTTACAATCAGAAGTCCTTTCTTTTACTCTGTACAGAAATAAAAGCTCACATTTGAACAGTAGGATATATATACTGTTATATATATATTCAGTGCTTAAGGCTGATGATAAAAAAGCATAGGAAAGAAGCAGATTGCTCTAGTAATTACATAAGATGCAGCAGTAATTTAATTCTGCAGTGATAAGCTTTTATTTAGGTAAAGTATTTCAGGATACAGAGAATTTTCACATACAATGAAAATTTATGGGGTATTTTGACAGTTTGTATTTCCATTTCATTTTCTCTAGTTTTTCACCTAAAACAACTTTATGTTGTTAAGATTTCTTTTCAAATGTGATTTTATTTGAAAGCTTCGCTAAAAGATTCTGATTAATTTTGGCAGCAAATGCAATGAAATAATTTGTCTGTCTTTTACACTTCTGTACATCAAGAAACCCACAGAAAAACTCAAGAAACAAAAATTACAAATGTGGGCTTGGTTTTACTTCAGCTTGAACAGAATTACATCACCCTTTTCACCCCATCTGCTGATGGACTTCATCTGAAGTCTCCTGGCGATCACATGAAATTTTGAGGACTTGGGGAAAGAATGAGGGAAGAGCCTTGGAGTCCAGAAGGGATGGAGAAGAGCTTCATGAAAGGCAGAAAGGCTCCTGAGTGAATCAGCCCTTCCTTACTGCACCTGAGCTGTCCCCAGGAGCTGCTGTGCTCGCAGGGATGTGCAACACTCCTTGCATCACAGGAACAAATGGAAGATGCTAGTAGCTGCAAATAAAGGATGAGATTTTGGCTAAAAGCTGCTTGCAGGAGTTTCCTTGCAGAGCATTTGCTAAGTGCCCCGGGCTGGGTGTTTGAACAAGGGCTGGTCTCACACACACTGTGTGTTGTTCATGGCTAATCCTCCGAGGTCAAATAACGCTCTGAGTCACCAGAGCCATCGCCAAGGCAACTGGGGAACATACAGAGTAAACACATGATTACAGATTCACTGTTCGTCCAGGAAGGAGGAGGAGGAGGAGGAGGAAGAGCTGCACTGAAGTAATGCTTCCACTGTAATCAGTGTAGTCAGTGCTGAAACAACACTGGACAAATGCACAGGTGTCAGCAGAGGGGATGAAAAATATTAGGCTTTTCCCCTATCTTGCTTTGCCTTTCCCCAACAACCTCTTCATCACAGTATTTTTTTTTCTTAGGCAGTCTCACCAAAAGGAGGTATGAGCACAGATGAGGGTGTTATCCACATGGCTATTTTACATCTGAGATGTCACCTCTTCCTTGCACCCAGGACAGTGCGGGAATGAGACTACCTTCCTGAAAGGTCCCTTAAAACTCTGTCTGAAACAAGCTGTATTTTGGGACAGCACCCATCCTGGTCCAGCTTCACATGCCACAAGATCACACTGGGTAAAAAAAAAACAAGCCACCAACAAAACAATCCATTATGGCTAAAAGACCAATTGAGAGAAATTCCCTCTTTTCCTTTTGAATCATGAACGGTGTCAGATTTCCCACTAACAGCACCAAAAGGACCTGCAGGGAGCCCTCCCCAGTGACTCAGTCACATCTGGGGCTGGCAGGACAGGCAGTGCCCAGAGCATCACTCTGGTCGCACCTGGCAGCCACCACCCTGGGCACATCCAGCACTGCTGCAAGGGCAGTGGGAAAGAGTTGTTCCTGCCCGGAAATCCCATCCAGCAGGCTGGCTCCCACATGGGCTGGAGGGAACACTGAAGCTTTTCAGTTCCTTTCTTGGCTCAGCAGCCACAGCCCCGAGGGAGAGGTGAAGTCATTTTGAACAGGGCTGGCAGAGCCCCACACCCACCACACAAAAGCAGGGAAGGAGTCACCCCCTCTTGCTCTTCTGGGAGAAAATAAGCACTAATCTAATTGATTGCACGGGGCTCCAGTCACCAGTAGCCATAAAAAGGCTTCTCTTCCCAAGCCAAGTGAACAACATGAACAGCTCTAAAAGAGGAGGAAATGAAAAAAAAACTGAGTGGCCGACTTTTAGCTACTCATTCCCAAGAGAAAACAACTCCAAATTTTACTCCACGTGCATCTCTCACAAAACAATACTTAGGAGGTAGATGAAAAGACAAACCCAAGAAAAACACTTGATGGCCTGAGTTACATTGCGTGTAGTGAAAATGTCAGGCGTTTTTCTCACACTGGTAGCAATGTGCTGCATAGCAACAAGTCAGAATGAAAGGTTAATGGTGAGGACTGCAGCCTGGAACACGCTCATTCCCACGGTCCTGAAGTCACCAAAGAGAAATGCTGATTTGTTTTGTTTTGTTGGTGGCACAAAGGATGAAAACAGAGGTGGGCTTTCATGTGGAAACCCACCTCAACTGAACCAGCTATGGAGAGATGGCACTGAGCAGCACATCACCTGTACTGTAAGAGCTCCAAAAATGATCTGTGAGCTCTGAACGGAACAGGATTTAGGGGAAAGGGTTGTATTTCACCAGGAAGACAGCAATGAACCTCATCGAGTCAAGCAGATGATAAGCGTAGCTAAGACTTACTGTGCCGTCTACCATTTGGGCAATAGCATCTGTAACTTTACAAGTCTATCTTCCACCATCTCTGCTGCATTTAAAAGACTTTTATTATGTGCATGTGTAACTGTGAGTCTACAATAGCATCTCAAAATTACATATTAAATAACTGCAATCTCAAAGTCATGTAATTCTAGTGAAATCAAGTAAGAGGTTTTTGAAAGGCAAAAGCAGTCATCCAAACCACGTGTTCTATTCATTGTGGATGTGTAAATGAGGAAAAAGACAACCAAGCAAACAGCATTACCTTCCAATCCACTTGTAGTAACCAAATTTCACAGACTGATACATTGATATGCAAAGAAAGACAATTGTTTACCAGGAGAAATTGTCTCCAGACTCCCAGGATTAATCTTTCTCGTGCTTGTGCAGTGTTGGACAGTTGATCCAGTGAAGACCAAATAAAAAACTACATCATCTTCAACTTTATCTTCCTCAGTCAGCTGCACTGTAATAACAGAGTCACCCTAGAAAAAAGGACAAGAAAAGAGATCAGGTTTACATGACCAAGAACTTCATAATCTAAAATGAAATTACTCTTCCTACAAGGTTCACACTCTCCATTCATACACTCCTTTCATAGGACTGAGTGCCATCCTAATTTTCAGGTATCTAAGTCAACCTCAGTATCAAAGCCAGCCAACATCTAGGAAACACGCTGAATGCAACCCTAGGAAGAGACATGCAGAAATATAGACATATATAACAGAATATAGACATATATAACAGAATATATATATATATATATATATATATATATCAGAATATAGACATACATAACAGAAATGAGATAGGCCAAAATTGCCTCTGCCCTCAGAAATTTGAATGCTTTAATTCTTGCTTGAGCACTCACATTCCCCCTGTCCAAGCTAGCACTGCAACCAGAGATCCAACTTGATCACTAAACATATCTCTCATCTACAATCCACAAATACACAAAGATACCTAAGTTTCATATCAACTGAGATTTTTTTCCACCTTCGTTACAAAGAAACACTGTGGTGGCACAGACAATGGTAGCTCTTCTCATTCATCTATAAGCTCATGCAAATACAGCAGTTCTTCAAGCCTTGAGAAAAAACCTCTCATGATCTGTTGGTTAAACTCTCCTGCATAGTATTATGGAGGTTTTAGTTCAGAATTTCAGCATATTTTATCATTTAGCTCATCTTTGCTCTCAGGGAAAATTATATTTATAAAGGGTGCACATGGTTATCACAGTTAACCCGGCAAAGGGTACAGTAAATACACCTGAAATTCCTACATCTGCATGGGAAATATGAACCCAAAAGGGGCAATATGAACCAATTTCAGTGTTCCATGGGGAAGGAAAAGCAAGGAAAGAGGATGGCTTACAGTTACTTCAGAACTAAGTGAAGTGTTTTCATTTGATGAAAATATCGTAATCAAGTCATTTAGGTAGGAAAAGACCTCCAAGAGCATCAGGTTAACCCAGCACTGTCAAGGCATAACTAATCCATGTCCCTAAGTGCCACATCTACACATCTTTTAAATGCCACTGGGGTCTCCCCACACTTTGTTTATTAGCCTGAAAAAAATTATATAAACTACAAGGTACTGAGAACAACAGTCTGTGATGTGACCTTGTGTCCCTTGTCCATGCAGATCAGAACCAGGTGGATGCCCCAGTTTCACAGAGCAGCTGTAGCTGCCAGCTCTCTGCCACCACCCCACTGAGCATATGGTTACAGCTGCAAATCTGGAAAAGATTTTATTATTATTGTTATTGTTATTGCAGATTATGTAATTCTGATTTGCATATTCAAGAGAATACACATCATCTCCTTTAAAACCTCCCCCTGAAGATCACTGAGTTCATCCCTTCTCTTTGTCAAATACAACCATTATAGACAATTCCCAGACTTCCAGGCCCTCCCGTACACCGTCCTGCCTTAGCATCACTTCCCACGCTCTGCCTCGTGTCTCCCTCTTCTCTCCCTCAGCTCCTTTCACGTTTCCTCCTCCAAGTTGATGTCCAGTTCTCCCTTGATCCAGCCCATCTGGCACCTCTTGCCAGGGGCAGGACTGCACCTTGTTTTATACAAACAAGATTTTGTAGGGCAAGTCCACGACCAGCCACTGGTCTTAAAATCAAATATGTGGGTCAATGCTGTGACACAGGAAAGAAAACCACAAATTCAAAAAAACTCCACAACCTAATGGAGCAGAGAGTGTATTTTGTATTTTCAGAGGTTGTAGAGTTACAAATGTAAATTTTAGGAAGGTCTCACGCAATATCAGACCAGACTTCCAGCTGGGGAGGAAGGAACCATGTAGCAAAAGTCTATCTTGCATAGAGTCAGTGTTAAAATAAAAACAGGTGCAAAAAGAAATAAATCAAACTTCAAATTCAAGCATGACCACTTCACATGCTGAGTTGAAAACTAAATATTCCATTTCAAGCAAATGGATCCAGATTTGAGCTGATGTTCAAAAAACCAAAAGCTTGAGTTTTAACCTACAAATCCTTTGTGCTTTGTTTTTTCATATGTCTTTGTTCAAACCATTTCTCCCTTAAGGCATGAACATACAAAGTACTTAAACAGATTTAAAATGCAGGTGACACTTCAGAACACACTGAGTGTTTAACACAGTATTTGTTAAAAGAGATTTTTCTTTTATTTAACTCAGAAATCAAGTACAGTAAGTCTAATTTTTGTGAAATCAAAGCAAATTGACATAGAGTTTTTGTCAGAGAAGGCACCTGTCTATCCATGCAAACTACTCACATTCATAGGAAAAGCAATTTAATTTGCATCAATATTGCAAATGACAATTTGTATATTTACTTATTCACAGAAAACCTAGAAAATACATGTAAGAAACCTCAACACCAGAGGTTCCACATAAACTGAAATCAAAGCTGAAACTTAAACACATAGCTGAACTTTTTTAGATACCTAACCTAATTCTGAAGGTGGAAGATGGTCAGAACAGTGACATTCAGCAGATCTTTCCAAGCCACTTGCTCCACTCCCTAGATTTTAATTCACTTCATTTCAATTATTGTTTAAGTCTAGGGAGAGCACAGATTATCATCAGCTGGTATCAGTTTAAAAGGTTCTTCAGCTGTATCTAAGCAGCATTTCATGGTGGGAGGGTCTCCACCACCCTGCTCCCACCTCTCCTGGAGGATCCTTCAGCCAAGACTGTGGAATACTGAGCATCTTATTTGGTGGATACTTTACTTTAATTTTAAGTTGTCTCCATATACCTTTGGTAACACTGATAATGTGCCATTTAATTTCTGTGTGCTTCAGTTTCCCTGCAGGTATCACCTGAGCTAACTCGGTCACTGTGCCTGGTACAGGTCACTGTGCTGATGTGATCCCAGAAACAGAAAACCCTCCTTTTTTCTTCAACACACCTCTGTACCTCCCAGTTACTGACAATTTCATTGTTCACTGCCAATTTTAATTTGATTTTTAAGTTATTTAAGCAATGTATTTATTTGGAAAGGAAATAATGCACAGAACAAAACCGCTCTCTTTCCAAGATTTTTGGACTTAAAGAAAATCAGTTACAAATGCAGCCAAATTCCTCCAACCCACATAGAAGACTTTCCAACAGCCCTATTGCATTCAGCCTCCAAAAACATTTTAATTGAAGTATGTTTACCTTTATTCATTTAATATTGTCAAAAAAATGTCATCTGTTCAGGATCACTGCCACACAAGGTGGTTATTATAACCCTTCTTTCATCCCAAACGGCTAGAAATGGGAGGCCAGCCTGCCAATATCCCTTTGGTGAAAGTACAGACAGATCAAAGCCATTCTCTGGAATGCTCCAACAAATAAGAATAATTTAATTTCAAAACTAGTTTGGATCGACTAATATTTACTTGGCTTAAAGCCCATTGGAAATGAAAACATTCCATCTTGGTCCATTCATGAAAGAGGCCACCCTGTCCCTTGTCTGGATCTGAAAAATCCCTAGTCTCAGATGTAATGGGATGTAAAGAAGATGGATGGGGCTCTTTCCTCATATTCCCTTCTCCAAACCACAGGGGGAAAGCAAGTCTGCCTCACCATAGGACAGGTGCACTGGAAAAGCCAACCCTGACTTTGAGCTTTAAACTAGAAAAGAACACAGAAACGGATTTTAGAGTGGTCCATCTCTGAAGTTTTGGCAGCAGAAATACATTATTTCTAAAAAGGCCTAAATGCTGTCATTAGAACTAAACCCCAAAACTATCTGGACAAGGCACCTGTTTGTCAGCATGATTTGCTGGCATTAGCACAACTCCACCTTCTAGGTAGTAGTCTCTCCAGCAGATGTGGATGGTGTGTAGGAAAAGTACAAACACTCCAAGTAAGGTTGTTAAAATGGACTACTTACCTTCAAAGGCTGTTTTTTTTTTTTTCTTTAATAGATAACCTCAGCAATATTTGGAAATGGAAATGAAGTGAACAAAATCTTTAAGCTCAAAAATATTAAGATCACTTATGTTATGACCTCAAAAATACTATCTATCTTCTAAAAAGAAAAAATGGTTGTAAGCATATAAAGACATCTTTCTTTTCCACTTCAGGCTCTGGAAATCTGTCCGATTTGGGGGAATTGGTCATATTTGGGACCATGAAAACAGCTCTGGCAAATGCAGAACTCCAGACCTCAAGATGAAATCCTTGAGTTTAGTTGGCCATAGGGAAGGTTCCCCAAGGGATATCAGCTCTACCAGAAACAGGTACGCTTGTCAACAATGGACTGAAAAAGGGGAAAAATTATTCTTAACATGCTGGCTAACAAATTTTAACATTTCTGAAAACAAAAACAACAGCAACAAAAAACCCAAACAAAAAAACCCCAAACAAAACAAAAAAAACCCCACCACATACCAAAAAAAAACCCCCAAAAAACCCAAAAAGGCAAGCTGTATTTTTGCAGCTGAAGCGTTTCATTTCTAAGCTGGTTTTTCCCCCCATGGTTCATAATGGGAATTTTAAAGAACATTACTTAAGCCACTAACCACCCACTGATCTCCACACACAGAATCTGAAAATACTTATGAAAATTAAGTGCGCATTAGATGGCACTACTGCAGCACTCAATTGTTACTTCAACAATTTTCATCAGAAAACACCATCAACCAGTTATCATTAATTTATTCTACCCAAAAAAGAAAAATGCAAAAATTGCTGCTGACCATTGACAGCAAACTGTGGCTGTTTTCTCACGGAGCACAAATCTAAAGAATGGAAAGTCCATGGGTTAGAAGGGTTGGAGATTCACATGAAGGAAAGAAAGCTTTTCTTCCTAAGTATTTCCTTCTAAGAGTTGTTGGAGATTTTGAGATCATGATGCTTTGTTAAAGGGGCTGGATTAGTTGAGTAAAGGTAACCTGCCATTGTAACAAGTTCTGTTTTGTTTCCGCTACTCATGACATGAATCAGGCCCTGGTTGAGTCATTGCTTTACTGCAATTTTGCTTCTTCCCCTTTGGGAAGCCCTAAACTGCTCCCAGGAAAGCTTCACCATACCCAGTACAGCACAATATCACAGCTGTGGTTTCTTCTTCCTCCTCCTCCTGCAGTTCAGGCTCATTGGTACCTTTATTAATTAATTTTTAGATGGAGTTGGACTCACTGTTACCCCAGTTACTGCTTGACACAGAGTACCCAGGATCAGGCTGGAATTCCAGGAGGAGGCAAGTCCTTTCACATCCCTGTGTTTTGAGTTTCCCCATCAATTAAATGGGAATCATGGTCCAAACACTGAGTACTTTTTCATCCAAATGGCTTTTAGGAACAGCTGGCTTTTCAATCACATGACGTTTTCTTTGGAAAGGGTGCAGCACTGACAGTAATTAAGCTAGACAAAATCAAAGCGAAAGCTGAGAAAATTCCATCTCAAACTGAAAACTGCAGAGGGGTCTGAAAGCAGCTGGAACATGGAAAAGGGAACTGCAACGCATCTTTACAAAATGTAGCAGAAACCATCAAATAAGGAAAAAAGTACAATATAATTGTTTAGATGCTCGATGATCCATTACCATCTACCTCTGTCAGTACACAACAAGATCAGCAGCTAAACTTCTGCTCCCAGACAGTTCCCATATCTCAGCTGAGTACCCTGGAAGATCCCTCCCATCTAAGGTTACTTTGGGTTGGTGCAAACTTGTGCTTCAACCCTCAGAGAATGACATCTGGAAAGGACACATGGACATCCCCATGCAGAACAAAACCATGTGCAGCCACACAGGCTCCTGACTGCAAAAGGAAATGGGGGTTTGGGCAACTATTTTTAGAGCAAACATGACAGTGCTCTCATCTACTGGAATAACCCTTTGATTGAGAAAGGCTTAGATCCCAGTTTTTCCAGGTCTGAGTAAGTGTTCCAGCCAGTCAGCTGTGACACAGCACTATCACTACTGGCTCCAAAAACCACAGGATGCTCTTCTTCCACGGCAAGAAAATAACCTACATCCACCAAACTCTTCCAGGCTGCTATTCCCAGGTTAACAGATTAACAGCTCACACTTGAGGGGCAGAATCTGGGGATGGGTCCTACCTCCAAAGTACCCAGCTGAGTCCCCTTCCCTCTCTGAGTTTGTCAGTGGATCTCAAATGCCTCAGCCTGGAACACCCATTCCCTTTTCCAGATGTGGCCATTTAGCCTGCAAGCTCCCAGCACATGCGGATAGAAAAGGAAGGGACCATGGGAGGAGGTCAGAGGTATCTGTTACAGCAAGATAACAGCAATCTTTACAGACATCCTCATTTTCACCACTATGGATTGACTCAGAGGAGCACTTAGTGGGGGGGGGGGGGGAAATCACATCAAACACAGTTCACTCTGCAGAACCCTAGGCCCCAGGAACAAAGGCAGGGCTGTGAAATGTGTCTGAACATGAGCAGCTCTAGAAATCCCCCCTCACCTGGAGATATCCCCCATGATAAAGGCAGTGACCTGGGTCAGGAGCAGGGAGAAAGATGGATGTCATTGGGGTGGAGTGTTGCAACCTCCTGCAGATAAAACCTTCAGGGAAAGACTCCAGAAATAAATAGAATGGCAAGTTGCCAAGTTTTGGGGCAGATTGTGTCCTTTTTCATAGTCAATGACTTCAAACTCCTTGATCTTAAAGCATGAAGCAAAGAAGTTTTCCTAATTAAAAAAAAAAAAAAATCCCCACGCAAAAGAAGACAACAAGAATGACTCCAGTGGTTTAAATAAAATAAATAATGTTTTTTAAAAAATCAACCTCCAGACCTAACCTTATTTCCTTTTTAAATTAACAGCAGTGCTATTATTTCTACCAGTGAAAGGTTTCAGGTTAACAGCACAGATACTGAGCACCTCTGTGATGAGAAAGCCAGACTTTGCAAAGCACTCTCTCATTCTTTGGAAAATACAATCACAGACCATTCTGTCTTGCCCACAGGCCACCAAAAGAGCAGAATGAGAGCAGACATTTTTCTGCCAGCCCACAGAGCAAATTAAGGTGCTACCTTCCATATTTCATTAATATTGCACTGAGCCAAGTGATCTCCTCTTCCAATACTAGCCACAAAGTCAAGACTTGAAACAGACACAGAGACAAAATAACTTTCTACTCTCCACCACTTTCATTCCTCAAAGGTGAAAAAGAATTTGGTCCAAAAATAAGATTAGCTTAGCACACTGATGGATAAAATGTTGACACAAGTACAGAGTCAAAAGACCATTTATTCAAGACTCTTAGGGCAAAAAAGAATTTGTGGGAAAACAAGGACATTTACGATAAACAGCCCTGAGCTATTGCCTCCAGGTCCAAGCTGGCTCTCATGCATCCACCCTGAGTGCAACCTGCACTAAAAAACATGGACACCCTCAACTTGCCTGTCTGCAGAGCTGACATTGTAAAGGGCTGATTTATTAACACCATCTCACAGCCTCAGCCACAGCCCAAGCCAGTCCAGGTGTCTAATCCTGCAGCAGGATTTGCTTGCAAAGAGATAAAAGGTCTGAGGAGGGCAAGGTGTGGATTTTCTACTCCAAACCAGTGCGAGCAGCACAAACTCCTGTGGAAATGGGTATGCTCCAAGAAATCCATTATTAGTTGCCCACATCCTTTGACAAAGCATGTCTCTGTCAGCCCCCAAATCAATCATCTCCAAGATGAGTCTTTATTGAGTGTCAAGATGCTATTATAACCATTACACACATATTAATCCATGCAGCTCAAAGGAGATCTCTACAGACTGCCGGCAGAAATCCATCAAAGTAACAGGATCTCGTTAGTGCTGAAAGAGACACATGATTTATCTTCATGCAGAGATCTTCCTGACATGCCACTCTGCTAGCCAGAGCCAGGCAGGTTATTAGATTGGGCTGTTAATAGCTGATGTAGCTGTACCACTGCCTTAGCACAGGGCTCCACGTGCTCTGCAGCACTCAGAGCATGCAGAGTGCATCAGCTCAGTGCCAGCCTGTGCTGCACACACACACAGCCCTCACAAAACCACACAGCCAAGGTCATTTCTAACAATTTCTGGCATGCACAAAAACATGGTAAAATTAACAGTACAATTAGCAGCAAAATCATACTTAAGGAGAAAAACAGAAAGGATAAGAAGAGTGCCATTCACCCTTCTGTACTAAATGTAAACACCCAGGGAAAAACTGCAATGGGGACATTATTGTTTTGGTGGATTTGGCAGTATAGTAAAGAAAATATTCATTTAATTTTCATTTATTCAGGCAGTTTTGTGTTAGCCAGGCTATCCAGTTAAAGAATTGTGTACTTTCTGGCCTGAATAAGCAAGTATTGACAGTAACCCCAAGCCCCTTCCACCACAAACACTGTACAGCTCTGGTATAGAGAAGGAGGTGTAGATGTACACAAAACCAGGAATACATTGGGGTTAACCTTTAAATTATGCAAGTCTCTGTGTAATGTCATAACGAACATAAAGACAGTACAAAAGAAAGGGGGACATTTCTTTGCTACAGAATGTCGCCTCCAGTACCATCCAGTTTCTACAAGTACTGATCTTACTTTAGGGCTTTTTTTCTGAAATTCTGGAAACTACTTCAATCAGTTCCTAGAAAAACACACCCAAATTGATGTCAATGTCTTGCTCTGGCCTCATCCTAAAGCCTCTTCTGTTCTTCATTACATTTACGAGAACCAAACCAGGTAATTTTATAACCAGCTGCTTGAGTGATTGATAGTATTTCCTACTAATTGCCCATCTAGCAATAACAACAAAATTGCAGTGCTTAGGAGCAATAGAAGGCAGTCTGAATGTGTGCAGTGACTAAGAGAAATCCAGCTACTCTCTTGGCACCAGAAGGATGGAGAGAGTCACAATTCCTGGAAGATAAAGTACATATGATGACATATTATTAGAAGCAATCTTCTACCACTGGAGTATTTTCACAAATAGCCTTGGGGTGTCTTAAAGAAAACCAAAAGAAAAAAAAAATCAGGTTTGAACACTAAGATCCAAAAGCAGAAGAGAGCTGAAGGATGGCTTTTTCCTGGTACTTCAGCCTCCTCTACAGTACAGCAAAACCTTCAGAGAGACAGAGTTCAGTGTGTTCCAGAGCGCTTATTTTCCTGCCAGCTGCAAAATATCCTCACCAGTCTTTAAATTTTTCACAGCTACAGTACTTAGAGCTACTGCAATGACTGAGGCACTTTTTAAAGTGACATTTTTTCCAGTAGAGAAAATAAACCATTATAATCATTACCTTTCTGATGAAGTAACCCTCCCCAACCACAACTGCAGACAGGTGAAATTTTGTAATGTTTAAAAGAAACACTCTGAAACATCAATAAAAACACAGGCAGCCCTGAAAATGTGTCCTGCGACAGAACTGCCACTTGATGGCACTACACAGCATCGAGCTACAGTGATTCACAATTATTTTATTTTCCACTTAAACACAATATGGAATTGCTTTACTGAGGCAGGCAGAGGATGAGCACTTGCAGGGAGACCACATGCAACACAGCCTTAGGAAGCAATGGGAAGCACTGCAGGCAGAGTGCAGGGGATTTGGGAGGCTATGTGAAATTTTGGCTTCATGAAATCAACATTTTCATAAGCACTGCTCTCACATCAGCTTTGCTGTCAGAACTGCCTCTAGCTGAACCAAATGACTGTCAGCACTTTGTTACAGGAAATGCAGCAGGGGCACGTATCCTGAGGAATGACATGGGAATATGTTTGTTCATTCTAAAGGTAACACAAGAATACATCCCACAGTGGAACAGGAGTTAGAGTATTTTCATTCTCCTAAACCCAAATGCAGATCTCCATTGCTTACTCCTCCTGACAGGAGAGGAGGCAACACTCTCAGTGATGCTGGGGATGGGACACCATCTCTTGCGTCTGTCCAGGTACTCCCAGCTCATCAGCTACCACAAGAAATAACAAATCCCAAACACAGAGCCCAAGACATATACATAATTTCACCCAATTTTAATATAACTCTTAGTGTGATAATATAAGGATTCCTTCTGCAGTTTGAGAAAACAGGAGGAAGCAATCTAACAGCTCCCCAAAAGCAGATCATTGTCTCTGCTTTCCCACCCCTACCAGCTGTACCAGCTTTGGCATCTTCTGCAAGTCATATTAAAGTTCACACATAATGCTGCAAAGTACTGGTGAGTTAAGGGCAGAATTTCAGAGAAGTACTCCAGACTTCAAGCCAGACTGTTTATTGTTTACCAGCACTTTCACACCCACAAAACAGGATCACAGAAGAAAAGTTCAAATAGATAATGAGAGGAGGAGGGCTTTGAACCCATACCCAGCACTTTTAGTTTCAGACAATATGGAAGAAAGGTTGAGAAAAGGCCTCTGAGCTGCAATGTAAGCAACAGCTTCTCCTGGAGGAAGATGCTGCTGATGGTCTGGCAGCCTCATCCGACTTCTCCAGACAAAGCTGCCTTCAGTAAATGCACCAAAGTGACCATTTCACCAACAGCCCTGTGCTAACGTCACATAGATCTCGTGAGCTAGAGAATGTCTCTCTTAAGAGGAGCAAGCCAAGCAATCAGCCCCATAATAACCAGACTGAGCAGAAGTCTGCACCGAGGTGTGACAGATCCCAGAAGCAGCAGGGAGCCTGCCAGGAGACGGTGCTGAGCTCAGGTGGCAGCTGCCAGACACCCATTTCCACAGAAGGGATGGCTTCTTGCATGATGCAGACCAGAGTTTGGGAAGTGGAGGATGAAAAGAATCTAAATCAAAGATCTGAGTGACAAAATCTTAAAAGATGAGGTCAAGCACAGTTTAGTCAGGAAAGTATTTTGCCTGGAGAATTAAAGCAGAGCCAGACAAGCTGCAATATACTCCTCTCAAAAAAATCAGTTTATTCAGGCGCCCCAGCTGACTTTCTTAAAACCAACCAAGCAGCAGGTTCTTCCACAAGTAATGCAAGCAAATATTTTATTTGTAAAAGGTGCTCAGAGGCCTCCATTCATTCATTACTCAAAGACATTTTGGAGGCAAGGCAGAAAGCTAGTTTGTCATTAAGAAGAAATCAAGTACCCAACAAATAAAAGACAAGAGGTTTATCAGATCCTCTCACCACAGAGCTGAACTAAACATCAAGGCTGGCTGTCCTCTTGCCTAAGGACCTTGAGAGAAACAAAAACAGGGCTTCTGTACAGTGACTTTCGTGAGAAATTCCCACATCAAAAGCATGTGTGGTATGTTCTCCTTTTTCTGCTGGACTGACCTCAGATATTCAGGCATCTCAGCGGCCTTTGTCACCATAGATGCCACTAAGCAAACAAATTCTGCTTTAGTAGAAAAGTAACTTAAGCACAGCTGCCAACCTCATGACAGCATCTTACTGTAGAACCATAAAGGTATTTCATTTTGTCCTTTTGTCCCCCGGTAGAGATTTCTGAAGAACATTAATCATATATCGCACAACAGTGCACAAGTGACACCTGAGGTAAGACGCCAGCTGTGAGGCACACACAGGTACAACACCTCACTGCACTCAGGGACTCGGGGAGCCACAGCGCTGCTGCCACAAGCCTCAAAACACTGCATTGTGAACTTTTTTCTTAAATTCTTTAATATTAACTCAGAAGCTGGGGGATGGGAGGGTAAAACATGAACATCAGAGGATATTACAATTGCTTTTCTCAGAAATACACAGTACACTTCAGTAGGGCATCATTCTATATGAGTAAGTAAGTGGAGGGAAAATATTACAAGCATATCCTTTTTTTTTCAGTTTTAGATTAAAGCAGGATAAACTGGGAAATTTACAGGAGTAGTTCATTCATTAACAGAAGAGGACCTACTGTACCCAAACCCCAGGTTATATTAAGAGAGGGTCAATGCATTCTTTCTGAGGCTTTTGAAGTTCATACTTCATTAAGCTGCATGACATTTTGCCTTGGAAGTGGGAGCTCTCATCTCTATCAAAAAGTCTCCTTGAGAAACTCTGCAGGTTACACAGCTCCTAAGTGGCAGTTTAGACAAGAGACTCCATCCACAGACCTGATTAAAGACCAAAGTCAATGGCAGCATTTTTATCAATTAAGTGTTTGCCCTCTCATGCAATCACCAGTTATGACACATTTGGGTTTGTCACTCCAAACAACATGGGCACACCTTAGACAAACCATGCAGAGGAGGAGTGCTGTGATTTAAAACAAGTTTGTTCCTTTTAATCTAAAAGGAAAAGGAAAAAAAGTTTGCAGCAATACATCATGCTTCTCCAGCTGCTAATCTTTTCCATTTCACACCCACTGATCATTATCACCATGAAAAAAATATTCCCGTCTTAAAGGCAGATCTAAGGTTGTAACCTTGGTTGCAATCAAGAGTAGATGAGATTAATGTTTCCCAACGTTTCCCTGCATGTCACCCCAGTGCTTTTCCAAAACATGTTTTCATTCATACCCAAATACTGATCTCAGGTCATTTTTCTAAAAAAAAAAAAAAAAAACCAAATCAACATTGATTTCAGAGATGTAGGAGATGCAACTAGGTTACAAAAATGATCAATAATTCTACAGAGACCCCAGAGCCAGCAGAGGCTGAAATCAGGTGTGCACATCATTTTTGACGGGAGAATTTCAGGACACTCTATGCAGCTGAAGACACAACCTTGATCATTCTTCACATGTTCTCCATATTTATTAAAGTTTGGGTGGAAATAAAGACATGGCTTGTGAGCCTTGATCCTTTTGTAATTAAATCTCCTGCTGAATAATCTGCTGGACTCCCAATTAATGATAATGTTTCTAAAAAGATCAACACTTCACATTTGCAAAGCACTTTCCCATGGATGTTAGCAACAGTGGAGTTTAATCTAGGTGACTAATGTAAACAATCTTATCTATAAACAGAGAATGAATGAATCACAACAATAAATGGCCACCTAATAATAAACTTCCATTGTTCAGAGCATTGTTGATCCTTTTTTTTCATACTCCTAGATGATCTGGATATTCCAACACAACAGTGACACGAGACAGGAAGTACCTTACAATGCTGAAGTTGAAATTTTGACTTTTGGTGATAGGGAGATACAACTTTTATAAAAAGATGACAATCACTGAGGTCACTACAAGCACATAAAAAAACCAAACAGAACTGAAGTTTGTGACTTCTCATCTCCCATCCTCCTGTTCCACCCCAGCCCTGCCAGCAAACAGAACAGCTTGGTCCTTCAGCTTTAGACCCTGGGCTCCCTGAGCACAAAGACCACAAGAAAGGTCTGAAACACTGCCCTGCATCCTCTACACTGTGCCCGATAAGAATTCCCATATCAACAGGATGGCACTGAAATACAAGAGGGATGGGAGTAAAGTTAGTTTTGGATTGAATCCAGTGTCTGTGCATCAATAAAGATGTTCTCAACTGGAGTCTGAGGCAGATAACCAAAGGTGCCTGGCTACATGCACTTTTTTTTTTAGCAGCTGAAGAAATCAATGCATCTTAAAGAAGTGGGTTTGAACATTTTTATTTCAAATTCACCCCACAATATCCAGCCACAGGCTCTGCTAAATCCCACCATTCTTTCTAAATGAAACATGCTGACAGTGGTAGGGGTGGGGGAGCTGCTTGTCCCCCAGCCCACATGAGCACCGGCATCGCTCTATCGCACCCGAGCTAAATTGGGGAACACTTCCCTGCCCTATCTCTCCTGGCACCAGCTCCTCAGCCCCATGACTGCACTGCTGGGAGCAGCTCCCAGGGCCAGGGGAGCTCCTGAAACAGCTGGTTAGTGGAGGTAACAACAGCTCTGGGTGACACATACAGTGGCCCTGGGGTCCTGGCTCCGGGGGGACAGGAGCCAGCTGTTTGCAGAGCAAAGGAGGAGCAGCTGTCCCAGCCCAAACCTGCAACAATGCTGAGCTCCAGTTCCTGGCAACCTCATCAACAAGAGAACAATGAAGCAAGGCTAAAATGAGACACTGAATCACAAAAACACTACACTCATTATTACAGGATATGTTTTCCACCTTATTTCTTAATCTTCACACTTACAAGGGCCAGTAGTCTCATCATTACAGGCCGTGACCTCTCAGTGGTCCCAAGCTCTGCAGATGATTTTTACTGAAGAGGTAAGCAGAAGTTCAAGCTGCCAAAAGAAAGTACCAAGAAGGATACAGCAGGTGGTCTCCCTTCCTTTTATGCACACTGGTTTAAGTAATACAAGAATCTCTACCCCTCTATTGGTGTGGATGTGGAATTACCATCTTTTCCATCACCCAAAAAACTCTGGCCCCAAGTACACTGGACATCTCAGGTTCCCAAACCCCTTTTCTTCATTATGAAATCTGGGCAACCTGGTAATTACCAGATAGGATGAAGTATGCTTTAGCTCTCTAATTGGCTTCCAGGAACTGAACTGGAGACATCATTTTTTTACTTTCTCCTCCTAAAAGGAGCTCAGTAATGCTGCTGATGAAAACAAGTATCTAATGGATCTTTCAGGATGAAACTCATGGCAAATTTAGTAAAAAAATAAACAAAATTGCATAATCCTTAATCTAAGATATTAACTTAAAAGAGGAAGATGCAAAGGTGTCAAAAACAAAAGGGTCAACTGTGGGAGAAACATATTTTCCTGAAAGCAGACAAAGGTAGGGAAATCCTTTGACATGTCAGTATTGCCTGTTATTTCCAGTCATTCAAAGAGATGAAATTCCTTATGGAGGAATTAACAGAATACTGTTCTCAGTAATTTGAAAACAAGATCAAGGAGGCTGTATATGAAAAATGGAGTTGCCATCACGCTGAAGAAGGAATGTGGTGAGGTTTGTTATTTGCCTCCCAAAGGCCAGGCCACAAGACTGCTGTGTCTGCCTTTAGAAAAATAGAAATACCAGGAAGATATCCTTTTCTTTGTGTTCTGCTGGCACCTAACGACTCCCAGATGAGCTGTCAATTAGCAACACATGGAAAACAAAACCGATCTTAAAATGTATAAAACATTTATACTGAGAGCAAACAGAAAGACTAAATCTTGACCTTTCAAATTTCCTTAAGCTACCATCAAATTTGGTTTTTTGAAAGGGAGCTGATTTGTGTATACACCTGGCCAGGGGAAGAGGAGAGAAAAAGGAGTCACTGATGTATTAATAATGTAACTTATTTGCATTGCAAAGAAACACTATACCAAGTGCTATATAATCATTATTTTACACCAGGCTACATTTGACCTCAGCCCAGTTCTCTGTCATATGGGGATGAGCACTTCTAAATGTGCCACTTCAGTTTTACATAGTCAATAAAACCCCACACAAAACAGCAGGAAAATAAACTAATTCAGTAGATAAGCCTGAGAAAACAAAGCCCCCAGATCAGGAAAGTCATATACTGTTCAAATGATATGAGAATAATTTTGTTCTGCATTACACCATTCATGTGTTTCTACTGTAGCAATTTCATCATATATTTGCACGTAAGTTCCATTCTCCCTTAATATGTCTTCAGCTTAAATGAAGTTTTTTCAAAGTCAAGGTACATTCAGTAGACTTGAGATTTAATAAAATTCAGGCAACATTTAGTTTCAAAATTCAGGATATGGCGTACTCCTGGAAAGCCACTCTACAAAATCAGGTCACACTATGTAGTATTTTAATCTTGCTTCAAGCACAGACTTAGGACAGCGGGTAGAGAATAAATTCCAATGAAAACTTCTAGTTGGTAATTAAAGGTAGGCAAAATTTAAAGCCTCCATGGCATTAAAGGTCAATATGATCCATTAGTGACAACACACAACACTTTCCGAGACACAGGTCTATCACCAGTCCTGATAGTTTCTCCTTCTTTCCCCTTAAAAACCACATTTGCAAGCAATTTTCCCTTCAAATTTTCCATCCTCTCATCCAGCTCTGCCCTGGCTGGCGAGGTCTGTGGGCAGGACCATGAGCTGCAGCAGCTCAGCCTGCTCCCAGCATGGCAAGGCAAGGAAAGCAAACAGTTACAGAGCTGGCTGGCAGCTTTGGCACAGACTGAACACACGCTCACACACCCCCACACATCCAGGTCGAATTTGACAGTGCCCATGCTCTCCAACAAAGCTGCTATTCAGAGCCAGGGCAAGCTCGCTCCTTGCTCATGGAGGTTACGAGCTCGGAGAGGCTGACGTAAACCATCCCCTGCTGCAGCCCAGCCCTGCGCTGCCTCCTGGTCCTCCCTGCCACGTTTAAAACTCCAAACAGAAAAATATTATCACAGTGGGCAAGCCCTGCACACTAGGATGCCCTGTTTTCCACACTAGCAGTTTCTCCTCACCGCCTCTCAACACATCAAGTCACACGAGCACAGCCACGCACTCCAGCATGCTTTGGGGAGGAAAAGCAGAGAAAAACAGAAGTAGAGGATACCTGCACAGAGACAGCCTCAAAACCTACTTAAAGCAGTCTGCTGGAAACCAGAGGAGCTCTGTGACTTACCTGAGAGCATTACCACCGAGCATCTGCAACTGAATTAATATAAATAAACTCCTTAGGGAGCAAAGAGAAAAGAAGCAGCATCTCAAAAAAAGCTGATGGGAAGTGTTTTGTGTGAATAGTAAAGTGTTTTAATTGGTACTCACATACAATGGAGCTTGCTGTGGATTAAGTTTCATGACCTCAGAACACTGAAACAAAAAAGAAAAAGCAAGTTTAAGGTATTTTTCATTGAATTGTAGGTACTTCTCTTTAAGTTACTTTAGCACACAAACATTCCTTTTTCCAATAAGTACTTTTTCTCTTCCCCTTGATGTCCATCTCAGTTCATCTTTCCTCCTAGCAATCTTCACTTCATATCTATCTGCTTTTTATGGCAATTATCAATCCATAATTGAAATCCTTCCCCCAATTCCTCCACTCCCCCATGAAAAATCATGTAATTTATGAGTATTTGCAGTTCTCTCTGCTGCTCCAGAAATCCAACTACTACCTTGTCCAAGGTAATTTTGGTGTCATTTTTTACCCCTTTCACTGGACTACTTGTTAAAAAACATTTCAAAACTACACAGAAAACAAACTATCAAAAATGCTCTGAAGGAAAAACTTCCAGAATATAAGATACTCATATTCTGATTAGTATTTTTCATAATGAAAATCTACCATTACTCATTTTAGTCAAGAATCTTTCCTCTTTCCAGCTTGTCCCTGGAATTTCTCTATAATCTGGTGAAAGTTTCTTATATCAAGCTTTGAATCAGTTGAACTAGAATTTCTCTTGCATTAGCTCTTCCACTCCAGCAGAAAATATTCACTCTAAACAAAAGCTCTAAGTTTTCATTTAATGTGTGTGTTAAGAGATCCAGGATCCTAAGAAGAAGGAATGCAAAACAATTAAAAATGGAATTTCTGCTGTTACTCATGTCTGCAGAACTGGTAATGCTCTGCAAATACTTCAAGCTCTTTTTTAAAATATATGAAATACCATTCTGCTTTTCACACCAAAAATGCAGGATCTTGTTCACACTTTTCTCCTTTCCAAATCCCACAGTTTGCCTTTAGTGAGACAGAAATTAAACCACAGCCTAAGTTCTCTTAGCTGATTCCAGCTAGCCTTGCTCCCTCACACGCTCTATTTTACAAAATGTTTTTGTGCCAGTTGCTTTAAAATACCAGAGCATCTGCCAAGCTTGTGCATCAAAACAGCCCCTCTGCAAAATACTTGTCCATCCTCTGAGGCAGCCAGTGGATGGACAAGTATTTTGCAAGAGTTTTAAATCCAGTCCAATTCATACCTGTTTTCAACCTTGAACTTCTTTGTACAGCAAGAACACCCTGATATTTATGCCTGATAGTTTTCACTGTATTTTCAGCTCTTACAAAAACTTACTCAGGAAAAGAGGGGATTAGTAGCACTAGCTGCCATTTGGGCAGGTGAGCTCCAAGAACAGCTCTGAAAAAAATCTTCACTTGTGCCCTAGAACATGCCCCTGGCAGTTTCAGTCCTACTGAGGGCTCAAAATGAAAAAAAGAAACACCAAAAAATGCACAAAATCTGCCAAGCTCCCTCATGACCTACCTGAGCCTCTCTCTCGTTCTGAACCTGGGTGTCCTGAACAGGAACATAAAAACATTCCCTAGACAAGTGCATTTATTGTATCATACAGAAATCAAATCATGCTTTAAAAAAACCCCAAGCTTTCAAGCTCACTTCACACATGGATTTTTAGAATTTCTCATTGGTATAGACTAATTCCCGGTGAATTCAAACTCATGACAGTTTTTGTTGGTTTTTTTTTTGGCAAGAGAAGTGCACAATAGCAGCAGCAAAATAAGGTGACACTGCTGAACACCTGGTCTTGTCAAAAAATCGTGGGAATACTTCCTGCAGGAAGATTTTTTTTCCCCCCTCCTATTTTACTGGACCCTTACATCAGTCACTTAAAGTGATGACTTGGTTCATAATGTACACGTCATTCCAATTTTTCTAAGGATGCAAACTTAGTTTGCAAGGAGCCAGGTAGGTTTGGAACATATTTCACTTTATCTTGTTAGGTAGTTATTTAGCAAAAACATAGGAGAAAAACTGAGTGACAGATAAGCCTGAATGACTACTCTGCGTCAGTAAAGAACTAAATTTAGGTTTCTAGACAAGTGAATTTGTCCAACCGATAGACAAGCAGGGAGCAGCCTCTGAAAAACTTTAAAAAACCTTTAATCCAGTAAGAAGAGCAAAAACAAAAAACAGATCATACTGGTCATAACCTAGCCAAGATACATAGGGATCCTAATACAGTCAGTAAGTTGGACTACTTCAAGTGTAACAATGAGGAGGGAAAGGAACCTAAGCAGCTAAACTTTGTTTTCTCCTACTATTAGAAAAGCACATCCTTCAAGCCAATGCCTGCTCTGAGCCCCAGAAAGCCATTTCTGTCTTTTTGGGCAGGAAGAACTTGCTGTACCAGATACAGAAGAATGCAGTGAGAATCACTGGCCCTGCCATAAAATCAGGATCTGGACTGCACATGAACTGTCCTGAAAGCCAAACTAACAAGAACAGGTAAATATAAATCCCACCTTCCTTGCTCAGCTCCCACCCAACACCCTGATGGCAGCCCACAGATTCTGTTCTAGCAGCAGCTGCCTGTACTTAAAACATTTATGGTATTTCTCACGAATAGCTAAACCTTTTGAATTTCAGTGGGAGGTTTATCACAAGCTCCATATACATCCAGACAATTACACTGCAAGGTTTCTAGAATTATATTAGGTTTTCCACCTTAGGATAACACAGTGAAATCCCTTGTATTTGCAAACTGGAAAGTAGGACATGAAATGAAAATCCAGGTTCAAGTTCTTCAAAGCAACGGTGGCTTCAGACATTGTAAAAATCTGCAGATGTCAGTAAAATAGAAAGCCTTCTCAAAATGGGACAGAAACCTTTCTGCTCTCTTAAGCACTGAAGAATTAATACAGTGAGTTTTATTAATGTCTCTTCTAGAAAAATTCTGTTATTTCACATAAAATTTCATGGATGAGGACAAATGACTGCTCTTCATTTCTCTGGGTATGGTAATATATGTCAGGGAAAGAAAGGGAAAAAAAAAATTATTTGCTTTACTGTGGTTCCCAAAACCTCATCCAGAATTAGGGCCCCACTGGTTACATGCTGTAAAAATGTCAATGCAAACAAAGTTTCTGCCCTGAAGAGTTTACAAATAAGCACAGGCAGCAGGAAGGGACACAAACCCCTCATGCCAAAGCAATAAACCCTCTTCTCATCCACTGCCCCCAGCTACCACTAATTTGGCCATAATTAGGTGGCTTATTTCTTCTAGGCATTGCAGGCAAAGTGTGTATCATGAGGACAAATCTGACAGGGAGGTCAGTGCTCCTCCAGGCCAACCCATCCCACATACAGTCTGCAGGGCTGAAGGACCTTGAACACCATAAATGCCAAAATGCCTTTTCCATTTTCCCACCATACCCTGCTGAGGATTGCTCTTTTTAGCAGTGGGTTAAATCAAATGCTGGTTTCACTGACCAGCTTCTGTGAGCTCCCCAGCATCCACTCCTGGCTGCCTGGCTCCATATGGAGAATATATAAGAAAGAAAACACAGTGCCACTCTCAAGAGCTACCCATTAACAATTTTTTTTTTTTTAATGAGAAAGATCTACAGGATGGCAGAAACAAAAACAACCACTCTTGCCTCCAACAACAGAGCAGAACTGCAACAACCAGGAGGATGAGGGGTATCTAATCCATGTGGTGTAGCTGGGAAAGCCTGCCTACCCCCTTTTCCTCTCCCTCATGCACTGAACAAACTGCAATTGTAGGTGTTTGAGCTTTTTCAAGCTTTTCAAGTTCAGTTTTTAGGTATTTCAAGTAAACTTCAGTTAGACATATACTTCAAGTTTAAGCTGAACTTTATCTGAATCTTAGCACTTGACCTTTTCATTCATCATTTTAACATTTGATTTTTAGAAACATTCATCCTTATTTGCAAGGCCTTACCCATGCACTCTGAGCTGTACCAAAGAAAAAAAACCCAAACCCTGAAGAAAACCCAACCCCATCTTAGCCATGAAGAGCTTGTGGTTATAGGCAAGAAAGAACAGCCAAAAAACACAAGAAGGATCTGATGGTTACAGATGGCATGGAAAGCATTCCAGTAGATAAACAGAAATGCAGAGAAAGCAGGACGGCTTTCCAGCTGTAAGTATCACAGCATTGCTGGGATGAAAGCCAAAGGAGGATTTACTCTTTCTTTGATGCAACAGAACTTATTTTGTAAAAATTATATCCTGTAGAACTGGTTTGAAGAGACTAAACTTTGATTTCAAGGCTCTGGAGTAACACTTCATCAGGTAGCCCAAACTACATATATCCTATAGAAATTAGGACCACACTACTGATGCTAGTTATCTGCAAGAGAGCAAGACAAACAGAATTTATTTTATATATTTCTTTGAACAGGAGCACCAATAACCCACAGAGGGGCAACCTGCCTTACAGGCAACCCTTTAGGCAAATAGCCTAGAAGTTGTGAAAGAGTTTAAAGAAATCCCAGGATTTCCTGGGAGCACACATTCACCTCCCTTGCTGAGTTGCATCACTTCCTTCTATACGGCTGCACTACAAAAATAAAACCAAGGTTCCAAAACCACATCACTTCTTATTCAACAAAGCACAGTGTCCTCAAAGGCACTCCTGGTGGTACAAAATGTTAATTTCTGAAGTACTTGGAAATATCAAGAGGATTGGGTTTCAGGCCCTACAGAGCTGCTGCTCAAACTACACAAGATAAATAAAGATGGGGAAGTGGTAAGTGAGGGGAGCAGAGAGGAGACCAACTGCCCATATACAGAGGAATTCCTGCTGGAGCCATGATTTCATGCAAAGAGAACTAAAATAGCAATGTCTTTCACAAGTTTATTGTTCTCCCCTAGTGTCAGGGGAATTGCTAAGCTGGAATATTCCCCTTTTCTTCTGAGTGGTATATGACCTTTATTGTGTTGTATTACCCATCATCAGTCTCCTCATTTTTTTGTTGTAACCCAATTCTTTGAAAAAAGGCTCTTCTTGGTTTATTTTGGGCTTTTTTGTTTGGGTTGTTTTTGGTTTTTTTTTCTTTTTCACCTTTAGCAAAAACTCTGAAAATGGAAAGAAACAATGACTTGATATTGGTTTTATTACTTATATTTTCTTGTGTGGTCTTTTTCCTGGGTGTATTCCTGCAAAGTTGAGACCTGCAGTAAGTTATTCTCACCTTGTGGTATTAGGCAAGATGTGGGTTTGTCCACACACTCTGTTCCATGAGTTTCATTCAACACTGAATGAACACCAGAACTCACCATTCATAAAATGAATGAGCTTTCTAATCAGTGTAATCAGTGTACTACTGCCCTGTCCTTAAAACCCATGTGAAAGGAGACTGAAAAAACCAGGACAAAACCTACAAATAGCTTTGACAGGAAAAATAAACCCATAGCCCAGTTCTTCAAGAATGTGCATGGAGAAATTTGTATAAATAGAGTAGCTGCAATTGCAGCGACTAAAATAAACCCTAAGACAAGCACCATAATTCCAAATGAAGAACAACTTTCTCTGTAGCTGTAACAATGCATGACTTTGTATATCTGGTCAGAAACAAGAGTCTGGAGGCATTAGGAGAAGTAACTCATCCCAAATTTATTTAGCAGACACACAGGGAAGTAATACCACCAGCAGATGTCATTGACCCTGGAAAGGAGAGGAGCTGAGGAAACAAGAAACCACATCCAAACAAGTTACCAGCATATTGCAGCATTGTGTTTAGTACCACAGCTGAGACTAGAACTACAAAACCTCCAGATATTTGTGTACAATCACCTGAATTTACATAACTCGCTGAACATGATGTTTTCTCACTAAATGGATTGCTTAGGAATAAAAATTCATCGCTCATGCAGCATTTCCACAGGTGATACTGCTTCCCAGCTGTGTCCTGTCTGCAAACAAAAACATATGCTGCCATTCAACTACAGATAAAACAGGAGTTTCTTGGGTACGAGGGAGGGATGAAAAGGAGGTTTAAAGATGTTTTGTGCTGTTCTGGATCTATCATCACTCTCCTCCAACAGCACAGAGGTAACCCAGCAAGCCACCCTCAGGAAAACCAGACACACACAGATTCCTGTCACAAAAAGAAAAAGAAACTTCACAACAATCTTCTCCCTCCAGAAAAAAAAAAAAGTAATTCAAAGAACATATTTAAGAGCAAAATCTGCCTAAAAATCTGTTGGATTTTTTCCTTGACAGTGTTGGCAACCACAGTACTGTGGCATGCATGTACAAGAGCCCATCAAGCAGCAGTGGGGGAGTTGCAGAGCTGAGCCACTTGCAGAGGGGCTGGAGCCTCACTGCAACACAAGCTAACAGAGCGTCACCAATTTAATTGACTGATGATTTAATAAAATGCCCTGGATATAGATTAACTCGCTTTGCTTAATGTAGCTCAGCTTCCTGGCAGCAGGAACTGGCACCACACTGTTCCTGGGCTGGGAGCTGGGCTGCCCAGGGGCTGCACCCACCACTTGCCTCACCCAAACCTTTCCCATTACCCTCCCTAAAATAATGAAGTGTAACACAAAGGTAAGATACAGGCAAGCAGATACAAACACACACACACACCAAAAAAAAATAAGATTAAGCTTTATCCGTGCTATGGTAAGTCCCTAACTCAGCTTTGCTAGCCCCGTCTTACTCCAGAACCAAACACCCTTAGTCTCAGCATTCTTCTTTTGGACCATTTCAACCTCATAATTGTCAAAAAGATAATCACCTGGATTACTTAATTCCTGCCCAAAGCCTGGGAAGATATGAAACTGTGTTGAGATAACAAAAGCAGCGCTTTCCCCATGTAGGGGGAGGCAGAGTTTCCTCTCTAATGTGTTTCCCTGCTCCATCCCTTCACCTATTAGTAGGTACAAAAAACAAACCTAAACAACTCAAATCACAGCAGCTATCTCTTTCCAGTTCATATGCCCAATTTCAAATAAAGAAATATACTGCAAAAGTTGGAAAAACAGAGAGTAAAAAAGGATTATTAGCCAGCTCTAATTATACAAACTGATCTCATCCTCTTGCCATAAGCCTCTTTCCTGTTTCCGGAATCTATTTGCGCTACAGAAAGACCAGCCTTTTGTAAATGTCCATGGGTCATCAACACAGGGTGATTAATTTCCCATTTTACAGTACACACATACTGTCAAGCAATTCACTTGTAATCCGATATAACCCTGCCCTCACTTGTAAATTTCTTCCTCTAATATATTAGTAAAGGCAAACAGTACTTAAGATACCGATTTGTAAAATCCAAACAACATTTCAAAAGGAGGCATCATGCTTCTATAATAAAATAAAAATCACAGACCACATCTTCAGTTCAAGTAGCTACATCCTAATAAAGTTAAGACCTAGCAGTCGACTTGAATTAAAGAGCAGCATGTACGCAAGAGCACACATATGTTTATACTCAAATTAAGTCCTCCAACAGGTTCTGGGGCAGCTGTTTCACGTATGCATGAGACTTTTATCTCAGGCTCAAATATTAACTTCCAGAAATCCTTAGCAGACATTCTAGCTGTCTCCTCAAATGAACAAAATCCATTTATACCTTCCTAAGCATCTTCTTGTTTGAATACACATTTTGGCAGTAAACTGTGGGGAAGCTCTCAGTGAGAACCAGCTCATGTTTGCAGGGGTGATTCTTGACTGGGGTTTAACCAGGAACTTAATGAAAATCCCCAGTATCAAACTGGGCAGCTGAAGCATCATGCAAGTTACTGGCTATCTTTGAAAATAGAGATGCATTGTATGAGACAAAGTGAAGAATGGAAGGAGGCAAGAACAGGCTTTGGGGAGTACTTCACCCAGTGCATAGAAGGATAAACACAGTGGAGAGCTGTCAACAGAGAGGAGATGCCTACAGCCTTACATACGCAGTGGAAGTGAGCAAAGCCTCTATTGATTCTCACACTTCTTACTACAGCACATGTCCTAAAACCTTCTCCACCTCACTATTCTCTGACTCTCCAGGCTCTGCTGTTTTAGGAACTATGCTGAGCAATGATGGTTTCAGTAAAAGAAACAACATCCCCAAGCCCTAGAGCTGAGCAGTAAGGCCCGGCTTCTTTCTGTGCTTCCCAAAACCACAGCACTTGTACTGCATTCCCAAAAACACAGCTTGCAGTAGAAAACAGCCCGTGATGCCCAAAACATCACACACTTTAAAGCTGACAAATATTAAATATTTCCTAGCATTTACAAAACAGGTAGTTACCCAATGCATATTTTAATAAAGGCATGCACCAACCTTACCTCTCCACAGCAGAGAGTTCTAACCACAGGTAGATGTGGAAAAAAATGGCATCAAGACCAAGATGCAGGACATGTTTCCGCTTGCATTTTGGTCTAAGAAGCTTCAGTGCCCAACATTTTAATGAGCTTTTCTTCTCTGAAGAATACATCAGACTCAATTTTCCCTTTAGGCTCCATTTTGCAAATGCTGCCACTGTGGCCCCAGGCACCACAGACTTACTCAGGAAAAGCCTGGCTAACACTTTACTCCAGAAGAAGAAAATTTCATCAGAAACTTCAGGTTTCCTACAGGAGTACCTGTGCTAACCTCGCTCCCTGTGGCACAGCACGACCACATCTGACACTGCAGAATTACAAATTGTTTCTTCATAATTGCTCCTCTTCTTTCAACTCACAAAACTATGGGAAAATGTTCTTCTCCAAACATACACTTTAGGCAATCAGAGAACATGGCCATTTTGCTGAAACATCCTTTCTGAGGCACAATAGGCTCAAAAAATGCTCATCATTCACTCAGCAACTGAAATGATGGAGTCACTTGGTGTGGCATTCCCTGCAAGAAAAATAAGAGCTCTGCTCCCAGGGCACTATATTGCACTGGGAATATCCCACAGGAAGTAAAACCCCAAGCAACAGAAAATATTACATCCCTAGCCCAGAAAAGAGAGAACACTCATTCAAGCCCCATTTTAAAATAAATTAAGGCATCAAATAATGAAAATCCAAGTAAGCACAGTTTGTACCCAGCTCCACTACCCCACTTTCTGACCTGAGCCTTTCTGCAGCATGCTCATATGCAAAACCCCACATTCTGCAGACACTTAAAACTGTTTCTTTCCACTGCCTTTACAAGTGACCTTTCAGGCTGGTCCCTCAGGAAATGAATGGGTTAAGTGCCCAGAGGTCCCAGCCTCCCCAGTAAATCATTTATTACCCCAGCTCAGGGACAAGGAGCTCTGCAGAATCGAGAGCCCACGCTGTGCAGCTGTTCCCAGCCAGGCAACTCTCCACAATTATGTTATAACACAGGATTAAGCTCGGGGAGTGGAAATCCGTCCCTTCATTGCTGATGGCTTTTCTCTTTTTTTCAAGTTATGCAGCTATTTTAAATGTTACAGAGCTCATTAACATGAAGTTCATTAAGCAGTAACCACTTTATGAATGAAATGAAAAGATTGTCATTATAAACACAATTATGGAAATACTAGACCAGCAGGTAGAAAAAGGAAAGGGTATGAGAATGCTGCTCCTGAACTTCAAATTAGCCTTTCTTTTTTTCCCAGATCCTTCAGAGGAGGCACACCCAAAAATCAGATGTGAGGCAGAGGCTGGTTCCCAGGCAGGACTTCAGGTGAGAAGCTTTTGCTGCCTGTGCTGGGCCTCCCCAGAGATATCACTGCTGCAACTGAGTGCAAAAAGTCATCCCCCTTGGTCACCCCCAGAAAGGGTCTGGAATCTTCCTCAGCAGTGAGCACAGCCTGCTGCAACTCAACACACTCCCCAAATTAGCAGAAAGTTAAGAAATACTATGACAAATCAAGCCACAAATTGCTTCTCTGCAGCTGGTGTTGTGCATTCCTCCTTTAAACATGATGAACTTGGAAGACAGCTCTCAGCAAGCCACTTATTCATTCCTGATAGAGCAGGTTCCATTCATAATCATGCCAAGGACTTAATGTCTTTCTTAAGGTCTGAAAATAGGTGTAATTCCACTGCTCAACCCCACTGAAAAAAGGAAAACCCAAATTATTACAATACATACTTGTCTCTCTACAAGTACCAACAATTTATGATTAATCCACCCAGCTGTTGCCACAGCTCAGTAACACCAAACGATTTGGATTCAGTCTCGTTAAAGCACTGGTCTTGTAGGCAAGACCATGGAAAATGGAGACCATGGAGGCACTGCAGAAGGTAAACAGGTTAGGGACAGTGGGAGGAGAAAAGAGACAGCTTGCAGTGGTTTTCCTCCCTCCCTCCCTTGACAGAGCTCACACATGGCAAGCACCCATTTCCAGGCAAGACTCTGGCAGTTTCTTTGCTTCAGGCTAACAGTTTTTGCACATTCAAGTCTTTTTGGAGAGAAAGGGTGTAACTCCATGAGTCAAAACAGCTCCTGTCAGCATTCCAATAACCATATAGTCGCTTCTAGGTCAGATCCATCCCGTGATCTGGTTCACCACACCAAGAAGCTGGTGTTAGCTGAACAACAAACCCAGAAGCCTCAACACCACGACTGCTCCTGGGCAGACAGACCAACAGCCGCTGCGCTGACCGGGAGGCACCTCAGCTCTGATCCCAGCCCGCTCCTGTGGAAATCCTGGGGCTGTAACCATATGCCTCCTGCCCCAGGGACATGAAAACTCTATCTTAAAATATTAGGGAAAAACAGCTGATGTTTTAAGTGCTATTTTACACTGTGGCATCTGGTTGATACAGGAGGCAACACCACATATCCCTTTTCTAAACCCACCACAAAGAGATTGTATTTTATGGCAAAATAACTTATTGAATTTGTTTATATCACTGTAATTGCTTTGATATTAGCATCTCCTCCTCCTGTCAAGGCTAAGTTTGACAAATGGCTTGATAATGGGCAAACCCATTCTCCCAAACCCCTCATCTCAATCCTGGTCAATACCTAAAAGAGCTGCCAAAACATTTAACCTTACTTTAACTGCATGAAGCAGTACAGGTGGCTCCAAGATCTTCCTCAGGTTGTTCCCACACAGAGCAGAGAGAAGTAGGGCAGGTCACAACACTCAGCTCCTAGAAGGGGGAAGAAGAAGAAAGAGTCACCACGTGCAAGGGTCAGCATGGCTGAGAGCAGCCCCAACACCCAAAATGGCACTGCAACACCTTAGCCTCTCCCTTGCTAGCCATGTGGGAGGCATGTGTTGCTTCCTGCAGCAGTCCCATGTGGCTCCACGAGCACACACAGGACAATGGCCACATTATGGATAGGGCTATTTATAGACACACATGGGCATCTGGCACCACCTAAAAATAACTGCACTGCTGAGTTGTATTTGCTGCTGTCCTGCTATTTGGTTTATCCCCAAAGCTGCTGATCTGCTGTCCATCACCGTATCCCAAACAATTAAGCTGCCTTAAGTCCTTTGCATCCATCAACACAGCCGTCCCAGACAGACTCCATCAAACTCTTTGTGGACTCAATTACACCAAGGTGTTTCAACAGAAGCAAAGATAGATGATGGCAGATGGTGGCCAGCAGATGAAGCCCAAATCTACCAGGACATCTCTGCCAAACCCTTTTGGGTAGCCTGTACTTTTTCACAGGCTCATTTCCAGCTTTGGGGCAAAGTCTACTCAGTAGATTCATCCATAGGGATGGTCTCCAAAGCATACCTAGAAAGAGCAGTTAAAGTGAATCAATGTCAAAAGGTGAAAAAGCCAAGGTTGGGCTATAGTTTATTAAATGCTGTGTGGGAGATTTTATTAGCTAAGTCAAAGTTATCAGGGTATCTCAGACCATCATTTGATTACCACACCAGGAAAGGCTGTGGCTGCACACAAACACCACTGAACACAAGCACAGCACACCAACTGCCTCCTCCTACTCTACCAGAGAGACACTCTGTCCCTGCACTCTCCCTGTTGGGAAAACATCCATCATCTGGGAATCTCACAGCCTGAGCCAACCTGCCAACCTCAAAGTGCAATTACAAGCACAGAAGTAACAATGACAAAACTAGTTGCCAGCTGGGAAATCAATTGTACTGTGTGAATTAGCTGGGGAAAGTACAGGACTGGAAGGTGAAGCACTGCACAACAAATCTCACTCCATCTACACAAGAACTACATCACCTGAATACCACAATGTCAGTTTTACACAATGTTTTTTCTTAAGATTAACAGCTAAAAGTCTCTTTTATCCATGCTGCTGAGAAATGGGGAGAGTATTTTGCAAGGCATTGCAGGGTACTGTGCTTTACTGCAAATATGTTTATTTAGATATAGACTAAAGAGGAAAACATTTTATCCTCTTAAAGTATGAGGATGTTGCATGAATTCCTTCATTACCATGTCACACATTTCTGAATTACATTCTTATGCCAAACTACTGGAGCTGAAAGTGGAATTACCTGAACTCTTAAATCCCAGTTAAGAGCGTACAAACACTCTTTGGATTCATTAACCAGTAAAAACCACCCTCACAGTCACAAACAAGCAGACTGGAACTTTCCTCTGGCATTTTTGTAATGTTATTTTCAGGACCGCAATTTAGGAGATGGTTACTGTTTGATAAAGCAATGATTAACTATTTGCCATTCTGTGTTGATCTCCAAGGAACAGCTCTTTCCAAGGCACATACAACAACAATACAGTGGTTTCACTTACTTCTGAGACACTGATAACTTGGCTTTTAATACTCTATTTGTATATTTTGGCAGAGAAAGCAGGGTTTGCTGCTATCCCTTTGAACCAACAAGGACTGTGGGTATGGCTAACATTGCCAGGGTAGACAGTGAGCATGCTGTGAATCACTGCAGGTTTTTCCTCATCTCCACTAAGGAATGAGGGTGTGTATACGGAAAGCTCACTTGGATGCTCAGGACCTGGAAAGTATTAGCAACTGGAGAAAATAAACTGGCCCAGCAATGAAAAACTAACATAAATCATAACATTCTTCCTCACACTTTTTTGTCTGGTTTTATTCCGTGGGAGTTTTTAGATTGCTACAAGAAGAAGAAAGTAACATTAGAAGTCTTATATATTTTCATTCTGTATGTAAAGAGGCCACACCATCAGTAAGGTTGTCCACATCAAAGTACTAATTCCCCAAAGAACTGATTCCTGCTTCCCATGAAATCGTTATGGGACAACTCCCGCATGCCTAAGCACACCCATTTCAGAAGGATTTCCCCATGGGGATTTCTTCTCCTCCTCCTCCTCCTTTACTGGGAAATCATTACCAAGTGTTGACGAACACCAACATAGCTCCTGTTTTCTGAATCTTAAAAAGATGGGTTTAAAATTTATGTTTCATGGGTGAGCTCATACTGCTATACAAATGAAAAACTGCTCAGTATTATCACAAGAAAGAATTATATACATACAGTACCTTTATAAAAAGCAGTTTGGTTTCTACACAGCTCTGCAAATATTCCAAACAACCTGTAACTCTGGATAATTTCTCCCTTAAAAGGGCCTACAGTCATGATAAGCCACAGTGCTCAATAAAATAAAGGAGAATGTAAAGGGGAGTCCTTTTCACACCTACCTTTACACATCCTATTTTGCTTGAGTTTAATAAAAATAGGGAGGAAAACCCATCTCTTTTGTTAGGACACAATTATTTGATTGTTTATGGTCTTGCTCCCTCCCCACTGAGACAGCTAAAGCAGAAATTACCCAGGCCACTGATTAATTACCGAAACACTCTTTATGAAGAGAGAGATAGAGGAAAAGAAAATTTAAGGACAGTGTTACAGCTGCTTACAATTTTAAGAAGATAATATTAACTGACTCTTTGAATTATATATGCAATTGTTGTAAGAGATGAGTTGTTTCACCAAAAAAGCACAATAGCTTAGAGGTGATCTGCATCTGGTACATCCTCAAGAGGCAGAGGAGAAAAGCACCAAAAGGTAGTCTTGTTATATTTCCAAATTAAATGAATGACAGTGAATAACACAGACAAAAAAAGAAATTATTCTGTATTGATAATCTATTTGAGAGGAATCAGTCGGGACTCTTAAACATGTTTGGTATCTTCCCAACATGTGGACCTCAGGGTTTCCAGTTACTTTGCTGATTCCTTCCCAGCAAACTCCCACTCTTCCCAAACACTCCCCAGCATCCAGCACAGAGGAAATCACTCCTCAAATTTGCTCTTTTTTTTCCTTGCACCCCAACCTATTTTATTTTTCCAAGAAGTGTTCCATGTTTTTTTTGCTCTGCCATCTGAGCACTTTGATACATCCAGCCACTTATCTCACCATCTGGTTGTAACTGACATTGCAAACCTTTCCACAAATTCAAGAAGCAGCACCAAGATGAGAAAACTAATGGTCTAGGAGATGGACAGCTGATTATTTGGGATTATTTGATACAGCTGAATGTTTTCATAGGCAAGACACCCAAGCACAGCCAGTCCCCAGCACCCAAACAAATCTCTGGGGTTTTTCTGACTTTTGGCTGTTGCCTGCTATAAAACCTCCTCATCATTTCTATAAAATGCTGTCAAGGAAAACATTGCTTTCCCTCCTCATCTCCCAAATTGCTGGGTGTACAACTGCATGTGCTACAATCTTTTGCTCTTAATACACAGCCAATACTTGCATACCATGATATTCTTGTTACAGGGCATCCTTTTCCTGCTTCTACTGCATCTCCCAGGAGAGACTGGCTCACAAGACCTTTCCAGAAGTTTGGCTGATGGTCAGAATAGTATTTCCTAATTCCTTAGGGAAGGTAAACTGGACACACTCCTTGGACAACCAGAGGATCACACCCAGCCAGCATGGGTTTAGGAAAGGCAGGTCCTGCTTGACTAACCTGATCTCCTCTTATGACAAGGTGACCCGTTTAGTAGATGAAGGAAAGGGTGCAGATGTTGTCTGCCTAGACTTTAGGTAAGCCTTTTACACCTTGTTTCACAGCATTCTCCTGGAGAAACTGGCTGCTCAGGGCTTGGATGAGTGTAGATTCTGCTGCTCACTGGGTTAAAAACTGTCTGGATTGCTAGGCCCAGCACGTGGAGGGAAATCCAGCTGGCAGCCAGTGACAACTGGTGTTCTCCAGGGCTCAGTACTGGGGCCAGTCCTGTTTAACACCTTCAACTGGATGAGGAGACGAGGGCACTCTCAGTCAGTTTGCAGATGACACCAAGCTGGGCAGGAGTATTGATCTGCTGGAGGGCAGGAAGGCTCTGCACAGGGATTTGGAAAGGCTGGATTGAGGGGCCTGGTGGGGGTCAGCCTCTTCTCCAATGTAACAACCAACTGGACAAGAGTAAAGCATTTCAAGTTGTGCCAGGGGAGGCTTAGATTGCACATGGGGAAAAATTTCTTCACCGAAGGTTGGTCAAGCACTGGAACATCTGCCCAAAAACTTGGTGGGGTCACCATCCCTGGAGGCATTTAAAGGATGTGCAGAAGTGGTAATTTAGGGATATGGTTCAGTAGTGGTCTTGGCAGAGCTGGGTAATGGTTGGACCTGAGGACCTTAAGGGTCTTTTCCAAGCTACACAATTCTATGATCCTATATAAACAGAAGACAAAAACATTATTTGCCTAAAATCTGCATCACTTTGGACAAGTGTAAATAAAGTGTGATCCCGTAGCCATTGCATCAAGATACATTTGTACCATAAAGAGTGGAGGGCAGATTGCATCTCATCACATTTTGACACACACACACACAACATTCCATTGCAAGTAAATGATGGGTTTTGTTTAGACAGCAGCATCTGACTTGGCATACTGGAAAAGCCAAGAATTTTAAAACAATAGAAAGTAAAACATATCCATATTTCACGTCTCTACACATTGCAGAGCAAGCAATAATATTAAGATGTTAACTGCAGTCCCATCAATCCTGATTACCAAGAGATGGGAGATAAATATTCCCTCATATACACTAAGTTGACTTTGAAACCCAAACTCTTTTGACAGTATTGCCTTGAACTGGTAAACAGAAACATGGAGTAAATGGAATAAAAGGGAAGCAAGGAAGCAACACACCAAGAGCACTTTTCTGCTCACTCTAGTCCTGGACAGACAAATTTTCTCTCTAGAACTTGGAGACCTACACAAAACTGAAAGAAGCCTGAATTTTTGAAGAAGAAGTTTGAAGTTTTTTTAATTCAATCAGCAATCACAATGAAGCAGCAAAACAAAGAGACCAGTGATGCTTTATGGCTCTCTTCCTTGCCACTGGACAGCAACCTGGGCTCACAGACACCTCTTGGGCAATAACACACAGCAACCTGTTTCCCCAGGAGAAGATGAGGTGACACAAGGACTCTGCAAGCAGTGAAAACCCCCTCACCTCTAAGAGTGTGGTCCTGCACAAGTGCTCTTCAAAGGTACACAAGGTCTCAGCCTTCAAAATTGAACAAAAGAAAAACTGGAAAGTGTAATGCTTTTGTTACCCACTAGTTCTTACTAATAAAAGCAGGACTTTGTCCTGAAATCTATTACTCTTTTAACTGGAGCCTGTCACCATGCTCATCCTAAATAACAACTGCTTCTTTCCAGACAGCCTTGTTAAACCACATCAGGACTGAGATAAGGACTTCAAACTGTTTCCACAAGACCAACATGGCTGACTGTCTGTGGGAGATATTAAAACTTAAATTGTGGAATCTGTGCAAGGGATTAGCGCTTCACTGAACCACCATGGCAAGACCACTACTCTCCTTCCTACAGGGAACTGATCAGACTGATTAGCTAAAAAAACAAAGCAAAAAGCAGCAAGCTTCAATAATTTCTCAGGCCCTCAGACACTTCTAAAACTATATTTTTTAAGGAACTTCTAATTCTGCAACAGATTCTTCTCCTTCCTCTCTCCTCTACCACGATATTCAGGTGACAATCTCTATGAGTTGTGCCTCTTGCTAGAATGGGGCAAAGCCCAAAACAAACCCCCTTCAGAAGAGCAGGAAACAGAGGAAGCACGAACAGTGAAGGCAAGGACTACTTCAGCAAGGCCATCATCAAGAGCTACCAACACAATGCCTCACAGGCACAGGAAAATGCCACTCAACAACAGCTCCCCACTTAACAGAATGGGCCTATTTTCTTTGAAACACTGGGTGCAGGTTGTGACAGGACATGCCAGACATTTCCTGGGAAGATGACATGTCACCACCAGAACAGGATGTGGACCCTGACAGAAGGCAGAGTGCCTGGAAACAAGATTAATGTGAAAATTTCAGTTTGAAGGCTTGTCTGGTCCATCACCCTGCTCAAAGCTAGGCCACAACATCAAGGTTATGAAGTTATCCCCATGCTTTCATTGTTCAAAACCATCCCAGTCAATGCGGCCTGCTTCTCAGCTCTTGTATGTAAAATGGAGCTAAATAAGGTAATTGAGCTCCATCACCGCAGAAGGAAATCAAACTCACCATCAGTGCAAGGCATTCCTGCTCTAGCCATGAAGCCTACACAATTCACTTGTTTAATCTGACTTTTCCCATGTACAAAACTGATTTTCTTCTTCATTTCCACACAGTTTACAAAAATACTCAAAGAAATAAATTTTAACTGCACCTAGAAGCCTTGTGACAAGGATGGGAACCTGTACATGCTGAAACTAAACACCAGCATATAAAATACACTGATGCATTAATACAAGGTTTTCTCCTACATGTTAAGGAGGTATCTTGATATAAAGTACAAAGAACAAATCTATATTCTTGTCTCCCACTGCAGCTCCCGCCAAGCCCAAGTTCGCTCTGTGCTGAGCCTATGGATGCAGCAAGAATCTCTCTGTCACAATGTTAAACAGAGAAATGCTGTGAGGAGACACAGAGGGACAGAAAATGACTTGTCCAAGGCTTTAGAGATGGCTGCCAGCACAGTCTGTAATCTGGTTGGTATCACCTCTCCACCCAAGCAGCACTGACAGTTCCCCCTTTCTTCAAAAGCTGTCTCCATCCCCACCCATGGCTGCCTGGCTCTGCCAAGCAACCATGACATTAAATCACTTCACTACTCGAATCAACATGTCACTGGAGCTGCCCAGCACTTAATTACATGAATTAGGAGATCTGTATAATGGTCCTAAACCAGTAATGAAAGAGAAGGTTTAATGATGCAACAAAAACCTGCAACGCAGCACTCAGATTACGGGCGGGTTACACAACAGCTCCAACAATTCAGCGTTAGGCTGCAGACTTGCATAGTGCACATCCCATTTTCCCAGAGCCATCATCTGACTCCAAGCACGTGAGATCCACTCAAACACACCCTTCCTGCCTCCCTTGCACCAGAAGCTCAAGGATGAAGGTGAGGCTCAGTTTTTGAGCAGCAGTCATCCACATCCAGGAGAAGAGATGGCCAAAGCAAAGTCAGCCCTTTTCCCAAAATCACGTTCAAACTCAAAAAGATTTATCTGAAGCCTGTCCTAGCAACCACTTGTATCTCAGAAGTAGTGCTTGCTCCTCCCAGCATTAACACTCCATTGCACAGAGATGACATAACTCCAGTGAAACCTGTTCAGTTGACAGCTGGAGTGACTGTTGCATTGTGCCATGTGAGTTAACTCCCAGCTGCAGCCTCGTTTAAGGAAGTATTATGAGACAGCTTTAACAGAGATATCACCCATGAACTGGCGGCAAATAAGGTAATTTAGGTATCTGATGAGCACTCAGCATGAACTGTTCACAGGGAAGAGAGTGCTCCTACCCCAAGATTTCTGAATGGAGTTTATTACTAAATAAGATGAAATATGTCCAGGTAGTATTGATTTCTATTCATAGCACTTATATACCTTAAGGGAGAAACCATTTGGTTTGAAATATTCCTTTAGAATCTATTGACCTTTCATGTCAATAAACACAATACCTCAATGCAGCTTGGCAGGGTTATTTCAGCTTTTTTATTTTTTTTCTTTGTAAAGTGGACCTTTCATGTCAATAAACACAATACCAAATTGCAGCTTGGCAGGGTTATTTCAGCTTTTTTATTTTTTTTCTTTGTAAAGTGCTCAGATGAAAAGCACTATATCAGCATCAGGGCTGAGAAGCATTATTTAGATTTCAAAAAGCAGTTAAGTGCCATGGCCAATCCATATGTTCAATATCAAGGGGCTCATAAGAAAATTGACAGGACCAAAACTGCAATGAGGAAGCAAGAATGACAGCATCAGCTGGGAAGCTGCTTGCCAGTATCTGCACGTGCTTGTTCAAACAAAAGCCTCAAGAAGAGATGCTGTGCCTTATCTAGAAACCCTTTAAAATGTCACTAGTATCTCATTATTCTTAATAGAAAAATGCCATACTTGTATTCCTCTGCACCTGTAAAAAACACTATTAATTCTATTAAAATCCACAATGGCAACTGTTCATCTCCATGTGTTAGCATTCCTGCTCACTTTTTCCAAAGCAGGAGGAAGCACAGGGTGCTGTTACAAGCCACTTGCAGCTGCAACAGATCTGCATTTACTACAGCAAGGCAGATGGCTGGAAACAACCAGCATGCAACCACAGAGCATCTTCTACCCTGCAAACCCTTCAGCACGTTGCCAGATTTGCTTTCATATAGCTCAACTTCTTTTTTTCCCCCACCTCTAAACGAAAACACTGTTTTCATTCAGCTGCCAGTTTTCCCCCACTTTACAAATGCAGACACCTGCAACAAATTCCTCTTTAAAGAGGCAGATCACAGCAAGGCAGTGTATTATGAGTAGAAAAGCAAGGGACATTATCAAATAGCATTGGCACATGGCACAAATTTTCCCAGTACCCAAATAGCCCAGGGCATGTAACTCCGAGTACATGCCAGGGGAGGAAGCAAGCTTTTGCCAGTAGCAAAAAATTCCTGAAACAAGTCAGCAAATGCTCATATAACCTCAGTCTCAAATTCTGACCTCAAATACAACCTGGGATTACCTGAGCCTGTTACTGGCTCTGCATTCACACAGCAAAGTGAAATCCTGGAGGTGCCTGCATCCTCCCATGTGTTTCACACTCCAGCTGGATGTGGCCACAGTAAGACCTACTCACTATTTTCTCTGCACAGTACACTCCTCCCCGTTAATCAAGAGTTACAACCAGTGACCCAACTAGCACTGGGATGACTTCACTGCCAGCTGCTAGGCATCCTCAAAAAAACAAAAACAAATTACATGAAGCTACCGTCACTTACAGGTACACCTACTACAGGTACACCAGGCTATTGGGCAACTTTGCTGACGTACCTGCCAGTACATCAGAGACTTATTCCCCAACCATCCCCTGAAGCAAAGGATCTTTATTTACAGCAGTGACAATAGTTTTCACCCAACAGAACACCTCCCCCTCCTCCCCTACCCCAAGAAGGTACAGCTTTTTGCTCAGTGAAGGAAAAATAAGAAGTTAAAGCCAAGTAATTGTCAGGACACACCCTTCTCCCAGTGCACCTGTAAATGACCATTTGTGCAACAGCAGCTGAGTGTCAACAGGACTGTGGGCACTACCCAGGCACCAACACAGCAATCAAGCAAAGGCACTACCCGCAGTTCCACGTGCAGGTAGGGTTTTCAAGTGCCTATCTACCTATCTACACCTATGCAAGTGGTGATTCACGTCTTGCAAACCCAGCCTCACAATGTTGCTATCTCCCCTTTCCCGTACTCCTGCAATTGTGGCTGGTCTCCCAGTCACACATTGCCTGCCTTCTTCAACACTTGACTGTCATTCAGCAGAGCACTGGAAAGGGTTAGCTGGTAACAAAACAAAAATAAAAACGTACTGAAAAATAATCAAAATCCCCTGACAGGTTTTCCAATATACACCTCATTAAATACAACTAAGGGCATCTGCACTTTTTCCACAGCATATTTAGGATTAGAAAGAGTTAAGCCATGGAAAGCAGTGACAAGCTGATGCCAAATCAATTTTTGTGTGTTCTATGCATAAATAATAAGAAATAATATGCTTTAGATAAATGAATAGGTTGTTATTTCTACAACCAGAAAATAGAGACAGCAGAATTTAATGTCTGCCCAGAAAACTAAACAAAGGGTTTTAGATGAAATAAAGTATTCTAAGAAATTCACCACACATTCCCTGATCCGTTCAATTTTCTTCCTAGCAATTTCAAATAATCATTCTCACTCCCACCAAAACAAAAATACAAGGGGTACAGCACATGCATTTAGCACTAGAGGTTGCTAGAGATCACAGACAACCCACCAGATCCCAAGAAGTGGTCAGTGCCACAGGTGAAAAAAATGCTCCTTCACTGAGAGTCACAGTCTCACAGAAAATCTCAAACAGTCTTTTGGTCTTGGATCATCCAGGGAAACCTGACACTGGCCAGTGCTGGGAAGACACAGTTAAATTTTAGAGGTGCTCTTCTACAGGTCACTGCCAAGCCTCCTCCAGTGAGGGATTTCATCTCTAGTAAGGTTTCAACAACTGCTTTAGGCCAGCCCCAAACAGTTGCCACTTAGGAGGTTTTGCTCACTCCTCAGTTGCCCCCAGCCACACATCTGCTGCTTGCTGGACCAAGGGTCAGCCAGGTCAACACCTACGTTTCTTTTGACACATCAGTTTTCTGCTGGAATGGGTTCCCTGATTTGGGAGAGGGAGCCTGAGCACTGGGGCATCCCAAGGAAGGCCCTGTGCCTGTCCCTCTCCAGCATCCCTGTGTGCTTGGAGAGCAGGCAGCTGACAAAGCTGGGGCTTTCCCCAGGGACCTACAGGAAGGGCTGTTCACTGAGCTCTAAATTCCCCAGGGTGAGGCTCTTTCTGACATCTGAATTCTTAGGGGTGACGCAAGAGGAAGAGATCACCTGAGAACTTCAGGTGGAGGAAGGACAGCCAGCAGAAGCCGATTAATTCCTAAGCAACAGAGATCTTCCCATGCAAACCTCCAGAGAGGCCATGAGCTGGGGTATGCATGTGATTAGGGAGGAATGGCAAAGGTGGGGACAGTCACAGCAACAGAGAAAAACGAAGTTTTTCCAGTGTTTCCAGAGGAGATAAACATCTACCTACTGAATTTTATTTATTTGAGGGTGAGAGGTTGTTTCTTTCCTTTTTTGAGATGACATTAGGGTCAAAAGCAAGCATTAGGATCATTCAAGTCTTATTGCTTCTGTTAAAGACTGAAGAATTTCACCTTCACATTCCTCTCAAGCCCATGACTCCATGATTAGGCCCATTTCTAAAATGCTTACAGGAGAAATTCAAAGTTGGAAACCAAGCCAAATAACCCTGAGGGATTTGCCTTCAGTAACTTTTCCACAGCTTGAACTACAGCTGTTTTCCTTTACAAATTCCACCTCTCAATTGCCAGAGCACCAGGAGAGGAAAGCAACAAAGTGCTATGGTTGGAAACAAAAGCTCAACATGGAGATGCAGCAGAAGATCAAATCCAGTTTTGCTGCAAGCAAGACTCTGACCACTAACACACTGATTTAGTTTCTACTGTGCAAGAACACTTAAGGTCGGACTTTCTTTTTTCATCCTCAAGCGTACAGAACAAAACTATGAGCCAACCAGGACTAAAAAGTTTCTCTGCACTGCTGGAACAATAAAATAATTTCTCTGAGAAAAAAAAAATCAATTAGAGAAAATAATTTCTCTATTTTAAAATAAAACATGAGTCTCCACTGGAAGTAAAAACCAAGTTCTTTATTCAAATCTTGCATGCCCCACCTGACCATGGTTTTGAAGCATCTCTGCCAGCCTCAACCATTCCTTAAGCAACTGAGGAAATGAAATAGAAAACATTAAACAATGTGGAGGGTCAGATTTAAACCAACAAAGACAAGGAAATTGCAAGTTAAGCTTCTTGTTCTGCCCTTGATTCACCTTGTTTTGTTCAGCTACTGCTCTGTTCCCAGACCCTTCCTCCCTCCCAATGCCAAGAGCAACAGGACACAGAGAACAGCGTGATCTAAACATAGGTGGCATTCTCTCCTATCCATGTCTTGTTTGTCACCCAAAATCCCAACACAAGCACATCTGGTTTCTTACTTCAGGAGCCTTGCTGGAAACAATTGCTGCAGCACTGCTTGGCTGGAGGTCCAGATGTGCCCCTTCCTTGTGGTGATGGGGACATTCTCTGGCCAACATCTCCAACACAAGGGGTTGCAGCAGCAGGACAAACCTCCTATTCCACTAGCATGCACAAAGAACAATAAAATGTGAATGATATTTATATTCCCAAGAAGAAAGATCACAATCTGCGGAGGGGGAAAAGAAGCAATGCTGAAACTCTGGCAAGCCAATGTCTTTCTAAAGTAGAACAAAATGCAACCTTTAAAATAAAGACCTCCAAGATGGTAATTTTTCTTCACCAATAGCACGTACTGTTTACAGCCATAGTCTGTGTTTGCAGCACTTCAGTAATGGATTAAAGTAGTTTCATAAGCTTGTAAAGAGAAGTACTTCAAAATTTGGGCAGTAAGAAAGCATATATATTACATAAAAGGCAAAAAATGGGCTAAATATCAAGTGCTGTTACAAATTTGAGAAAGACTAAAAGCCTATTTTATTTTCCATAGTCTATGGGAAAGATCCAGCATAGGACACAACTGCTTAATTGGGAAAAAATGCACATGGCTCAAAGCCTACAGGCTGTCTTCTGATCAGATGCAAACGATGAGTATCACAGGGCTTCTAAAGAGGGTTTTAAAGAAGGCCCACAATACAAACCCACCACTGTATTTTAAGGGGATTCACAATATTACTCCTTTTCTTTTTTAGATTGTCTTTCAACAGGACAAATCTTTCTCATGGCATAGTGTAAAACTAAAACCTTAGATGAAAGACAAGAGCACCAGTTTGGAGACTAAAAATGTGCAAAACATGCTGGTGAACTCCTTGAGAACCATAACACAAGGAATAAAGTCCACTTCAAGGATCCATCAGGTCTCTGTTTTGCTTTTGTTTTCTCAGTTGAATATATTTGCCAAAAGGATTTCTCAACGCTTTCCAGCTGCAATTCAAACCCTCTCCCCTACTACTGGATCTTACTCTTCCAGGAATATCTCATAGTTCAGTCACTGGTAACAGGTCTTCCATCACAAACCATGGAGATGTCCTTTATTAGCAGTGCTATTTCCACAAGCACCCAGGATGTTAACAAGCACCACATGCATAGGGATGAGGAGATGGAGGAAGTTCATAAAAAGGTTTGCTCACTATGAAAATCATCTTCAACTTCCCACGAGTATGGTTCCACAAACACTTGCAGTAAGGCAGGTTGTATTATTCTCTTCTCTCTTGCCCAATAGTTGCTATTATTGGATCTGGCAAAGCAGCATGTGACTGAAAAACGCAGCTGCATTTTTGGCTCAGAAGCCTCTGCAAGAGCCTTTGAGTCATGAACCAAAAGGCCCACAAAAAAGCAAAAGAGAAGAATGCAGATTCAGTTTTCTTTTCATTGTAAGCATGTGTCTCTACTGCATAGTCCTGATGTACGTAAAAGACAAAACCAGGAATCATTTTGAAGTTACTTTAGTCAGGTAAGTTGGGCTCCCTCTGCCCGAGGCCACTTGACATAGGAACAGAATGGAAAGATTGCCACTGACCACAGCATCTGAGCCACACAACAGAGATGTGCCTCTGAGCTATGCTTTCCTGCAAGTCTAGAGTAATGGAGGGGGTTTTCGTGGTCTGGGTTCTTTCTGTAGAATTTCTCCCAAGAAGCTCAGCCTCATTCCCAAAGTATAAAGCCAAGCTCTTCCACAGCACTGCCTTGTAGTAAAACATCCCTCATCCACCGTTGCGGTGCAAATAAAGTTTGCAATGCAATAGTTTGTCTAAAATGTGTCAAATTGCTCAGAGAACCTAAATTACACTCTACCATGTGCATTACTCTCAGCTCTCATGCCGGATCGAATGTTACAACTTTTTTCTTTTTTTCAATTGAAAGCAATCCAAAAGGACCCCCTTTCCCAGACTGGAGTGGGTATGATGAACACAAGGCAGAAGGGAGCGTGAGAGCAATCTGGACTGTGGACTGCAGAAGAATGTCTCAGGACTTCTCTTTATCACCAGATCATGGATTCTGTCAGCAAGAGGCTGTTCCCACACTACTTCATGTCTTCTGCCTGCAAGCAGCAGCCCAGCTCCGAGCCAGCTCAACAAAAGCAGGCTGCAGGAGAGCAATGCAAGGGGAAAACAAGGCACCAAGAATAACCCTTTAGTCAGGATAAACAGCACAGGTCCACTGAAGTTCCCATCCTATGAAGAGGTTTTGTATTGGGTGGTTGGGACTTCACAGGAATGAACACTAAAGGTGCACAGGGGCAAAACTGCACAGTGCTGCTCATGCACCTACCAAAAATGCTGGTTCTCCTCTGTCCAGCTGCTGCATTAATATATAACCACCTTAAAAAATGATCCTTTATGTCTTACATTCTTCCAAAAACAAATTGAAATCCAGCAGCTTGTGTTTCTTCCACTTTAAAATGGGTCCCATCAGCACCCTAGCTCTCACACTAGCATCACTCCTGTTGAAAACCAGCTTTGATCATTGGTGTTGGCCTCACAAACCTAGTCCACATCAGCACCCATGATGATTAACCAGCAAAATAAGCACGTCTTGCCTCTCAGGTACACTGCGTTCCTAGGGAAACATTGTTGTTACAAGACAATGCAAGGCAGAGGTGAGGACTGGAAGGAAAGTTCCCTAAGGCAGACAAAAAATCCTTAAGTGACTTTTGATAGAGAATTTTCCAGCCCTTTCTGAACTGGAGTGACAGGAGGAAAAAACCACTAAGTATCATCTTTGTGCCTTTAGAGGGCAAGGAGTGGAACATGAGCAACAAGAGGAAAGTTTCTCAAAGGTCACCAAATTCATCACAGCTTAAACAGAAATGATGAGCAGCCAGGTCGTTGTTGTTCAGATAACAGTCACGTGCAGTAGGATTGAGAAAGGTGTAACTCATGTAAAGAACTCAAAAGAGTTTGCTCAAACACAGCAAAGAAATATGGGTATAATCCAATACATACACCACCACAGCAGCTTAACGAATGTACCTCAAAAAAGCACAGGCATCATTAAGTTTTTTTTGTAACTTTTACTCAGTTTGTTTCGTAACTTTTCCTCAGTTTGAGGACCCAATTCTGGGTCCTCAAACTCTTGACTTCACATGAAGGGAATTCCCCTCTCCAACTCATCACTCTCTTGAAAGTACTGCCAGAGAAAGGTATGAAGGCTGATGTTGGATCTTTGGGTCTGAGGTCTCTTTCAGGAGCAGAAACCCTCTCTTCCCCCATGAAAAGGCAACTCACAGCAAATTAATTCCAACTCCACCACCCTCCTGTACTGCATTACAGAGCTTTGCTACTCCTGTGCATTCCAAGTCACGGACAAAGTCAGGAACCTCCAGCAATGCTCAACCATCCGTGCTTGGGTTGGTTAGCTATTGTAACACCACTGTACCTAAAACTGCCCTCTCAGGCACTCTGTGCCAAGCAGCCTACAAACACCATTCAGAAGCACTGCTGCATCTTGAAAGACATTATCATCTTTGCCAGCGTTCTTTACTACTCCTCAGGAAATGACAGGCTCATTTTTCAGAGTGGTTAATTCCAATAAATTCTTCTTAAACTGGATGGAAATCTGAAAGTTTAACAGACCTAATAAATTGTATATTATCTGTATTACCAAGCCAGCCTTACACAAACAAATACATCTAAATTAAGACTTGAATCTGCAAATCTTCTTCCATGTGAACAGGAGCTCTGACTTTAGTGGGGCTACTCCCATCAAGGAAAGAGGGGTCTTCTCTTTTTACGCTATGTAAACTATGGGAAGTTAATTCCTCCCACACAAAGCTCTCACACAATCCCTGCTGCATCTTGCTCCTGGCTCATAGGTTGAATATTCATTTCCACAGAGCTTCAAAAGGTGTTCACTCTTCAGCATCTGTCAGGCACTTTTTTCTTTTGTAAAATGAGAAATGTACTGTGATTTGAAAGAAGTTTGGGTGGGCTTTTTTGCATTCCCTTGTAACAACAAGATTTATGTCGTTTGCAATTAAAAAAATTATAGTCCAAAAGCATTGCTAAAACCTTTAAAGGACTATATTTAGGGACTGACCTGGAAGATGACTCCTTACCACAATCTCCAACACTAATAATTCTTTCCAGCCTAGGGCTCTAGGTAATGATTGTGCATCAAGGTCATATTCTTGCCTGGACAAGTTTATTTGCTGTATGTTTTCAGCAACATAGAGACCACACATCTTAGAAAGTCACAGCAGCACAGAAGCATAAATGCTGACAATGGTCAGGAAAGAACACCAACTTTTCCAGTATTACCCATAGAAGTCTGCAAACATCATCCTGCATCACTATTAGTGCCATCTATATGGCTGCAAGAGGACTTCTCATGTGGCATCACTTATCACACAAAAAAAGGGGACAATGCACACAAGGGTCACATTTGCACACATCCTCCTTATCTCCTCTATAGGACCTGATCTTTAAAGTTGCTCAAATGGCTCCAACACTGTACATTAAAACAGAAAAGTCACCAAATAATACCAGTGACTTCCCAATACACTGTCCAGCCTTGAGATGATGAATATCTTGTTCATCTCTTTCTCCAGGGCTTGGGAAGAAGATGGGAGAGACAGCAAACACTGGCAGATGCAGAGCCCACAGCCTTATGATTTCACTAGAGAGGGGACAGGTTACATCATAAATCAACTTTGTCTTAAGAGGCCACATTGATAAATGTCACTCCAGAGCCTCCTCTTTCAACTATTCCATGGTGCAATCTGAACATAAGTTCAGAAGAAACTACAGATGCAATTAATTCATAGGAACACCAATAAGCGAGCTTTATAGTTCTTAGGTTCATCCCTTTTTCTTTCATCTTTATACATTTAATTTAAAATATCAACCTATGCACAAGCTTTTCAACCTGTGCAGTATAGAGACCAATGGTCAGGCTTCCTAGACGCTTTGATTAATTGCCAGTAACTTATGCCTTCAAGTATCTGATGTTTAATTAAAAAACAAGGATTAAACCAAATTGGTTTGTTAGTCAGACCAAGGTCAGCTGATGTAAAGGAACTACAATCTTAACAGATTTTCCTTATTGCATTGCAAGACTTGAGTACTTTATTTCATTATGTGCAGAGGTCATGACAGAGCCAGAACTCAAACAAAAATTGTTCCAAGTCACTAAATGTATCCCAGGTTCTTGTAATTCCTCACGCAAATAAAGAGCAGCAAATGTTTATCCCTCTGTTTTCCCCAGCATTATTGGTTTACGTTCCTGTAGCTGAGGCAACCACACCAAGCCAAGCAGCTTTCAGCCCTTCAGAAAGATTAACTTCTTAAACAGGCACAAACAGCCAAGTTCAGCTCCAGCCAGCCAAGGTGAGTGGCAGACACACAGCTCACAGACCTGAGCACAGCACAGGAGACCATGTGATGACTTCCTCGTTGAGATCATCCCCCCCACCTAAAACTCCACTCATGGCAGGGTCAGCTCTGAAGTTTTTAGATTACCCCAGATTTGATTTGTTTGCAGAATGTCATACCTTCCTAAATAAAATTCCGGAAAAAATGAAGTAAGAAAGAAAGAAGGTGGTAATGACTGCCTGGAAAGAAGATGGAAAGGAGCACAGCAGCAAGTGCAAAAGGCATCTAGAAGAAAATTTTATCCCTGACAACGTTCATGACACCTCACAGCAATGCCAGGACCAAGGAATACTTTAAATTTGAAAAAAATGCCAACTTTCCAAGTCCTGCTGCACAGTGAACACCACAATGACAACAGGAATCCAAGTCTAGATCTTCCAATAGACTGTATCTCCAGAACTACCAGGAATGTTGGGCACAACTGAGCACAAATAAAAGCAACTCTTAGGTTTGTAACACGTACACCAGTTGAACAAGTGCTAACCAAGTCTAACTAAAACTGTACATCCAACTTCCTCATTCCTTTCTTCCTCTCCCATCCCTGGGAAAAGATGTGAAATTCAAGTTATTGCTGCAGTAGGCAAACATTAATAGTGACTGAAACCACTAAACCATCTATTCTTCTTTCCCTTCCCCTCATTTTTATTTTAAGAAAACCCACAGAATCCCTCTTTGCTCCCCAAGAAGGACTCCAGCATAACAGAATTTTTGAGTTTGAGTATAGACCTAATTTAGGACTAAATGCAACTCAAACACACACTGTTTCAAGCCATATATATCCAGGATTAAGAGATGTTGAGAGTACTGGCTGACAGAACAAGACAAATCAAAAAACTAAATTCTTCCATACCATCCATGCCATGAGCTCACTGCACAGAGGTAATGGCAAGGAGCTGAACCTGAGTACGTGGCAACTGATGGGGACTATTCATGCATATTTTTAATGGATCTGCCAAACACCTCAGATTTCACAAGGAAAACCCTGTGTCCCACATCTCAGCTCTCCTCATTTTCACTTAGCTCAAACTGTGACCAACGGTAGGAGCCTGATCGAATTCCTTGCTTTAGCCACGCTTGAATTAAAGCCTTGGCTCAGCAGACCAAGTTACATGAGCTTTCTCTTTTTCAGAGCATGCCGGCCATTAGTGCTGGTGCCAGCGCTGCAGGTAACACCAGCAAGTCCCAGGGAGCTTCAGTCTGGTTCCAAAGAGATTTCGTCTCTTGGTGAAGCAGTTGGGATTTTTGCATCTCTTGTTAGACACTCTGGTGCTCTGTTTTCATCTGCCGATAATACACTAAGCCTCTCAAAAAATCCAGCCTGCTCTGATCTGAGAAGTGGGAATTTCTTCAAATAACTAATCAAATCATGTTCTCATGGGTGGGTTTCAGCTCTCTAGTACTGACGAATATCAAAGAAAAGTTTCAAAATGTTTACAGGTCAGATAGAGGCAATGCAAGTGCCTCACAAAGGCAGCAGTTGCCATTACAGCGTGATTGTGCAGAAGGAGCACTGCCCCTGGCCAGAACAGCCACATCAGCTCCAAATGAACCTTCCCCCAGCTCTCCTGGAAAAGCACCTTCTCACTGCATATCCCTGCCACAGGGAGCACCTGCACACACGCCCATCTGCAACCCAAGTCCAGCTGCTGCCCTTGAACTCTTCTTCATGGGGATCCCTTCTCCAGGGATCCCCATGACCACAACAGGGAGAACAGCAGCTAAGGCTCACCCAACTCCTCTCTGGGGAAGCAAGTCAAAGTCCAAATGAGTTCCCTAAAGGGCACCTGCCAAATCTCTGTGCAGGGCCTGGGAGAGAGACAAGGAAGGAAACAGCAGAAGGAAGATTTCGTTTGCTGCCAGGAACCAGAGCCCAACCTCATGGGTGTGGGGAAGAGCATTCCTGGAACAGGCCATGGGGTGACAATAACCTTCAAATGGGCTTCTATGGAAGAGATCAGAGAATGGTTTGAGTTGGAAGGGACATCTATTCCTAGATCTGGTTGCTCCAAGCCCCCTCTACTCTGATGAACACTTGTGGAGCAGAACTGCTTGCTTCTTGAGGGACAGACTCACAAATCTGTGACAGAAAGGTGGGCAAGTAAAAGGCTGAGGGCTTGGGTCAAATGGGACGAGTGAGCAAACAAGGAGAGAACTGGGTCAGAAAGAGCCTGTGTGACTCAGCCAAGTGCTCGCACAGCAGGAGCGTGGAAATGTGGAAATCTCCACGTTTAAGAGCGTGCACACGCAAATGCAATATTTTACAATCCTACAGCACTTTTAAAGTGCTCCAAGCGCTTCATAATTGTTAATTAAGCAACAGTACTCACAAATCAGAAGCATAAGACTGAGATATGGCTATGTCAATTTTTAACAGTATGATAGCTATCATGGTATAACCCCAGGCAGCAGCTCAGACCCACACAGTGTGTTCATTCTGCACCAATGCGATGGGGGAGAGAACTGGAAGGCTAGAAGTGAGAAAACTCGTGCATTGAGTTTAAAAACAGGTTCACAGGTAAAGCACAAGCTCCACACAAGCAAAGCAATACAAGGAATTCATTCCCCAGTTCCCATGGGCAGGCAGGTGTTCAGCCATCTCCAGGAAAGCAGGGCTCCATCACATGATGAGGATATGGGAAGACAAACACCGTCTGTCTGAACATCCTCCTCCTCTTCCTCCAGCTCTATACACTGACCATGCCTGCATAGGGTCTGGAATATCCCTTGGACCATGTGAGGTCAGCTGTCCTACCTGTGATCCCTCCCAACTCCTTATGCCCCCAGTCCTGCACAGAGGTGGGATGGGTGAGAAGCAGAAAAGGCCTCGGCTGTGCATAAACTCTGCTCAGCAGTACAAAACATCCCTAAGTTATCAACAGTTTCCAGAACAAATCAAAAACACAGCCCCTACTATGCAAAAAATTAACTCCACTCCAGCCAAAACCCGCACAGTAACTTAGGGAATAAAAGCTACTTTTAAGCAGTCACATACCCCCAAGTTCCTCCTGCCTCGCAGAGCCCGGGCTGTGTCCCACAGCCAGGCAGCGCAGCACTCTCTGAAAGAGGCTGGTGTTGAGGATTTGAATCCAGACTCCTGTTTCATGAGGATTTGAATCCAGACTCCTGTTTCAGAGCGCGTCCCGATGCCTCGCGCGCCGCCAGCGATCCGACCCCGCTCCCTAAGCCATGCCTTGATCGCCAGCCAAGCCCCACGCAGAGGTAATCTTACCAAAGTAACACTGCTACGTGGCTGTAAATTGTGATTTTGTGCTTGACTCGTGTTATCTGCCTCCTCTTGCACTTTGGCTGCACAAATTATTTTCAGCAACTTCATCTTAAATTTTGTGTTTTACAGTACTGATTTCCCTTAAAAGTATATTTTTTTAAATTTGCTTTTATTAGTTCAACCACATTTGCCAAGTTTCAACAGATTACTTCTTCCTCAGCTGCCTAATTTCAAATTCACCTTTACATACAGCTTAAAAGGGGGCAAAAAGTCATCACAAATAAGTGGGATGTGATGATCAACATCAAGGTTTATGCAAATACACTTTAACAGTATCAATTGAGGGTCAAGAATCATGAATTCACTCTGCAACACGGGAGAATTAGAAAGAAAAAGGATGAATCCTAGCCAAAACTTGGAAATATGTATACTCCTGATTAATACAAGGCTACTAGGAAAAAGCAGATGTGAAGTCACACCTTGTTTTATTCAAGAGAAAAGCCAAAGTGCGCCAGAGTCAAAAAGAACTTATTCTACGCAGCGGCAGACTCTGAAATACAGCAATATTACTCCTTCAACATTAATAAAACATGTTGTATACAGAGCTTTTTTCTTTTCAGTCCTTGAAACCCTGCCAAGTCATAAGCTTTTTATGGGAACATTGAAATGAATGTTGATCAGAGCCATACGCATAAGAGTTTTAAATTTTACCACCACTTAGAGGCAAGGGGTTCCCCCCAGTCCCTCACGCATCTGCAAATCTGTACATTTTTGAAAAGCCTGATAAACTAAAAAGCTCATACACCCTTCATCTATGAAGATACTGAATTCCCTCTTGGATTACCAGCTGAACTCAGGCATTGAAAGGATTGCGAACTCCTCCACCCTCTAAATGAAGTTCCTCAAAGGCAAAATTTTATATTTTATATAAAAAATTAATAGCTACTTGGTAAATGAAATTAGAGTACCAGAGGTCACCTCATTACCAGGAACACGATATTCTTTTCCCCATTCCTTCCCATATTCATCAACATCTGTTTTTTTCCAAGGCCTAAGCTTTATTTTTCAAAAAGTTAACACTGGCTCATAAAAACACAATTAATTTGGAAGTACAAGGCTCCTGGCACCCAGACAAGTACTTGATCATTCAGTTGTCACATCTAATGTGATAGAGCTTCAACTGAGTTGGAAAACTTCATAAAATAAAGGGCTTCTTTCTATCTAATTAACACAGCAATGAAATTTAACAGTTTGGCATAGAAATTTCTTTCCAGCATTATGTTTTTGAGATAACTCATCTACTCCCACAATCTACAAGACCTTTTACAACACACTAAACAGTAATTTACCCTTTCCAGCTTAAAGGCTTCAATTTGGAACCCTCTGTACCAAACCAACCAGGGCAGCAATGATGCTGCACCACAAGACTGCACAAACATCTACTTACCCTGCATGCTTTTACATCTGTTCTGTAATTGTAGCACTAAAATCTAGGTCCATTGCAATATTTATCCATTTTATCACTGACATAAATTTTAAAAGGTATTAATTAGGTGTAGAATGCTTTAAACTTAACAGGAGAATGGACAAAAAGTACACAGGCTACATCCAAGTAGGTCTGTCTTTCAGGTCCCTGGGCTGGGAACTTGTGTTATTTGTATACTATCTTGATTTATGTTTATTTAAATAATGCCAAATATTAGTTTTAAATTTACAGTGATTGCTTTATAAGATGTTTCAAATCCTACCAGGATAAAGAGCTTACACTAAACAAAACAGCTTGTTTATACTAGTAATGCATCTCATAGGAAATACTTAAAATCCCACATGTTCAAAGCAGGACAAAATTACAGCCTATCTTTCCACAGAGGGTTGCTATCTCCTCCTACCAAGAGCCAGCAGGACCACATGCAGATCACAAGGCCTCAAAGTTCCAATCAGGAGAGGCTGGTCTGCAGAACTTCAGTAAAGCTGAGTTTTAATGCTACTTTAAAATAACCATTCACACATGCAAACCAATTACTGGTGCAGGTACTTCAGTGTGAAAGCAAAGGCAGAGCAACACCTTGTCCTTCTCTGAAGTACACTAAATATTTACACATTCCTACAAAGATGCCTCTGCATATCCAAGTCCTGTATTTTGTACTCTGGAACTGTGCTTGTACAAGGACTAGCAGAGCAAAACCCTCCTCTATAGCTGATGCTCTTTCGCGCTGGGATCACAAATTGAAAGTGGATGAGATAAATGCTTAAAATCATGGATCCTCAGTGAAATCTCCTCAGCACACTTTGCAGCCTCTCTTGTCCAGTGACTGCACAAATTTTCTCATCTATGTATAGACTGAAAAGATATTCCCCCAGTTTGTACACAAATGACAGCAGGTCAGTTTTGAAGGGGAAAGAAGGAGAAAGGCAGCACTCAGAACTCTAAGGATTATTTATGAACAAGCTGAAGCCCTATAAACTTGGCTATTGAAGAAAGACAATCCTCTCTAGCTTATGCCAAGTGGGTCAGACAGAGGAAGAACCTCAGCAGTCTTCAAAGTCGAAGCAGATGGAGAAGTGAATAAGTGCCCATGTGAGCAAAGAGGAAACAAGATTCTATTCATTTTAGCTTGTTTCAGAGCTTCAGTTTTCTAGATACCATTGACTGACACAAGCAGAGGAGCTCACTTCTGTAACAAGTATTAGAAGTGCAGAGTAATTACTTAAGACTGCTACAGATGCAAAAAAACCCAAAAAGTCCCAGTGTGTGCAGACTGAGGATGTTGCTTAGCTCAGCAGGAGGGAAACAGGTGAAGTGGAAGAAAGGTTCTAAGAGGCAAAGAATGGGAGAAACCTTCCTTGCTTTGTAACTATATAAAAACCTCTTGGGATTCTTTATCATTAGTGTTTTAGTATCAGAGATACAAATATTTATGTAGCTGTAAAGTAGGTTCTACTTTAGAGCTAATTGTAGCTCTAATTAGTGTGTTTTTTAAAAAAACACATAAGCTTGCAAGTACATTTTTTGCCCTTTTTGAAATAAAAGAGCAGCAGTCCACACATGCCACAGAATGACCATACATCACATTCCTTAAAAAGCTGAAGCTGACCTCTTGGTCCTTTCTCAGGCTTTACATCGCCAGACAAGATCTGGGCCAAGACCATTTCCATACACAGGGATGCATCTCTGTCTCAGGCTAACCTCATCATCCAAGTGGTGAAACCTATAACCAGTTAATCTCCCCCAGGATCATGATTGTGGAGCTGGGAATCCCTCCATCTGCCTCAGCAATATAGAAACATCATTGGCTGCAAAATAAACAGCCCATGAACCACAGAACAATTGCCCCTCCAGTCAATGCCACTCATGCCACCTACCAAGGGCTAATAATTTTTTAAGAGATCTCTCCCCCTAAAAAATACTTCATACTTTGAATAAAGACCTTGTGCAAGTTGACAACATGCAACTTCTTTTCAATCCATCCAAAGGAAGAATTCCCTCTCCAAATTCCTGGGAGTTTTGCAATCAGACAGAGCAGACCTTGAAGGACGACAGAAATACTTTGAATGGAGAAGTTTTAAACTGAGCTGGGAACAGTGGAAGGAGTATTCAGTGCTGCAGCTTGCTAGAGAGACACAGAAGCCAAGGACATCCGAGGAGATGCTCATCTTCCAAAGAAAATACTGAGAAGAGAAACAGGCATCCTTCCACCACTTATTTTAGGAGGTGGCTGCTGAGCTGCATCAGCTATTCCACTGGTGTCTCCATGAGTGTTTTTTGTCCAAGACTTCTGCTGGAAGAGCCAGAGCTGCAAAATTTGTAAGGAAACTCAACAGAAAGAGGCACTGAGGGGTTGAACAACACCAACCCACTTTGGATACACACAACTTCACTTATGCAAACTCAAGTGATCTGATATCTAAGGTGGGTCATGTGGGACACAGTCAAGATAGACATATGTATATTAAGTCTTTGCTTGTTTTTCCTGTGTGTAAGTATACATCAAGAAATTTGCTAAAATGAGAGGTATGAAGGAGAGGAGAGAGGCTGCACTATGAGTAACAGCAAGCAGGGGGAACTTCAAACTACAAGCTCTTTAGCTTTTTTTTCCTATTACTATTTATCATACATGCTGAAAAGTTAATTACCTTGCTTTAGATAACTGTTTACCATGACAACTATTCCTTTTAGGAAATATATCATCATTCTCACAGTAACTTCAGATGCTTTGAGATGCAAAGTGAGGACTCCCCCAAATCCCTCTCCCCACTAAAAAGATCCAAACACGGTAACCTTGAAGGACCATGCAAAGCTGCATTTGCTGAAGTCAAACCTTTCTCTGCATGCTGGTGTAGTTGGAGGAGGAAAAAAATATATATATTTTATATATATAAAAATATTTTTAAATTTTTTAAAATTTAATATATTTTATATATTAAAAATATATCTATTTTATAAGGTAAACTTATGCTGGCTTTTTAACAGCATGCGCACAAAAAGGATTTTTTTCTATGTGCCACGTACAGTTGACCTGGGTTAACACTACAGTGTGGGGAGCTGAAAAGGGATCACCTGATGAAACAGAAATACCTCCCTCCAAATTATATTGCTGGAATTCCAGCCAAGCACCCCAACCACAGCAAACAGTAAGAGCTTTCTGGAACAGCACACGTTCTGTGTCAGCAAAGCAGCATTAATACAAAACTCAACTCAAATAAAGGAGCACTGACCCTTTGGAAAGGGTGGGGCTTCATTAGGCTCCTACCACCCCAAAGACCACCAAAGATATTCGAAGCATTGCAAAAAAATTATTATATCAAATGGAGGAAAACAATGTCAGCCTTGTACATGTTTTGTTGCTGAATAATGACAGTGTTTACCTTCCCAGCCTAACACATTACTGCTCTGGACCCAGCTTTAAAACAGAGTACATGACAGAATTAATTATGCCCTTTCCTCTTAACTACCATTCCCTGGTTATTTATTAGTTCTGTCTGCATATATTCATAGATGTGTCTAATATACAGTTAAAAGGCCTTAAAACTGATGCCTAAATACTTCCCTCATTTGCAGAGTCCTCTCCAACCTCTGGACAGGCAGTGGCATCAACAAATACAGCCTCAGGCTGCGAATTAGTCACTGCTCAAGCAGCTGAAGGAGACAGGGGGGAACCTGAAGCACACTGCAATGGCATGTCTCAAGAGCAATGCAGTGCTGGATCCCAAGCAGAAATCTATCTCAGACATATTCTCAGAGGGCTCTGCTAAGGACTTTTCCACCTTTTTGGCTCACTCACACTTTGGAGTGCACCAGCCCATCCCCATGTGTTTCTGGGAAAGACAAAAGCTACGCCACACAAAATACCCTGAGTTCAGCATCCTGGCAAAGGATTGGCAGATAGATAAACCCCGATGAGCTACCTAAAATGAAAACTAAAGGGAACTCAAAAGCCTCCCTGCAGTTGTCTGTCATCACTCTCCTAAAGTCCTCCCCTGAAGAGGGACAAATACCAACGAAAAGCAGATTGGAGAAGACTCTTGCTTTAAGACAATCAATTTTATTTCACCAAGGTCCCTCATCTCAAGGAGAGAAGTTGCTGTGTTGATCATTCAGTGGAAGGAGATCAAAAGGAAGAGAGGGTGGGTACTACAGAAAGCAGAGATGGGAGAAAAAAGAAAAGCCTTTCACAGACACTTTGCAAAGAGCAGCAGCACTTTTGTCAGGGTAGATGTTAGGATACTGTATTCCCACCTGAACACTGCAGTTGCTTTTGGCCTCATCCAGGATCAACAAGCAACTTCAACAAACACATCAAATTAGCTGTATGTCTAGGAATTAACTTCTTGTCTTGCATCAGAGGTCAGTGAAGTCTTCTCTCCACCACAAAGGAAAACACAGTACATTTTGGTACAGCAGCACATTTAGCTCTTCCTCCCACCATCCATGGCACCGGATTCATGCCCAGAATGCCCCAAAGATAGAGAAAATTTAGAAATAGACAAGACCAGGTGTTTTCAATCAACACTCAGATCCTGTCAGTGACCAATTATGTGGAATCTGCATTTTAGATGCGTAGATGGGGTTCAGAACATCAAAGGGGGGTGTTAATTTTGTTCATGTTCTCTCCGTCTTTTGGGCTAAAAACAATATAAAACTCTCAAGATTTTTATGATTTTTCCATATCAGAAGCTCCTGCCTAAGGGTAAGAGGGAAGAGAAGGGGATGGAGAAAGAGCAACTGTATCTAAAAAACTGGAACCATGAAGGTTGCATTTCATAACAAAATGATGTTAAGTGATAGCAACAAGTTTACTTTCCAGTGGAAAAAAAAATGCAGAGCATCACTTGAAAAAAAAAAAATTAAAAATTGATGAGATTATGCAGTAATATGTAGATATAACCTGTATTTCATTATTCTGTACAACGCCCACTTCATCTGATTAAATAAATAAATGAGGTCCTTATGTCATACTAGAGGCATTACCCCACTTTTGTTTACAACATCTTTCTAGCCTTTAACCACAGCACACGCAGCACAGCTGGCTCAACATTTCTACCCAACATGCAAAAGAAGTTAAGATAGGGGAAGTGATTCTAAAAAAATCCACAGAAAAAAAATCTTGCTTCACTTACCTAAGCAAAGCTGTCATTAGAGAGTTTTCCAGTAATAAAATCCAAGAAAAAAAAAGCCTGAAAAAAACATAGAACAAGGCAAAGTTTTAGTACATAGGATATGACTCTCACTCGTATTTTTTTTCTTGGGAATTGGAAATGTCAGTGATTTAAAGAAAAAGTAACTTCACTCCATTAGTTGCCTTTCTGACAGTTATTTGTAACAAAAAGCTCCTCCTCAGACAGCCAATGTATCAGAAACAATAGGGCAGATTTTTCACTGCTGCTGCCAGCATTATACCAGTGCAATTCCCCAAATGTCAATCACGTCGGGCTGCAATAAAACTGGTGTTATCCAGCAGATAAAACTAGTGTTATCCAGCAGACAAGTCAGGCCTAAGGCAATTAGCTAAGCTGCCCCATTTAGATTTCCAGTCATCTCTCCCTCCCACTGAGCTGGATTATCTAAAAGTTTGGACCAAGTTGTGGGGTGGGAATCAAGAAGTCACCCATGTTCACACACAGAGTAAGGCTGAAGGTGGACAGAAACAAAAATGCTGCTTATAAAAGAGATACCCTAACCACCCCAAAGCAAATTGCAAAAGACTGAGGCAGAACAACACATGGCACTATTAAGAAATCTGGGAAACACAAGACCTCATTATAGGCATAAAAATCCAAAGCAAAGTACAAGTTCTGGCAAAAATGGCATGTGGCCATGACAGGTTTCACCACAATCACTGCTACCAAAAAAACCCAAAAGCTTGTTGAGACTCATGAATGCCGACTGGAAGAAAAAAAAAAAAAGAAATCACACACCCAAACTAACTGAATATGGATGACTGCAAGCCTCCAAATCAAAGAGGGAGTTGACCACTGTTTAGGAGGAAGAAATCATTGCTTGTTCCAAGATTAAAAACTTATAATTCTGGCCCCAGCTGAAGCACTATCATTCACTAATCTGCTGCAATTTAGTCGGGCTGATCCCCCGGCTCAGACAGACGGGGCATTATCAAAAGTTCCTCCATTCATTTCGCTTCCTGTGAGGCAGTGAAAGCCCCTTTTATACCCTCCTCCAGAGGCTGCTAAAGGCAGGGAAGACTTTCCGATAGAGAAGATAAGGTAGTTGGATTTATTCATGAGAGGAGGAAGGGAAGTTGTACAGGCTGATTACAGCTGCTCCAAAGCTGAAAACTAGAGGTTTGGAGAAGGAAGGTGGAAGATGATGGATTTCTTATTAAATAAGCATTATACCACTACCATTATTGTTAGAAGTAGCATTAACTCTCCTGAGACTTAACTACAAAATTGAGATTTTACTCTGAACTTGGCATCATCAAATATGCACATGTGGTTAAATAATTCAAAAATACATGAACGAGGCAGAATGCAGTATTTTTTAGGAGATTGAGTAAATATTTTTTAAAAAAACAGAATATCTAAGACCAAAGGATAAACTAGCCAGAGTCAGAGGGAAGACACCAGAAACAGTCTCCAGACTGAGACTGTTCACATATCATTTTCAGGGTCAGATCTTGTTCTTATTGTCGACATGAGCACTCTCAGACTTCAGTGGGGTAGGATGGTGATTTCCACATTACTTAACATGTGTCAGCAATTTTGAACAGTTGCTCTGCAGATTCTTAGAGCAAACCAAGCAAAACCTCACCAGGCAGAGGCCAGTAAAGTACTTGGTGGATGAAAAGCTGCCTGGAAACTCTATCAAGTCTCTGAAAAACATTCCCTCATTAACGTTCAAACAATCTGGTATAGTTAGAATAGTTTTTAAATGCAACAAGATGGAAATGCAAACAAAAACACATTTCTCAAGTTAAAAGAGGTCGAGCCAAAGCAGCACAGCTCTACCAGAAGTTAGGGCTAACAATGATGGTTACAGGGGTAAACCCTGCCTCTTCCTTCCCCCTTCCCAGACTATTCTTCTCCAAATGAAGGCACAAAATAAACAAGAATCAAAATATCCACAGCAGAAAATCACAAGCAGCTTTAAAAGAAAGAAAATAACTCAGCTGTACCTCATCATTATTCCATCCAATCCAAATACACATCAAGTCTTTAACTGTTTTCCCCTCTGACAATGCTAAATGAGAAAAATACAAGAAAAAAATATATAATTTTTTTAATACACTATTATGTGAGTGGGAAAACTTAAAGACACCAGTTTGAATTAGAGCAGGATGGAGTGTAAATCTCTGTTGGGCAGAAAGAGGGAATAACCAAATCTAGAATGGTATGAAGACCCAACAGAGATGGTTCACAGGCCAGGTGAAGTATCAATGGTACTGATGCAAATGGGGACAAGGCTGACAAATGAACTCTTACCTAGCAGAATACTCATATGCAATCAAACAGCATCAAGCTACAACAAAATCCTTAGCTTATTTTGATCCACCTCCTCCTTTAGGTTATTTTATATATACTAGACAAAACTTGAACACAAACTGTACAGATCAGTTCTCCCAGTGGTCACATTATTTCTTCTCAGTGATCAAAGAAACAGGGAATGAGGAGACAGCAGCCTCTTTCTATTCTCACCCCAGCCTGCATCTCTGCAGACACATCCGCTTCAGGCAAAGCTCAGCTGGCACCCCCTCTCCCCACTTTGTGCTCCAGTGGGACCTTGCCTGTTGTAACCACCAACTTCAATCACAAACTACAGCAAACTCTGCAAATGATCAGATTTAATGGGTACCTCAGAAAAAGCTGCCAAGTCTCAGATTCCCCCCATAATAAATAAGGTAATATTGCTCCCCTATCTTCACAGACACTTTGCAACACAAATCTGAAGGGACAACAAACTGTTATAAATCTCCAAGGCACAAAAGCAATTTTACAAGTTAATTTGCAGTTTCACACTATGAATAAGGCCAAATTTATCACAGCACAAAGGATGTTTCCTACATGTGGGAATGTCATAATGGGATGACAAGAGAGCCTGCTTGTTCTGCATGTTTGGTAAGACTGTTGTGTCTTTCTCATCACAAAACAACTCTTGTTACACCAATATTTAATTAAAAATAAGCAAAAGTCCACCCAAAATTTCCCACTTGCTTTCAGGTCCAAGGAATCCACTGTGCCAAGTCAGAGCTGATACTGCATCACAAGGAAATGAAGAGGCATGAAGGAGATTTTCCTTGGTCTTTTCAGCTTAGTAAAGACCCAACTGCAGCAATGTTACAGCTGATGCAAGGAAGTCAGACCAAGTCTGAACACTCTTCCCACTCAAGCAGACAGACTACAGAACACCACAGCCAGAGGCCCAGGCCCACTGGTACAGGGCTGGACACAACTCATTTTGTTCAGTGAAAATATGACTCTACACATATGACAATTTCAGGAAAGCCAAAAAAAAGAACAGGTTTACTTGGCTCCTGCAAAGTTCAAGCTGGTTGTTGTGATGATGCCAGGGTTTGGAGGTCGGTTTGGGTTTTTTTAATGACCCCAAAACCTAAAAGTTCCTACTTTTAAAGACCACCTTATGTTTCTCATAGCCTGGGTATGGATATACAGATGCCCAGTTTCTAGCATCTGTACTGTCAGTAATTACACTTGGACTACCTGTGACTGAAGGCAATGGAAGATTTCTATAGTAGTTTGCAATTCCAGCCTGCAATTCCAGCTTTCTGCACACACTGCAAGGGGCATGTGGCATTACCAGTGGCTGCAGCAGAGTTCAGAAAGAAAAATCAGCAAAGAAATCCAAAATTCAGAGGGCAAACCCTGCACATGGAAATCAGGCTTTGTAAACTCATGACGCACTGCAAGAGGAAGGATTTTCCATCTCATCTCCAAGCACACACTGCAGTGCCAGGAAGGTTAGAGGACTGCCAGAGCATGCACAGGAGGAGGTTTGTCTGCAAACAGAATAAACAGCCTTGACTAAATTCTTGTAACCAATTAAGCAACAATTCTTGACTGAGAAAACAGCATCTCCCAGCTCCCTGCCTAATCCTCAACTCCTGCTTCTTGAGCTGGCTTTAGATTTTTAAGTCTTCCATTTTTCTTCAGAAGCAGGAGACAAATGGATGCCAGTTCTGCAGACATCCTGGTTGCAAGGCTTTCATTTGCCTTTTAAAGACCATCAGTACTCAGAAGTGACTTAACACTAATGAGCTTTCACCAGCAAGCCTGCAAACATTAATACATGTGAGTAGGCATGCTAAATCCACTCAAATTACCTATCTGCAAGGCTCTCCTCCAGCCTGGACTGGACTTCAAGCCAAGGAATGATGAAATCTGGAAGGTAACTATGGATTTTCTCTCATCTGCATCCCTTTGTTAATCTACTCAGTGATGCTAAGCAGATGCATTTTGAATGTGCTGGTTCATCTCATGTAAAGGGGTGAGAAAAGGAAAAAGAGTCAAAATAGTACTTATCTGGAAAAAAAAGCAAATATTTTAAACTAAGTACTGCTACTGTTTGTAGAATGGCCTGTAAGAGAGATATAGCTGAAATTCCTTTAAATACATGTGTTCAGTTTTTGAACTGCAAACAAGTCAATCTGACAAACCAGCTCAGTTAGGATTGCTCCAACAAAGCCAAGGGTCTCGCCCCCCACCCTTTCCCTAAGTAAGCCAGCACAAGTTTCTGGCATAGGCACTGGTGTGTGAGATTTTAACATTCCCGTTTCCATAAACAGTCATACATCAAGCTCTAAAAATTTGCTTCACAGAAACATTTGCACTAGTAAAACTCAATTATTCTAATATTTGTATGACACATGCAGGAGGGGTACATAAAAAGGTTATGGTGAGCTCATTTAAGAATTTAAACAAGAACTTGATAAAAAGGTTTTGAATTATTCACTCAGCTCAACTATTAAATCAGGCTTCCAAAGGAGTCTTTAAACAACAGCCCAGAAGACGCTGTATTTATAACAAAAAGGCAGCACTGAAGCCATCACACTGTCTCACAGCACAAACCATTCATAATTACACTGTAAATGTACACAGGCATGGTATCGTGCCTTGGTCGCAATCCTGCCAGATTAACTGGACACTTTAAACATTTATACAAATATTCCTGTCTGGAGAGGCAGCACCACTTCTGTCTAAATATCTTAAGTGCTGCCTTTTAGGCTAAGAAAGAGCAATTTCTTCAAGAACATCCAAAGCTGAAACACTCAGGAACAGTACTAAGCAAGACAGAGACAATCTTTTACAAGTATTTATTTACTTTTATATCAGTCCATTTGGGCTGGCACCAAGTATTTTGCTATGCCCCTCAAAGCTTCACAACCAAAATCAAGAGAAGACAATCACCATGCATCTCAGTTACAAACGTCCGTGCTAAGTTTACGTGCAGAACAACAATTTTCTCAATACTTGCTGCTCACACACACACCAAACCTTTTTTCCAAACCTCAGGGCCCACTTGAAATAATGGCTATCTCTAGAGGGAGGAAAAACAGAGGGCTTGGAAGAGATAACATGAGTGCTGCTTCACTTCTCTGGTGCACACATCCTCTCACCACCTGCTTCCTTTCTCCCCATCCCTTTTTTTTCCACCTCGCAGGCTGCTCTTAGTAGTTCAGCTAAGATGAACACGAGCCAAGATTTCCTCTCAAAATAACTACTCCAAGACCATTTCAACTATGAGCATCACCCTCAGAAACATTCCGTTTTGCATATCATCTTCTCTGCTTCACCAAATGAACACATGGGCTGGTGATACAAGGTCATGAAACTGTGGAAAAAAAAGCAGGATACCCTCCCACTGCATCAGCCATGCTCCCAGAGCAAGGGCAGATGAGTCAGTCTCCCAATATAGTTGGTTTCAGTCATTTCTGGCAGCATTATTTTAATGACAGTATTTAATTTCCTTCAGCCATCTCATTGAGACAGCTCAAGTAAAGTATTAATGAAGTGCTTGAACACTCTCACTGTCTGGAGGAGACATGGGGTGTCACCTAACCAGCTGCTCAAGATTCACACTTAGCTGCTCTGGTCACCAACAGAGCCAAAAAAAGGATTTTTGCATCAAATGAGCTAAGGAAAGATTTGGGTGTGAGAAGCATGAGGCAAAACTACCACAGTAACAAATAACACTGAGCCCTGAGCAGAACCAGCAGCACATCAATCTAAGACAACTATAATCCATTAAAAACAAATAAAAATCTAAGAGTATCTTGCCATTTCTGAAAAAAGGGGGATTTGGATGGTTTTGTTTTGCTGTTACAAAGCCAAGCCATTGTAGCAGTGGCATCAGTAACACATCTTCTGGAACTTTTTTATGTTTTTCACACCTTTGAATTCAAATCTGCTGATGTACTTTCCTTCAAACCTTCATCCCATCTCCTCACCCACATGTTCTTACAAATCTATTTGAGGCACGGGTTTTCCTGGTTATAGGTAAGGCTCAACACCTGCACCACTGCAAATGTAATTATGGCAAAATACCATGGCTATTTGCAGACTTCCTGTTCATCAAATAATATTAGTGTACCTTTGCCTTGAGCAATTATTTACAGAGCTGGAAATCCTGAAGCAACACTAGAGATCACAGAAGCATTCTGCTGTCCACCCCTCCATTATGCAATGATGCTTTGTGTTAGCTTTTGGAAGTATTCAGAGGGGAAAATAAAACCATCAGAATAATTCTTTATAAATCTGTCCAATGAAAAGGAGAGGAAAAAAACATAATTCAGTTAAAACTCTGCATTAGCTTACTCCAGTTGAGACTGGGAGGCATTTTACACTTCAGCTGGATTGGCAGCTCAAATTCAACTTCAGGCTCCAACGCAAGCTTTAAATCAAACTCCTCAGCAGAGTAAAACCCTTATTAGCCTGTCTTCACTGTAATTTTAATCTTACTTAATTCTGAGTATGTAATTTATGTTAAGAATAACCCACTTTTTTTTCAGAACGGGATATACTGCATGCAGAATTAGTCCCTGGCTAGCACAGTTAGGGTTTCCCTTAAAGAAATCATTTTTTACATATTGACTGCAAAGGAAAAAAACACTGAAAGCTTTGGAAAAAAAAAAAGTTTTCATAAAAGCATCACAGATGGCTGTATTAATTCACCTAATATATCCCTAAACCATCAAAACCTGGGCATGCAGCCTCACCTCAAACCAATGTTATGCGCCAGAAAGATGTTTGATCTATTTAAAAACTGACACTTCTTTTTCACCACTCACACAAGGGGTGAGAGAGGGGAGAAAAAAATTGGTATTCCTACATTTAAAAAGGAACAATAGAACCCCTCTTTTTCTCCCATCCATCCTTCCCAATTTATGATTAAAAAATAAAAAAATATAAAATAAAATAAAAATCACCATGAAAATATCCTGTAAGGACAAACATCTCAATTTCATATTTCACCAAGAGGACAAAATCAGTAATAACTTCTCTAGCTGAAATGAAAACAAATTCAAAGCAGTGTCTGAAATTTACAAAGTAAGTTTTAGAGTCCAAACTGTCAATAAACCTGATTCACAGCACCCACCCATACCAATACTAGCAGTATTTACATCCTGTAGCCAACCTAAAGCTCAGAAGCCCCAGTTACTATATCTCCCAATCACAAAACATTCACTACATATTTCCTGCATTATTTGCAGTTACTTAGGTTTTGGGGTTTGTTTGCATTTTTTTTATGGCCACAAAGTAAAAACCTAGTAAGATCTCCCACTCAAGCTCAGAGGAAACTCCGAGTGAATTACCAGGGTGGTTTCCCATCCGCCTTCTGCACTTGCTGCTGCAGTTTTGTGTTGTCCCCTTGCCTCCCACTCCTCTTTAAGAGGTAAAAAAATAGTTCAACCCCTATCATCCATCCACATGCCTGCAAACCAATAAATCCTTTTTAGTGAAGCTTACACCCTGGCACAGCCTATTTGTATAATGTGAATAGGAGGGACAGGGAATAGTTAAGCATTTGCCAAGTGAGTGATTTGGGAGTGAAATGCAAGAGATGCACACGCGAGAGGAGCTGGACTGTGCCAAGAGCACGAGCTCAGGTCTGTCCCATGTCACAGGCTGCCATGAGAACACCAGAAATCTGAATGACTTGTGTTAAAATACTCACTGTGGAGGGAAAAAAATCCTCACTCCCTTTACTGTCTGGATTTTCCTCCATTTTGTGCAGTGCAGAGTTAAGGAGAGGGTTTGCGGGACCTTGCAGCACGTTCTGCAGCAGTGTGCTGGAAGCAGGAGCCGTGTGAGGGAAGGGAACAAGAGAGGCCCTGGACAGATGTTTCCATTCACCAACGCTGCCAAGGAGCAGGGAATGCCGAGTTCACTACCTTGGTGTTATTTACATTTCATAACATCCAGCAATAACCATGCCACAAGCAGTTTAGGAAAGGCAAAAACCATGCAGCCAAAGAGTTTTATCATCATCTTCATTAAAAGGGCGAAAATTAATCTTTTTTTATTCCAGTTCTGAAAATTCACCTGGATTTATTTTGCCAATGAAACAGGACACAGGTATCCCAAGCCTCATCCACTTTGAGATAATTATCAGCCATTGTCCTTTTGCATACATGATTGCTTCTGGGGTATCAGAGATGGTTAACTGAACCACCTGGACATTTTCTTTCCATTTGCTAAAATAAACTGATTTTTGATCTAGCATAGAGGAAAGCTTCTCCTTCATCAACTGTGCCACAAACCAAATGCTCCGAAGACCAAACCTGAAAATATCCTTGGTGGAACGGTGCATTTCAGAGGCATTCATCCAAACCTCAGTCCTGAGACCCAACATGTTTGATCATGAGCTGCCAGATCCAGTTTGGCAACTAGAACAGCTATTCCAAGTGCTGGCCCATCCACCTGAACACAGAGGAGTGCTAGACATGATCCACACGCAGCAATGTGCTCTGCATGTTCCAAGGTGCTCCCTGCAGCAAATGGAATGATAGGAAGGGTGATGGGGGAAATAGTTTTCACACCATATTATGATCCTCCAAGTCCTCTCTGAGCCAACAGCAGAGGGATAGAGAAAATAAAAAGGCCAGTATTACCCATTTCTATAAATGTCAGTACTTTCTGGAGCTTTCAAAGGGGTTCTGTATCTCAGCAGAGACACTGTATCATGTTTCTCAGAGTTTCGTGCTGGTGAACACTGTCCAGACAGGGCAACTTTACTGGGAGCGAGTGCAAGGCTCCCCTCCTGCCACTGCCACAACGGGACACCTTCCTTCCCAAAGTAAACCAGACACTAATGCTATTTATGGATCTGCTGCAGAACCAGACAGGCCTCCCAGCCACTATTCATCAATGTGCAAATAGGTTTTATCCATGGCAGGCAGAAGAGATTTGAAAGAAAAAGTTCTGAAGTTCTGTCTTATTTTCTGAAAGAAATAAGTATCTGAAGATGAGTTTAAATTCAACACAGAACAGTAACACCTGCAAATAAAGGCTGATCACAGATTCCATGGAGAACACTTTATTTTTTTAAAACTTGGCGATTTCAAATTAGTTCCTAAAGGATTACTAAAGGAAAGCAAACATCAATGGAAAAGGCAGCCAGTTGATGTAGCAAGGGACAGATCCTCTAAATAACATCAGCTCCACCAGACCTCCGTATCCAGAAGAAAGGCAGGGAATATAACTGTGAAATCTTCCTTACTTTGCAAAAAAAAAAAGCACTACATCAGTTTCCAGAGACACAGATGAACAACACTCACCAGCACTACTTTTAAACATTAACACAGCAGACTCCACCGACTTGTCTTCCTGTGTCTTTGGGGTTTCTGTAGTGGGAACTACAGCTTTGTTCTTACAAGCATTTTTCATGGAAGCACCTTTGCATTTAAAATGTCAACTGTAAATGCATCTGCTATTCAGATAAAGCACCCACAAGTACTTAATTTCATATGCAACAAGTTTTACAAAGCTCTCAAAGAGCTCAAGGACATTTGGAAGGATAGATGCAAGTTTAGAATGAGTCTTAGCATATCATCAACCAAAAAAAATCTATTCTTAGATATCTCCCTTTGGTGATTCCTATAATCTTCCTTTTTTTTTCCTCCTACTCCTTTGAGAAAGTAAGTTGTTTTGTTATTCGAAAAAAATGGAAGAACCTGTTTTGCAAGGCATACAAACAAAGCAGTATCTTCCAAAAAAAGAAAAGCTCATTCAAAAGTATGTAAATATTAGGGCTGGTAACACAAACAATAAAACCACAGGAAACACAAGAAATTAAGAATAGATCAGGACTCATTCAATTTCCTGGCTGCTGGATATATAAGCACTTTCCTGGGTTGGATGTATGAGACAAAACTTATTTTCTACATAACAGACATCAGGGAGTTAACAGAGATAATTTTAAAAGGCAAAGAGAAACGAGTGTGCTCTGATCCTGCCTCTGCTCCTTGGCAGGACAAGGACGCTGACCAAGGCAACTTCACCCAGAACGTGGCACATCAAGCACAGGGGGTCAGCATCCTGCACTAAGCAGTGAATTCAAGTTTGCTTAAGCCACAGAGAAGGCAAAAACCAGGATTACTCCTGTCTCATCACAGGATGCTGCTGAGTGCCCAGTGCACACCCAAAAGGCTGCTCTTCAACAAGGGACAGCTCAAATCTGAGCACGAAGCAGAGGTGACAATTAGTTCCCAACATGCAGGGTGGTCCCTGCCATCTCCACCCTGCAACTCTCCCTGGCTGGGAGGCACACTCAGAGCTTGACCCTGCATTCCAGCTTGGGTGTATTCCCAAACTGCTCACTGCTGCTAGGCTTTCATCTAGCAGCATCCCAACAGTTCTTTCTCTCCTCTCCATCATGGGCATATTTTTTTTATTCCCCAGCCAGCCAGAAGCAACAAGGTCTCAAGCAGACAGAGTTGTACATCTATTGTGTGGGAATTTAAAATGCTGTTCTGCCAACAATTACAGCCATTAACACAACCACACTGTAACAGCTCCTGCTCCTCAGTCAACTTCCACAAAATGTTAAACCAAGTCTCCACCCCCAAGGTATCCAGTGGCTCAGACTCAGACATCTAAGAATAAAAAAAAACCCTGCAATGAAACAATTTATTTCCTTCACTGAAAACGCCAAGTGATGTACTTATCCAAAGAAAAACTTCAACAAGACTTAGGGCACCTTTTCTCCAAAATGGCCTAGGTTTCTCTTGGCACTGAGATATCATAAGCCCAAGGCATTAATACACACAAGTACTTATGCAAACGGTATTATTATTTCTTAATTAATATCAGTAGCACTGATCAGACTAGATTTTTAGTAAAAATTGCAAATATTTTACAAATTAGTTCTGGTGAGGGAGAGAGGTGGGAAAATCAGAACTCCTCTAAGCAGAGTATTAAAAAGCTTGATAGGTTTATAGTCACTTTATACATTTTATCACAATGACTAATCTTTTTATATAATGCAATTGTACAGTAACTGTTTGACTGTCATTTATCTGTCATCTCACAGTATTAACTGATACCACAGAGGGGATGGGACCTGCAAATAATCCAGGAAAGAAAGGGTAAAAAGCAAACTCATGTTTCGTAGCTTCAGGAAGATGTATACATTTTCAAGCACTTTCCTTGCCACAGGTCCTTCATCTTCCTCAAGTAGTTTTGAATTTTCATTTCAAAACTTGCTCTCCACATACTCAAGTGTTTTCTCTGCCTGCCGTAAGGTGTTGCTGGGATAGGATCTCTTATTAGTCTCAAAGAACCCAATGACTTCTGAACTTTGAGATTATAAAGCAAGAAAGTTACTGAACACTCACATGCAATTCGATTGGCTAAGAAAAAGTAGCACAAAGTCCTGCCAAAATCCTAGCTAATCTGATAAAGGCAAAACCAGGGAGGTCTAAGCACTAAACCCCGCAGTTTAAGTAGATCCAATTCCAGCTGCAGAAGGGAGCACATCACATTCAGCAGAGCACCTCTCCTTCTGAAATGCCATCTGAAAATACAACATTTTACCACCTTACTGCCCATAGGTAAATTTAAAAATTCCCAGAACACAGAAAAAAAATGTATGGGATGACAGGTAAATTTCATACCAATAACAAACACAACTTGAAACTTACCCATAACAAACACAACTTGAAACTGACTGGAAGGAGGGAGAAAGAAATTTACAAGACCTAGGAGGCACGAAGCCAGTTAGCACTTAAGAACTTCTTTAATTCTCCCATTTTCAATGCACTTCACAAAAAAATAATCCTCTTAACATCCATGCAAACATATTTACTATCCACAGCAGTAACTTGCAAGCTCTTCATGCAACAGTCTAATTCTTTTTCTAGCTTAATACACTGCCCATGAAAACAAGGATCAAAGCCCTGTTTTAACCGTGGGACAGCTCTCAAGAAACCTGCTCCTATCATCCCACTCCCATCAGCATTTTACACAGGGACAAGAAAGGCACACACTCAAGAAAATACTTATATAAGCTACTTAAAAGCATTTTATGCTAGTTAAGTGCTCAGATCTCAGCCTCCATGCTACACACAAACTCTTCTTCAGGCTACATAACCAAAAGACTCTTCCAAAATTAATTAGTAGCTCTGGCCAGGGTAGAAAAGCAGCTCCAAATTTTGGAGACTCCCAAGCCCCCACTGCACAAATGGATTCACACTCCTGTGCCCAACTCAGCAGGAGCCACCAGCACTCAAATGCAGCCACACAGTGGGTACCAGCATAACCCCCAGCATCCTCCCACAATGGGTCTGAGGACAAATGTGTATTTTCCTGTTGGCATCTGCACCACAATAGAGAAAAACCTACAGTTAACAAACGTGTGCAGCAACCTTTCGCCTTGAATCACACAAAAGCCTAAAGAGACACCTGGACCTTGTGAAATGAATGTTTATTACACAAGGCCTTCTTTTATGACAGTACATACAAAAAGGGTTTAGTCTTTATTTCCATACCCAGCTGAGACAACCTACTTTCTCTGCAGCTGCTAGGAGAAGAGAAACTATAAACATTTACATTTAATGTAACAAAAGGTTTGCTCACCACCTCGTGTTCCACTGTGCTCTTCGACAATGATCACTCATCATAAAAATGGGTGGAGTGGCTGCAAAACACTCAGTGATGGAAAAAATGACTCCTATGTTCAAGAGAGGCTCCTGCACAGGCTAGAAACCCCACTGCACTGGAGTGTTGTCATTACTCCCAGGATGGGAAATCTTTGGGCTACGGATGCAAACACATCTGCTACACAGCACGTGAAGCAGCCTGTTTTACTTTATCTCAGAATCACCCTCTGCACCAACTCAAAGACCTTCAGATCACACGACAGAAACTGTTTTAATCTAGGCCACACGTCAACTCAATCAGCTCCAGTTTGGTTTTAAACAATTAAAAACCAGCACTCCCAAGTACAAAGTGCAGACTTGAAGATGTCCAGTGCCATCAGCACTGCAGCCTTGCCGCTGCAGTGAAAGATTTATGGTAACAGGGAACAAAACAACAGAATTCATCACGTAACACCAGAGGTACATCACGTAAACCTCACTCCTTGGCGGACTCACTAAGCGATATTAACTTAAAAAAAAAAAAAAAAAAAAAAAAAACAAGTCCCAGTTTTGCTGCCATCTTACTTGTGGGTTCAGCAATTAGGAAGCGTGCTGTGCACAAGCTCATGAGCCAAAAGAAATTAGTCTGTATAAGAGGCAAATATGGCCATCCTGTCCTCCCCTTCCCCCCAAAATAAATCACTTCCCCCCTTCCTTTAACACCTGCTTCCTCCATCCAAGCATTCATTGTCCCACTGCTATTATGGGACCAAAGGCTTAAGCATCCCAGAGGAAATTCAGGAGGGAAAACAGCATGTGTAAAGTGACCAAGACTCATTCCCTTCAGCAATCTCACTCCCACCATCCCTTATTTTCCCTCTTTTCCTATTGACAGCAAGTTTTAAGAGCTGGCAGGGTGTTGATAGCTACACGCGCTGGGAAGCTGAATGTGCCACACATCCTGGTATTGAACCCCACTGTGCCCACAGTCACTGGTGTGGACCTTCCTTCTCTCACACCTCCCCAAGAACCCACAACCAACACCACAGGGCAGGAAACAAGGCCAGACAACCCATGGCCTGACCCAGCACAGCTTTTTGTATTGTTGCCCTGAAGGGAGAGACTTCACACAAGCAGCTACTCTGTGCATCCCTAAAAAGCGGCAGAAGCAGAGCAACACCAGGTGCATGGCAGAAGAAGCCATCCTCAGCAACAACCTCCACCAGGCAGTTTTTATCTGCTGTGCACACTCACACTTCAGTCTTCCCTGCACTGGAAACAGGGATACCTGCAAGAACAGATGACTCACTCAGCCAGCATCCATGCGTGAACCTCGGGAGATGCGTTAACCCAAGAACAAGAACAGGTGAGTCAGCAGTTTGAGTCTGAAGACAGTCCGGTTTAGAGCAACTGCTCCATGCCAGAATCTTTGTTTGTAATGGTTTTACTAAGTGTAGCATTCAGACTTACAGAACAGTTACACCACTGAGGGCAGAGACACACTGGGAAAAAGATTTACTTTCCCAAGTAACTGTGCCAGAAACCTCAGATATGGTTTAGATGAAGATACAAATATGTCACAGATTTTAGCATAACTTGCTGCTCCAGTTTGCATTAGTCATGGGTGACTAATAAAAAGCACAGAGGACTCAAAGATGACACATGGAGCACTTTCTCTCCACACAAAGTTTTGATCATCATCATCATCATCATCAAATGACCCGTGAGATGACCACCTTAAATCATGCTCACAGACAAAAACATCTCACCAAAATTCTGCCTCATTTTTAAATGAGTAATTGGTCACTTATTTTCTTTTCCCTTGCACTCAGAAATAAAACCTGAGGGAGCTGCTACAGAAGAAAATCCTTAAATCCTTCCTTTTACAGTGGATCAGGCTAATCTCAGTGGTGCTGCCACACTGTAAATAACATATCACATTAAAAAACAATTTGGGGAGACCTCTCACCATGTATTTTGCAAATGTGACATTAAAGTAAAAACAGTTCAGCAACAAGACTAACGGGAAAGTTAGATCAGCCACCTGAAAGTAGTCAAAAAATACAAAAAGAGACTAGAAGCATTCAGAAGTTGTTGTGACAAATTTTGCATAGTCTACTAGAAAATTTCACAAGTGCTTGAAACAAAGACACAATGGATCAGTTGCAGCTACCTGTGTTCATACATTTGAAATATCATCTCAGAAGAACAGCTCCACAGGATCCATTGAGCAATCAGTCTCCACCCCATGATTTTCAGGGAAATCAAAAGGTGATCACATGAAAGGATCAAACCTACAGGAAAACTCTGACAGCTTAGTTGCCACATTGACTGAACAATACTATGACCAGTTTTGGAGAGACAAGAGCAGCTAAACAGGAAAATTATTTATTATGAACAACTTATGGAATCACAAAAACAAAAAAAAAAGAAAAATTTGACTGAAGAGATTGGATCATTCTGAATATAAAAGCAAAGTCACAGTCTTTATTAGGGAAAGGAGATTCAAGAAAAAAATTCAGGTGGCCAAGAAGAATTAGCTTTGTCAAGAAAACCTGCAGAATTACGAGTTCACTGGTGAAGAAGCACCACTCTGGATTCTGCAGCCAAGGCCACAGTCAAGGTCCCCCACCAACCGTGGAAGCCCCTAAGGCCCACACCCCCAGCAGACCTCGCCCAGAGGCACCAAACCCAACCTCACACCCAAAACATGCTTGGAATATACTGTATTTCAAGCCCTCAACACAAGTGCTGTAGAAGATGCTGATATTGGTTTCAGGGCTAATTTTTCCTTATGTTTTCTCCAATCCTAGATTAAATACTTGAGCATTTGGACTGTGAACTTCAGAACTTCATTGGTATGCCAACAAAGAATTAACCTTTTTCTCATGCATATTACAAACCACCGAATAACTCTTCAGCATCAGATTTGTCAGTTTCTTCTCAATATATATAAAATAGTCTTGTTAGAGTGCCTGACCATGTCACAACATGTGATCCTTTAGAGCTAAAACAGAACTAAAGGCTTACTTTTTCCAAGTCATCACAGTTCGTACTTTTTAAAGACTGTTGACTACTTAGAAATGTTTGTGATTGCATTTTCTTCCCCTATTCCTCAACAACATAGCAACCTATCTAAAATGACTATAAAGAAAATTTTAAAAAACATTATTAAAATGGCAGAACTTATTTTGCACGGATTTCTCTTTGCTCTTGAACTGCTGTCTTACAGAACTTAAAAATTAAACACTTTGACTTTTAGCTCACTGGCTTATCTCAGAAACATCTATCTCCCATGCCGTCTTCACATGCTATAAAAAAGGGATGGGCACCACAGTCAAATACCTTCTTTGCAAATGGAAAAGCACTTCCAAGAGTTTAGGTTTCTCCTGGTGGAAGCTTCCAACCCCCTGCCACAGCAGCTGCTTGTCTTAACACAAAGGAACATGAGTCAGGTAACTGATGCAGGTACCAAATGAACTTTTTTCCTTAACTGACACAAGTTATGAATTGTATACACAAAAAACAACAACGTATTCTTATCTGTGATCCACTTCCCAGTCTGGTTTGCTGAACAAACCCAAAAAACCCCAGTATGGCCCAGCTGGGGAACTGGAAGAGGCTGCTTATGCTATGCCAACACACAAAAGAGATGAGATGACAAAACTGCAGTTCAAGTTTAGCATGATACTGAAACTTTTACCTACTGCATGTCTCCACCAGCTGTCTGGAGAAGGACAATAAACTCTTTACAGGATTTGTGGCGTCACAGCTTATTTGTCATGCAGACATTACGAGGGGAGTCACCCTGTTTCCCTGACAAAGCACTATAAATATATAAAGGTATATCATTCTGAAAAAGATCTGTATAGCTTCACTGCAGCAGCAAGTTCCCAGCATAGCTGCTTTTCCTGGAGCACTGCCATAATATTTTCTTATCAGTAACTGAAGTAACTAACCAGCTAACTCCCAGTGATGGGCTTTGCCTTCTAGATCTGCATAAAGGTCATTTGCAAAGGGAAAAAGGCAGGCTTGATAAATAAATAAATAAAAAGAAACCATTGTGCCACATCCACGGCTTTGTTTCCAAAAGCCATGAAGAAGTGCAATGCCAGGCTGAAGTGTCTGACTATTCAGTAAGTACAAGGAGTGGCCGATTCCCTCCCCACAGTGAGATTGTTGACAGCTGTTTTAGAAGAGGAAAAAAAAGTGAAGCATGACTAAGCTATTCATAAAAATCACATTATATCCAACACCCTAAAAACAAGTTTTGTTTTAGAAAAGGTGCAGGGCTTCCTGGACGTGACTGACAAGGTGGTACATGCCAGCCCTAACCAGGCTCCCACCTGGATTATAACCCCTGTGGCAAACCCCAGGGCAGCAAACAAGAACTCTACACCAGAGCTATCAGCTGCTCCAGGACGTCACTCATTACCTTTATCTGTCCTACAGGTGATCAATGCAAGCAAGCACATGAGCACTTGGCACCAAAGAGCACTCAGTAATCACAAGGTGCAGGCTGCAAGGTGTTTTCCTCCCCAGCTTTCCACATCCAGCCTCTCATGTGCCTGCAAATAGGAGTTATCCTCCAGTTGGAAACCAAGCCAACTGCCAACTCCCTATGCAGGAGACCGGTAAAACATGGGGCCACAATCACACAGGGAGGCCATATCATGCCTTTATGGCCTCCTGGACCTTCTGAGCCTTCTCCTGAACTTCTTAGCAGTGCCTTCCACCAGCAGAGGCAAGCCAAAACCAAATAGCTCCTCCCTACCAATCAGCTGTGTGGTTTAGCTGACTTCAGGCTATTTATTGCCTGTGTGGGGAAACCCTATAGAAATAGCATCTAATAGCACTCAAGTAGATTGCAGAGATAACCAGCTACAGTAATACACAGAAAAGCTTCCAAGCTGCTTCAAGGTCGGTTTTATTGGCGAGCGGATCACCACCAAATACCAGGCAGAGAAAACTGATACGTTGGTGTCCTGGAAACAGTGCAAAAGAAATAGGTACAGCAGGCACTGCAGCTTCTACTGATGATTTTTTTGTTAAGTAGCTATTTATTAAAACTTAATATTCCAGCAGAAAATTATATGAAAGAACCCCACTGCTTTTGTAACACAGGAGCATGTGAACACCACCAATAAACCTACCAGTGTTTTTTTCCTCTAGGATAATTTATTGACTGCTGTTCTTAATTCATGCTTTGGATAGAATAACCAGATTCCTTTAACAGTACTTAATCCTCCTCTTAGCACAGGAGTGTACCGTAGACCAGAACACAGCTTACTCACAAGTATATCCTGCTGAGAGATTAGTGAGTTCTGCATATGCCCGAGTCTCAAAGCTGTGCTACGCAGACTGTGTTTAAAAACATCCATCATCGCATAGTACCTGGCAGAGCTCTGTTCCTTTGAGAAGCTTTGAGTTGTTAAATGTGTTTCCCTCCTTTGATGCAGCGAAGCTGTAAATCAGGAACATCGAGCTCCTGCCTTTCTCTCTGGCTGCAGTCCCTGGCTGGACTCTCTCACTTCGGACACGCTGTGTCCTCACCTCTCGGGCTATGCCGGCCATCCGTGGCCGCCGGAGCCGGGCAGGAAATCCAGGCTGGATGGAACACAGTCACACAGCACAGCTCATCCACACTACCTGCGGGGGACTCGTCATTCAGGCTACCTACAAAACCTGTCTGCCTGGCAGAACTCAACATCCGTGCCCTTCTAGCAACAGCCCCAGGCTAGCCCGTCTGTCCAGCACCGGGCAGCACTGCAAGGACAGATGGGGACGGAGAGGCTCAACCCATGAAATGGACAACAGGTACGCACTGGAACTCGTGCCAAAGGAAAACACATGACCAGATGATCCTCACCTTGCCTAATGCACCCTTACTCTGCTATCAGGCTTGTAAAAAAAGCAACCAAAACAAAAAACCCAAACAAACCCAATTTCAAGTGTACGAATGCAACACTGTTACCATGTCCCGAAGCACAGCAAATGCCCCTCTACTATAGACAGCACTTTCTATCCACAGGCAGGGATGTTATGAGGTTAACATCAATTTACTCCCACTGCTAAGGTGTCTATGTATAAAAATACACCTCCTCTAACACCACAGTAAATGATATCTTACCTTCAAGGACCCATGTGGAACTTGAACTGGTTCACCCTTACAATTCCACAACAGCTCAGCAAGGGCGTGCAAAACATGAGAAACACACCCAACAAGGGACTCAAGGAGAGTCACCACAAACAGAACTAATGTCACTTGGCCCTTTAAAACTGATTAGATTACATTAGCCAAAACTCCCAGTACACAAGACATCCATAGATCTCAGACCAACTGTCTAAACTCAGCTCTGAAGCTACATGCTTTACATATTTCTACTGCATCGCATATCTCCATGAGTACCTAAAGTTTTACGGCTGACGGAGATTACAGAGAGCCACAGTGACCAACTGTCCTACAGCAGTACAGCATTTCTAATCCCTTTATCAAATCCCTATCTGGTGATCCACAGCAGAATTGGTACAGTGCACTCTTAAAATAAAAGAATTTTTAATAAATCACTTTTTTCCCCACTTCCCATCTCCAGCTAACACGAAGCCCTCTAAAGGACACTGGAGCAGAAACAATTCCAGAGGTCAGCAAAATCAGATTCTGCAAATCCCCACTCCTCTATATGACTTGTGGTTACAACACAGTCACAGAAGGTGGATTAATAAAGCCCAACAGTTTACAGGTTCAGAAAAACTATTTCGCAATCCTCATCCAGAAACTCCTGCATTTGCTTCAGAAGAAGGGTCTGCACTTGAGAAGGAACAAAAACAATAATATTTTCAAGAAACAGAGTGAACGCATGAAATAGACGCCACGGCAATGACCCTCTGAGTGACACCAAAGGCCACTGAGACCCAAAGGTGAAACACACCAACACCAACCAGCGTGTTGCGGGGGGCTGTTGATCAGAATCTACGGTGACTTTCGTGCAATAAACTGAGATACAAACTTGTGTCTGTGAAGCTGGAGGGGGGTTCCGTTCGGGATATCAGTATTCCAGTGCGGAGGGAGGTTGGGGGCCAGGCGGGTGCAGGTCCCCGCACACTCCCGGGCACAGCGGGGCTCGTCCCCGCGCGTCCCCCCGGCAGCGGGGCCGCCACCCCCGCCCGGCTGCGGGGGGACCGCGCCCGGCCCCGGCCCGCAGACAATAGCGGCGGGGAGCAGCCGCGCGAGAAAACACTCCAAATAAATGAAAAACTACCAAGAGCCGCAGAATGAAAAGGAATAAAGCCACGCGGAGGAGAGGAGACGCCCGGAGCGGCTCCACGCGAAGTTGAGCGGAGAAAAACCCCCGAAGGACGAAGAAGGGCGGGGGAAGCGTGCGAGGGCGCGGGAAGGGGCGGGGGGCTCCCGCACACCCCCGGCCCCGGAGAGCGCCCACCCCTCCGCCCCCGCCGGCGGCCTCCCCAAACTTTCCCCCACCCCTTCGCCCAACTCCGGCGGGGCAAACTCACCGCGGGGCCCGGCGGGCGGCTTCGCCCCTGGCAGCGGGGCCGGGAGGGAAGGGAGAGGGACGGGGACGGGGAGGGGGCGGAGGAGGCGGCCGGGCCGGTGCTCTCCGCCCGGGGAGGCGGGCAGGAAGAAGGGGAGGAGGGCCGGGGGCTGCCGCCTCGCAACCTGAGCCACAGCCTCCGCCGCGCTCGCCCGGCCCGGCCAGCCCGCATGCGCCGGCCCGGTGGGGCCGCTCTGGGCCGGGCGGCGGGGAGCCGCTCTGGGCCAGGCGGTGCGGGCCGAGCGGGACAGTGCGGGGCCGCTCTGGGCCGGGCGGCGGGGAGCCGCTCTGGGCCAGGCGGTGCGGGCCGAGCGAGGCCGTGCAGGGCAGGCGGTACTCGCTGGGGCTGAGATCCGGCCGTGCCTGCCGTGAGCAGCGCTGGGGAAAGCCCCGCTCCCTGCCCCGGGGGCTTCTCCCTCGCCTGTGCCCCCTCCCGGTTGCTCGGTTGCTAGGGGAGAGGCGGCGGCGTGTGTGGTAACATGGTGGTGCGGGTGTGAAAGAGCGCAGGCAGCTGCTTGGGCTGCGGGTTTGTTTTTATCGAAGGGGGACCTGGGCATTGCTTCATGCCTGGAAGAGTTCAAGGCCAGGCTGGATGGGGCTTTGAATAATCTGCTCTATCAGGAGATGTCCCTGCCGATGGCGGGGAGGTTGGAACTGGATGACGTTGAAGGTCCCTTCCAACCCGAACCACTCCAGGATTTTAGCATTCTGCCTTCCCACGCACCGAGCTCTGGCTGTAGGGCCTGTTCTGGTAGGTGTGGAGTTCTGGTGTCCCTATTCCAGCGGCTAAAGCCTCTCCTAGTGCCCAGAGCATGAGCTGTCCAGCTGTGAATGGAATCTGCTGCACATCTGTAGCTGTCACACACCCAGCAGCTCCACTTGAGTCCCACCAGCCCAGCCCACAGCCTCATCCTGCTCCTCACCCTCTTTCCTGATTCTCCTAAGGTTGTGTAGGTTTGATTGAGGAACATCTCCCGTACCATTCCCACGCCTTTCCCCGGAAAAGCAGTGGAAACGGCACCCCACCATTAACAAATGAGCTCATGTGATCTGTGGTCCGTGTGCGGCTGGGCTGGAGGAGGCCCTGCAGAGTGAAGATGCCTGATCTCTTGTGGTGGTGACTTGCCTTCAGTTACCGTTTTTGTTGGAAGCTCTTTGGAAATGTGTGCATGTGGTGGCCCAGCATTTCCACGTAGCTTTTTCTACAGCACATGTGTGTATCCCACTAGCCCTGGCAGTGGCTGGATGATGATGTCCACAAAGGCAGTATCAGCACTGAGCTTAACATGTGTCACTTCATGAGAACCAGCCCAAAGCACTTCACAACACTCTCCAGAGATTTTGCTGCTGATCAGAGCACTGAGCGAAGGCTGCAGGTAATTCCCATACATCATGTTCTCTCTGAGTAGAACAGAAAAACCAACACTGTATGGTGCAGAAGATTATCTCCTGAAAACCCTGCACGTGAACTTGCCCTTGACTTCCAAAATATGCACTGTAGATTCTGCTGAAAGCAACTGAAACAATAAAAATGGTTCCAATGCTTGTGCATTTTGGTAGTTTTGGAGACTGGAATGTACCAGCATTGTACACCCTTACAACCAGAAATAAAGCAGTAGTTTTTTCTTATATGGCTCCAATAAAATAAGGCACATAAGAGCAGGGACTCTGGAAAAATATTTTCCTTTGCCTTGGTGCCATCTGTACAAGAAGGGCTTATGGGGCAGATCACTTGGAAGTTCCGAGCTCCAAGAAGAAGGGTCAGGCACAGCAATGGCTCAGCAAAGAGCACCATCTAGTGAAAGGCCACGTCTTGAAACTGTCCCCTGCAAGGCTCCAACCAAACAATAACTAATGCAGCCCAGCCTACCTGTCGTATCTGAGACAATCACGAGTGAGGTAGCGTGGTAACAGGTAACACCTGCCTAAATTTTTCCATAAGAAGAACACCGGGATCTTTAGCTCTGCCCTCTTGGTTGTCCATCAGTGAAATATCCTTTCCTTGTCAGCTCCATCCTGTCAAATCAATCTCTGTCATCTGCTGCCTTGCCTGGATCTGACACAGCCCTGGTGTTGCTGTAGGTGCCCCCCTGTCACGTAGTGGGGGTCAAAAGTCCCAAAGCAGGGATTCCCTGAGTCTGTACCAGCTGTGTACATGCCCGTGCGCAAGAGCAGCAAAGAGTTTGGAAATCCTTTTGGGGTGTAGAGTGTGAAGATCGTCTGTCATCAGGGCTGCCCAGGAGCATTTAGCATAGTCACAGTATTCCAGACTGAGTGGCAAGCAAATTAGCATGGAAAATATTCAGAAGACAGTGCAGCAGCTTAGCACCAAAGCAGGAGGATCAGCTGGTTGGCCCCGTTCATGGAAGATATTCTGGCCCATGCAGTCACAGAAGGTGAATCAAAACACAGGCAGAGATGGTGTAATTTTCCTAAGATAAATATTTCCTGCCAAAGTGGGCCTCTTCAGCCTCCCACATATCCCTGAAGTGCCAGGGGCTGGTGGTAACTCAGGAAGGCAATTGGCAAAGGTAGACAGCACTTTGGGAGGGGTAGGCAGCTCCCCAGACTGCCAAGGGATTGGGCAGGATCTCAGTTTAGATTTGATCTCATGTCCCCCTGGCTTGTGGGTGGGTTGCTGATGCCCCAGGACCAGAGACCACTGAGCATGTGTCACAAAAAGCCTGTATCAGCCACTTCAGATGCCCAGCCCCTGCTCTCAGCAGCAGTTAACACATCTTTTTACCTTGCATTTCCCCAAGATTAGTCTGCACTCTACTTTAGTCTTTAAATTATCCACCCCCAAATTCCCTATATCAAAATATCCTGTCTGCAAACACATATCACCACAAACCAGAACAGCAAGGCAGTAGATTAAGGGAAATTTGTGCAGCACTCTGTGGATGCCAACATCCTGACAAATCATTTGCCTTCAAATCATCCCTGACACTAGCTCCCCTGGGTTCCATCCTCTGCTATATGTCCAGGTCTGCTTTTCAAACCTTATGAAAAAATAATAAAATATATCAGATGTTCTTTCATTGCCTCTTTCAGGTTTTAATTTGTCACAAGCTTTGCTGCAGGGCTTCCTGCTTCCTACTAGGGAACTGGATTGAAGTGTGAGTTGCACTCATGAATGAGACTGGAATTTGGTTCTGCACAACATAATCTGAACATTTGTGTGTAGTGGCATGAATTAGCAATATGAGCACATTGTTCCCGTGGCTGGAAATGAGCTGTCCTTGCAACTGAATAGAAAACAGAGTGCAGTGCAATGATAGAAGCAGGAGCTATTAAAGATTTGTTTTCATCATATCCAAGCAGCTACAAAACTGAGCATTAGTGTGTGGTGTTTACTTTGTGTCCCTGCTTGTTTGAAGCCAGTGCCTGTTAGCTGAGAATAACAGCAGCTACACCTGAAGAGATTTTAATGTCATTTTCCTTCTTGAAACTCTACCATTGTAATCTCTAAAGTCCTGTAAGAGGTACAATCTTTGCTGCAAAATTATGGACTGTGGCTGAAAGCAGCCTTCAGGAGAAGTTAACCCATTCCTGTGTACTATATAGATCTCTCAGTTAAAATGTAAAAATTCTTAGTGTCTCACAATTTTCAGACATAAGATTCCACCCTTGGCACAGGAGATGGTGTGGAATGGGTGAACTGCAGTAAAATCCACCCAAAACACAAACACTTAATGACCTGCAAAATTAAGTTAATGAATTAACAACTTCCCCAGTTTTTTTTGTCCCTCTGTGGAAAGTTTGTGGGGCCCTGCTGGGAAGAGAAGGGGTGCAGGCTTGCAGGAACGTGTCACCTACCATGTACCCCGGCTGCTCATCACAGCTCTTTGTGATGATTTCTCAATTCTGGGAGGCAGTGCTTATCAGTTGCTCATGCAGATGTCATTTTAGTTGCTCAATTGGTGGAGCACATCTAGCAGGTCACCTCTGCAGCTCACAGGGCCCCTCCATATGCTGATAAGCTGTGCTAACACCAAGGTCTCAAAACTCCCCTTTACATATATCACTGGAAGCCCTGCTATAAATACTGTTTTTTCTTCTGGTCAAAACTTTTCAGTTACTATTGTTTAAAGGACATGCAAAGAGGTCAGGGAACATCTCTGCTGACAGCCCCAGCAGAACCACACCCACATGAATTTATGACAGGTACAAATAAACTTATTTCACATCATCTTTACATATCCTCCAGACCAAAGAAATCTGGTGAAGTCCATGTGGTACCTGCATCTGCTGCCTTGCTACTTCTGTAACTCCACTGAATCATCAGATATGCTGAGTTGGAGTGGACCTATCAGAATCATTGAGTCCAACTCCTGGCCCTGTGCAGGGCACCCCAAGAATCCCACCATGGGCCTGAGAATGTTGTCCAAACACTCCTTGAACTCTGGGAGGCTTGGAACTGTAACACAGAAACAAGAAATAAAAGCAAGCAAAGAACAAGGACTCCACAGTCACCTTTGCCATCCCACAGGGATAAGATCTGTGCAGGTGTGTTGCAAAAAAGGTGACATTTCATGCCCTCCTGCCTGGTAAAAAAATATCCATATTGGATGGGGCCTTTGAACAACCTGGTCTAGTGGAACGTGCCTGTAGCAGGGGGGTTGGAGCTACATGATGTTTAAGGTGCCTTCCAACCCAAACCATTCTATGATTCTGTGCTAATAGCAACTACAAAAGTAACTCACACAGCCTCCTACTGCTGTGCCAGACCTTTGAAGATCAGACAGTGATCCAGAAGACATCCAGATCCTCTTGTCCCAGAAGAGGCTCAAGATATAACTGCAGGCTTGCCTTCCATTCAGCCCTGTGGGATGGATGGTAGATAGAGCAGAAGGAGGGATGAAAGGGGACTTGCAGGATGCAAAAACTGTCTTTAATCCTCCTGGGACAGTTTTCTCTTTCACTTGGGCTTTATACTTCATGCTTTGTCAAAGCACACTGTTTACAAGCATCTGCTCTGGCCATCCTGTTCTTTTCAATACACCTTTTAATTTAATACAGTTCTATTTCTGTCTTCAGCAAGCACTGTCCAGGTACGTGCAGAGCAAGGGATAGGCAAATCTGTGCCAAAAGGTTTTATTGAAGTATCAGAAAACATCCATCAAATCAGTTTATGAAACTGAATTACGTGGAACCCCAGGAGTGAAAAATGACAAACACAGAGAGTTAAGTTGATAGCAGACTAGGATAAAAGCTTTTTTCAACAGAGGCTATAAAATTAATCAAATGCAGTATACTCCCAAGAAATTAGACCAGTTTCCTCATGCCCTACACTCTACTCAATTTCAGATCTAAATAGCATACAAAGTAGATTAAAATTAATCAATGCAGCAGATCCCACAGTAAAGCAACTAATCAAGAAAGCAACACGTGCATTTGCAACCAATTATTTATTGCCATCACCACGTGTGGCCAGGATGTGAACGCATATGGCACCCCTGGCTTCTCTTGAATCCATGCCAGAGCTGATGGGTGTATTTGCTTTTTTGTGAGGCAGCAAGAGTAACTGTCAACATCTAGGTCACTTGGCAATATTTACTTGAGTCTTGTAAATATTATGAAGGGTGAAACAGGATGAAATTGAATGTACAGTGTGGATGTGCAACAGTATCTTTTTTCTCTGTTTAGGACCTGAGTGCTCCATCCTTGGCCTGTATTATTCATATTTTCTCTGCAGCTGGATGAGGAGACCTCCCAAACTACAGAATATGAGAGAGGAGAGTCCTCCAGGTTCTGGGAACCATGGGTGGTGGCAAATATTTCCAGCTTATCCAAACATGCAAGCACTTTCTCCTATTGCATGAAATACCTGCCCAAACTTTTCCTATGGATCCTCACAAACCTGCCTTCCTCAGGAAGGCAAAGAGGGATGGTGTGTGATTCACAGAGATCCAAGTGCAGAGTGGAAACTCCCATCAGGGACCATCCTCTTCAGGCACATGAACAAAACCTATGTGTTAACATGAACTGCTTTAAAAACTGCTCTGAATTTCCATCATCAGCCGCCCACCAACTGTTTTGCCAACACCTGTGTGTTACAACATGTACCTGTAGCAGACTGTTGTGGTTGGCTTCATATCTTGAGAACAAAATAGACTCCTTTTATAGAGATTTCCAGTGCTAGACAGCCAGAAAGTTCCTCAGCTCTTCTCATGAAGCCTCATTTTCTCACACACAAGTTCTGTACCCATTGCCAGTCAGCCCAGCTCTGCAAGCTGACATGCACCCACCAGATGGTCCTCGTACTTCTGCACCAGAACTGCTGATGTGCACAAGGGTCAGCAAAAATGCACCGTGGCTTTCCTCAGCATAACACACTTCCAAGTCACACAAGAGCACAAAAGGCCATTGAGCATCTCTGTTCAGCAGCATGAACAGTTGGCCTGTCAACAAGTGCAGATCTCTTGTAGCAGTAGGTTGAAATAACCTCCACTCTCAAGAGGGGAAAAGGAAGCTGCTTTATCATGTACTGTATAAAAATGCTGTGTCAGTCCTAGGAAATCAAACTAATGCCAGGAAGGACAGCAGAGATTTGGACATTCACTGGAGGCTGTGCATATGTGTAGTGATGGAATATAATTCAGTTAATTCTGAATATGCACATGGCTTTGGTAGGGTGGTAGTCCTTTGTGCCAAAGGAGGTTCTCAAGGAGAAACCAGGCTCACAGATACTCATCTCTCCATGTTGTCCAGACCAGGAGAGCCAGCATAAAAAGGTCATTTCTCCATTCCCCTCTCTGCCTCCAGTTGCAATGGCTCTGCCTACTGAGACAGCATGGGCTTGGCTGGCTATTTGCAGCATCAAGCCTGTGGGACATGCTGTGAGATGGACACACTGCAGGGTTGGCATTCTGGCCTGTCAGGGTCTCCCCTCACTCTGTAACACTAGATTGCCTCTCAATTATTTCTCAGGAACTTGGGCTAAGAAGGCCATGTCAAGCACACTGGGCTATGGCATCTCTGGCATCCCAGGCTGAGCAAGTTGTGTTTTGAAGCACTGATGTGCTTTTGTGTGGAAGAGATCTCTTTCCCACTAGGCAGCCGTCACACAGTATTTTTGATCACCACCTGTAAGCAAATCCAAGCACAGCTCATTCCAGGGTCAGCTGGGTATTTCTGCAGACTTATCTCCAGCCTTGCAGGCTGCAGAACAGGCCACTGCACTGGTCATTTAAACCTCTGATAGATCAAACAGAGACAGAACTGATCCAGACTGGCAAGAAAGAGATTAGGATCAAACAGCCTCCTCAGTCCCTGCAGCTCTTCATTGACAGGTGTCCAGGATGTCATTACAGTAAGCAGACAACTTCAGCTAATGAGGTCTTTGTCTTCACTATTATAAACTATTTTACAATTTTTTTCTTTTTTTGTCAACACAGAGTGGTTAACCCATCCTCAGACATATCTGAGTTTGCTCTTAGTGCAGTTGATGCAGTGTACCATGGCATACCTGCCCTGGGTGGCAGGGTGGGCAGGGGCTGTGGCTGCCTTGGGTAACCTGCCAGCTCAGAGAATTCATTTGTGACCGATTAAATGGCCGTGACATCTGAGAACTTCAGCAAAAGCTGTGTTTCCCTTTTTATGAACTTCTCCCTCCTCCCACTGCCTGCCTGGGTTAGCAGAAAGTCATTTGTGTGCTTACAGTAACAGATCAGAAAGTTGAGAGGAACCTCATCAAGAAAGATCGCTTAACAAAACAGGAGATTAAATGCCTCACATAATTAAGGTCTGAAATATAAAAAAAACTACCCTTTGATGATACACAGATCGACATAAGATTTGTTTCTTATCCATAACTATGTCTTTTAAAATCCTTTGCTTTGATTTTGACTCTCTTTTGCACTAAGTTTTCAAATGCTGGCATCCATTTTCTCATGTTTGTCACAAGCCAAAGCACTGGTGCATGTATATATTCAACTCCAAACCACATCTGAGGGATTAGTGTTACATGGGCAGAGAATCAAGTTAACATCTCTGAAAATAGCCTCTGTTTATTGCACCAAGTTGGGAATAAGGGTGCCCATGGCAAACTTTGTCCTGCAAAGCATTAATTGTCTTGGAATGGTGTTAACATGACTGTTTCTCATTGAAGATAGTGAAATTAAACTTTTTAAAAATTGATTGGCTCATAAAGAATTGTTGAAAGCCTATATGAACATAGACAAACAGATCTCTCCCTCTGTCATTAATCTGATTTACCCACTAATCCAAATGTCAAACTATTTGCAATTCCTTTACAACTGTGTAATTATTAAAACCACAGACACTCCTGCCACACAAAGTGTCTCATTCCGAAAATGAAACAGGAGGCTCATCCCTCTGTGCCAATGTAAGGCCCCATCAGGTTACTCCTGTAATCACATTCGGTTCCTTTTCCAAGCATCTCTAAAATAAAAAAAAGGAACTGACTTACTCTTTCAGCTGTTTTAGTGGGCAGAAGAATAAAGCAAATATTGCAGCTTATGCTGAAATCACTGGGCAAAGAAAATAGCCTGGGGTCAGAAGTTTACAGCTGTGTATGAAGACATCTTGCTGTGCATATATGAGTCTATTTGGAAAAAAAATCTGTAGTTTTAAAACAATTTTAAAGCTAAGAATTCATGGGCAGAATTTGCCTGCTCATTAACTGTGACTGTATACGCCATCTGATAATTACTTCTGCAAATGTTTGTTTAAATATGTTTATTCTCACACACAATTTAATTGTGCAAGACGTGACAGCTAACGATGGAAGAACAATCACTTCAAAATATCAGGGCCTTAGCTGATATCTACATCTTTGCAGGGTGCCAGTTTTTCCCATCCCTCCTTGCTTTCAGATGAATCGAGGCAATCCTCTCTTGTCATCTATAGCCATTGCATCCTCTCAGCTACTGACATCAGTCAGCAGCAGTCTGCAGAATACCCTGTGATGTTCCCTGCTCCTCAGACCTGAGCATCCTGCTTTCAGCACCCATCTCTGCTAGCACTGGCAGCAAGAACCTGGAAACTCAATGCCCTGCAGGCCCCTGAGGGGTTTTCCTACCAGCAGCAAACATCTGACTACTCACCCTGATATAATTTATCAGGAGTCTTGAAGAGAGAAGGAGAGGCAGAAACTTAATGGATTACGGAGGGTTTCATTCTTTGTGCTTAATGCTTTGCTGTGCATTGGAACAGAGCACTGGGATGGTTATTATAAAAGTGAAAATGAAGATGTAGACAATCACCTTCCCTTATCTAGAAAGGGTGTTGGTTGTTTCCAGTGGTTTATTGCAAGTATGGTTTGTGCAATATGGCAGATGGAGAGTGTGCTGAGAGGCTGAGTGAGGAAGGGAGCTGGCTGTGTTTGACAGGGAGAGGCACATGATGTCTCTCATTACTATGGCTTTGTAGGATCACAGAAGTTAACATCCATTAGATCACATATCAGGCTTTCCCACACCTTCACACTACTTCTACTTCATTTAGTTCCCCAGCATCTATTTTTAGTGTTTTATCAGTTGAACTTGAAGTATCTCAAGCAATGAAGATTCCATTCTCTTTTCCCCTTGGAGATTTCTGCCATCTAAGACCTTGCAGAGCTGTGCCTGACTCTCCTGCCTGAAACCCTGTTTTTGACAGCCATTTGTGTGTGACCCACACTCACTAGAAGGAGAGCAGCACTTTATTTCTTTGCAGCCATTACTGGGCTCTTGTTTGGCTCTCAGCCCCCCAGGGCCAGTCACGATGAAGCCATTACCTCCACGCACGTGCACACCACGTGCCTTCCCTGGGCAATTTCCACTCTAATTCTGCATCAGCTGCTTAACTCAATGGTTGAAAAACAAGTACAAGGAATTAAAAAGGAAGTGTTATTAGTCCTCAGGGGGTTTGCTGCCTCCTGAAGGACTAATTCCTAAAGCTTTTAGAGCAGATCTTGCTGCTGTTGCTTTTTTCTCCTCCTGCTGTCATAAGGATCCCAACATCTTCTGCACTTTTCCCATCAATTTCTTCTTCACCCCTGGACACCTGTCCAACCAGCCATTGTCTCTCCTGGCCACTTGCCCTAGAAGACTCTCTAAACCAGCCTTACACCCCACATTTGTGCCATCTTTTAGCAGTGCAGGTCAGAGGGGTCCTCGCAATAAACAGTTGGGCCTACTCTGATTGAGTGTGCAGAGGCAGAAGTATTATCACCTCTGGTGCTTTGATGGAACAGAAGCAAAAGCCAGATCCAGTTCCATTTTATGGTTTAGAAGTAGCATTTTAAGGTTGTGTGAGTGATTCAGGTACAGCACAGAGGGTGTAGCATCAGTGAATAATGTTAATTCTTCACCCAATACACCCACACCGCTTCTTGATTCTGAAACTGGAAAAGTAGAGACTGCAAATACACAAATATTCACAAGGAGAAAAGTGTTGATAGTTCTCTCTGGACCTAATTTCCTGTGGCAGGGGACTGAAAGTTTGGACTTATTTGCAACACAGCATGCTGGGGATAAATGACCTAGAGATCTCTTCCAGAAATGAGCTGCTTACACAAAACAATTGAGAAGATAATGCCTGTGCTGCTGCACATGTCCTTTCTATTTAGGGATGGAAGGGAAAGTGATAATTGAGGATGGTTATCTTCTGTGCTTGGCAGCACCTTGGCTGCACGTTGTGAAGTCACACTTTCAGTTGTCAAACTGGGAACAAGACTATGCAGAGTCATAGATGGGAAATGAACAGTGACCCAGCTATATTAATAGCACTTAATTAATACTTGCATTCAAAAATGTTGGAATAGCTAATCAAAAGGCCAGAATTACTGAACAGATTGATAAACTGACAGAAAGTCATAAACCTTGTCCTCATTTAGGTTGTGGCTCTATGTGTCCTACAAGTTTGGTCACAAAACTGAGACTACTCCAGGCTGGGCTGAATCTACACCCACATCTAACAGCTCCTTCGTTAGGCAACACTGCTAATTCCATGTCTGGATCCCAAAGAGCCCCTTGGGAGGGCATCTCCCCCAAACATACACACCCTGTGATGACTACATTTCCACTTGGAGAGCAAAAAGTGGTGTAACATCGGCTGGAACAAAGCTGAATGTGCTCAGCCACATTTCATTATGACCAAGACAGTCTGGGGCACAACATTTCCACCCGAGTACACTATGAGAGAGCACACTGTTCCCCCTGGTACTGGGAGTAACAAGATGATAAAACACAGGCACAAGGAGCAAGTTTGCCTTCGTAAATCTGAAAGACACACATTGAAAAAATGCCAGATTTCTGAAAAATTAACACCCTCTTTCATCCTCTAATGAAAAAGTCCCTCTGTCTCATAAAAAAACCCTACTTCTTAAACTATTCTAAAATTTATTGAAAGCTCTTTAAAGAAATTAAGCTATTTTAGAAAGAACTGTTGACTTTACTGATGGTGCCCTACTTATTTTTCCACATTGCTGCCATTTTTAAGAGTAGTTACTGGCACTTATAGTCACCTCACTGTTCATATCACTAAAGTAAAGGCACAGTTCAGCTTTCTTTTCACAGATCCAAGCCATTTCAAGCATCAAAGGCACCTCACATACTGCTCCATCATCACTGGGTATGTACAAACAGACCTGAGCTGTGGAACTGCAGAAAAAAAAGGCAGCAATACTTTTATGGATTTCATTGTTCACCCCAATTTGTATCATTTTTATATCACCTAGAGCAAACACATGGAAGGTTAAAAGCTTTGACAAGGGTCAGCCCACAGCAACATCATCCCAGCTGGAAGGGCAGGTGCCAGGTACTCAGGAAGGAGAGCAGACCATGCCCTTGTGGAAAGTGGCCACATTTTTGAGGTCATCATGTCTGAGAGGCTCCAGATTTCATTTTGCTTTCTTTCTCAATTAAAAAAAAAAAAAAAAAGTCTTTCTATCACACTGCCTTAAAGATATCTGGTTTGGCATGCAGTAGCTCCTTGGGGAGCTGCATTTCCCAGCAGTGGTTTCTGATGGTCTGTCTGGTGACGATGGTGAGTTTGGGGGTGAGGAAGGGAGGGATGCAGACACTGACATCACCCCTTTGCAGAGAGCAGAAGGCATGGCTCTGACCCAGAGCTTTGCAACATGCCTGGGGATCCTGCAGCCAAGGCATGACACCACAGAGAAGAGAAAAACACACTCTGGAGTGAGAAGCATGCCTGGGAGTGAAGGCCACATCAGAGATCTCAGCCTGGAGTTATTTTTAAGCTTACAGCAGTGGCCTCTGCCGGCTCCAGTCAGGACATCAGCTGTGCTTCCTTTTCCTGCTTCTCTCCCTGCTCTAATAGGGATGCCTCAGCAGTGACCAGGCTTTGCAGGGCACAGATCCCCATTTCCCAAGGGAAAAGCAAGACCCTGAGAAGAGTGAGTTTGCAGGATGCACAGTAGCACTCATTGGGATCCCAAAACTGGACTGAGAGGGGGTTTTGTGAAACTTGGTCCAAGTTCCTGGGTAGAACCTGTGGTGTGCTGCCTTTTGGGGCTGCACAGTTTTCCAGAACTGTGGCTGTGCAGTTTTCCTGTGTCTGAGCCCAGCCTGAGCTCTCCTCTGAGCCTTGGCAGTCAGGTTGGGATCAGCACAGTGCCTCGAGGCAGGGATTAGGGTGCCAGCCCTGCTTTTCCTTAATGCTCCCCCAGCCCATGGTTGGTAGGAGAGAGTCTCAAGTGGAGTGGAGTATAAGGGCTGTCCTCCTTCCACCACTGATGGATGGGGCTTTCAGGAGCTGCCTTCAGGACCTGGCTGGTCACTCCATGTCTCTGCTGGAGCTGCCCGTGGGCAGAGTGACAGGCCTGCCTGCTTTCACAGGGCAGTGGGATGTGCAGGCAGGTGCTTTCACACACACATCTTCAATTTCAAGATCCATTTGTGCCCAGAATTATTACTCTGATTCACAGGTCCTTTGGCTGCTGAATTTCAGATTACTTTAAAAGCTGCTGTCACTGACCTTCCTGGCCTCTTTCTGTGGTCCTCGTGGGGAGCACCCCACACTGTGCTGTGTCTTGAGGAGAGGTACAGGCAGGCAAATGCCAGCTGCATCACCCAGGCTGGGTGGAAACAGAGCTCCCAGAGCCCCTTTAGTGCCATTGCTGCTTCTGCCACCATCCACTGTCACTGCTGTCACCCTCTCAGAAACACAGACCAGGCATCTTCAAACAGCAGCTACTTTTTCAAGCCCAGGTTTCTATTGCATTTATGTATTTATGATCACCATCTCAGAGCTGCTGATAAACCCCAAATGCAAGGGCTGTGGCAGACAGGCCATCACGTGTGGAAGGCTGCCTGCATCTGCTGCCCAGCTGCTCACTCCCACAGGCCAGCCAGGAGGATATTGGCTAACGTGGCTAAAGGCTTGTGGGAGAGCTGCAGCAAAGCTTCCCCTGTATTCAGCAGCCTTTAATTTGGCCCTGGCTGGGAGGAAGTGACAAGGACAATGCAGAGATCAGACACTCAAAATTTTTGCGCTCAGTGTGAATATTTTACATGCTTGTCAAGCTGTGCAGTAAAGGATGAAGGGCTGTAGCCAGCTGTAATTTAACACAGTGGGATCAATCCAATATGAGGAGCAACAGACTGTATCTTTCCTCCACATGGACATCTAAACAAATGTTTTATTGATTTAAACATTTCTCATCATTTATGGGAACAATTTTCACCATGGTCTATTAAAGCATCCCACTTTGCACTTAAATCTATAGATGTGTTCAAGCTTTTTCAACTTAAAATTATTCAAAATTGCAGCAAATGAGTGGATGGCCCCATTCTGAGGGCATCTGCGTAATCATTGTTCTTAACTAGTTGCTTCACACTGAAGTTGCTTTTGGCATTTGGTAGGACAAAATTTGATGCAGCTCCAGATCCAAATAAGTTGCAATAGAAGCAGAAGAGCCAGAGCAGATCACCCATGTGGGTCTGGGGGCTGCAAGCACTGGGGACATCTGTTCATCCCTCTGACAGTTTTGTAGGACTGCAACACATGGAGCAAGTGCTGCAAAAGGGAAGATGCTGATCCATCTCCTCCTTCTTCTGGAGCACTGATACATCAATACCATCCACCAGTCTCACCTTGGGACAAAAGCTTATCTACTGAGCTTAATTCCCTTTCTAGGGAGGCTCAGTCATCACATTTTGAAATTTAATGTTGGCTTCTTTACACAAAATTTGCCTTAGCTACTGAACCCACATGTTCTCCCTTTGCTGATCTCTCTGACAGGATAAAGAAATGAAAACCCAAGTCTACTTTCTCCCTGCAGCATCTTCTCAGCTGAGACTAATTTTTTTAGCTCTTTAAGGGACTCCTTTAGCTGCTGACAAGTTCTGCCCTCCAAAATGTTCAAAATTCTTTCTCCAAATAAAATTGACTTTAAAAATGCCAGATTTTAAGCAGATACTCTTGATTATTGTTTCTGTAGGTTTGAACCTGTCCAACTCAAAAGCTTTTCTTCTTAACAGTGAGGGATAAAAGCTGCTATTAAAATCAAAAGCTGAGTTGCCTGCTTAATCCCATGACTCCAGGAGTTGGGGCTTTAAGAAAGGAAAGCAAACTCTGTGGTGCTTGTGATAAGATTGCAGGAGTTGGCAACAGCACTGGTGCTTAACCGTGGGTGTTGCTGGGAATACTGGCTGCCATTCGGCTTTGTGTCTCGGCAGGGGATGGAAAATCCAGCAAAGCTCCTTTTTAAAAAAAGAATTTTATGCCTCTGTCTGTTGTTGCAGAAACAAAAGCATAAATCACAAGTCCTTGGCACCAAGTGGGATTTTGTGCTGCACTGGGTCCTGGTGCTAAGTTACATTCCCTCAGATCATTTGGTCCCTTGTTCATCAGCCAGCAAGAAACATGAGGCTGTGGAGGGTGTCTACACGTAGGAGTGAGTCTGAGTGTGGCTGTGTTTGTCTTTGGTTCCACACCCAACAAGGTCAGATCCAAAACATGTCAGAGGAGTGTTTAAAAATGGTATTGATCACTCCTTCACAATAACACCAGTGTGAGGGAATGACAGCCTGCCAGTCCAATCAAGAGTTAAAACGTGATGCTGGATTGTGCTGAAAGTTGGCGATAGGCACCTCTGACCAGAGCTGGGACCCTCAGTGCTTTGTAGCTGTGCTGAACTACATCCAAACTCAACACAGATCACAGAATGATAGAATGGCTTGGGTTGGAAGGGACACCAAAGATCCTCTTATTCCAACTCCCACCATGGGCAGGGACATCTTTCACTAGATCAGGTTGCTCAAAGCTCCCTCCAACCTGGCCTTGAACACTCTCACCAATGTTCAAAGAGTGTCTGTGGTGTCCAACTGGTCTCTGTGCCAGTTTAAAAAAATTACATTATCTCAAAAAAATCACACTTGATGTTTCTCCCACTGCAGCCTGCTTCCCCCAGGGAGGTTGAGGTCCCCTCGCCCATCCCTGGCAGCATCCGTGTGAAATTTCTGTGGGCAAGCATCCCCCTGACAGGGACAGGCAGCTCCACACCTGCTGCCCAGCCCTGTCTGGGTGATGACCAAGCTACAGCTCTGACCCAGCCCCACTTTAACCCTGTTATTCACTGTGCCCTTTTTGCCACTTCTGTGTTTGAGCTGTATTTTGGTTCCTTTTAACATCTGACCACCAGCCAGAGAAGCTGAAATCTAAAAAGGTTCTGCTAGAACCAACCCCAAAATGGAAATCACAGCGGTCCCTGTGCTTGAACCAGCTGTGTGCAAGGTTTTGAAATAGCCACACCTCTTAGCCAAATGCCACTGAATGAATTCCTTAAAGCTGAGGATGGAGCTGAGTGCAAGTCTCCACATTGCATCAGCTCTGTTCCCCTCTCAGTGCCAGCAGCAGCAGAGCAGCAGGGCAGGGTGAGCAGTGTGCAGCACCAGTGGCCTGGAGAGAGCACCCCAAATATCAGTACTGGCTGGGATGAGCCAGATAATGCTCATCTGCTGACTTTGGTTGTCGTTTTGCTGTTCCTTCAGCTCACAGCCCAGCAGTGGCAGAGATGTACCATCACTCAGCCACAGCAGGGAGCAGAACAGGAGCTTTCCCATGGGCAGGAAAAAGGCAGGCTCAGGGATGCCTGGGTGAGCAGACCCCTGCACCTGCGTTCTATGCCTCCAGTAAGAGGCTTTTTTAAACAAGAAAGGCTTGCTTAGTGCCATTTGAGCAAAATGAGGGATGAATCTCATGTGTTTGACATCTCTGGTTGTTGTACCCTTCGGACATCAGCAGTAGCAAGTTTCAGAGTTTAGGTAGCACAGACACAGCTTGTTGGGAGCTCATTCCAAAGTGATATCATTTAGCAACAATTCCTAAGAAATAGGTCCCAACTAGCAGCGAGAAGTTGTGCCTGCAGGCAAACAGATGCTGGTTCAAGGCTGTTATCAGGTAAAATGAGTGGGTGAAAAACCTCTGAAGCTTGTCTGTTGCCATGAGAAGAAGCAAACAAAGCAGGGACAAGGCTGGACTCCAGGCAAATGAGGCTGCTGACTGGCTGGCACCTCGTCACTGCTGGAGATGAGGATGAGATGCTTCCCTCTGGTGAGGGCTGGGGCTGTGTGGCATTGAAGAGTCTCAGCTCTCAGCAGGCAGCTGCTGCAGCAAGAAGAGCAGATCCAGGGAGCCAGCAGTCCCAGGAAAGTAACTGGTGCTTAGATGCTTACAGAGCGAGTGAAAAGAGAAAAGAAGTTGAGTTTACACGTGCTTCACATCTGTCTTCTCTCACACTGTGCACATGGAGCAGCACAAGGAGCACTGGGCACCCATCTCTTCTGTGTCCCTGCTCTGCTCTGCAGCACCATTCCCACCTCTCTGAGCATTCATGCACTGGATTGCTTGCAGCTCAAAAGAAGGACAGAAATTAAATCTGCAGTGCCCTGCAATCCCACCACACTCAGGTGGTACTCAGGCATATCTTAGCTACTCAGTTTAGGTTTCTGCCTGTTGCTTAACAATGGCAGCTCTGTGTTTTCCGCTGAACACGCACACTTGGCCGTTGTTCTACAGTGGTGCTGCACAGCTGTGTTTAGAGAAGCCATCTATGTGAGCTTGGGCCAGGAACTGCGAGCCATTGGATGCCCCAGGAGCTCAGAGCAGGACTGGGCCCTGTCTCTAATGCAATTTCAGATTGTGAGATATGAAAAAAACAGTCTGGAAATCACATGAGAGCCAGTTTTCTCGTGGGGCATCCAGTCACTCCTGCTTCCAGCTGGACAACACAAAAGCAGCTTTATTAGCATCAAGCAAGCCTGTGTGCCATCCCTGCTGAGGATAGCCAACCCTGTGTGTCTTGCCAGTGGTGTTTGAGGTCAGATGCTGACCTGTCACACAGCCTGGTGAGACCCTCTGACACTGTGGTTTTACATGTAGCTGCAGAAGACATAAACATGAGTCATGCAACTCCCAAACTGTGTGTTTTCTCCATGAACTCAAATAAAGAGCCATCACACACTTTGCAAAGACAAAAGCTTGAGGGTTGCCTTGTTGTTTTACTCTGGGGGCTGTATGAAAGGGGAGCCCTTCTAGGGAAATTCCTGTTAGGAGGCACACATGCATGTGCAACCGGCATTCAGCAGGATCCTGAGGAGAGGGAAACATGAACTGGGAAAAGGTCAGTAAATTTTGGGGCTTTGTAGATCAAAAAATGCAGAGTTACATCTCTGACTTCCTGAAGGACGTGCAGGTAACAGGAATGCAGACACAAATGGAGATGTATCATCATTATGTTTGTTTGTATGTAACATTGATATTATAGAGCATGGATATTATACCAAAATCAGGCTGAAAGCAGGAAATTCCGTTTTCTTCTTTGAAGTAGTTCATCTGCTGGCCCACACTTGCAGATGATCTCTAGGCAGCTTTGTGAAGGCAAATGCAGCTCCTCAGGGGTGAGGCCAGGGGACTGTGACACCTGGGTGCTAGGACAGAACTACTGAAATAACTACAGAATAAAATAACTACTGGAATAAAAAATAATCACTTGTGCCTGTCTGCTGCCTCAATGGTGTGATGCTGCCAGCACATCAGCCAGCTGCCCATCTCATCTCTTTACACCAAGTGCTCTGTAGATTTTGTGACTGTATTTACTCTCTGCACTCTTTTAAACGTTTTGCTGGTAGACAGGGGTTTTTAGGAGGCTGACGAAATTTCCCGAGGCCTGTGTGGAGTTCTGGGTGCCCTGGCCACGGCAGGGGCCGTCCGGCCGTCCGTCTGTCCGTCCATCCGTCCGTCCGTCCGCCTGTCCGTCCATCCGTCTGTCTGTCCGTCTGTCTGTCCGTCCGTCGGTCCGTCTCTCCGTCTGTCTGTCCGTCCGTCGGTCCGTCTCTCCGTCTGTCTGTCCGTCCGTCGGTCCGTCTCTCCGTCTGTCTGTCCGTCCGTCGGTCCGTCTCTCCGTCTGTCTGTCCGTCCGTCTGTCCGTCCGTCCGTCCAGCTCCCTGCTGCCCCCTGCCGCCGGCGGCCCCGCACTGCAGCGCGGCCCTTGGCAGGCGCTGGCTGCTCGCTCTCTCCCTGCGCTTTCAGAGCGATGCTTCTCCCCACTTCTCCTCCTCCTCCCCTTCACTTCTGCTCAGGGAAATGCCCCCCTTTCCTCCATTTTTACACCTAGTTTCTGCACAATGACCAGCTCACATCGAGCCTCGGCGGTGGTCGATGATTCCACAAGGTTACAACCCCGCGGTGCAAGTACCTTAAATGTTTCTAGGATCGTCAGCAATTCTTTATTTCCCCACGCAATTTCAGTTGCATTCTATGAAAACATCTCCCCATCCCTTTTCCCCTGCAGATGCATTGCTGGAAAGCAGCCTGGCTGTGGTGCCTTCTGTCCTGTGCACATTAAACTCACTAAAGTCCCTTTTGATCCAGCTTCGAGCAGCCTTGTAAATAGGATGAGAAGCAAAGACATGAGTGAACAGCTAAGGTGACTTTGTTTGAAAATACCAAAGCTGCTTTTTTCTCTGCCTTTTATTGAAGGAGGGAGAGGCCCCTCTGCTTCCCTCAAGGAAATTCCCCAGAAAGCACAGTTTCAAGAATAAAGGCTCTTCCAGACGAGTAAGAGAAAAGCTGAAACCTGAGCCTTTGCATCTGAAATTACAGCTTCGTATTTAATTTCTCTGTAATGCAATATAGCACATTTTCTTATCCCTTAGATGCCCACATCTATCAGAGTGTTCCGAAAAATCACTCAAATGAAATGAGTATTGTACACCAGGATTAGGCCATTTGCTATAGTTACAGAGTGATCATGGAAATATGGAAAGGTTTTGCTAGTGGAGCATTTATGGGCAATTTAAATTGAAGAACAGGCATAGCTCTGCTATCTGGAAAAACCCTGCTGATATCTGTTCTGTATATGAGAGCAGGTTGGAACCATCTGTAACTGGCAGCTCTATCACAGTGGGCACAGAGGAAGAGCAGATTTAAGACTAATATTAGTTTAATATTGTATATGGACTTAATATATTTGTCTCTGTATATAGAAGAGAAGAAGTGCTAATGATGTAGGATTCACATTCTTATTTTACTTTGTTGTCTAACTTGCAGGAAATCTAGATAAAAGATGGGAGATAGACGGTGCTATGGATGTGCAAGGTTAATAAACCTAACAAGTAATACTTAGACATTAAAGAAAGCAAAAAAAGCCACAGAGTTCCATTTCAGCAGTTCCTTGCATGTATTATACACTATCCAGAAATGCAGTTCCTTGACAATTGGGCTGCCACACATAAAAACAACATCTTTTCTATTTTCCATTTTCCACTCAGAGAAATCCCACAAATAATGCTTATTCAATTCCCAGCAGCTTCTGCCCTCCTGACTCAGCCCTCTCTGAATAACAGCCAGGCATGTACATAACAAAGGACATTAAATATTAATGCTGAGGGGTTTGCTGATGATTGTGCTATTAACATGTAGGGAACCATTCATCCTTTTCACATAAATAAACTCTGACTAACTCATTAGAGCCCTGCAAAGTCAGAGTTAACCTGACAATATATTCCTTCATTTTGAAAGATGAAAACAGGGGAAGAAAAGAGATGCGTGAGCTGCTCTTTAATGGTTCACTGTGCTTGTACTTGGGATCTTCAACCTAGAAGAGAACCATTAGAGAAAGAGAGAGGGAAAGGGGGACCAAAAAAAATTAAAATGTAATGTGTAGGTGAACCTGGAGGATGTAACTCTTAGGTAATGTATTTAGTCCAGTGCTGTCAGTACTCATTAGCTTGGCCCTCACAGCTAGACCTGCCAAAGTCCCCATGCTTTTTTACTCAGGACTGTCTTACAGAATGGTTTCTGTGCCTTGCTTTTCTCTGTGAAGAGAATTGTGGCCGCATTTTTCTTCACAGAGAAAAGCAAGGCACAGGTTTCTGCTGGATTAGAGACACTGAACCACTCACAGGCCACGATGCTGCTGACGGATGGCAGCTGACATCACATCCCCTGGCCTGGCACAGCACGTGCCAGTGGCACCTCTCAAGAGCAGTGGCTCTTTGGAAAACTGAAGTTTTTATGTCACAAATAGCTTTCAGAAAAGTGTTTATTTACCATGATTTTAATTTCTTGTTTTTCTGGTGCGGTACAGCCTCTCCAGCTCAGCTTTCCAGCTCAGGTAAGTTGATATTGCCACAGCGACTGCACTTTTGCCCTGAAATCTCAGCGTCTGTGGTGTCATGTGGGTTTCAGATAGTTCAGGAGCCCCTTTAGCTCAGAGGGCACACATGCATGTTGTGTTTTGTAGCCTGAACCACCTCTCTGAGAAGGCAGTGGGGGCAGCATTCAGAAGCACAGTTGGCGCTGGGATTTCGTGGTCTTCCAGGAGCTGTGCAGCCCTTTGGGTTGCCATGATAATCAGGATCTCCTGTCAAGCAGAAGGTAACAGGCTAATTTAAGAAAAAAAAAGTACTATTATGCTTTGTGGAAACAGAGCCTTAATTAGAAAAGCTCAGAATTTTGGAGGCAAATGTGACATGCATTGAGGTGTTTCCCCCATTTCTCCTACGTTGAGTAACTGATCTCTCCTTTCATGCAGCTCGTTGGTAACGTGGGTGCCAAGGCTGGTGCTGCAGGAGTGACAGCAGCCAGCAAGGGGCTGTGCTCCTGAGCAGCACTGAGCAGCAGGGCCCATCCACTGGGATCTGTGCGTGTATCCACACACCCCATCTGAACTGGGGGTGTGGAAACCTTTCACACCCTGAATTCTGCAGGTTTCACATTGCAGTGTATTCAGTGTCAAACCCTTTTTTCCCCACTTCAAGCTGACTTTTTCCCCAGACCAGGCAGCAGCCATGTCCCTTTCTGGCAGGGTGCAATGAGGCATGATGTGGCTCTGGCCCTTTGCCGTGTGCTCTCTCCTCCTAATTTGTTTTTGGGTCTTGCCAACACAATCCCTTCACAGCAAACCCACAGCACAGAGGACTGACAGCTATTTTATTCATATCCATATTGATTCCATATGCATTTTATCTATATCTGCCAGTGATCAGGCAGCAATATCAATTATTAGACTTAATGCCTGCATAGCTCTTTACACTGTATTTGTTATCTGCATTACTAATCCTGCTTATCAGGTGTAACTGAAGGTGCAACCAAATATTGCTGGGGACTTTCTCTTCTATTAAGGCCAGATTCTGGCTTTTGTAAGCAGATTTCATTAACAGAAGTGGCGGAGGGAGGGGGAGGCAAGGGCTGTTTCTGGCTGGACAGCTGTCACCAGTGGGGAGCAGCAGCCACCAGCCTGCTGTCACTGCACACCTTGGAGAGGTGGCACCGCCCAGCTCCTGCTGCCGCTGCCCTGCAGCCTCAAATCCTCACCCCTCGGCCGTGTTTAACCCCTGACAGACGTCAAAGTTGGTTCCTCCTGGCTCCTGCTGGGACATGGACACCTCCAAGGACAGGTCAGCTGGGGCTCCTCCTGCAGATTGTGTGGGAGGGCTCAGGGCAGGAGAGAGGGACACTCGAGTGTGTGTGTGAGTGCTGTGTGTGCACCCCACGCCTGTGTGAGTGTCTGTGTGTGGAGGGAACCCTGAAAACCACCCTAAAAGCTCTGAGTGACCCTCCCCTGGTCGCATAGTGCCGTGATATTGACTGCCTCTCACAGCAAGTGCCTAAGCATGTAAGCCATGGCTCTGAAAGGGCCATGAAATATGCATTGTTTGTGTATTTTTAGAGTCCTGCTTTCCCTTTAATTACCTTCCTTTCACTCCACAGCCTGTGAGCCATCCCAGGGGCTGCTCCTTCACCACTTGACTTCTTGTTTTGCTTTGTACACCTTCCCCACTGCTGAAGGAGGGTACCCTGCTTTGCCCAGCTCTGCACTCCAGTGCCAGGGCCCCTGGTGTCTGGTTTGTGGAAGGAGGCAAAAGAGAAACTGCTGAGGTGGGATAAAAGAGGAAAATGGCTTGATTTTGCCTCTGGGGCTCTGCTGCATTCACATGGATGGGCCAGATCTCCCATCCCACCCTGCTTCACAGCAGATCTGTGAGCTTTCCACTGTGCTCAGTGAGTTTATGGGGTTAGATCAAGCTTTCTTTGCCTGTGTAGTTGTGTTGGTTAATACACCTTTATGATCAGCCTTTGCACAGTCCCCTATTTCCCTGGGATATAAAAGCTTATATAATTGTATCCATCTCCATGCCAGGTACTTATTCATTGCAGCTCTGCTTTGTTTTCCATTTGCTCCTTGCGGCTCCGAGACAGTCGGATTGCTGCTGATTTCATTAATGTGCTCTTTTGAACAGAAAGATGTTAGGCCTCCCCATCCTGCTGCCTTGCATGTCAGGCAGCCCACGAGGGTCCCTGCTGGCACCATATGGCACCATGGAAAATGGCTCTGTCTGGCTGAGGTACCTGGATACGGGCAGCAGTGATTAACAGAGAGAGCACAGGAGGGTGCAGAGGTAATTAGAAACTCTGATAATCACAGTGCATTTGCAAAGAACACCCCCCCCCCCCCCCCCCCACCAGGTTTATTGCCTCCCTCTCTGTTCATTCTCCAGTGAGGTTTAATACAAGTTTACCTGAATTGGATCTCTGCTGCATGGGAGACAGTAGGAAGATGCAAGGGAATGGAGACAAGCCCCCAGTGTCCCTGCCATGTCTCTCCTCTCTTCCAATCCCTTCTGCAAGTGCAAGGTGACATGAGGCAGAGCAGCCTTCCTCCAACAGCCCCTGGGATGGAGCTGGGACTGCCCCAAGCCCTTTCCAGGAGAGCACAGCATGAAGAGTGCTGTGCTTCCTGAGCATGACCCACACACGGATCTGAAACCTGCAAACAGAGCTCCTGTCATTAGAGGAATTTGAACTATTAATGAGCTGCAGGACTCAGAGAAGCAGTGACAGGCAAGCAAGCAGTGCTCAGTGGCATGGTGATAGACTGGCTCTTTTTAGCTTTGCCAAGGCCTTGATACTTGGCCTGTAATGTGCAGGAGTTCTGGTAATAATTTGACTTCTGAAGTGCTCCCACATCAAAGTGATCAGTGTGCTGTACCAAACACAAAATGCAATTAAGCTAATGTACTGTGCAAGGGAGAATAAAGCTGAACCTCAGATTCAAGCTCCAATTTTTATGAGTGGGTGCAAAAAAAAAAAAGATCAGAATTAATCACCTACAGCGTTTTCCGTATGGCAGTGATGCCACCAGTGCAGGCACAGGAACTGTATCAGCAAGCCATCAGATAAACAGAGAATTTACAGGCCCAATTTGGAATGCTGTCAATTAGTACAAGCGCAGCTGAGCTGGAGATTCAGATCAGGTGGGCTGAGGGGCTGCAGTAACATACAGGCCAGGGAGGAAAGGTGGAATATGTATCTGGAGGAACCTTGGAAAAAGCCTAAGGAGTGACAATCTGTAGTGCTTATACAGCCTGGAGGGGCCAGTAGTGCCAGTGCTGGCTTACAGGTGGGGAAACTGAGGCACAGAGTGGAAAAGTGGCTTTCCAGTTGTCACCTGCTGACAGAGGCAGAGCGGGTGGCTGTGGTTTCATTTCCACTTCTTCGCTCAAGTACAAGGAATTCATGCTGCCCTGTAAATCTGCCCCTGTTTTGTTTTTGGAAAGCTTGTGGATCCATGCTGCTCTGTAGTTCTAGGTTAGCAGAAGCAGCAATGAAAATCTGTCAGTGACAATATTGCTCTCATTATCTGGACTAATTTGGGCACCTCTGCATGGAGAGATGTTGCTGGGTGTGGACATGTCCCCCATGTGCACTGGGAAGGTTTTCTTAGGAGCTGCATGTTTTGCTCCTCAGTAAGACACCTCCTCATGTTACTGCTTATCTCTTTTAATAACACAGAATGCTGGGGATGGATTTCCAGGGCAGACTGTGTTCCATGCTGCTGTGTCCACATGGTCTCTTTCCAGCACCAAATTGCATGGACAGTTGGATATTTCCTGCTACTCTTCTGGCAATGAGCTCGCAAATTACAAACACAAGGGAATTTTAAACACAACAGGCTTTTCCCAGGATTTTGTCTGATACATGCACCTTCCCTAGCCATCCCAGGGAGAGGGGTCTCAAACGTAGCAATGGTCTAATATATGAAGTGGAGAGATGAATGATGCCCAGTCATGCTGGGATTCCCCTCTGCTTCTAGCTAGAAACATTCCTGTATGTCAGCAATTACACACCCAAAAAAAAAAAAAAAAAAAAATCCCTCATGTAATGAAAAACTCTGCTAGAGAGCTGCAACACTTAGACTCTGGGTTGGATTTTATTACCGTGATGAAATTACACAAGCATTGCCTCTCTCTCCCTGCCTGCTGCGCAGCTCTTCGCTCTCTGCGCTGCCTCCGCACGCTCCCTCCCCGCTCGCTCCGCAGCCGGGCTGGGGACGGCAGGGAAGCAGGTAGGACACGCTGGGCTCCCTCCCAGCGCTGGGGCTCCTGGGCTGGGATCCCCGGGGCTGCATCATTGGCATGCGGCTCCTGGCAGGACTGCATCAGTGCTAGAGGAGATGCGAGCGCAGAGCCGCGCTGCGCCGCACCGCCCCGGCCGCCGCAGCCCCGCACCGCCCCGGGGCCGCACAAGGTAAGGGACAGGCGCTGCCGTGCCCCATGGGACTGGGGGACAGCTGGCAGCCCGAGGGGGGCTCGCTGCTGGGCAGGGAAAAGAAATTAAACAAGAGGCGCCGCTGAAAAAGATGCGCAAGGGCGCAGAGTGGGTGGCTGAGTTGGGATGGGTCGGAGGGAGCTGTGGGCGCTGGGTCAGCGCGGTGAGATTGAAGGGGTCGGGGCTGGTGGGAACGATGTAAACCAGCCCCGTTCTGCTGCCCGAGCTCTCTGCCGGGAGCCCCGAGCTGCTGCGCTGTGGAGTTTTAACTTGGGCTGGAGCAGTTGGGACAGGAGCGCTCCCGGTGCGTGTTCCGTCCCGGGTGGGCTGGCAGGGAGGAGGAGAAGCTGTTCGCCTGGGGACAGGGCTGTGGTGCCCGCACGGAGCCGTGCGGGACCGTGGCGGTGGTGGCACCCCGGGCTGTGCCCGTGCGCGCCCAGCCGAGCTGTCCTGCGCCCGCTGCCATTGTCCTCCCTCCACCCTCCTCTCCAGGAGAGCCCAGTTGCAGCTAGAGGTAAAAACTGCAGTTAGTCTCCTCTCTTGGGAAGGGTTACATGAAGCCACAGAGAGAAAGCAGCGACCTGGGAGCTGGCAGGGCTGGCTCTCTGCGCGGTGGCTGTGGTGGGATGCAGGTGCTGTGGTGACAAGTTCCCGTGCATGTGTGCATGCCCACAGCACATCTATAACACATCCAGGCACACATCTCTGCAGGGATCATTTTTCATTTGGAGGACAATTGTTGTTCAAGGGAAAATTTTATTACATGTGTCAAACTGCAGCAATATGATCCATGACACCAAGATCCCATTAAAATAATGGGTAAAAAGTGGCCGTGCAAGGATATTACTTGTCAGGGATGACCTCATCTTGAGAAAAAAAGGAAAAGAGTAACAGCCTGATGGTGACAATGGTCAGGGGAGGAGCATGCAGTGCTCTGCGTGTGCCGAGGGGGATCCGGTTGGAAACTTGTAAGCACCCACTAGATCCCTGAATGTGTTCAGGTTGGAAACTTGTAAGCACCCACTAGAGCTTATGGGGGACTCCTGCCATGAGAAGTCAGAAAAGAAGCTTCTGGTAGGCTGAGAGAAAGTCAAGTGTCTGACATGGCATAAAAACTGCTGTTTCATGTCTCCTCTGTGTCCCTGGTGTTATCACTTTGGGGAAAGGAGAGGAAAAGGGTTAATTCTCTGGTTTACTTAGCCAGATGCTGAGCATACAACAGCTCTGCACTGATCACCCCAGGCACTGAGCCCAGCCTCTGCTGCTCATTTGGGAATACACCTTAGTGCCTCTGCCCTAAATGACACGGGGCCCTAACACTTCATGCAGTGGGATGTCTACGGTCAGACTCCTACAGCACAGCCTGGGGGAAGGAGTGGGAGCAGAGGCAGCATCCATGGCTTCTTCTGATCCACAATAGAAAAGCCCTCTTCCATCAGAAAGAGGAGGGGAATTCTCCCTTCACTGTAAGAGAGCTACCACAGGTAGCAGCACCCACACTGGAGCCATGGGTCTCAGGAGTTCCAAGAAGCCCTAAATAACTTGTGTTGCTTCCCCTCCTCATGGCCCTGCTGTCAAAAGCATGTCTACCTCTGTTAGATGGACTCAGCTGGAGATCAGATCTGCAAGGATACCTTGGGTTTTCCTAACACAACTTTGCAGTTTCATAATGTGGGTGCTGAGGAACCCTTTGGGAGCATCAAAGCCAGAACCAGAAAGCAGCTGCCGGGAGACAGCCTTCCACTTCAGCTTGCCAAATTCTGAGAGGTCTGTCCCATGAAGCAGCTTTTTGCACCTATTTGTGTTCTGGAACATCTTTAAATGAAAGTCTCTGGTATCTGACAACTTCTGATTGAAGAAGCTGAGCTGGAGGTGCTGAGCTGGAGGTGGGAGCCCACTCAAGTTCTGAGGCAGCCCCCAACCTGCAAGCACAGAGCTGGATGCTTCCCTAAAGTCAGCCTTGCACCTGCAGATGATTTCTGCCAATGTGGCTGTGTGCCTGCAGGCAGGATGTGGGCCCCAGCTTCTATCAGCACAGTCAAAGTGTGAAAAATTCCATGAGGAGAGGAAGAGCACCTGGGCAGGTACTTGGTACAGGAGGTGAAAGAGTCTAGGCTGGCCTGTAACTGCAGGGAAAAGGCAGGATGCTTAAGATGCATCCCTTTCATGCTCTGAGCTGGGAGCACTGCTTTGGTGAAATGAAGTATGAGAGATGAAAAAGGCAGGAAAATTCCCCACGACCCATGGTGATGCTGTCCCACCTGTACAGCACACTGTTGGGCAAAACCTGGTGAGTCAGCTCTGGTTTTGAGGCTCATCCTGCAACTGCCACAGCTCCCTTCCTTGCCTGAGCCAAATGATAGCCCCAAGTCCTGCCACCTCCCCTCAGAGCTGTTGTGGGTGGCCTCTTCCTGGCCACCGAGTCCCAGGGTTGATAACAGTCCTGCTGGGGAAGCCAAAGCCAGCCTTGAAAATCCTCTTCCTGCATCGTCAAGCTGGCAAATTGATTTTCCAGCTGAACCTCTGAAATTGTTCTCTTCTGAAAAGATTATGGAATTACTCCTGTGCTAATGAATGCTTTAATGTTACGGTGACTAAAGTCCCATAAGGACTTTAACTGCCAAAAAAAAAAAAAGGCATTGTAGGAAAGGGGAGCCTGTGGTGGCTGGGTCAGACCTCATTTCACCATCTGGGGAAGAGGAGAGGAGGAAAATGAGAGGCAGGTGAGGAGACACGCACAGGAAAATAAGGAGAGAGAAAATGAGGAGAGAGGTGAGGCTTGCTGTGGTCTCCCAGGAAGCTGCTGAATCCATCAGGAATCCCTCCTGCATCATTTTATCCCTCCATCTCTGAATGCAGGAAAGGTAACATGTTAACTCTTCCCTTTTCACCATCTCTCTGGCTGTACCCTCTGGCAGCAGGAATGACCCAGCTCCTGGTGAGCCAGAGCCCAGGTCCTGGGGCAGGACCCCACAAAGGAGTTTACCATTTATTAGGAAGAGAGCATGGTTCTGGGGATGAGTCTGCATTGATCCTGCTGCTGTTCACAGAACACAGTCTCACCTCTGCTTTACAAACCCTGGTTTTGTTTCACTGTAGCTCCGTGGCTTAGAACCAGGTTGTCCCAGATTTAAGCAGGAGCAGAGTTAACCCCTAAGATGGGATGGGGAAGCAGTGCAGGGAAAACACCTCCATGCTACAGCAGCTGCAATGCAAGGGGAAGGCTGGTTTCTATTTAGGTTAAGGGCTCTGCACAGAACGGGTAATCCTCTTTTCATGAATTATCCAGGGGATTAGACAGCTTTAAACTCCCCCAGGCCTCCCCGGCTGCAGCCAGGCTCGTTGGGAGCCAGGGGGGCCATGGCTGGAGGAGGGAGGTGCCAGCAGGTTGCTGATGACTCATTTGGCTGCTGCCAGCCTTGCCAAGCACTCCAAGAGGTCACCAGGGGCCCAGACACAGAGTGACACAGGAGTGACGTGCAAGGCGAAAGGGAACATCCCAATTAGGAAAGAACATGGGGCTTTATAAATAATTGCAGAGACAGGGAGTGTGGCAGCAGGTAGGAGGAGGGACAAGAGACCCGAGGCAGCAGTTTCCCAAAGTGTAATATCCTTGCTAGACTTTTCCAAGCTGTTCCTCTAACCAGGAAAGGGGATGGTTTTGGAACTGCAGCTGATCCAACCGAGGAGATGCTCCAAACCCACCTGCTTGGGCTGGCTCAGCAAATGCAGTTCTGGGGATGCAAGTCAGGTTCATCTGTTGGGAGTGCGAATGGATCACTGTCAATACTCCCTTAAAATGTTGAAGGGAGGCCAAGAGCACAGCTCAGGGACAGTGAGGGGGTGGGGAAGAATGGGATGCAAACAGGGAGGCAGGCTAGATTGCACCAAAACCTGAATATTTCACTCCATTATGGAGCAAATGCCCATAGCAGATTTCTGTTCTTTACCTAATACACAGCTACTAGAAAAAAAAAGGAGTCTTGTCACTAACCTCACCCTGAAGGTCCATTCATGCCACAGAAGAGATATTCTTGACCCTCTACATGGGGGTCTAGGGACAAAGTTTTTGTGGGGAGATGAAGGAAAAAGGCTCAACTGTGCAGGCTGGGCTCTGGCTGGCAACCAGCTCTGCAAGGATGACAAGGGGGCTCTTCTTCCTTGTGCCAAAGGCAGTGGAAAAATCCAGCAGGGAGGACCAGTTCATGAAATAGGAATAGAGTCCTTGTGTCCTAGCTGATCTTCTGTCCATGGGTTTGTGGTGAGGTCACTCCCTTCCTCCCCTAATCTCTAGAAGATTGGGTCTAGATCTAAGCCAGTAGGGTTTGCCTTCCTTCACTTGGTTTTCCAGGCTGTAACTAAGAAATCAGTGGGCTTTTTTTCCCCAGTTCTCTTCACATTTTACTGCTGCCTAGACGTGTAGCCACCTTGCCCTGGAGTTACATCCCCCTGGACCTGTGGACCCTCACAGTACAGCTGTTATCCCCCAGACTCAGCCTGGTCACCCTCGTGTGGACTATGGAAAAATCAGGTTTATTCATGGGGAAGTTGAATGCACCAAGACACTTTATTTCCCCTGCATTTAAATCAATTTATTCCACTCTCTGCTGCTTATCCTACATAAACTAAATCAGGATTTAGACCCTGTGTTTTCCTCTGCCCAGAACTGGGACAAATTGAAAGCCTTGTTCTCCTGTTCAGCATTCTTTTACTCATATCATCTAGAGGATGCTGTTTAAATAATGTCAGGGGAGCCTCAGTTGAAGAGGGACTAAAAGAACAGTCTCCCAACTCACTGCTAGGATGGGGAATTCTGTGGTTGACCCTGCAGCTCCTGCCTTGTCCAGACACACAGACAGAGTCAGTATCAGCCGTGGCTTGTTTCTGCCTGGAAAGGCAGAGCTAGAAATCACTGGAGAAAGCCTGGGTGAAAGAGAGAAAGCAAAGAAGGGAAAGACCATGGAAAGTCTTTGCCTTTAATGTGAGCTAATGTCTTTCCTCCTGCGTCGTCGAACATCCTCAATTTCCTGTTTAACTTAAAGTCAACACATCTGTCATGTTAGCATCGCCCGCTGCCTGGTTTCCCCAAGCCACCCCCTCCCATCTGCTCTCCCTCCTCCCTCCCCTCCCCTTGCTCCGTGGCTGGGGGTGTGTGTGTGCCTGCGCTGGTGTTCTCTGCTGGCTGAGGGACTTTTCCATAGCTCCTGCTTCAGTACCTGGATGTGCTGGCAGTGGGATGATCGGCTTGGCTCGCAGAGAATTTACTTCTAATCTCCGGCTTGTGACAACCCAGCAGAAAGGGGCAAACCTTTCAGGAGCAGCTCTGCAGGCTAGGCAGAGGGGAAATGGCTGGTGAATGGATGTGGTGAGAGATTTCCTAGTTCTGGTAAGCAATGATGCTTTTCTCTCTTTGGTCCTGTTCTGGGCAGTCAGTGCAGGTGCAGAAGAAATGGGGCTTAAAGGGGTAGAAAAGCAAAAGGAGGGAGCTAAAAAGAGGAAAGAAAAAAAAACAGTGAAGCTCATTTGGCTTGTAGAGAAGCTTTTCCAGGGGTCAGTGCTCATCAAAGCAAATAATTTACTGTTAAGTGAGAGACTGGGAATCAAGCAGATCAATGTGTGAGCCTGGGCAGTCAGACCAGCTCTCACTCACAGGCAGATCCATTGCCCACCCTGTATCTTTTTTCCTTTGTGATTTCCAGCTTGGTCTGATATTTTCCATGTAGTGAACCTATGTGAGCTGCTACCTGAATGCTGCTTTTAACTGCCCGTGCTTGTTATTACAGGAGTTATGGGAAGTCATTCATAAATTCCTGCCCCTGAGTTCATACATAAAGCCGCTCAACTTTCCTAGCTGATGAACTATCTCCATCCTAAAGTCTAACTGCATTTTTCACTGAAGCCAGTCCCCTAGGTTCTGCCAGCAGCTGATACAGAGAGAGGTGCAGATAAAGATGTTTGGAAGGAAGAGGGTCTCACTGGACACTCTGTTGGAACCATGAGCTCTCTGATGTCCTGGACATGGGATTATTCCATATGAGAGGTTTGCAAGTCAGTGTCTCACAGGATTCTCAAAATAGGTGTCCTGCTCTTAGTCGAGCGACAGCAGAGCTCTTATACCAGGGATGAATTTAGGGCCCTTGTTTAAAGAGGATCAGGGAATAATAAACCTAAGAGCAGCCTTTGCAATCTGGCTATATTGAATCTGCAAAGGTCTGTACATAACGAAAAACAGAGGAGAAATGTGGTGGAGGAGCTTTGGCAATTTTTCTATCAGGTTCAAAGATATGACCTTCTTGACAGACCTGTGTTTCTCCCAAAAATTGGTGCAGAATTTGGGGATACCAGAACATTTTTTTCTAGATTTATTTATGACAAGCAGAATCATAACTAGTTCTGGAGAACATTTCAGAAATGACTTGTTTATAAAAATATTCCTGTCATGATGTATTCATGCAGAAACCTCCACTTGCTAAAAACTCACACATTTCCTACTCTTTGATGTTAGATGCTGTGGCACTGAGAGTAAGTCACTTTGGGGTTTGTGATTATTTTAGAGCAACCTAGACGTTTCAAGTTATATTAAATTTAAAGAAAAAGATCCTCTTCTCTTCAGCAGCAGGTTTTGACTTGGAGTTTGGTTTCAAGTGTGTTTCAGGGGGACAACCTTTTGACCAAATCTGTGTGGTAAGCAGGGGGTGAAGAGAACACAGGGAGCTGGAAGGGGCTTTGTGTGTCTAAATCCCAGCACAGGGCAAGAAGGAAAGAGTGCAGGTGCAGGAATTTCCTAATTTGTTGTCTTTGGGGGGTTGATAATATGAGGAAATCATCTTAGAGAGGACAGCTTTGTGTCCTTTAACCAAAACACCATGATTTGTTTCAAAAGGTTGAAAATCCTTCATGTTACCTGGAACATTGCTTCTGAACACCAGTAATGTCTATAAATTGTTTTTCTTGTTGAATTTTCTTCTAAAGCCTGCAGTAATGTTGATGCCAGAGTATCTCTGCTGTCAGTTTGGTGTTGTGTGCACTTGTCCCACATTCAGTCTGAGATGCTGGCCAATGGTGACTGTGCTTTCCTGTCCCTCTGCAGTGCTGCCTGGCACAGTTAATTTCCCCTGTTTAATTAATGGCTCTGTAATATTTATAAAGAAAAAAGCCTCATACCCATCTGTGATAACTTTGGTGCTTCTGCCAAGAAGAAATTCTAGGGCCAAATGAATATTACAATATGCTGGATATAGAGATGTTTATAATGTTCCAAATTTCCTGAGCCATCCTGATTTGATAATGGGGAAGTGAAGGACTGATCCTAAAGTCTGTCTCTGGATAGAAACAGAATGGAATGTGGTAGAGAATTAATGAATGTAATGACTTTAATTGAATTTTAGTCTTTTCTTATGGACATTTGGGTTATAAAGGATGGATTTCCCTTGTGAAAAAAAAATCCATTTGGTGAGGGCAGGGAGTCATAAGGGATCTTAAATGAAGAATAGTCCAGATCATTCCTGTGATGGCACTTGGCATCAGTCATCCTCTCTTCAAGACAAGGCAATCAAGAAGATGGAAGATGAAACCTTTCCTTGCCAGGGAGACTTCCACATTATTTGATTGAAATTGGAAACCTGTCACCTCATGCTTGTGTCTCCAGATTTTTCTTACCACATCTGCTAAATTACCACCAGCTATTTGCGTTTGAAACGAGGCCTTCCTCCCTCACAGCCCATCTGCTCAGCCTGTTTGCTCTTCTCCTGCAGTCACGACTTAGTGAGTAGGGTTATGGCAGAGGAAACTCGCTGGTGTTGGGGGAGATGGAAGGTGGGATTGATTGAGGTGGCCTGGCAGATTCCCTTGGCTGTGCTGAAGTTGAAAGAGGAGCTGGGTTAAAATTGAGGGAAGGACCTCTCATGAATGAGATTTTAGTCAGAGAAATGGAGCTGGGGAGCTCAGGCCACTCTGAGGTCAGTTCTTTTTGTAGTACTGTCCCAGGGAATCTTTACAAATAGATGTCAGGGAGTCTCCAATATCTAAGGTGACAACTCATCTGGGCATGTTCTTGACTGCCCTAATGCCAGGGAGGGAGAATAAATTACAGCTTCTCTTGCTTGGAGGAGGCTGAAATGTGAGAGCACTGTAAGTATTCTAAACTCCTTCATTAAAGTTGGAAGGGCTACAGGTCTCCAGAGATGTTTTCTGCTCACCTTTGTGTGTCAAATCTGGAGATATAACTGCAGATAGAGATGCCACTGGGATCTACAAAGTTGTGATGTGGAGGAGACAGTCAGTAGGGCTGCTGACTTCTCTTCTCAAATCCAAAACCCAGGCAGCATCAGAATTAACGAGGAGAAGCCAGGTACAGCTCCAAGCTGCCTCTTGGCATGGGGACTGTGTCAGGTCTGATGCTGGGCAGGCTCCTCCAGGAGATGCTGCAGGACTGTGCGGACTCAGTTCTCACTGATTCACTGTTTCCAGTCAAACTTGGTGTTTTGCTGGGTTTCACAGCAGCTCTTGTGGAAGATGAGTTTGCAGGAAGCTGGAATTCAGCAGCTCCCAGATGGGTGATGGATGGATTTGTCCAAGCCCTGGTTCCCAGCACAGCAGCTGCCTCCTTGGCCTCCCACCCTGCCAGGCTGGGAGTAAGGCATGGTGTCCTCTGAGCAGCACTGCAACCTGGGGACTTTCCAGTCCTGGCCTGGAGAGAATCCCTGTGGGGTGATCTGTAAAATGTGACAGGTGAAGAGATCCCTGCAGGATGCTTTTCACCCTGGGAAAAGTGCTATGGGAGCCAGTCTACTTGTGCAGAGAGGCTTCACACCCCTCCTGCTCTCTGCAGGTGAGCTGCAGTGGTAAAATGAAGACAGGTCCTCTGCCAGGACACAGGTGGTGTCTCAGGGGTTGCTCCCACCATATCCCTCCTGGCAGCAGGGAAAATCCTGCCTCTTCCAAGGGACACTTCTCGTGCCCTCTGTGGCAGGTGGTCAGGCTGCTGCAGATTAACTGCTGTAATTATTGCAGCTTACAGGTTCCTGACCTCCTGAACTTATATGCAAGCCCTTCTCAGGCATGCAGAACTCTCCTGGTGTCTCTTCTTTGCCTTGACACTCAGAGGAGACCCTGCAGAGGAGGTGGTGGTGACTTCTTTGAGGAACCTCATTTATGTCGCAGTTTTTTAGGCAGTCATGGTCCTCCATCAAGCCCAGTTACACCTTGTTCTGCAGCTCCTGTGAGTCACACTCCCTGTGGGAGAAGCACATCTGGGGAATCAGGTTAGAGGCAGATTAGATTTGATGCCTCCAAGGGGATGATTGAGGGTTTGGAGGACAAGAATGGAAGCCTGCAAAATTCTTCTCCAGCTGTACTTGGCACAGAGAGTGTGTTGCACAGATGGATAAAGGTTCTTTTAGATTTACCCATCCTGGGTGGGTGGATCCTGATGTCATTCTCAGGGCTGTAAATCCAGTAAAATAAATTAAATTTCTCTGGACTTACACCAGAATAAGAGATAGATGGGTGACTATGAGAAGTATGGCACCTCATAATGCAGTAAAATAAAGTGATAATTCTGCTCTGTACACAAAGTCCAGGGCTCTCTCTGACCTGATAGATGGGAAGCAGGAGAAGATTTGTGGCCACAAGAGGTGTGGGCTTTTTACAAAATGGCAGCTGGTTCTCAAATGCTTTCAGCACACTACAAAGCAGGAAATCTGACCCAAATTCCTCTCATCTGCTTCCACTGAAAGTGAGAGTGGGAGCCAGTGGGATCAGCCATTTCTTGAGGGGTTCATTTGTCCTTCTACACCCCCAAACCAATGCACTTGCAGCCCAGTGCATTTCAGATGTCTTGTCAGGACTGTTTCATTGCAGGATTAATTATAAGCATGTGTAAATGAGGTGTTAAATGATTTATTCGTAGACCCAGATTAAGAAATCCCAGTAGTTTCTTCTCCTGATGTGTAGATGCTGTTGAAAAAGTCATACTTACTGGTATTGAGGAGGAGATGAGGAGTCTTTTCACTTGCAATTCAGCCCCAGAATTGCTGGGGTTGGTGCAGGCTGAGCCTCCCTGGTGAGCCAAGCAGGCTGTGACCAGCATGGAAGGAGCAGGGAGCCCATCTCCAGCACATGCCTGACAAATCCTGCTGTCACCACTGCCAGACACTGGCCCTCTGGGGACTGTGGTGATGCCCTGATGTTGGGACACCCTTGGCAAGATAGGGAATGCCTTTTGCATTCTCAGAGCCAGAGGATGGGAATTAAGAGTCATTTTAATTAATCTTGTACTTATTATTTATCACTAATTGGATATGCTTTTGGTGCTTTTTTTTTTCTTTCTTCTTCTTTTAGATAAGGCTGTTAAGGGTTGGCTATTAGCATCTATTTTATAATTCTAGCAAGAGAGGATCCTTTGTTCTTAGGAGCTGAGGCAGTGCAAACCATCAGAGAGTGCTGCTGTGCCCTGGCCATGCCTGGATTGGTGCCTGGGGGTGCTGGGCAGCACAGACACCTCCAGCCCAGGGTGCCCAGCAGCAGGGGAGGGACAAACCAGAGCTGGTTCTGGGATCTTGCAAAGATCAGGGGCTCTGGTAGGAAACATTCATAGACCATTTCTGACCAGAAAGCATTTGGTGTTGTGACATGATTTTGGAAGGTCAGGCATGACTACAGCAAGTCACTTTGGGGTTTCTCCTTAGGACTTTATTTCCAAGCTCTCCTCCTCAAGCATGGTGGCTACCAACAGAGTCTGTGCTGAAGGCTGCAGCGGCAGCCCACAACAGATGATGTCCTTTCAACTCCTGTAATCCCTCTGACACGCACAGGACAGGCACTAAGGGAATGAGGAAAGATTAGGAAAAACCTAATTTTACCCCCCCACCCCCACCCCCTGCATATTCTGCAAAGCCTTCTCTGTAGCCAAAGCTTACACCCTGCCTGCTTTAAAACCAGAAAGAAATGGGAGAGAGCTCAAGTTCTGCTGACTCACAATTACAGGATGCTTAGCACAGCAATTTCCCAGCCATCAGTAGGAAAGGAAGGAAGATTTACACCTGGGAAGCGTCAGGGAATTTGGAAGGGAAGAATGAAAAATAAAGTGCTTCAAAGCCATGCTGTTTGAAAGCTGTCACAGCTAGAGCAGAAGGCTGAAACAGGGCTCACATTTGGCTTTCTCCAGAGCAAATTTGTAGAGGAGGCAAGTTCTCAGGATGGAGAGAGGCTTGGTGAGGGTGAGAGCCCTCATCCCCCCTCGCCCACTCTGTGCCAAGGCAGCTGCTGTTCGTCCCTGCTGTTCCAGGCCATGCAGCTGATTAAATATTGAAAAGGTTTCGTTGCTGTTGCTTGAAAAGCTTCTGTCTGGATGAAAATGAAGTTATGTGAGGACAAGTTTGTGCTGGTGAAATTAGTCTCTGTGTGAATACATCTGGCCATATCATACAAACCGACCCAAAATAGCTTCGTGGGTTTCAATGAAAAGGCACCATCAGGACGTGGGTTTGGGCTCCTCATTTTCAGAGCCAAGGTGTGGGAGTATTCAGGGAGGTGGGGATTGCAGATGGGGGTCAGGCTGAGTTGTCAGAGACCTCGTGGCATTCAGAGGTGCTCCAAGGCTGGTTGTGATGGGAGCCAACACCTGAGGTCTGTGTGAACACACAACAGCTCCAGGATCAGCTCCCACACACCCCCAAAACCCTGGGACAGACAGTGATGGTGGAAGTGCAGGCAGAGAGATTTGTGATGAGTTATAGGATAAAGGCAGAGGCAGGAGCAGAGCTGGGATTAGAGGTAGGGGCCAAAAGTGTGAGAGATTGAGAGGGTTGATCTGTGGGCTGTGACTGCAGGGAGTGTCACAGCAGCACAGCTTGGCATCACACATTGTGCCACTTGATGCTGTTAGAAAAGACACATTTCAGCAGGAAAACTACCTTCATTGTCTGAGTGTCCAAAACAGGCATTCAAATCTATCCTGTGATCAAAGGAAAACTTGGGGAAATGTCTCTGATCTCATTAGTGTAAGTATAAACAGAGAAAAGATATCAACTTGATTAAAATGCTGCTGTAATCTGCAGAGATGTGGGATAATCTGTCCTGAAAGCACCAGGCCACCCAGCAGGCAGGGAGCCATCCAGCCTGGAGGAACAGGACAGGATGGGTAAAGAGCTGCTGGTCCCTCTGGGTCATGTGGAGGTTCAGACAGAGGAAGGAGAGACAGGATTTCCATCCTTCCTGCAGGGGGAATTTAGCCCTTGCACTGGACTGCATTGCTTGAATACATAATCATCACTGAGAACTGATTTCGGGTAGTTTTATCTATAAATTAAGTCAAGTTTTGTCCTAATTTTATGAAATATTTCTAGAGTTTGATGGTTGCATCCTATGGGAGAGAAGTCTAGAAAAGCCTGTGAGTAAACATGCCAGCAAAGCTTTGCTTACTCACAGCCTGAGTTGTTGAGGCCAACATTTGCTACACAAAACAAGGCATTTAGCAGCTATTTTTTTTCCAATGATAAGGAAAAAAGAGATATTTATGTTCCTTGCTCAGACCACAGTGATATGTGCACAGCAGAATCTGCGTTTTCATTATTCTTTGGACCTAATTGAAACTTGATTTCAAAAATTACATGAATCAGTTCAGTTTATGGCAGTCATTAAGCAGTTTGTAAGTGTTTTTTTAGTGTTTCATGACAGTTGTTAATTGCATTTGATTAGAAGAACATAGTCACAGCAGGGCTGATAGATGGGTTCTCATCTGAGCAAATCTGGATTAATCTATAGCCCTAAGGTTATGGTCCATAACCTAATCGAAATCAAATTAAAAATCAAGACTGTTATTAAAATGGGATGTGTGCTCATAGTGCAAGTTGTTTGCTATCATTTTGGCATCTTTTTCATTCTTTCAGAGCATCCAGTGTAGCTCTTCAATTTCAATTATTTTTTCATAATTATAAGAAAAGTTTTTGCACTGGGAAATATTCCAGCTGGAAGATTTCCAAAAGAAAATATTTCTTTTGACATTTAAAAATCAAATTCTCAACTGTTTTGAATTCCTACTAGATTTGGATAAGCAGTTTGATTAAAAAACCATCCAGAATTTCCATCTCCCCACAGTGCACTGAAAAATGCAGGATCTCATTGTAATTATTTAATTAACTATTCTTGAGGGTTTTTTACCTCCTATGTGCTATGAAATAGTACCATGATTTTGGCAGGCTTACAGCGTCTGAGCCCATGTGGCTCAGCAGAAATGCACGGCAAGTAAGGAAGCAAATGAAGTCTGTTACTTCTGTGCTACACAACTTTTCCCTCAAACCGGAAGGAATGCCCAGCCTGCCAACCCCCCAAGCTGGAATTAAGCCCCCCAGGTAAATAGATCAGCTCAGAACAGACCATCCCCAGGGGTCTTGATCTCCTGTACATCTCCCTGAATGAGAGGATTTTCCCCTTGGGGTGCTTTGGGAAGGCAGCAGCCCAAGGGCTGTGGGATGTGGGCTCAGGGCTCCAGCAGAGTCTGTGGCACCTGAATTATAGGAGAAAACCTTTGTGTTTTTCCAATTAATAAGTGTAGCTCTCGTTTAGTTTCTTCCTTTAATCCTTCCTTTCTATCAGTGTAAAGTGTCTGGGAGGAATGTTCTGTGGAGGGATCTCCCCTGTTTGGGAAAAGCTCTTTGGCTGCAGGAGTGGTGGTGCAATGGAGCTCAGGGATATCCACCCATGGATGCCCACAGGTATCCACAGGCACCCAGGGATATCCGCAGGCACCCAGGGATATCCACAAACACCCATGGATACCCACAGACACCCAGGGATATCCACAGGCACCCATGGATATCCACAGACACCCAGGGATATCCACAGACACCCAGGGAGCTGGCAGGGGCTTCAGTGGCCTTTAACAGGAGCAAAACCAGCAGTTCCTTGCCCTGCCTTTCCAGCACATGGGAGGTGGCAGCTGGTGGATCCCTGCCCTGTGGGGGTACTGGGGATAATGGAGCTTCTTCCCTGATTAACTCTGGCAGCGGCTGCTGAGTTAATTAGTGGGCAGATATAGGATACTAGGCATTACTAATTTGTCCACAGATGCAGCTTGGAGCTGAGTGGGTTTGGGATGAATTTCATCCCTGCTGTTAGCAAAAATAATTTTCAATATCTGTTTTGAAATGTTTCAAATTCCTGTTTGAGCACGAGATGCTTCTGCTGTTTCCGCTGTGAGACTCCATCATGAGGTTCAATCTGCATGAGATTTCAGTTCAGAATCTTCCTACACGGCTGCATTTCACATCCATCTGGCCCTGCTTGCTCATGTCTGGACTTGTGCCTTGCCCTTGACAGGCATGGTCATTCAGGTTTCATCTTCTCACTAGGAAGGGGTAGTCTTGCTTGCTCCACGTGAGGGAGATCCAGTTAAACACGAGAGGCTCCTGAGAAGTGCCTAGAAATTATTCATTTACTGTGGCTGCAGAAGCAGTGGCTTGTTCTGACCAGTCATGTGTGGTTAAAACACATAAAGGCAGAGATCTCCCAGGATCCAGCTGATATAGAAAGGACAGGCAGGACCCTCAGTCAAAGCCTTTAGTAATTTCACAGGTTTGCAGTAACTCAGGGCATCCCAGTGAGAATTCCTGTCCTTGCAGCTGGAAGAGAGCTGTAACCAAATGTTCATTACAACAGTGGCCATGGCATGATCTGTGCATCAGCATTTCCTGTTGGTTCCAGGTAGGCAGATGTTTTCTTTGGGAGTGTTCTGCAGACTGTAAGTGGTTTGGATTGGGATATTGTGCCTGTGCTGCATCTTCTTTCATCAGAGTCTTCTTCTATAGGACATCAGAGATAGTGTCTTCTGAGTGGATGATGGAAAACAGGTGGAGTAAAAAGGGAGGAAGGTTGAAAATTGTGTTACCTGTTAGTTACTACTCAGTTGCTCATCACAGAGGAGGGGTTTTTCTCTTTTCCTCAGTGATTGCTGAGTCAAATCACACTTTACCAAACAAGCTTGTTTTGAACACTTATGCAGAGCATTTCTTGCTTTCAGATGGAGTCAATTACTGTGCATGTATTTACCCAGCCCAAGGAGCCTGCCAGGCTCCCATCTATATTTCATCAGCCTCAGCCCTCCCCGAGGCTTGCAGCACTCTGCTCTGCCTGCAGTGAAGGGCTCCTCCACTGCAAAAGCAGCAATGACTCAAGAGAAACATACAGACAGATAAAGTTCCCTGGATTTAACAACTCCTGGCAGCCTTGGCCTTATCCCCTTAATGCTGGGTGGCATTTGGATGCTCTTTTCAGCAGCCAGGTACCACCTGATGTTTAATCTACCTGCCACTGGGCTGATGTAGAGAACAAGCTGCTCCTCACACCCTGTGCAAGTTGGAAGCCAACAGCAGCACTGACCCCCTCCTGCCACGCTGTGGTGTCTTTTCCATCTTTAATTCATAGAAGGGTTAAAGACAAAGGTTTTTTAAAACTCAGAGGTACAGCCAGAGCAGGCTCACACTTACAGGTTACTAACAGTAATTTGATTTTCAGCAGCCCTGCTGATGAGGTTTCTGTCTATCCCCTCAAGATGCTGTCCTTCAGCCCCAGAAATGTTGCTGTCAGGAAGCTTTGTCTAAACTTCAGCATCAGTTTGAATTTCAGGCTTTCACATCCACTGCAAATGTCCCAGCAGAGCTGGGTCCAGCTGGAGAGTCCCTTTGTCCTGCCCAGTGAAGCCAATGGGTTCATGGAAAAGAGAAACTCCCCATCTCTCTTTGAGGAACATGTTCCTTCTCTCTGGTCAAAGAATGTTCATCCAAAAATTTTATTCTCAAAAGAAAAGGGATCTGTTCTGGACAAATTAGAAATGTTTGAGAAGCAAATGTTTGCCTTTGCCCATTTACACTGAAAATTACTAAAGCCACTACAGAACTCTGAATCAGGGAAAACCAGCCAAATTTTCAAGAAAAAATTATTACTTTTGTAAAGAAAAATCATTATTAGCACCTCTTTTTCATATAAAACCAGTCTAGTTTTTGATGCTTTTTCCTACTTTGTCAGCCTGATGAAACAAGCAAGCAAGGACTAGAAAACAGATTGATTTTTTTTAACCTTCAAAGTTATTCCCCCGATTTCTAATAGATTTCCCAATTTCTGGGCTCTTAGTCAGAATCATGTGGAAGAAACAATCTCTGTTCCCTTCAGCAGGGCTGTATTTTTAGAAGGGATGCAGAAAAGAGAGGTAAGGTGTTTTTTCTTCAAGCAAGATATGGGCTTTCCAATAATGATCCCATTTTATTATAATTTTGATTTTACTTTAGGATTTAAATACAGTGGGTCTTGATGGTATTTGGGCCCATCTGTGCCCATGTGTGATTTCTTTACATTGCTTTTATCGTGGAAACAATAAATGACACATTAGAGTTAAATCTCCAGTCACTGATAGTGCAGTTCACTTTTCCTGCAGTTGGGAATCAAGCCAAAGGAATAATTGCGTGTATCTACGCAATGCATATCTCTGAAATCTCCAGCTCACATTGCTCTGGGATCCCAACACAGGTGATTTTATTGCAGTTAATACCTGCTGTAATTAGGAACCTAATTAAATATCCTCTGATCTTACCCTCTCAGAGTCAAACAGCTCAGGGGGCTGATTCAGATTCTCCAACTCTCTCTTCATATGGTCTCCTACAGCAAAGCACAGGTGATTTTTAGCACTCTTTGAATACAGACAATGCTCAGGGGCAAGGACACCAGCAGCACGAGCCGATGTCACTTGTAAGTTCCTAAAAAGTATAAGGAATGTGCAAAAAAAAAAATTTAAAAAAAATTCCACAGAATGACTGAGCTAGAAAGGAGCAGGGAGGGCAGGAAAGCTGGAAACCATGGCCACGTTTGAGCAGAGAAAGTCAGCAGTGCTCAGCCATCTGTAGCAGCACAGTGGGTGATTTTTCAGGTTAGAGTGGAAACCAGCCTGGGAAGGAGCTGCTCTGTGCCTGGGGGCTGTGCTGGGGTGCTGTGCAGAAGGATCAGCAGCTTTGCCTTCTCTTGGCAGCCAGGGTTACTCTACCAGAAGAAATCAGCCCTGTCCCTGAGCCAGGGCAGCTCTGTGCATGATGTCATGCTGCAGGGGAACCCCTTGCTGCAGAGACCACAGTCAGTGCTTCCCTCCTGCAAAGTGCCACGAGTGGGAGAAGCAGAGAGGAAAGTCAGGCAAAACTTCCCTGCCTGTACCAGGGGAGATCAGCCTGGCTTTAATCTGGCTGGGACAGATGGGTGCCCTAAATGAGCAGAGCAGAGGTGGCTGTTGGTTTGTAGGAACAGCACTGAGGCAGCCTTGGGGCTGTACAGGGAAATATCAGGGATGAACCTGGGCTCACAAAACCCTGCTATGTTTGCAATCCACTGCAGTGAGTGGCACCACTGTGCTGTCACCCAGCTCTGACCACACAGTTTGCAACATTCAGGGACAGCAACAGGTTGGGAACCCTCAGGAAGAGACATTTTCTTTGTTTTCAGCAAGGGAGGAGAGTAATTTCAAAACATTTAGGAGGGTTATTTCCCACAGAAAATCCTGCCCATCTCACAGTAAATTTTCAGGGTATGTTGCTTGCAGACAGCAAACCTCTGCAATCCTCTCATCTCTGCATCAAACTCTGGTACCCCAAATTCACACTTTACAGATTCAGTGCAGCTGCTGTTGAACAGTGACCTCCTGCAGAATCTTGGAAGGAGAGCCTAGATGAGGACAGCTGGACAGGGGACATTTAGGAAGCAGGTAAAGCTGTCACCTACACGATGTAGAAGATGGACAGACCTTTCAGACACCAAATTTTATGAGATAAGGTCTTACTCAAAATTTTTTAAAAACCACAAAGAACCAAATGCCTCACCTGGCAGTCTGTCAGCCATTCCCTGGCTCCCTGACAGGGAAGTGTGAGGTTACACTTTGATAAATAACTTCTGATCATCACCTCCTTTCCACTTTCTTCACCTGGGATATCCTATCCTTTTTCCCCTGAAGAGGCACTAACATTATCTGCCTTGAAGTATTTGTTATCCCCTTGAAGTTTGCCGGCTAATCCCCCCAGGCTTGTCATCTGGAGGACACCTGCTCTCACACTCCACTTCTTCCTGCCTTCTCCCATATATCATCCAGGATTGCTGCTTCTAGCCAAAGCCTTGAATTTATTTTGTCTTTCCTCCAGGTGTGATAGACTGTAATTCTCTGTTCCCTGTGGGGAGCAGAAGCCATTTGCTGAGATATCACTTTATCTTCTGGTGTCATTTCTGTGTCAATAGTCCCAGAGTAGCAGGTGAAGGGGAAAACATTCCAGAGCTTTCCTGTTACTGCTACCCGGGACTGACAGCCCAGGGAAATATCTAGCTTGGGATGCCCTCTCTGACAATTGGCACCAGCCAGTATGGCCAAGAAAATTTCTTGGTGGATACTTACAGATCAGCCTAGACCAGAGTGAAGTCCTCTTGATGTTTGCCTCATGTCTTGAAGATCTTATTTCTCCCAGTAGAAAAAAATGTTGTAGAAAAAGAAACTCAGATGAAACTGACCTTCTTTCCCTCAAATACATCCTATCCCTGCTTTTTAATGTTTCCAAGACCTTGCCTTTTATTCCCAGGAGCCCCACAGGTTAGTGTGCAAATAGGAATTTCCTTGTGCAAGATTATAACCTCTTGCCTTTCAAATTTCTTTAATGTCCCTTTGTCTCCTATTATGAGACTGCAAGTCCATCTCATTTTCATTCTGAGGACAAAGAGACTGATTTTTCTTTTCTTCCCCATTGCAAGAGACATTTTCCCTGTCCCAAAATATGCTTGGAAACGGAGCCCACCCAGAGGGTAAGGAAGGCAGACACTGTGTGGAGGCCCCTTAGAAGCTGCTGCCTTGTTGTGCTTTCCCTTCCAGCTGACACAGGACTTGGGTGTGTGCTAATCTGGCAGCCACTTGGCCACCAGACCCATATCCAGTGGGTGACTTCTGTCAGTCCTGACAAGGAGCCTTGCAGGAGTGACTTGGGGCTGAAGGGAGCAGTGAAACCAGAGCTCTGTGCTGGACCTTTGCAGCCTGGTGGGGAGGAACAGCATCAGCAGCAAGAGTGACAACACATTTCAGCCTGCAGCACCTGCAGGGGCTGCCAAATTCAGGAGCACCTGCAAAGTCTGTGAGGCCTGGGAAAGCAGGGGCAGGAGGAAATCCCATGCTCCCTGATCCCACACATCTGCCCATCTGGAGGAACACTGCTGGGGATGGTTGGCAATGGGGGGCACTTGGAGCCCAAATCCTGGCAGCCAGTCCCTGACATGCTTTTCAAGAGCAGCTCTTTGAGGCCTGTTGTGCCTGGCTCTGCAGCACACAGAGCACGGCCAGCTCTCCTGGAGCTCTGGACTATGAAAATGACTGTCAAAAGGACAGGCAGCCAAACCAGCCCTGAGGAGCTTGGCAAAGTTTGGCCTCAGCGTGTCAGGATGTGGACTGGAAGCTGGGTAATGACACAGTGTCAGATGAAAAGCTCAGATGGGGCCAAATGCAGCTGCCCACCTCAGTCCCTCAGTTCTCCTGCTGACACGAAGAGCTGTGCTGAGGTGTGGAGAGGGCTGAGGGAAAGGCTGCCTGGACACCAAACAGGATTTTGCAAGCAGGCTCAACATGGGCAAGTGGAGACCAGCCAATATGTACATGAGGCCTGTTACTATGATATTTTCTGAAAAATTCTTTTGCTAGGTTGTCTTTTCTTGGGAAGCTGGGAAGCTTCAGCTCCTCCCTGTTTTGCTGCTTTGGAATGTGATATGGAGATTATTTATCCAGCATGTGAATTGTTTTAATTTAATGGCCAATCATGGTCCAGCTGTGTTGAAGTGCTGAGCGGTCATAGGTTTTTATTATTCATTATTTTCTAGCCTTCTGATGTATCCTTTTCTCTATATCTATAGTATAGTTTTAGTATATCATATCATAATAAATCAGCCTTCTGAGAACTTGGAGTCAGATTCTTATCTCTTCCCTCATCCTGGGACCCTCACAAACACCAAAACAGAGGCCCATCCCAGACTCCCAGCAGGAAGGAAGATGATGATGATCCTTGCTGCTTAAATTTTGCTGAAAGCCATGTTCTTCCTTAAACTGACTTCCAGGGAGTCCACAGCTGGCATTTCTGCTGTACAGCTCCTTGAGCTGGGTCAAAGAGTCTGGGTTTTGGGAGCAGGTAGAGGGATGCCCCTCACTTCAGTATCTGCAGGAAGGAGCACACTTGGACCAGGGACAGTGGGGACACGTCAAAAAATACCTGCCCCCACTTCTGAAAGCCAGAGTGTCTCTTTTGCATGGGATTCTCGAGCTTCAGGATCTCTCTCAGTTGCCTTCTCATTCTTAGGGAGTCTGATGACTCTTAGAGTCCTTACATGTCTTCTCTCACTAGAGCTGAAATGAGAGGAACTGAAGGAGAGCTATGAAACATGCTGCAAATATTCTGGATTCTGATCAGAAACAGCACATTGAGGGTCATTCACCGGAGACTGTCCTTGTGAGCATAATTTCAACATCACAGTGGTCTTGGCAAGGACAATCTGAAGTCCAGAAGGGTGAACTTTTGAGCTTTCACCAGTGGCTACAAGATTCTTTTTGTAGTTATGCCTGTTTTCCCTACACAATCTCTGGCAGGTAGAGAAAACAAGTTATTACAGCTATTTTGCAGACAAAGAACTAAACCTAAGGGTAACTAAATGCCTTGTCTTAGAGAAGGCATTAGAGAAAACTGAACAGAGTTCTTGATGTTGCCCAAGTCACTAAGCCATCTCTCCTCTAACCAAACCTGTCTGAGTCCTAACAAATATCTGCACAGGCATATATTTTTCAATTTTTTTTTACTCTTTTCATATTTTATAGAGAAATTCCAGGTAGAACATAAGCAGAAGTTGCCTGAATTCAACTCTCCTGGCATAAATTCCCCTGCTGGCAGTCTGATTTTAACTCCCATCTGTACTGTCGCGCCCCTACCCACAGGCATGAGTCACACTGAGCAATAAATAACAGCTAAATCCTTCCTCTGCCTCGACAGGTGATGCTGAGGATTTTCTCTCTGCGTACACACGGGGTGTAGTGCTACAGCCTGATGATGTATTGTGGTTATTAATTTGGGGAGATGAAGCTTTTTCATCATTAATGTCCAACCTGAATGCAGGAATTTATTTGTGTGTTTGGAAAGCATGTGCAAAGCCTTCTGACTGCTATGAAGTGCTGAGCCTAACAGGGTTTTTTTGTTTGTTTGTTTTTCTTCTTTTTACTTTTTTTCTGAGACTGATACCGTTATGCCTTTTTCTCTCCCTACCTTTCTGGGCTTCACCATCCCCTGCCTTGTCTTGCCTCCTTTCCTAAATCTCATGATCTGCTGTTGCTTTCTCTCATTCTTTGGCTCCCGCAGTATCTTCTTGTTTCAGTTTTTTCCTCCTTTCCTTCTCTATTGCACAGAGGCACAAACATCATTTTAGAAGGCTGTGAGACAGCAAATGTCCCACGGCACAGCTGAAAGCCACAGGACTTTGGGTTGTCAGAATATTGGCCAAGCTTCAGGCTCTGTGTAAATGAGCTCCTCTTGCAAAGACCTCTCCCTAAAGGCTCCTGCAGGAACAAAAAAGGAATGAGGGAGGCTTAGGAAAAATCACTGCCAGGCAATCCAACTTTCCAAAATGTTAAGGGGCCCATTGCACATGCTCAAATTATCAATTCTCCTCTTCTGTAGGTGCAAAAATACTGCTGGGTGCTCTTTTGAGTCAAAATCCTTCATGAGTATAAAAGCATAAGTATAAAGGTGGAGTTGCTATGTGTAAGGTTGCTGGTAAATCAATGCCAGCATATTTCAGGCCCTATGGCAATTTTTTATGACTTTCTTCAATATGCTGGTTGCAAAAGCAGGTTCTTCAAAGACCTGAGAATCTGAGATATTCAAGGTACAGCTCAGACAGGCTTTGCAAATTGCCTCCTTACAGAAGAAGACATCACTCTGTGGGTATGTTTTGTTTGTGCTGCAGTGATACATGTGGGGCACATAATGAATTTGATAGCTAGATAATGGAATCTGTTGAATGATCATGGCTGCTACAAGGTTCAGGCCTCCTCAGTAGTGTCTCATATTAAAAAGAAAAAAAAAAAAAGGTTAAACTAATCAAAAAATGCCATGAACATGACTGGGGCAAAAGGCAATGCTCCAGTATTTTCCCTGCCACTTAACCTTGAAAGGTGTCTCTTTAAATTTGCTTCTGCTTGCACTTGTGTTTCTCCACAGGCAAGGTGCATAATGAACAGTACATTTGCAATTTTGAAAACCCTTGAGGCCACAATACAATTGTTTTGGAGGTCTTATGCAGAAAAGAAAGAGGCTGGATTTGTTTTGAGAACCACCCTTTTTTATCTGATCTCATAATAACTGAGCCCTTTTAGCCTTGATCATTGGGCAGCCCCGAAGGGAAACGCAGGGATCAAGCCCATTAAAGGGCATGATGGAAGCATAAGGTTGGCTGTGTCTGTGACAGGCTACAGGGGATTTCTGGCAACAGGAGAGAATTCTGGCATGGCCACTACATCTGTGCACTTCACTGGGGCTGGTGAGCAGCTGTCTGAGAGAGTGATGCCTGAGCATCCTGGGCTGGGAAAGAGTTGTTCCTGATGGCAGGAGTGCCTTCCAGCCTGTGGAAGTGTCTCTGCTAGAGCTCTTTCTCAACATACTCCAATACCACAGAAAACAGGAGATAACCCTGCAAAGGCTGCTGTGAGGTGCAGTAAATTATTTTGTCTCCAGGAGTGGGGAGGCTGGTTGGTCCCCCAGCAATGGGAAGGTGATCATGGGCAATAACTGATGGGTTTTTATCAGAACCTGAAACACCAAAGTCATCTCCCATCTGAGATTGGGGATGATGAGGCACCCTGACCTCAGCAGTGTGGGAGCACTGGGCAAAGGGTCATTTTGTGGCACCACACTCTGCATGGATCCAAAGGAAAGGGGGAGCAAGGCAGAAAGGAGTAAAGGACAAGAGCATGGAGTGCTGGGGGCAAACAGACACAGCAGACCTCAAGGCTGCTCTGTGAGGTAGAGGCATGAAAAAGAAGGAAAGGGGTATTTAATAAGGATACTTGCTCAAATAAAATGCCTCCTGAAAGAAAGCAGTACTTAGAAATCACTCAGGGTTTTTCTGCTTTCGTGGCTCTGTAGCAAATCTATTCATCACAGCCATGTATTAATGAATTAGTTAATTAAGCAGCTCATTATTTAATAACTCAGGTTGCAAGTGTGATGAAATAAAAATCCCCTTTGTAGCCAGAGGCACATCTTTGCCAATAAGCTAAGCAGTTTATAGTTAATCAGGGATGTTTGCTGTCTGACACAGGCAGAATCTGCTGAATTGCAAGCAGTTTCCTTCCAAGGTTATTGCTTACAGTCCTCTCTGGGAGCTTGTCAGGGCCTCCAAGCCCAGTCAGGTTAAACCTAATAAGCTGTCCAAGGGCAAACACACGTAGAAATGCTCAAATTCATGCAAGAGCACCAGGGCACTGTTGTTTCTGAATAAACATCCAATTTTCTATTGGTTTACACTGCCAGATGCAATGCTGATAGAGAGGCTGGTTTATTAATAAGCAGTAAACCCTCAAAGATTCTAGCTCATTATGATATTTAAAAAGACAAGGAAATGGAAACATGTGCTGTTTGTCTGGCTCTGACATGGCTCCCCCAGGTGATTTTGGGAAAGCTCCTTTATTTGCATCTATATTGGGACACCTCTGAGTATTACTTGGTGTCCAGGTTGGGTGCCTCAGCTCCACATGAAGGAAAATGTTTGTGGGGCAGCAAAGCTCACCTTTGTCTTGGTCATCATTTGGAGGAGTCTTGGGCTTGAAGATGGGAATAAATCCTTGCCCTGCTTGTCCACAGGGTCCCTGGAATATGGGGGACAGCACACAGCATTTCCATTTCCTTGCTCAGACAATGTTTTAGTCTCTCTCTGCCTCAAGTCGTGATGTGCAAAACAAACCTGAGAATTTTTCCCAGCCTTTGATGGGACTTGGGAGCACTGTAGACTGCTTAGGTGCTGTGGTAAAGGGAGGGGAGGAGAAGAGGAAATAGATATCTAGAAGAAGTTTAGAGACCGTGAGTAATTGCTCAGCTAAAAAATTGTTAAACTCAATAAGATGTCCAAATTCCACCTCAGGCATATGCATTTCTAAGTTTTCTTTGGGTAAATTATCATTTCCACAAGACTCTGGCACCAGTCCTCCTACTGTGATTCTCCTCTTTCCTCCCTGGTTTTGTTCTTTTCCCCTTCACCACCTCCCTTCTGACTAAGCTCTCGGCTGCGACTTCTGCCGTGTTTGCTCCTTGAAGCGAGCCTGTTCATTATTTATTAGCTCCCATACTCTTACACCATCTGCCTCAACTCATTATCCATATTCAGCTTGTCAAATTGACCTTTTATGGCCTTTCTCTGGAATCCTAATGTGTAGTCTGTCCCTCCTTATATAGATATGTGCTGCTAAGCCGTTGCTTTCCAACTCCTACTGTTGAACACTCCTCTCTGTATCTATCTCATGAACACCCAGCTTGCTAGTCTGTGCCCCTAACTTCAGAAAAATCTGTTTATTCTGCTTGACTGATGCTTGTTCCTTCTTTCATCTGCTGCATGTTTGCTGTGCCAGCTTGCTGTAGCACATACTGTCTTAGATATGACCTTTAAAGCATCTGCACCAGCACAGTATCAGACTTTAGGGTATAATCTCCTTCTAACAGTCTGGGGGACTTTCTGTCCCTTAGTTCATAACATAACATAGTGGATTACAAGCTGAATTCAGCCCACAGCCACTTTGCTATGAGTCACTACCACCACCACCACATAAGGCAATGGCATTTTAGTGTGCAACGTGCTGGAAAGCAGAAATCTCCCCCAGCGGGATGGGTGAAAATGAAAAAATGTAAAGGCATTGGAGCAGTGCAGCCAGATTCTTACTCAGCATAAATCAGGTCAGTTCTATCAAACTACTGAACTATTTGTGTTCATACCCCCTCCATCTCTGCTTCCAAATCCAAGGGCTACTGTAAATGATTCAGCTTCAAAGACAATAGTTTCTCCTCACAGAACATTGTGTAATGCAGGACTGTAGGATCAAATAATGCAATAAGTATTTTCTCCTGGTGGAACAAGCATACACAGTGTGCACCTGCCTGGGAATGTGTAAAACCCACCACAGATCAATAGAGATTATCCAGAAACTGTAGGAGAACTTCAATAAACTCCGTAGCAGAGAATTTGAACTAAAATGCTTTCTCTAAATAATTAATCAGGGCTGCTGCTATCTCACTAAATACTCCAGCTCTGGTTTCCCTGCATTTCTTGATATACCAGGACTGCATCTGCACCAATCTTTTCCAACAAACAGTGTGGGAGCAGTGAATAAATGAGTCCTGTCCCAGAGACCCTGGCAGCATCTTTGAGCAAATCAATGTTTTTTACACTGCACAGAGGACTTTTACCCTACCTGTCCTACCTGTGCTGAAGGGGAGCAGTCAGTAGGTGCCATCTGTACTACTGAAATTCAATCCTTTGAACCAGATGATTTCAAGTCAATGACTTTCAAATATTTTGCTCTTCTTTACAGAATCTGTGACACAGATAGCTTGCTTAACAAGCTCCATGGAGAGTTTTTGAACCCGTGTTACATATCTATCAAACAATTTCTTAATAATAAAAAAAGTTTCAGGAGAAACTAGTTTTCTCCTTAGTTTTCTCCTTAATACAGTGCTCTCCTCTGAAGCTGCAACAAAAGACACTTCTTTTTCCACAGTTCAAAGCAACTTCTTTTAAAAGGTAGGCTCTGCTACAGACTTTGATTTTTAAATCCCTTGCTGCCCAGACCCAGTTAGCCTCCTGTGTTTGCAGTCACAGTTGATTGTTGTAGCCATTAACACATAATTTTACACCTGAAAAATATCTATTGGCATGCCCTTCTGTGTAATTTTGTTGTCTTTGATGGCAAAGCAGCTTCCTCTTGCTTCTGGCTACCATGCCACTGAGTAAGAAAACTAAACTCATTTACCCTCCTTGATTATGTCTAAACCCATATAGCTTCCTTGATGATCTTATCCCTCTGGAACAAGAGCAGAAAAGATACTTCAGAAATTATACTGGATCTGATATTTCTCCAGTTGCAAAGGGTTTTCAACCAGGGGCAGTGATATAGTCCTCCTTCAAGAATGCTTGATGACCATGGTTCTTTTGGACATTAATTTCAGATAAATTTTACTTCCAGTGTTGTGAGACTGGAGAGGAATCAGAATGGAATCTTTTTCCTAGTGATACATACAGTGTTCTTTTACCTGTCTCGAATCCTGTAGAAACTTGCATCCCAAGGGCTGATCTGTATTTTGAAAAAAAAAAAGAGACCAGGTCATCAGCTGATTAAATCACAGTAATTCACTGGCCAGTGTTCAGAGCTGAGAATCCTTCTGGAAATTCCCCAGGGACACACTGCTCTTCACCACCATTGATTAGGATATTTGATGGAAAGGCAAAGGAAGGGAAATAACTGCTGAAGACCTGCAAGAGATGTGATCTATTTTGATACAATCATCCCCTAAAATAATGTTCAGTCATTGGTTGGGTTGGGTTGGGTTGGGTTGGGTTGGCTTGGCTTGGCTTGGCTTGGCTTGTTTTGACTGAGATGTCTTCCACAGCCAACTTCTTCCAAAAGTGTTTCAGAGTCCTGTGCTCTGAGACTTTCCTCCTGTTATTTTGGCAGTGAAAGAGAGGTGCAAAAAGTCAAGCAAGAATTAATAAGGCTTAGGGCTGGTCTCTAACAGAGATGGCACCAGGTGCATTTATAATCCTTGGATATGAAGGCAAGAGCTACTGTTATTACAGCAATTTTTTCCACAGTTTGTGGATCAGTAATATGTCAGGGCTTCCATCTTTCCCTGGTCATTTCCTCCTTTATTCTGATCATAGTTTGCACCATTAATCCCTGTTCTTGCTCCTTGACTTCCAATTTCACTTGGTTTCTACCTTTCTGTATTCAAAACCCCCTCATTTCCTTTTTCTACCTTCCCTCACATATAAATTCTCTTCAGATCCTGCTGCTTTTCCCTTTGCAGGATCCTTGCCAAGAACCCAGCCTTGCCATCTGTCCAGGAGAATGATGATATTGCTCAGCTCTCTTCTGGTTGTTGAATTGTGTGGCTGCAGCAGCAATTTTAATGTTAGCCAAAAAAAAAAAAACAAAAAAACCCACAAAAAAAACCCCCAAAAAATCCCCAACAATAATCAGAACCCTGTAGAAGAAAAACCCTTTTCTGCCTCACAGAGGTCAGGTACTTTTAGTCACATGCATATAAATAACAGGATTACTTTTCCTATATCATATTTCTCTATACTGTCTTCTTAAATGTGCACCTGGGATAATTTTACATCCATGAGAGCATAATCAGAGTTCCTGTTACAATTTTTGTTGGTAAAAACATGCCATTTTTCCAAACCTGAATAATTTAGGGGGAAAAAAAATCAGTTTCAATGAATGTTTCTAATAAAAAATGGATCAAGCAGTTGACAGAATGGCATTTCTTAAATTATTTTTTTTTCAGCTTGAAACATGTCTCCATGCACCACTTTTTATTTTTTATGCCAATGAAAAGGGCAACTTTCTACAGTATAAGATGAAGAATTTATAATGCACCTGATCTGATCTGAAAGCATTTTTTTTTTGTGAATTATGGGGTTGCAGTCTAATATTTTAGCTTTTAACAAAATTATTATTATTTATACTAGTTGGAAAGAGGAAAATTTTCAAAGTTATCCTGAGGTAAAATAGCATTTTTCTTAGTTAAAAAAAAATTTAGTTTAAAAATTAAAATGCTAGACTGCAAGACTTCATTGAAAACCTGACAAAGACCTGGGAGCACTTTTCCTGACAGCTCCTCAGCTGTGAAGCTGGGAGCACAGAGACCTCTTTTCCCCAGATTCTGGTGTATTTAAGGTTCAAGATTTTGGGGACACAAGTTGCCCATATATGAATATATTCGTATAACCACAGCTGTGAGGGATCTGCAGTTCCCACCAGGGGAAAGCTGCGCTGTCCTGATGTGGGGGCTGGAGGGACACAGAGATGCCAGGAAGCCAAGGGACAGAGCCCAGGCTGCTCAGCCTGCAGCACTTCATCCAGCAGCTCAGTGATCACTCAGTGCTCAGCCTCTCTGATAATACTGCTGTCACTGCTGGCTGCCTGAAATCCAGGATGCTGCTCCCCTGGGAGCTGTGATTTCTTAGGCACCTCAAAAATCTGTCTCTTCGTGTGTGCAAGCAGATCCATTAATTGCAACCTCACTAGGAATCTGAGACTGGAACTTCACAGAAGCCTATCTACATAATCATCTTTCTCCTTTTCAGTGAGGAAAATTTCTTCTCAGGAATATTTTACAGTCAGCTTTGTGACTGCACAATGTCCTTATGGTCACTGTGGGATCTGGGCACCTTCCCATTGCTGTCAGCAGAAAGCAGCTCTGGGGGTGAGGGTGTTCTGCAGGAGGAGTTGTCCTTCAGGCAGAATATTAAACTGCTCTGCCATCTGTTTTACAGGGATTATTCTGGTGAATGCTAAAAATCCCTTGAAAGCATTTTTATAGTGTCCCTTTCGTGCTCCTTCTCCTTAGTGTTCAAATAACCTCTCCCTCCTGCTGTTGATTTTGAGTGTTCTCCCTTTCTGAGCAGGCAGAAAGGCCCTGGGTGGCAGCTCCCAGCCTTGGCTCTCTCTCCCTGCTGGATCCACACCATGGATGTGCATTTTGCATTTGTGTGTGTGTGCACCCACAGCTTGTGCTCCCACAAAGCAACATCCTCGCTCTCTTTGCTTTTCCAGAAACTCCATCAAGCCCCAAGGTACAAGATTTCATAAGAAAACCCTTCTCATATCTACCCTGGTCACTAATTTGACATGATTTCTGTTTTCTGATAGATCTCAGGTTTCTGACGAGCCCTGGGCTCTCTTCATTTAGTACCAGGCACAAGAAAATCACGCTTCTCTGCATCCCCTCCAAGCTCTGCTGCCCTCCAGCCCCCAGTTTATCACCTCAGCATGCCAGACTTACCTATATGCCCTCTCAGAGAGGCAAATGCAGGTGTGGATCTGCTTTTTTTTAAACATCCCTTTTCCTAGAGTAGACATCATTTCTATTATGAGGATATCCAAGACTTTAGGTTCCTATTTTAAGTTGCAGAGCTGAGATGACTGAATTCCTGGCTAAGTATGCAAAATCTGAGCTAACTAAAGAGCTAAAGAGCGCAAGAAATCTGCAAGGTGCATAGTGTATTTTAAAGAAATGAGGAAAGGATCTGAATTCTGATGCATCCCAGGTTTCTGTGTCCAACACAGTTTAATGGGCTGTTTTGGGCAGACCCAGAATGAGGCTTTCCTGCCTCTGCCTTCCTGCCCCTGCAGACTCTGCCTTATGGAGCCTGACATTTGTTGTGTCTTTAAACCTCACCTGTGTGTCTCAGAAAGGGAACTGGCAGTTTAAAAGGGCCGAGGGTTCTAATTAGAATCATTTAGATTGGAAAAGAACTATAAGATAATTAAGTTCAACCACTGACCCAGCAGTGCCAAGCCCAGCACTAAACCATGTCTCCAAGTGCCACATCTACATGGCTACTAAACACCTCCAGGGGTGGTGACTCCAGCACTGCCCTGGGCAGAGTGTTCCAATGCTTGACAACCCTTTTGATGATGCAATTTTCCTAATATCCTGTCTGAAACTTCCCTGGCACAACTTGAGGCCGTTTCCTGTTGTGCTGTTATCTGGGAGAAGAGACTGACACCCACCCTGCTACAATAGGCTTGGTGAGATGTGTATATTTGTCTCAAGCCTCATGCATCACTGTGAAGGGTAATTATAGCAACCCAAGCCTGCCATCTTTATGACACATCATGATTTCGCATCTAAATGCTAAATGGGGCTGTTAATGAGTGAGTGCAGCTCAGCTTGAGTGAAAGGGTGTTAAAGAATCAGGTCTGGAGTGAATCAGCCTGTGCATATGTGGCAAAGAAAGAAAACAAGTGGTGTGAAATATAGAAAGTGTAGCATTCTGAAGTTATAGCCTGCTTCTCCGCACTGCCCCTTCTCCCAGGGTGATTCCAGAAAATATCCACCTGCAAACTGAATGGGAAACCAGTCACTATTTTTTGCCATGACCTTTTCTTTGAATTGCTTTTCTTCCCCATACAGGTGACTCTCACTGGTCTGTGAGACTCATCAGCTCATGTCATTATTTCTTAGGCTGCCCAAGATGTGATTCCATCTGGTAAATGCCAGACTTTGTGTGTCAGTGAAAGAGCATGGATGCTTCAATAGGTCTTTTCTGAGTTTGTGATCTTTGGTCCTGTTGTTGTGGGAGGCAAAGAGCCCAGCTTTAAGCCTCAGCAGCTTTTAAATAGAGAACAAAAAGATTTCCAGCACTTGGTCTTTAAGAACATACTTTTACCTTTTGAAAAGAGAGATAAGGTCTGTGCAGACTCAGAGTCTGATCAGTTCTGCTATTGATCATTACTGTTATTGTTACTTCATTTCCTAAAACGAGTTTTCAATTTAGTTCTGTGGCAACCAGAAAGGGACAAACACAGTGAGGTCACTGCTCTTCCTGCTCCAAAATTTGAGGTCACTTTGAAGCATGACCTGTCAGCAGATGATTCTTAAAGACTTCCAAAGCAAGGCCTGATGTTCTTTTGCACATATTGTTCTTTTGTTTTTTTCTCTTTAAATAAAAGGCTCCTTCCCTTACTTTTCAAAAGAAAATATGTCTCTGTGGAACTACATTTTACTGCCTTGGAGAACATGATGTTCAGTCATGACACAAATCTTTGTGTAATCAAGAAAGTTACTTCGGGACTGGGAGGTTCTGAGACTCAAAAGTAATTTTGGACTTTTTATTAACCATTAAAGGTAACACTCCAGCACTGAAACAAGAGCTGTAGAGCTCACTTAAGTACTGATAGCTGTCAGATGTATTAACTTCCCTGCACATTAACAGCTCAGGTGCCTATGCAAATATTTATCTTTACCCCTCCCTGCACTGTCGACTCCTATCATTATAACCTGATCAAAATGCATTTGGAATTTTTAATTTTTTTTTCTTATTCCTTTATTGATCACTCTTTTTGAGCCCTGGAAGAATGCCATGTTGCCTTTTTCACTTGATGCAAAATGTACGGTGTGATTCAGCATAAAGAAAGGGAAGAGGAGACACGTTGAATGTAGTGACAAGCACCAGAGAAAAGGAAGAGATTCTGGCAGGTTCTGAAGGGGCTGTGTTGTAATTGTGGGCCACAAATATATAGGGAGATAAACAGAAGGGCAGAGGAAGCTTTTATGAAGTTCCTTGGAGCAGTTCCATGAACAGCACAGGCAAGGCATGGCCATTAATCCATGCAGAGAGAGAAGTCAGGCCCCTGCTCCTTCCTTACCCTGAGCATTTGGGCTGCCAGGAAATCACAGCATTTGCAGCAGGAGTGATGCCCCTCTGAGCATTTTATTATAGAGAGTGCTACTGAATTTCTCCTCTGAAGTAATTTTAGCTGCATATAGCACTGTTATTTACAGTGTGTGCGTTTGCGTGCGCTTCTATAGGTCAACTGACTGTGTAGGTAACAACACCCACACATGCTCAGGCTTGTGCCTGCCCATGTCAATCCATACCTCATTTACACTTTATTTAGGCAAGTAGCTCAAAGCTTAAAGCCAAGTCCACGTTCTGTGCATGCCTACGCTGTGCTGGCTGCTCTGGCGTAACTCCACTCCCTTTCCCATGTGCTTCTCCTTCCAAGCTCTGTGTCTACAGCTGTGTGAGGCAGGGGAATGCTGCAGAGCCAGCTGGCTGGAAACTGCCTGGAAAATAATGGAAATCAGGTGTCCAGAAGGAGTGTGTGTTTAGATGTGTCTTGACTTTTCTTGGTTTTCCCTGCAGACAGCAGTGATTCTTTATTAGCTTTGTTTTTTGCTCTCTGTGAAAATCATCCCCCGTTAATGTTTGGATATGGGGAGAACAGAGCTTGGTGTGACTTTTGGTGACTTGGCAGACTCTGTGCCAGTTGTGCATCTGGGATACAGATGGAGAGACACTAGGGAAAAGAAGAAACCAATAAATAAAATTAATGTGGGGATCTGGATGAAAAAGAAAACCAAGATCACATTTTGTCTCATTATGGTGCTAGCCAGTTGTAGGGACCAGGGATGAATGTACTCTGAGGAGATGGATGGAAACATATTTAGCAACCTTAGAGCTCTTTTCCAGCAACCCAGCCCAGTGCTGTTCTGCTCTCCTTGGAAAGCAGGACCACATATGGGAGGCAAGACTTCCAGGAATGACAGAAATTGGGACCACATGGTACTTGACATTCTACTTCGGGTTCCCACTGAACTTGGTACATTTTAATGCTCTGTTTTTTTCTGAGGCTTTGGGTTTTGATGATGCAAAAACATTCCTCTGTTGCTGTATTTTTTCAAAGGAAAAGCACATATTCAAAACGTTGGACATTAAACTCAGTGCATGTGTGCTTGCAAGCTTACTGCTGTCTCATTGCTATTGTTTCCTCTTTCTCAGGACATGACCTTCAGCACCACAATGAATCAGGAAAAACCTGTCAAATCCTCCTAGCTCCCTGGCTGTGCAATTTTCTGTTCCCTCGCTGTTCCCCAGACAGCAGCTTTTCTCACCCAAGGCACAGGAGCCAGCAAGTCACAAATGACAGCTGAAAAGTGAAGCATTACCAAAAGCTGCGTGAGACTCTGTCAAAGAGAACCTTTAAATATAATTCTCCTTCCAAGCCTGGGAAGCTGAGCATCCCATCAGTTCCAAAGAGTGGAGAGAAGATATGTTCAAGTAACCAGCACCCGAAACTGCACAAATCCGTACCCATTTTAGAATATCTACACCGTGACCTGCAGCACTTAGAACTCTCCGTTCAGAATGGATGGTGGATATAGAAACACAAACCAGGTCTCAGATGACTACAGGTACCAGGATGGCAGCTACGACACACCCAACGACGGCTACTACCGGGGCGGGGATGAGCCCGCGCAGGAAGAGGATGCCCAGAGCGATGTCACAGAAGGCCACGATGAGGATGATGAGGTCTATGAGGGGGAGTACCAAGGCATCCCACACCCAGATGACATTAAAGAGAAGCAGAAGAAGCGAGCCCCTGCTGTGGATGATGAGTACAGAGACCGTGCTGACCTCATGGCCGAGAGGATGGAGGATGAGGAGCAACTCGCCCACCAGTACGAGAACATCATTGAGGAGTGTGGCCACGGACGCTTCCAGTGGACTCTCTTCTTTGTTTTAGGGTTGGCACTGATGGCAGATGGGGTGGAGGTGTTTGTGGTTGGATTTGTTCTTCCCAGTGCTGAGAAGGATATGTGCTTGTCCAGTTCCAACAAAGGGATGCTGGGTAAGTGCCACTGGCAAACAGCTCTTCTGATGCAACGAGAAGCGGCTGGGACACCTTTTTTTGGTGACCAGCTGATTTCAGGATCTTCTGATGACTTTCTTCTTGTCTTGTATGTCATGCATAGTCATGCCTGGGTGGATCTGACTCAGGAGGGTTTCACAAGGTGATGAGCAGCAGAATTGTACCAGAATGTGCCAGCCTGGTAAGCCAGGATCTGGGCAAGGCAGGCCACAGTCTGCAGGTCCACAGGGCAAAACTTCAAGGGGTGTTCAAGGATAAATAAGTGAAAAGTTAAAGGTGAATCTAGTGACTCAAAATTCAAAGCTGTTAGAAACTACTGGTTTCCCTTTTCTTCAGCCCAAAGTCCCAACAGGCAAATCAACTGTGCAGTCAGTTCCTTCTGCCTGCTGACTTCTCAGTTTGCTCATATGTCCTGGATCAGATTTAGTCAATGGAGGCTTCTTTTTAGGTCTTTGGAATGCAATTAAAGTGCAGCATGAAGATTAAAGCTGAGGCTACTGGCAACATCCCTTTTGCATCACTACCAACATCTCCCTGAGGTCAAAATACAAGGCTTAGTTATTTTTTGGGACCGAGACGGGGTGGAAAGGTTTGGACGAACAATTTTTTCCCTTGAACAATAGGCAAGCCAAATTCCATCAGCCAAAACAGCAAAGCCTCCCAGATCTCCAAGAATCAGGACAGGATCCAGCAGGGTCTGTAGTGAGAGCCAGCCACACAATAGGACAGAGCATCTGGAAGGGAAATAAAATAGCTCTTGGAATAACTGCTTGAGGAGGGAAAGAGTGTGTCTTGAAGGACACGTACTGTGATTGCAGGGAATCATCAGGGACTCTAGGTCATTCGTGCTGGCCCAGAAAATGTGCCTGATGCAAGGAAAATGCAGATTTGGGACTAGACCGCAGCCACTGACTTCATTCTATTGACATTATTTTCATGTGACAAAGACAATAGATAATTATCCCTATATAAACCTCTCCTCTTGGTGTACTGAGGTCATATTCACTTTTCTGTTTCTCCCTTTTTTCTTTGAACTTGAGGATTGGGATGCTTCTTTCTATAGTTAGCCAGGTCTGTACTGACTTTTGTACCTTAAAGACTTTAGCAACTTTTTTTGCTTCACAAACCCATTAAAATTTCTAGCTCGAGATATCTCCGGTCAGATATCTAAAAGCAAACCTCTCACAATTAGATCCTGATTTCAAAGGGACATTGGAATTCACCAGCTCCCTGTGGGACACAAGGCTTGGTGTCTTTTTAGTGATGAGACCTTTTTTGAAAAGCAGGTCATTTATTTTGGTGACTCTATGAAAGCTGAGATTCTCTGAAACTATGACCCCATAAATATCTACCTCTGTATAGCTCAAGCTCTGGCAGGCTTCTGAATGAGAAAACTTCAAATGTCACAAGGAAATCTATCTTTGAAGTATTTCTGGCCCAACCACAGGTAAAAATGAACACGAAATCTCCCCAGAGAGCGTGTTCTGCTTTTTCCAGCTCAACATTTGCAAGGCTGAAAGTTCAGAGTGTTCTGATAAGCTCTGAATAAGCAAGGAGACATTTGGGTCCGTATCCAATCCCAGCTCCAGCCTCCTGCGCACTTTCAGAGCTAATCTGGGACTGCTAATGAGGGGAAGAGAATTCTCCTTGCTGCCTTTCCTGCCCACTTTCAAACACTGTTTGTGAGAACCTGATTTTACTGAACAATTTCTCCTGTCCTTAGCTTGTTTGTTTGGGGGATCTACTGTCAATCTGCTTGTATTCAAACTATTTCATGCCTTCATTATGGAGGAAAAAAAAGAATTTTTCTTAAAACAATAAAAGCTGGTTCATCTTAGTTTGGGTCAGGGAGGAGAGTGGGTGGTTATGGCAGCATGCAGTTGTTATTGACTGGTGGTGTACATGGGGCAGGTCTCTGATTCAGTCCACCTTACTTGTTAAACACCCTTTCTTGTCTGCTGGACATTTCTCTGCTGCTGGGTCTGAGGTTTGTGACTTTGTGAAAATGAATTAAGCATGGTTTGGAAAGCCTCACATTGCCCAGCAGTGCTCTGATGTGAGTAATGAGTACCCAAGGCATCAAGAAAAGAATGTGATGGACCTGGGGTGGGTAGGGGGCTGCTGGAGGGCATAGGAAGGGATCAGTGCAGATCTCTGGGTCTGGAGAGGGGAAGGAAACCTTTCTGCCAAATGAAGGGTGGCAGCAGCAGGGAAGAGGGTGTTGGAGGTTTGACAGAGAGCAGGGACACAAGGTGTGGGTGCAGCCCGGCCTCCAGCACAGCCTCATGTCCCAAATACTGCCTCTGCTAGGTTTCATCTCTTTTCTCAGCATCTGGGGCATAAGGACAGCAGATATCAGCTTCTCAAGGGGAAGGCTGAGGAAGTTCTATTGATGGGGACAAGAACAAAATCATCAAAATCTTTCTTAGGATACCTGCGGCTCCCATCCACCTGCAGCTAGAAAAAAATGTATCTCCCACAAAGCTCAGAGTGTCCAAGACAAGCTCATGTCCCTCTGTGAATCCATTCCCTTGGTGGTCTATGGCAGTGCATGTTGATCAGGGTTCAAGTGGAGATTGATTTGGTGGTAATCAAAGAGCCTTCACCTCAATTTCTAATGTGCAGTGACAGCCTTGCACGAGAGTGTCTGCACAGGAGGGATGATTAGAGCAGGCACAGCTTTCCCTCCAGTTATCCCACGGTTTTAGGGAAGCAGGGATATTATCCACACATAAGCTACCGCTCCTTGCCTTATCCCCATGTACCAATAAACATCCACAGATAAGCTCGTGTTTATTCCCAAGGAACCGATTATCTCCCCAGTTTTTGCTAAGGAAACATAACCAGGTTTTCCCAGGAGCAGTTAAGGTCACTTCCAGGCAGCTGCTAACATTTAAACACACGAGGGAGGGCTCAGCCATAACAAGAGAGGCCAGGAGGGAAAAACAAGGAAATAAGTCAGGTGAAAAATCAAACTCCAGCAGAAATAGGAAGGGACAAATAAGAGCAATAAAGCAGATGCCTCCTAAAGACCAATTTAGTGAAGTTCAGCTTCTGTTAAAAGGACATTTTGCATTAAACACTCTGCATATTGCATATTTTTTGTCCCTTGGAAAGCAGTCATGGGAAAATATCAGGCAAACGATGGCCAAATTATGCAAAAATTGCAAATAAACAGATGCCCACAGTATTTCATGAAATGTGTGAAATGGATATGACACGTCTTAGAAAACGTTTACATTTCATTCTGAAAATAAACATCTCACCATCAGATGCAAATTAACAGCTATTTTAGCCCTAAATATCCTGAGTGGGACAAAATACGTATTTGGAGTTTTTCAATTATGAGAACTGCTATTTTAAAGATTATTTCAGGGGTAATACAAAAAATAAAACCCAACAAAAATAAAAGAAACAACAGTATACATATTTTAGCACATTGATTTAATCAACTTATGAGTTGCTAAGAATAAGTTTGTTAACATGTAACAACTTTATTTTTACATATTTATTTGAGAGATCAACTTTATTGAGCTTTCGTCAGCAGTAGTCAAAATAATAATTCAATTCTTAAATTTACTGAGACAGAATATTCCTTCTCAGTATGATACAGCCTATTGGAAACATTATTTTTAATATGCTTAGGATAATCAAAAGAGTAATAAAATTTGTATTTTTATGTTTGCTGACAGGTACACAGTATCATTATTTGGAGAAATATCCTATAAATATATATCTTTACATGCTATAAATCACTTCTTAGAGGACTAAATATTATGTTTGCAAGCACAGAGCAGTAAGTACACAAGTATAAAAGATAATGACATAGTAATGTTTTAAACTTCTTCACATGCTGCATATAAAAAACTCAAGGCATAGCTAAAGCAACAGCCCTCCCAGATCCCACAGCTGCAGTTGTGTTATCATCATTTCACAGTTCACTAAACTGAGACAAGGAAATTTTTAAGGGCTTTGCCCATAACTGTAAAACAGCTACACCAAGGCTGAGAATAAAATTGCCTTTTCAGGCTCCCTTCTCCTTTTTATGATTTATTAATAATTTTTTTAAGGAGAATATAATATTACAGACTCTTAACCTCACAATGCTGGATTAAAAAAGCCAGTAAAATAGATCCTATAAGTAATTATGCTTTTATGTAGCAACTCAAGCTTGGCTATGTGAGTCAGGTTAAATAGAATGTGTACAGCATGCCTGCTTTTAGTTGTGTGAAGAGGATGTTTTATTATCAGCTGAGATAAAATCTGGTCGCAGCTTCCCATTGACCTGAATTCACCTGATATGAGAGTAAATCCTAATCCCCTCTGCAGAGCTCAATGGCTTTTCTCCACTTAGTTTCTTTTCTCTGTCTGAGCACAGACAAGCCCAGCCATGGCTCCCTTGCTCTGCCATGGTTATTTGCTGCCTCTTTTGCCCCTCCTTGGCCATGGAGCCCCAGCTCAGCAGCCACCACGCCCTGATGAGACCTGCCCTTGTCAGGCACGGATTCCTGGCTGCAAATTTGCTCTTGGTTGGAAATGCTCAGCCCAAGGAGTATCATCACCATGAGCAGTAGGGAAAAAAAATCAAGGTGCTTTTGTGATTTGAGAACACCCCACATTTTGTGTAGGTCTGATATGGGGATGAATGGCTGTGTCCCCATCTGTAAACACTGTGGGAATTTCATCGGATGAGTTCTAGTCTGAGAACAGGTTTTTTGGACAGAAAAGGATTTGTTTTGCTCCTCTGTTGAAATCTTTGCTTTAGCAGAAGGGCTGGGTGGAGAGAACCAGATGGTCCCATGAATGCTGTGGTGCTGGACAAGTCCCATGGGGAGATGTGAAGCCAGCTGAGTGTAAACACCACCCACGCCCCACTGGCAGCGCCGAGCCCGGCTGTGCCGCAGCCCCACGGGCTCACCCACCCACCCCACGCCAGCTGCACAGCCCCCTCCATCCCAGCAGCCAGATATGCCCAATATCCACACACAGATCTCCCAAAATGGAGTGCTGCCTTTGCCATGGCTGATTCCCTTCAGTGCCAGAGGCGCTGGCTGCAGAAGGAGTCTCACTGCTTGTGCTAACCAACAAGGAGAGTGCCGCAGGATCAGCTTTTCCTTTGAGTTCAATTCAAAAGGCCAAGTTGATTCATGGGGAAAGCATTAATAAACCTACAAGGAAGAGCAGACTGAAAATTGCAAGAAGAATGGAAAAAAAGAGCACCAGCCTTCAGCTCATCCTCTGTCAAGACCCTCCCATCACTATGGTACAAGAGAGTCAGCACTATCACTACTTTATTTCTCTCTTTTAATTACTTGTAATTGGATCTTCTGCCTTGCCACATCCATCTCCCAGATTGTCCAGACCTGACTCACAAAATTTTCTTTGTGTCCATAAGGTGTATCTCTAACAGATTCTACACCAGTAACAGTATTTTAATTTTGTTTTTATTACAATTTGAACCACAAGATATAAAAGGTCCTAATAATTTTCTGTTGTCCAAATGCTTTCCCTCTTCAAGAGCCTCTTTTTTTTTTTTTTACCATAGGGCTTTACTGGTATTGGCCTGGGATTGGAAGTAAGGTAGGAACTTTCCCATTCCTGTGGTTACTGGCTCCACACAAGCCAGAGCCATCCCTGGGCCCAGGCAGCTTCCTTACCTCCCTGACAACCCCAAGGACTCTGGGACTAATTCTTCCCAGTGAGCTATTTGGCTCAAATAGCTTAAATTTTCTATTTATTCCACAAGTCTTTGTCCTGTCTTTAAAGGGATTATTTCTAGATGTACCTCTTTTTTAAGGACTTTAATCCCATTAACTAACAATAAGAAAAATTCACGCTTGTGATGCAGATTTAGGTAAATCTTGAATTTTTTTTTCCTTAAACCCTTAGAAGTCTACTTTTAACTATATTGAAGCAATAAAAATACAGTTTAGCACACCCAGATCCATATACTGTATCTGCAGTATATTCCTTTCCTTATTCCTAGAACTTCAGCTTTTAACTTCAAATTCCTGTCTAATACAGAGCACACAATTTCAGTAAAGGCTAATAAATTTCTTAGTGTGAAAATGCTAAATATGTTACCCCTTTTCTAGTGGGAGTAAGCCCAGTCAGTGGTCACATATTTTCCTTATAACTTCAGCAATGGATGAGTCATAACCCAAAATTTATTCATAGAATTTCAGCTCTTTGGTTTTCCACCAATTTTATGGGAGGCTGTTGCAGACTTTCCCACAGGCATTCATTATATTCCAGGACTTGTGGAATAGCCTGCAAATAATGGCTTATTCAGAGTTGCCCTTAACATTTCATCTGAGCACCTTATGTGTCAATTGGGAAGCTGATCCCTCCTAGCACAGTCTAAGTCTCTGTGGTTTGAAGCCAAGTTAAGAAGTCAGGATTCTGGTGCAGACCATTGTAATGTTGTACTGTAGAATATTTGATGGACAGAACTAGCCCAGCAAAAGTAATACCATTTTGGGATCACCTTTCTTGGTCCAACTCTCCTTAAAATTTTAGTTTCCTTGACATGAGCTGGATCTTTCCAGAGGTAGCAACCATCACTGTGTTCTCTGGAAGATTGTCTCCCTGCAAAGAGGCTGTTTGAGTGACTATTCCACTCCTCCCTGGGTCCCTGCCACCTTGTTGTCAATCCAGGGCACAGCAATCTGCAAAGCAGACGTTGTTCTGCACCCTGGGTCCTGAGATCCATCAGCTGACAGAGTGTTCTATAGCAGCTACCTCAAAATTTTAATCACATTGGCCAGAACATGCAGTCTTCACCAAAAAAATCCACCTCCCCATGATAAGGAAGTGTTCTGTTGATTTTGTTTCAACCCTGAAGCTGTTATTTCCATAACCAGGATCCTTCCCTCAAAACCTGGCTAAGTAGACAGTCTCTGGTTGTCTCTTTCCTTTTCCAAAGATTTTTATTGTTTTAAATTTCTGAGGGACCATGCATCAATTGATTTATCATATACAATAGCTAATTAAAGCAACACCCTGTAGATGAGTTTGTGACATTAACAGCTCTGCTGTGGTTTCTCTGCTCACTGTGTGATGGATGCTTTGTTGCAAAGGTCCAATCTTCCCTTCCATCCCAAGTTTCAGCTCCTTGGTCAGAATCTGCAGGGGTTTGCTTACAAAAGCAGCTCCACTTGATGCTGAGTTTCAAGCACTGCCACATCCCATACCAAGCCCACTCTTCTGGCCAGACAAGAGGCTGCCCCTCACCAGTGACTGCAGTAAAACACCAGCTAGAAAGCAGTAAGAATCTCCTCCACCTCCTCCCGACCTGAGACATTTTCCATTACTAAGAGGATTTGGATGAACATCTGCCATCCAGGGATTTTCTCAGTGGGGGAAAAAACAAAAAGGGAAAAAAAAAAGAAAAAAAAAGTTTGGCAGATCATTTTTTCTTCCTCACCAGGGTCTGGCAGTGCTGGCAGGGCTCACTGTCAGATGGGTGGCTGTGATGCACCAGTGAGTAGATACAGGGCTTATCATCACTTCCTTCTGCTGGCTGCCATCAGAGTTGCTCCATTAAATGTGGCCCAGGAGCCAGGGTAAAAGCATTAAGCCATCCAGCACTGCATTAAGATCCTTCCTTCAGGAAGTTTTTGGACTGAAACTGTTTTTGCTTTGGCTCACCCTTGTAATTTGCACTTCAGTGGACAAGCTGGAGGTCAAAGTTAATAGAAATAGAGATCCCAGTCTCTGAGATGTGTTTGTATCTTCTCTTGAGTTCAGTACCTGAAACCTTTACACATATTCAGATCTCCTCACCAGGACAGCTTGGATCAGGAGGGTAGGGCAGGGAGGGCAAGGATTGGTTGCACAGAGCCACACGCTCATGGTGGAGGTACAATTGGCCAAATCCAGCTCCACAGTTCTGGTACAAAAGCTTTTAACAGACAAGAACAGATTTTTTTGCCTTTGACACACAAATCCTGCCCTTCAGACATTGTGTGGATTGAAAAGGTTCACTCACAGATAGGTGACCCCACTGTGGAATAGAGAGATTTAAGAAATCCAAACTTTTCCACGTCTGATCAATGTGACACAAGTGTCCTTCAAATGCTGCAATGGGTCTCTGCTGCATAGCTTTTAATTTAGTAATGCATTTTAAATCAAGTGCAGGCATTTGCAATCAAAAGGAAGACAGGATCAGCTGCCAGATAACTCTGCATTAGCCCTCAGTTGGATGGCACAGAGCTGCCTTCAGCCACCAGACTGATTGTTTTGTTTAAACATTAATAAATTACAAAAACATTCATTGCCACCTTGTTTTCCAAGTGTATTTGACAGAACAGAACCTGGTGAAAGCGTTGGCTCTCAAGAGAAGCCAAGCTTGGTTCAAGGTGAGGAATGAACCTCCAAAGAGTCAACCATGCCTGAAAAATGTTTCTTTTAGCTGTATTTCTTCAATCAGTGAATAGGAATGTTTGCTATTAAGGCAGTGTATTTACTTGCTCAGCATCTGATGCCTTCAGCTGGGGCCAGGGATGCAGGGAGCACTGCTGCTTTCCTTCAACCCCTGCTCAGCTGGGTCTTGAACCTGACATGTCCCCAGTCTCCAAACATCTCAAGCATCATCCCTTTCCTTCAAGACCTCCCTGCCCTGCAGGGAAAGCAGAAAGTTCTGCTTTCCAGCAGGCAGATGTTCTCCATCCTGAAATAGCTCAGCCCATCTGGATCACATCCAGTGGTGGTTAGGCCCCATCAGGATCTCCACAGCAGGATTGTGCAGCCCATAGACACAGGCTACAATCCTGTCAATGGGGTTTGATATGATGCAGGAGTATTCTTGGGAGCAGCCTCTGGTACCTCTGTGCTCCCCAGGAAAAGCCATGGTTGCAACCAATTTCTTCTGAATTATATCTGGAAAGTAGATAAAATAAATGAAAAAAATATATTCGTGAACCTTTGAGCTCTATGAACTTAGTGTTATTTACACTGGTACCTGCATTAAAAAAAGGCAATAAAATCTGTGGCCCTCCTGCAGCAGTGGCAGTAGAAGAGCAAAGGACAATTGCCATGTTCTCCAGGAGAGTGGCAAGCAGAAACTGAGCAGGATACAGGGAGACTGCCCGGGGTGGAAATCCATTCTCTCCTATTCAGCCTGGCACTAAATGAGTCAGTGAGACTGTCTTTGAGGACCCCAAAGTAGAAAATCTAGTGAAGTCAGGTTAAAAAGAAGAATCCACCTTTCTCAACAATGTTAGAGAGATAACTCTATACAAGCCTTAGATTCTTCCTTCTCCTGAAATTTTCAGATCAAGACTGCACTCTTGAGTTAGCTGTCCTTTAGTTAGACACCAGATCTTGGCTCAGTAGCAAAGGAAGTAGCTGAGCTACTCGAGGTGAGTCTGGGTAGCAGACTGATCCTTTCAGATACAGCTGGGAAAAGCAGAGAGTGAAAGAGAGGGAACACTGCAAAGAGATTTAGCCATGCTTCATCAGTCTCTGCTCTCACAGCTTTCTGAGCATAAACAGAGCAGCCTGACAGAGCCTCTCCCTACGCATCCTCCACCCCACTGCACTCAGGGGGGTCAGAGGAGTTAAGACATCAGACTTCTGTTGTATTGTTGGTGGCACATAGCTGGGACACGTGCATCCTAAGCTGCTTATGCCTGGCCATTGCTTACGTGCAGGGGATATGTGAGCAGCGAGGTTGGGAAGGAAAGATGTGGGTCTGGTCAAATGAGGGTATGTCCATACTTCCTGAAGTGATGCAAGCTCTCAGGCACAAGATGGGAAAATTACTGTCCTACCAATGGGCAGAGTTTCTGGTGTCTGAGATTTGGGGTGGTTAGGAGTATCTCTACTTTATTGCACAATATGCCAGGACAACATCAGCTGCCACATGGGCACTTCCAAATCTGCTTCTACACTGTGTGCTATTTCCACGCTGTTAACAAGCTGACTGTCTCTCTCCCTTCCAGGCTTGATAGTCTACTTAGGAATGATGGTGGGGGCTGTCTTGCTGGGCGGCCTTGCTGACAAACTGGGAAGAAAGCAATGCCTCATGATATCACTCGCAATAAATGCTGCCTTTGCGTTCCTCTCCTCCTTCGTCCAGGGATATGGATTCTTCCTCTTCTGCCGCCTTATCTCAGGCCTCGGGTGGGTACCTGGTGAATCTGGCCTGGGGGAGCCCCAGCACAGCTGGGCAGTGTGGGTGTGTGGGGTGGGACAAGGAAAGGTGCTCAGGAGATGCATCCCTGGTGCCCAGATGGGATGGCATTGCCATTTAGGATGTGTGGCTGTGTTACCTCACGCTTGACCCGTAGAGCTGTAGTGGTGGGAAAGTTTGGTCATTGATGTTCTGGTACTGCCCAAACTGTGCAGAAATGTGGGTGAGACTGAAAAATGCCCACCTCCAAGGCCTCCAATGAGACCCTCAGCAGTTCCCACTGGCTGCCTGTATTTTACCTGCCTAAAATGAGTGATCATGAAATAACAAGAGGAGATGTTTAAGTGAAAAGCAGGGTATTACTCTGGGTTTGTACAAACTACAGAAAATTCAGCTTTTAGAGCATAAGAAGGACCTTGTTCATCTTTGATGTCTAAGACCAGTCCAGCCAAAGAGAGATTTTCATTTTTCCTCCAAGTCTCACTTCTGAGCAGCCCATCTGTGAGTGTGACCTTCCCTCATTAGACATGCAATCCTAACCACAAAGACATTGAAGCAGACTCTCATTTTTCTCATGTGCTGTTTTTTCTCCTCAGTATCGGGGGCACCCTCCCCATCGTGTTTGCCTATTTCTCTGAATTCCTCTCTCGTGAGAAGAGGGGGGAACACCTGAGCTGGCTTTGCATGTTCTGGATGATTGGTGGCATTTATGCCTCAGCAATGGCTTGGAGCATCATCCCACATTACGGTAATTTGTGATTTCGATTTTCTACACCACCACATTCCTACACCACTACACCACCCCAAACCCTTGCACAGGTAGTGACAGTTCTTACATATCCCAGCACAAATATCACTGAAATATTTGAAATAATAGATACCTGAAGTACTCACAAAAGGTCTCATAAATTGACTGCGCGATTGACTGATGGATACTAAGGCTGTAGATAGGACTGAATGGGGTTGCTTTCCATCTAAAGCCTCAAATGCATCCCTTAAATTACACTGCTGGAGCCTGAGCTCTTAATCTAAATGTCAGCTCATTCGGGGAAACAATTGACTGAGATTATATGGCAAAAATTGATCCAGTTATCAAAAATAAGCAACTTTAATCAGGGAATTACTGGATGCTGTGGATGACAGCAGTGAGGCCAGCACATGTGCTTTCCCTTAGCCAAGTGTCCACACTGTCAGGGCTGTGTACCTGGTGACAAATCTGCCCAGCATGTGATGGGTTGAAGTCACTTCTGCCTTCACCTAAATGGATGTAGGAGTGGAATGGGTTCCCTACCCTCAGCTAGAAGTGGGAATGAAAAAGTAGATGGCTGTAAACTGAAATTTACTTGTGCTCAGAAAAGCAAAAGTCTGCATGTCACGTGGAATTCCTTGTAACTTGTGTATATAACCTAGGAAAACACCAGAAGCAAATATCTACTGGAAAAGATTAATTCCCCCAGTATTCAGTGACACCAGCTGTTTGCAAAATCCTGTTTGAGGAAAGTAGGACAGTTCACAAAACCCACAAAGGAAACCACTAACATTTACCTATCCATCATTTCATTTTTAGCACATTTAAAGCATGCTCAGTATAAAGAAATATTCATGCTTTTGATTGACATGACAGAGACTGTTGGAAGAAATAGGTAAACTTACTGCAGTGGTTTCAGGTAGAAATAATTTTTTAAACTGCAACAACATTTGCTTTTAAAAGCTCTTAGTTATTTACATTACAATTATTTTTCAGATGACTTTTTGATATTGTGTTTTTGTAGCTTCTTTTTTGATTTCCAGTGTTCCACCTACTCTTTTGGAACTTTGTGAAATCATTAGAACACCATGACTGGCTCAGATGAGACCTCTGCAAAACGCATTGCTTGATGATTCCCTTATTATGTGAATAAATTTTTTTATAGAAAAAAGATTATTTAAACACTCCTTATGAGATTTGAGCCTAGAGAGAGTGAATGGAGCAATGTAAGAGAATGAGGCTGTACTTTCCAGTTCCTAGCAGGGGAATACCTAACTTGGTCAAACACCAGGAAAAAAGCAGGAGAAGAGTATCTCAAGTGCAGGATTAGGAATTTGACGTTTTAATTTTGAACCCCAGCTCAGGTTTTGTAGGTCTGAAAAAAATAAACTTGCTTTTCTTGCTCACTTCCATGAAATGTGAAATACATATGTGATGTAGGAGATGGAAAGAAGCTGTCTCTACTGTGCCTCTCAGATCAGAGATTTAACCTTTGAAAAGCTTCACTAACATCACTGAGAAGCGATCAATTATGGCCCTTATTCCTGTACCATTTCCCAGCCTTACTTGCCTACAGCTGCTCTGAGCTGTTGCTATCACTAGGTGATTTCTAAACTCAAAGATAAAAGAAGGTTTTTAAAAGGCAGAGCCTGAGCATGCTCCAATTTCTGTAATGAACATGAACTTGCTGCTATCTACTGAGCACGCCATCGAAGCTCCAAGAGCCACCAGCACTAAGAACAGCAAACTTTCAACCTGTCCTCATGTCATACAGAGCTGCAAAGTTCTGAGCTGCATGAGCAGAGAAAAACTCAGAACTCCTGGTCAGTATTTTCACTTGTTGGCTCTTGCTGTTTCCAGGCTGGGGGTTCAGTATGGGAACCAAGTACCACTTCCACAGCTGGAGAGTCTTTGTACTCGTGTGTGCTCTGCCCTGTATCGCCTCCCTGGTGGCGCTGAAATTCATGCCTGAAAGCCCGCGGTTTCTGCTGGAGGTAAGATGATTCATCTCTGATATCTGCAGAGGATAGCAGGTCCCTAATGTGTCACTGTCTGTCTTTCTTTGTCCCATCAAACACACAGAGCACAAGCTCAGAGGCAAAGCCACTCCTGTGTGTCTATGCCAGCTCCACAGACTGCTTGAACCCCAAAGATTGCAGACTGTGGGGTCAGGCACTGATCATTAGTGTGTCACTGCCAGATGGGGTACAGAAGGAAGGTAGGGAGAGATGGGAATTTTATCTGTCCAACAAAGCACTTTGAAAACATCTCACAGAGTTTGGGCATGGTACTACTGAATCCTGGTGGTAGAGCAAAGGGTAAAGTACATTTCACAGAGTAAAATACTTAAACCTCAGAAATCTTAAGTTTCTGTATCTCCACTTCACAGATGGGAAATATAGCAATACATAGTTCAAGCCTGCAAGTCTTTAGCAGAGTTGGGTTGAGAGTCCAGTTCTCCTCATCCATCTCCTCTTCTTTCATCTGTTTTTAAAGCTCTATCCCTGGCTCTTTTTTCTGCCTCAGACAGTTTTAGGACAATTCCTTTCTCCAGCACAGAGATGCTGCACTCAGTGAATACCAACCATGCCTTCAGCTCTTCGGGTTTCATGCAGCCCAGGCTGTGTGCTTCTCTACTATGCTGGACCTCTAGAATTGCTTTCTCACTGTGTTTTGATAAATTACAGAGCTGGGAGCTTGAACACTTGCTTTCCTTCTCTTTGGTGTTTTCAGATTGGTAAACATGATGAAGCTTGGATGATTCTCAAGCAAGTCCATGACACCAACATGCGGGCCAAGGGCGAGCCAGAGCGGGTGTTTACGGTGAGTTGAGCAAAGCCATTGGGTAAGAAAAGCTGGACATACCCTCCTTAGTGCACCACAGCATGACTTTATTTCTCCTCGGTACTCTTTCAATGTAATATCTCCCCCAGCAACCAGAAAAAGGACTGTGAGAAACATTTTGTGTGTTTAAACTTAGATGCCAGTCTGTTTTTCCAAGAATTAATCAATTCTGTCAATTGCAGCAAGTACTCTTCATTCCTGGTGTTACTCTACATCCTTTAGACCAGTGATTTCTCAATTATGCACATGTTTAATTGGCTTACTCTAAGAGACTAAAACAAAATAAGAGACATATTAGCCATGTGGGAGACCTGAGTCACTACTTTCTCCATTCTGGCTTCTAATCAAAGTCTGATTAAACTTCACGTACTTTCTAATGAGCTTTCCAAACTCCACCTGCCTCATATCCAGTCTTTAATCTCTCCAAGGGAAAGTGGGATGAGTGGCTATTACTCACTGGTCTGCTGCTTGTTGTGAAAAAGGTCACACCAGCAGAGTCGTTAAAGTAAAATCAGAGGAAAGGTTTATGCTGGTGTTAGCAGCAAATTACTATAATTCAGTGTTAAAATCCTGGTGAGCCAGCCAGGGAAGTACTCTTGATTTATTCTTTTAAAGATGAGAGCACACATGCTTTTAAAGGATGGGGGAAAAAAGAGATTTTTGTGTGAAACATGTATTTTTGATCAAGAAGGAAAGCAACACTCCATGTTCAGAAGGGTTGTCAGGAGATTGTGCCCCTTGGGAGTGATCTTCAAGGAAAACACAATTTCATATCTGAGCATGACAAGTGCATGCTCAGGTTCATGTAGGATCTTAATGAGCATGTGTTATTTTTAGGCTACCAACCATTTGAGTAATGCAAGCCCTGATAGCAATGGTGAGAGAGAAGTTTTCTTCAAGTCCATCACTGGCTTTGCTGTAACGCTGAGCTGGGAAATGAAGCTCAAATATAAATATATTTAAATATGTATATATATCTCACAAAGTAGGAGAGTCTGAGCTGAGTAGGAGAATGAAGGAGCAGCTGTAGAGCCTCCATTAGTGCTCGTTCCTCCATGCAACAGAGCCATGACTGCAGTGCAGGAGCTGAGCTCGGGTCGCACCTCCAGGAGCCGCGATGTACTGGCACAGGAGGGTGATCAGTGCTCCTGGTGTGGCACAAACTGTCAGGGTTTGTGCTTTTCTGACAGGCCAGAAGTTGTCAGTTTGTGGTGAGTCAGCCTGTATGGGACAGTTCCCAGATCTGACATTTAATCAGTGCCAGGAAGAGGAATGTGGAGACTCCAGAGCTGAGCCAAGGCGCTCGTTCACACTCAGAAATTTATTCAGCAGATTTTTGCCTCCTCCATGTGTATACAAACAGTTCTGTTTTCCTTGAATATGTCCTTTAATTAAATTTACTAAGCAAATATTTACTGGTATACATTTGTAAGTTTTCCTGAGCAGTCTAGTTCAGGTATTCAGCAGTGAAAATTCAGACTTTTGGTGAAGCAAACTGATTGCATTGTGTGGGCTCACTTGATGGCAGGATACATTTTCTGCTGTAAAGTTTCCCATCTACACAATCATTTGTCATAGAAGTTCTGTCAGTGCTATTTAAAAGATGTTGAATGAGATATTCCTGCTAGTTGTCTTAGAAGAATGAAATCCACACAGTTTGGGTACAAGTGGCTGATCTTGGAGATAATTTTTACTGTACTTTCTGAGTCCTAATTTGTTGTGGGAATCTGAAGATAGATAAATGAAGTAGTATACAGGTATGTTAGATAGCAAATGAAAGATTGAAGTGGACATGGTATTATATGATTATAATATATATGATATACATGATTAAAATATTTCATGGAAGAGGAGAGAGAGAGGGGATGAAGGGATAGATGAAAAGAAGGAAGCAAGGCTTATTTCTGTTAATAGTTTCTTGCTGTAATTAAGTCAATGAGCTCAATTGCTAATGTTAACTTTCAAGGAAAAAATAATAGGGGTTATTAGGTGGAAACATTGCCCAGAAGACAGTGGAACTTAAATCCACCCAAGATCAATTCTAGAAACTGCAGTCCAATTTTTTTTCCTTTTTTTTTTTCTCCAGGTTTCCTATATCAAAACTCCAAAGCAAGTAGATGAATTTATTGAAATCCAGAGCTCAACAGGGACCTGGTACCAGCGGTGGCTGGTCAGAATCACGACTACATTAAAACAGGTAAAGAGAAGAAAAAAAACTTCACACAGTGCTCCAGTGCCTCTTTGCTTCAGGTCATTGTACCTTGAAACCCTGACTCTCACCTCAGAAATTTTGGTTTTTACAAAGAGCTGTAATCTGACTGCACTTTCTGTGCAGATGTGTGCACCTGCAAGCTGCCACGCTGCCAGCCAGGCCCCAAAATGCCCCTGTGAACATCACTGTCATCCAGCAATGCAGAGCTTCCAGGAGCAGCCACAGCCCTGGACAGCCAAGCACTTGGCTCTCCTCCTGAGCAGATAAATATTGATTCTCTCTCCCCAAGCCTAAGTGAAATTTCCACTTGCAGTGAAGGCAGAAAGTGTTTGCTCTTTGTTCCTGCTGAGACCAAGTTTCTAGGAATGTTATAATGTCTCCTAGGCTAATTTAACCTTTCACACCTGCTATGCTGCTCACCTAACACCCTTGTAGACTGTGGAAAACCTGGCTAGAACTTCTAGTATTGAAGGATGAGCTGAAAATAAAGGAGAGTTCTTAATAGCAATGCAGGTGCTATACTATTACTATACTTTCATGTCAAGATAAGAAGCTGCATCTCCTCATGTTCTTGGCAGCATTTTCTGCAGTGAGTCAAGAGCAGATCTTGGTTTGCCTCCTGCTTGGCTTCATCCCTACCTGATTTCATATTATACCTCCTGAAGTGCCAGCTGTGTTTGGGCTTTTGCTCTTCAGAGAGCTTTTGATCTCAGTTTGAAAGCACTCCTGACACCATACATATATTTGAAAAGATAAAGTTGTCTGAAGGTCTGAGAACAATCTCATATCCACATTTGCTGATATAGCCTGAGAGAGACACTGCCTCATACCCAGCCCTGATCATGCACTCCAGCTCATTACAGAGGGCTCAGATCAAGTACTCTGGCACTGAGCTGAATAAGTGATTTTTCGTAAGTCATTTACTCAATAAATATAATTTTGAAAAAACACTGAATATAAGCCACACATCTGACCTTCCTCTAATGAACCCATTTTTCTGACATTAGGTTTATGATGCACTCAGAAATTAAGCTGTCAAGTGTCTGCTGGGGTGTCCTGGCAGCTAATTCCTTCTTGTGGATTTGTAGGTCTGGGACAATGTGCTGTATTGTTTAACAGCCCAGTACAGGATGAACACACTGATGCTGGCTGTGGTTTGGTTTACAATGGCCTTAAGGTAAGGAAGATACTTCTTTATATTTTTCAGGAAACTAAAGCACTATTCAGAGTCTGAATAGTTATTTAAACATGTAAATAAACTATTACAAAATTAATCCTGGTCTTATTTTAAAGAGTCTTTGTGAACTTAGCCTTGCTCTCCTACAAATATTGATCAATCTGACTGCATTATATGAAGTACAAGGTGCTTTGAACAAACCAGGACTTGAGAAGTGGTTGGTAGCACAGTAATTGATTGACTTTCTCACCTTTAGATCTTTCATTTGATCTTGTCCACACACCCACAAAAAAGACAACCCTACCAGGCTCTCAGCTGTTCCTTAGTCTAGAACAAAACCACTCAGGGGAGTCTAAATCTAAACTGCAGGTAAAGTTTGTCTAATTTTCACTTGAATTGCACACTTACAGAAATCAGCCCAGTTTGTTTATTCTCTGCTAATTTAATGGTTAGGAAGGTCAGCAAATTTCTGTATTCCCCAGCCAAGGGGAACTGAATTCTCCTGCTTCAAGTGAAGGGGAATGGATTAACATGCTCCTGAGATCAGCAGGGTGCTTAGAGTGCAGAAACACTTTGCTCAGTCCTGTGTCAGAACTGAGCAAGAATTTGTGTCAGACATGCATTCACATTTGGAGTTTAACAAGTTTTCAAGCTGTGAAGTGGATCTTTGGAAGAATCTTGTGTCCCTGATGTGTCTCCCAATCCTGCTGCAGTTACTATGGCCTTATTGTCTGGTTCCCTGACATGATCCGCTATTTCCAAGACGAGGCATATGAATCCCGAGTGAAGATCTTTGATGAGGAAGAAGTATCCCATTTCACCTTTAATTTCACCCTGGAAAACCAGATCCATAGAAATGGGGAGTACAGGAATGACAAGTAAGTGAACAGAATTTGCTTTGATGTATTTGAACTGAAATAAATTTCTAGAAAGCTCTTTCTTTCTTTTCCATTTTGCATCAACTTGAACTCCTCTGTTGGTCTTTTGGACACTCAATCTAAATCTCTCAAGTCCCAGAGGCAGTTTTTGACAGAGAAAATATTATTTTAATCCTTTTTTTCCACCTACTTTGCCTCTGTCACTGACTTCTGCAGAACCCAGCGGGTGCCTGCGAGGAGTCCTGTTTCCATCCAGCAGCCCCGTGTTGGGATCAGGGCAGCAAGTGCCCGCCTGGCCGTGCTGGGCAGCCCTGGTTGCAGAGATGACTTCTTTTTCCTTAGCCCACACTGACATCTACTGGGCTTGGGCAGCCACTGGTAATGAAATTGCTGCTGTATTTTCAAAATAAAAAGATATTTCTTCTTGATGTCCTCTATATGAATTACCGCAGTTTCCATCCTGCAGCCCATTAGTGCAAGCTTGGCCATGGCCATACTGGGGTGCTTCTCCCATTGCAGTCACTGTCTCCCCACAGATGAGCGAGTCACCTTCTCTTTTAGTGTTTTGGAGTCAGTGCATTTGCTTTAGCAGAACATTGTCGTTTTCCTTCCTTTTTTCCTTCTATTTGGGCTGGTCCTGTTTTTCTTCTGTGTCCAACCTGGACACCAATCACTCTATGTTGCACAGCAGTGTAAATCCTGGTCATTCCATTAGTACTATTCAAAATCCCAATAAAAAGGAAAAATATCCCTCTGTGATCTCATCGCTCTAACAGGATGCTGCTCCAGCTGCCTTGCTGGAGGGAGCTCCTCCCCATGTTCAATGTTACACAAAACACTTATTGTTTTAATCTTCACAGCTGAAACCACACCTCATTGCCCAGCCAGGTTGTTCCAATCCCCTCAGAAACCATTTCCTTGTTACATATTTGATATACATTGGTGGGGGTCCCCAGCATGTCCTCATGTCCTTCCATACACCTTCCCTGCAACAAGGAGCTGAGCTTGATGATGCAAACGTAGCCCCAGAATTCCTGTTTCCCAAAAGAAAGTGGTGAGAAGTGGATGTTGGTCAAATTTAGGGACTGGGGACATTTTTCTTATGCCATTTCTTATGACATTTTCTTATGAGGAGGTACTGAATTTTCACTAACTCCACTGAGGAGGTACTGAATTTTCACTAACTCCACTGAGAATTAAAGATACTCAGCACCTGACTGGATGAAGACACAAAACTTGATGTAAATCACTATTCTCCCCTTGGCCCTCTCCATTTCAAATACTCAAAACCTCATCAAGCTAAATTGCAGTAATGCCCAGAAATTATCTCAGTATGGTTTATGGCTGTGTTTGCTCTGCAGCCCTTGGCTGTGAGCTCAAACTCCATGGAGCACCAGGTCATGGAGTCTGGGTCTTCTGAAGTTGGGTGTTAAGAAAGCAAACTGCAGGGGGAAAACAGGTTTTAACAGCCTTTGGGAGTAAATACATCACAGGTAAATACATCACTGAGCAAATGCAGAACAGCTTAAATTTTGCTGTAACCTGTGAGACTCTCTACATGGAGCAAAACACTTCAATAATCTTCTTGTGGTGTTTTGTGCATTAATAATTTCTGTTAGTAGGCTCAGTCAAGAAGCCCTGCAGTGCTCATTTAAAGGTGTAAACAACCATCACGTTACGCTGTGTTAAAAGTGCTCAATTCAATTAAGCTGCAGAGTATGTTAGAAGGCTTTTTTTCATCTGGTGACAGTCATGGCCTCTTTAACTGGAGCAATAATGCTTGTTCTTAATAGCTCCTTACATCTTCTAAACATGTCTGTGCATTACCTAATACATCTTCTCAGTGTTCCTGCAAAATCTCACAGGTAAATCAATTTTGTGTCATCCTTCAGGCAGCCAGGTCAGACATGTCACGCTTCCCATCAGAGGAGAAATCAATCACCTGACACAGTTTATTATTTTTAGTGAAATCTGTTTTCATTACATGATAAGTAATAAACCTCAAACAGAGATGGTTACAAGCAGAACTCAGATAATCTCCCCATTCTCTCCAGAATCCCTACTGCATTTTCACTTAAAAAATCACTTTGAGTCTAAACAACTGTCAGAAACCTTTCACCAAATGGCTCAATAGGCTCCTGATAATGTCTGGTTTTATTTATGATGGAGAAAGGGGGAGACTAAGGAAGGCAGCAAGGTCAGCTCATGAAGGAAATGCCCTGCATTGAGTGGAATTCTGTCATCTTCAGACAGATTAGGACTGAACACGAGAGGATTTGTGTCACCTCAGCTTTAGAAGCACGTTTTCTCAGATGTGATTATTTTGAGGAAAAGAAAAACTGCACAAATCCTAAAAGATCCATGTCTCTTTAAAAAAAATACTCTTCAGACTCTTCTCTTCTAATAAAACACAGAAGGACCTGGAGGGAATTATGCATTCAAGCAACACCTTTTCTGCAAATGACACTAGAAATTAGAATTAGTGCTCTGTCTATTGAAACAGCCACTGCGCACTCTATAGTGTAGAAAATATCTTAAAACACAGAGTGAAGTTCTGTTTCCTGCCCCACAGATTTATTGGCATGAAATTCAAGGAAGTGAGATTTGAGGATTCATTGTTTGAGGATTGCTACTTTGAAGATGTGAGATCCAGTGAGACCTTCTTTGAAAACTGCACCATCATCTCTACTGTCTTTTATAACACTGGTAATGGGACTCCTGCTGCAGTGTCATCTCTGTAACTAGGAACTTTTTTTTATCAGAAAACTATTTTATTAGAACTCTTTTATCTGCTTTCTGGGAGAAAGGATGGTAGGGATCTGTGTGTTTGAGTGTGTGCTGGGTAATGAGAGTGATGCTGGAGGAAAAGGGTGGCATGCATTTGGAAAGAGACTTCAGGTGGCTCCATCAGTGATTTTAACCCCATGGCTTCTGGTGTCTCTGAGTGCTTTATGGGAAATGCAAAATTCTGTGCTCAGGCCCTGGCAGGTTAAAGTAATGGCAAAATTCTCAGCACTTTACAGCTCCACTCAGTAAAAATATAATTTCAAGCCACTGGCAGTTGAAGATCATCAGCAGTAAAATCGTCACTAATTTATACCAAAGAAAGCTCTTAACTTCTACTCTAATAAAGAACAAATTATTATGCTATAAAAACCAAAGCCTGCACTGCCCTGTCCTTGTGGCATGGGGATACTGGTTCAGTACACTGAGTATACTCCACAAATAAAATGAGTTTATGAGCTTGCATCTACCAGGAGCCAAAGACTCAGCTAGACTTTGCCACTCTAATAAATTTCCACTGAAATAAATACTCCCTGGCCATTTCCTTTGGATGAGAAACTTCTCTTGGGTCTTTGGTTTGGTCCTTGCTATTGTATGGGGAGAGCTCAGCCAAGCAGGGTCAAGCCTTTGCCTCTTTCCCTCACAGATCTCTACGAACACAAATTCATCAACTGCAGGCTCATCAACAGCACCTTCATGAAGGAGAAGGAAGGCTGCCACATCGACTTTGAGGAGGACAATGATTTTCTGATCTACCTGGTCAGCTTCCTGGGCAGCCTGTCTGTGCTGCCAGGCAACATCATCTCTGCTCTGCTCATGGACAAAATAGGGAGGATTAAGATGATTGGTGAGTGGGGGCAATGGGTGGTGGGGCAGGACAGGGTGGAGCACACCCCTGCTAAGAGCCCTGCTCAGTGTGTCTGCACCCTGGCATGGCTCTGGTGGGAATGAGTCATCCCCAAAACAAAAGGAGAAGAAGGATAAAGACTAGAGGGTGAGGCAGGTGATCCATGGCAGTGAGTAACTGACCTACTCACCTTTTCTTCACCCTGCTTTTCTGTGTCTGTAACATCTTTTTTTTTTTTATTATTATTTTTAAATGTTGCCTTTTGTGTCAAATCCTCCATGTTTTAGCAGTGCTCAGCAAATCAGGGTCAGAGCTAAAAAAGGGCCTCTTGGTCCTGTAGAGTTGCTGCTGAAGTCCAAAGCCTGTGTATAAATAAATGAACATTTTGCTTGTAGCAATGAATATTCACAAAAGTTATTTGATGTGGCAGCTTGACAGCCTAGGAGTTCCCTCTTTTTGTTTTTTATCTGATTTTCAAATGATTGCACAAGCAGCTTCAGAGAGCATATGGTAAATTAACTGACCATGTCACAGCCAAGAAAGGAGCCACCCTTTAGCATCGTGGGAATAAGTTATCAAGTTATCACCGTATCAGCTTTATGAATACTTTGGGAATTGCTGGTGTTGCAGCCTCCAGGGTTCAGACCTTGCTCTCATCCCATGATTTGGGAATGATGCCCTGGGGGACAGCCAAAGGAAGGTAATAAAATCAGGGATGTGGCTCAGGGGTAAGGGATGAATCACTCTCTTGAGCTCTTCTCTCTCCTCTGAGAACAGAGGGAAGGTTTAGCTCAGCCTCACCTTCAGACAGGTTAAAGTAGAGCAAGATGACTGTCTCAGGAATTTACACTGAGGGAAAATGAGCATTCATGTGAATTTGAAAAAGACCCAAACAAACCAGAGGGTCTGTGAGAAATAAATTAGAGGAAGCTGAATGAAAATCAGATTGTCCATCCTGCAAACATGTCAGCATTTCAGCATTTTCATCTGGAATTGAGATGACAGCTGGAGCCCTAAATGCTTATTTCTCCTGCAAAAAGAAGAGAACAGGACAAAAATTAGTAATGACATGCTGAAACGTTTCACTATGGAATTTCCAATTGAAAGAGCCTTCTGGCGTCCCACCTGTATCACTCTGTCGAACATATTATTTCTGGTCAGCTTAAAAGGAAAACTGAATTTCTCCTTTGTGTTATGTGCCTCGCTGGGGCTTCAATTCATTTTTATCACGTCCTGCCAAACCTTCTCTTGTGCAAAACAGCAGATCTCTTGGTGCCCTCACCAGTGCTGGGCTGGGCTTTTGCAGCAGGGGGATTATCCACACCACACTGTGGGGATGTGGTCTGGCCTTGTACCATGGAGGAGAAGTGGACAAGGAGTCCTTCACAGCAGTTTTTCTTAGGCAGGCCACTACAGTGGCAAGATGCAAAATAATGTCCAAATTAAAGCATTTCAGTTCCACTTCAGCTTCCAAATTATTTTTGACGGCGCTAAATTGACTCCAAAACCAGCAAACAACAGAGAAAATTGTTTGCTTTCCTGGTAATAAATGGAGATATTTCAGTGATAACAGAACATCCTGGTGAAAAATGGTTTGATTTTTCCCAAATTTCAACTTTCTGTTGAAAATTCCCAATGGGGTAGAAAGCAGTGATGTAGCTATTAATATTTCTGAATCTGAACTCTGCCTAACTGAGCATGAATGCTCTCACTTTCTCCCTCGGTGATGTTCATAAAATTATGGCTCCTGTGCAAATGTGCCATGAAATCTAATGATGTTCTTATAATTAAAAGAGACCTCAAGTGCTTCATACAAGTGACTGTAAATTATCCTAATTGGGACTAGAAATCTGTCAAATGATATGATATGAAATGCACAAGTTTATCACTTGAATCTCAAGTTGAAAAACCTTCACAATGATGCTTCCTCCTCACTGACTTTCATGTTTATTTGTCTCTGCTCTTCCTGGGTCCACCTGGAAGTCTGAGATGCTGGAAGCCTGCCTGGAAATGCCTGTCTTCACAGTCTTTGTAGAGCAGGACTATCAGCAAGATCAGGTGGATATTGAGAACATCTCCAGTCTGGCTTCCAGCACCAGAGAATGACAGATAGGCAGCATCAAGGTGTTTTTGGATCCTCACAGATTTAATACTTATTGGGACGAAACGCCATCACTTGAAAGCCATCTTTAACAAAGTGTTTGCTCAGCTGTGGACAGGGGATGCTGGTGCCAGTGTTTTTCTGTTGGTTTTTGCCCCTGCAGGCGGCTCAATGCTGATCTCAGCCGTGTGCTGCTTCTTCCTGTTCTTTGGGAACAGCGAGTCGGCGATGATCGGCTGGCAGTGCCTCTTCTGCGGGGCCAGCATCGCCGCCTGGAACGCCCTGGATGTCATCACCGTGGAGCTCTACCCCACGGACAAAAGGTGCTCAGAATGTTTCTCCTTTTATTCCACCCTCTACCTGGTCCTCTTTGTCCCCAAAGGAAAAAGTCGCCCTAGAGACATGTAGGTGGGGGAGCTGTGTATTTTTATTTATTTTGCTTTCACCAGTCCTTCAGGGATGTGTGATCCTGGGTCAGGACAGACATTTGCAAGCATAATTCTGCAAATTAAAAGTTTAAAAAGTTCAGCGTGGTACATTGAACACAGGGATCATGTGGGCATATGGAAATTATGAGCTGATAAATCAAAGAATGATAGAATCATGACATTATAGAATGGTTTGGGTTGGAAGGGACCTTAAAGATCAACTAGTTCTAAAGCACCAAATGAAAGAAGTATTCTGTCATTTTCATGGATGTGCATGGAGGTCTGGCTTTTCACAGTTCATCCCCATCCTCTCATCATGGCTCATCACTGGGGCAGCCTTCCCATCCAAAACCAGGAGAAAACCATGTACACAGAGTAATTTGGGACATCGGGAAGGAGATTTTGGGACAATGTCCTGCAGATTAAATATTTCCTTACACCACTATAAGCCCCTTTTTGCCTTTTTCAGACTGTTGGGGGAAGCCAGAAATGGAGGAGAGGGACTGTACATTAAAAGTAGTGGGCTTTACTTTCTGGGTGAAACAGAATTTAGAGGAGAGCTGAGTTTCCTTCTCTGATGACAGCCCAGTTCCAGGCAGCCCTTGGAAGGGCTTTGAGGAGATCTAGAGCAGATTTTGTCCTGCTGTCTTTGGGGAGGGAAAAGGCTGACAGAGTGGGCCACTCTAGGGAGAAGGTAAGATGAAAAGGAGAAATGAGTGCATACAGACATTCTCCTCATTCACACAGACATGCAAAACAGCTGCATCTATTTATCTACTTATTTATTCCACCCAGTTTTACTTGCTAGAAGCATAGCCCGAGCAACATAAGAGCATTCACAAAATTACCCATCCAAACCTTGTGTAGTTGTGCCAGAACCTGCCTCCTAACCATCGCTTTCTGCTTCTCCTCCCCGCAGGGCAACAGCCTTTGGCATCCTCAATGGGCTTTGCAAGTTTGGTGCCATCCTGGGGAACTCCATCTTCTCCTCCTTTGTGGGGATAACCAAGGTGGTTCCCATCCTTCTGGCCTCCTCCGCTCTGGTTGGAGGTGGCCTGCTTGCTCTGCGCCTGCCAGAGACTCGAGAGCAGGTCCTGATGTGAGCAACAGAGGCCGTGGGGGCTTGTGGGGGGGCAGATGTAGAAGAAGAACAAAAAAGAGCTATGTCTGGAAAACGCAAAATGTTCATTCTGTACTGTTCTGTCGATACCTTAAAGCGAGACGGCAGAGGGAAAGAGGAACCCGGAGGGATTTAAACAAAACCATCGTTCCTGACCTTATTACAGCCACCACTGGTGCATGCAGCCCCCACACACCCTGGCAGAGCTTGGGTTCCACCCTGCCGATGCTGGGGGCCCCCCGTCCCTGTCCATCCCCTGCAAGGACGCCAGAGGCAGGCAGCAGCTCCGTGCCCGCGTGGGTGTGACACGGGAGGACAGACCTGACCCTCCTGCCTGGCCATCCACGTCAGCTCTGCTCAGACACACGGAGCATCTGGGCAGGGCAGGTAACCAGCCTGCTCTAGGTGAGCTCCAGCAACAGGGCTGAGAGTTGCAGATGTGGCCACGGGCCCCAGGTGTCTTGATTTTGGGATTACCACTCCACCCACCTGCAAGAGCGAGAGTCCTGGGTTCTCGAGGATGTGAGGGTGGGTGCTCGGCTGTCTCAGAAGACTCAGAGCTTCAAAGCCCTTTACTGTCTTCACTTGGGCACAGGGAATCACTAGACACCTCCTTGCTGTGAAAGAGAAATATCTAAATAATTATATATATATATATATATATATATATATGTATTTACACCTACTTGCAAACATACATACACCCATTGAAGTGATCAACATATTAAAATTTAGGATTTCTAATTTCTGCACCCTTAAGAGGACTTTAAGAGTGACACTAAAAACAAATCCCAGTAATTCAAGTTTATCAGGAGTCATGACCAACTTAGGAACACTTTGTTCTTTACATCCAAATACCAAATATTTAAATGTATTAGTGGCTGGGAATATATATTTCTATAATGATTGAGAGGATTTTTTCCTTACAGATTTCACAGAGGAGAAATTGATATGATATTGGAGCATTCCACAAACCAAATGTGTACATATTATCCAGTGTAAATAGGGGATTTTTGCCTAATACCTAGAGAATGGTAACTGTGAATTTACCAGCATTTTAGCCATATTATTTGAAGAATATGATGCTTGATTTTCTAATATACTTGGGTCTCATTGAAACACTGTAAGCACAGTTACTTAAAGCCATTTAACCTTGTTACACAGGGACTGCACACAGCAAGCTTTCACTGTACAGAACATTAAATTCCCCATTAAGTGGCACAGTTTAGTTTGGTATCCTGTAGAGAACATTTCTGAAATTCGTGTGCCCTTTTTATCATATGAGTTAAGTCCTGTTGGACCTAGAGGCAAAGTGAGTTGTGCATTTTTGGGTGTGTTTTCTTGGGAAACCAGAACGAAATGTACCCTGTTCAACAACACACCAGTGCTCACAGTGGATGAGATAACACTAATTACACCCTTTAAACAAGCTCAGCAACAGACCAGAATTGATCTGAAACCACCACATAGTGCAGCTAATTTGTCAACCAGGATATTCTGTGACATAAAAAAGTTCTTTTGTAATTTTGCTGGTGATCTTCTCATTTACCCTTTGTTGGATCGTCTTTGTTGGTTTTTGGTTTTTTTCTCTTTTTTTGGTGATTTTTTTTTTTGTTCTTGTTTTTTAAGAAAACCAAGCAAGGCTAGGCTGAGCTTCTGCAGGAGTGATGTCTCACACCCCTGCCTTGGCTGCACAGGCACAGCTCTTTGCACTGAGGCTGGCTGGCACCAGGGCCAGCCCAGGCTGCAGCTGTGGGACTCAGCGTGGTGCTGCTGCAGGAGCAGCTGAAGGACACAGCAGGGTTAGACCACAAGCAGCAAATCCTTGCCAATGAGGCAAAAGCCTCTAATGAGCAACACTTTTATCATTGTGTCAATCAGGGATAAACACTCATGGATCAGCTGGGCTACAATGGGCTGTTTGAGATTTTTGACCTTTATTCTGAGGTTTATGAAATTGATGAAATCACAAGCTGCTGTAGTAACCGAGCTTATTATGCCTCATTTCTTCATTTTATGGGTAGCTTAGGGCTTTTTTTTTATTATTATTTATTCTATTTGTCTTCAAAACAGCAAGGTTCCTTCTCTAAGGTAGGAGTGAATGTAATTATGTCCTTTGGCAGCAGTTCACAGCTTCTGCTCAGAATCCCAGCCCAGAACGTGAGTTTTTTCTCTAAGAATATCTGGTCCTTTTGCATGATGAGAAACAGTTTAAATATGTATTTTAACACAAAATGTCACTATGACCTTTAGGTTTCATCAACTTTGTTGGGCTGTGCTTGCCAATTACCGCATTGCAACTGAACAGAAGGGGAGAAATTTTATTTCATTTTCTGGACTATTCACTTGTGCTGCTCTGAGGAGCTAGAACCTATTTGTCTAAATATTTATTTTGCATAACATTCCTATTTACATGTCACCCAACACAGCAAACCTGACTGTTTGTGGTCTCCATTGACATTTTGCAGTGACATTAATGACATCATTTATTTTGCAAAACTTCCCTGTTAATTTCCAGAGAATGAAGAAACTGAAATCATGAGGAGATAGAAATGGCAAGGTAATATTAGGAAATAATATCCAATATTAAAAACCTTTATTCCTTACAAAATGGCTCTTTCACAGGCTGCTAAACCTCACCTCACAGACAAGCTGGGACAAGGTAAAGAGTAATGGGATCTCATTGTCAATGTCACCTGGAAATTCTTTGCACCCCTAAAATCCACGTGTCAGTCACTTGAGGGCTAAGGGATATTGCACATGTGGGGACGAGGCTCCTACCCCTGCTTGACCAGGGAGTTTGTGAGCAAACAGGGGAGAGCAAACACACAGCACAGCTGGCTTATGAGAGCCTGAGATAAAGGACAGCAGTGAGCAGAGAAGGAAGAAAGGAAAAGCTGAGGAGAGCTCCCATCACCTTGCTGAGACACCTAGGGTTGGACTGAATGGATTGTCATTATTCCCAGCTGAAAGGCAGAGGGAATGTGTGGGACCTTGCCCAGGCCCTGTGCTGAGCTGGAGATGGCTTGCTCTGGACAGTCCTGCTTCTTCAGGGACAGACAGATCCAGGACAGCTGCTCCAGCTCAGGAATTGCATTTGTGACACCTGGGCTGACATCTCCCACCCAGTTCAGTGGGGCCAGGCTTAGTCAATAGTCCCAAAGTGTTTGTTTGCTGTCCTCGCCATGGTGCAAGTCAGTGGAGGTGTCACACTGCTGCTCTCCAGAGCAAAACAGCAGCTGGCTGCAGACTCATCTCCATAGGCTGGGGTTTGTTTTGGGCTCAGTTTCAAACCTTGGCCACCTGCTAGGCTTAGCCTCAGTCACAGATCCTTGAGCCTCAAGCAAGGGAAGATTTCTCCTCAGGCACCTCCTGGCTCAGCTTCATTTCTGCTGTAAAATCAGCATTGCCCCTGCTGTTCAAGGGCCAGCACATCTCCTCCCTCAGTTCCCCTGCCCATGGGGACTGTCTCTGTCTTGGATACACTGGACCATCCACGGAGAAATCTGCTGAGCACAGCTCCCCTGATGGTCTCTGCACAGCAGCATTTCCACGGATTTGTGAACTTCACTGCAACAGGGACACAGAGCACCAAGGCAGGGGACTTGCCTTAAATCCCAAAGATCTCTTCTGGAGTACAGCTGGATCTCCTCATGTACGTGTGGCACAGCAGGACAGCCACTTGGCCAGGGACACTGTGGCGTGGGAAAGGTGAGTGTAGGGAACCCAGACTGGCTGCTGTGGCTTTGTGATTTCAGCTCTACAGCACTGTAATGGGAGGAGTCCATTGCTGAATTCCTGAGCATGCAGACACAGGCTTTTACAGGAACACCAAGCACTGTTGATGCTATTATTAAAGACCAGTGGTGTTACAATAAGAGTTCTGCCTCCTTGTGTTCCCTGTTGATTTAACAGGCTGTGGTATTGTGATTTATTTACTCCAGTTGTGCAGGACAGCTCCTGTTACTGCCTTTGGTTCTGCTACATCCTAGAGGTGGTGGCTGCAGCTTGTGCTGGGTGGGGGTGATCCCCTCCTTGCCCATATCAGCATCACTCTTTGAAATTCCTTGAAATGCTATGGGACTTACAAATGGTGGTGTATTGGAACTTTTGGACTATAAAGAGGGTCAGTCTTGGAAAACCCATATCCAGTGCCAGAGGTTCTGCACACTTGGAAGTGGTCAGGCATCCTGATGCCCTTCAGTGATGTTGGAGAGGCACTGAGGGATGCTCCCCAAGCCTGGGAGTGGTCCAGCCCCAAGGCTGGCTCACACAAGGGCACAGAGCAGGACTGCATGGAGCTGAGCTTTCTGCAGATTCCAGGTCTCTTCCAGGTCCTGCTTGGAGACCTCCAACAGCAGAGTATATTCTAATGCTCCTAAGGAGGCCCTTGGTCCTTTTATATTCCCTGCTTATGTCCTTTGACTTTCCAAAGGAGTTACAAAACCTGAGAGGATATTTTTAGTTTTATGTAGATTTGAGCCCTATATATTTTATTTTGCATTAAGTTTCTCCCTCAGTTTCTTACCCTTATATTAGCAAATGCTGCTTTTAGGAAGAATCAAGCCCAGGAACTGTGAAGGAAACAAAATGAAATTAATTTCTTTACTGTATGTGATGCTAGTGCTGTATAAATGTACACACACTGCAAGTTCCACTGTAAATATCACCTGGTGTCGTGCTGTAATGGAAAGTTTCATTTAGATGTTCTGTCAACTCTGTGTGTGAAATAGCCAATTCCAGTCCCTTGGTTCCTTTTCTTCATTGAAAACCTTCTTTTATTTTTTTATTTGCTCTGTGTCTGGTCGTCACTGGAAATTGCAGCTGTTCCAATGGACTTTGTTTTTGTTCTCTCTGTCACATTAAAAGGCTGGAAGAAAAAGAATGACTCTTGTAGTGTTTGTGTTTAATGAACATTTTGAGCCTTTTCACAAGTGCTCTACTGGCTAACTTTGTACCCTGACACTGTAGGGGCTTTCTTTGATGTTTGCTACTTGTTCATCCTCCTTCTTTCATGCAATCCCAACTCAATTAAGTCTGCCTTCTATCACAATCCTTTCACACCATGGACTTCCAAACACAGGACATGAGAAAATCTTTACCCTGAGAAGTTTTCAGGTAGGAGGAAGCACAAAATATCTTCAAATGCTGTGCAAGACCAAAAAGCTAAACTCTGCTTTGTAACAAGAACGCATCCCCAAAGAAGCACTGCTTTTGAGGCTTGGCACACCATTTGACCACAGTACACTCCCTTCTCGGATGCATTTCTAGGGATGTGAGCTCTTTCTTTCTATTTGCAGCTCTTTGTATACATCTAACTGTCCAGGCCATGCTTTCAGATCAATGATACAGACAGCAGCAACTGCATAGGAAAAGAGCTCATGGCACAAGCAGTGGAGTCTGGCTGCCAGACTATGGGGCTTATGCAAGAATTTCTTTATGTAAAACATTAAATGCAGTGATCCCACTTGTCCTAGGCCCAGTGAAGGATTTTGATTTGAGTCAGCTCTGGCTTGTTGTTAAGAAATTTAAGTGCTGGAAAGCTGTGAGGTAAATCATTGATCACACATCACATCCACTGCAACATACTAAAGGTAATATTAAAGTGAGACATAAAGAGGCAGAGATATTGGAACGTAATAAAGAAACCGTGAAGGTATTTCCATCATCAGGGGACTAAACCAGCATTTTCTCTCAGCTTGGGTTCACCTGGGTCCCACAGGACCTGTCTGGGCTGGGGTCCCACTGAGTGAATCAGAGCCAGCAGCAGGGTGGGGATGGTAAGGACTGGCCTCAGGTGGGAATCAGTAAGGGCTGGTCTCAGGTGGGAATCAGTAAGGGCTGGTCTCAGGTGGGAACAGGTAAGAGCTGGTCTCAGGTGGGAATCAGTAAGGGCTGGTCTCAGGTGGGAATCAGTAAGGGCTGGTCTCAGGTGGCAGCTGCCAGCTGTGAATTTTGCAATGCTCCTGTCCAGCTCAGAGTGCAGAGCTATGGAGTTGCCCTTCCCTGAGCCCTTCTGTGTGTTTGGCCTGTAGGAAAAAGTGCATCAGCAAACACCATCAGAAAGCATTTTCTACAAAGTGAGTTCTTAGATAAAGGTCAGAGATTTGCGCTGAAAACCTTGCAGGTGTTTTTGAGTTGTTCTTACTCCAGGCTAGTTGACATTCTGCATAAGGCTGAAGTCTCAGTAGGCAGAAAAATCCCATATTTGAATGTTCAGAGAGGGTTGCTGATAAAAACAGTGCACAAAAACCCCTGACTAATTTTAAAGTAGGGTGCAGGGAATTTAAGAGCAGGATTACATGACACATCTGCCTGAGATCACACAGGATGGACTGGTTGGTAAGAAAACCTTTGCAAATCTGTGTTCCTGCTTTTCCATATTGAGGCTTCTGCCATGACCATCATCATGTGGATTTTCTGGCACAGATTCTCATTGCTACTAATAAATGACCCAGATTCCCTGGATGTGCAAGTTCATCCAAGCTGTCACAGAAGGTTACCTGGTGGAGGAAGAAGGCTGGGGACGATGGCATTCTTGCAGCCACAAAATAAATCCAGCAATAGGTCTGAGTGATGCTTCTGAATTGTGAAGTGACTTCATATTAAGAATGTGATTTGAGTCAGGTTACAATAAGATGGCAAATCAGTGTTCCTGTATCTCAGATCTTAATTTGGGGACTTTAAAAGTAGAGATAAAACTTGGCAATCTGAGCTCACATTTGTTGAAAAGACAAGGGAAGGGCAAAACTTGGCCAGGTCCTTGTGGATGGGAAATGGAGACATGTTTTTTCCAGGCTGGGGCAGAAATTGCTGGAGACTGAGCACCCTGCCAATGGTATGATTCTGGGGCTGATGCTGAGTAAGTCTGTCCTTCTCAGACAAGATTTTTTTGTGAGCAGGTGATTATAAACCAGAAAAAACTATCAAAATAATTTTTTTACCGTTCTCAGTGAGAAAGGAGAATTAGATGAAGAACTTTCAGCTACCATGGCCAATGCAAACAGTTAGGGGATTATATACAATTTTTAACATTTTAAGTGTACACTGTTATTACTGCACTAACTCACATAGTACTATTTGAAAATACTAAAAGTCAGATTTAAATTTATTGTTCAACACTTCTTTTTTCACCTATAAATATATGTGTGTATACACATACATGCACATGTATGCACTTATATGTAAAACTAAATTATTGCACTTGACCTTACTGATGATGCCCAAGCGTTTTGGGGGATTGAAAGACCAGGAGATGGCAGCAGTTGCCCACAACATTGACTGGTCTCTGCTCACCAGTAACTGCTGGAGGCTGTGCCCAGGACCCCCATCAGACAGAGAAGGTGCTGCAGCAGTGCCATCAGATAGAGCTCACAGTGCTCTGACCCTCAATGAAATCAGGGAAAAAGAGGTAACAAAAAAAGCAGTGACTCAAAAGTTTAGGGAACAAACAGCACTGACTAATGCCAAAGATTTTGGAATGCATGTTGTGCAAACCTGAAGCAAAGCAAAGCAAACGTAATTATGGGGGAGAAAATAAGGATTTCTGCTTCAGTGGGCTAGTGCAATGGTTTTTAGTCTTTCTCAGCCTGCACATTCTGAGTGTTTTCCAGGGGAGATATAGATTCCTTGCAATAATGTGGAGAGACTGCAGTTAGAGGAGAAAAGCTGAGCACTGGGCAGTGCCTTTGCTGCAGGGCTCTGAGCAGGGCTGCACCAGTGGTGCCTCCTGGGACAGCCTGCTGAGATGCTGCAGGGATGGGCTTTGTACACAAGGACTCCAGCCCAGCTAATCATGACAAGATGTCACCAACATTGTCTCCTAAGTTGCTCCTTCTCCAGGAGGCAGAACCTTCTGCAGTTAAAATCTGGGCTATTAAAAGGAAAAGTCTCACCACAGAGTGGTTTGGTGAACCCCTCCCAAATGGAGGAATGGAAGGCAGGGGACAGCACAGGTATTTCTAAGTGCTTTGCTTATCAATCTCAAAACAACCTGAGGCCACAAACCCTCAGTGTTTTCCCCATATGGATGATTCAGATCAGAATTCTGATCCTGCTGGGAATTAACCAACTGAAATCAACATTGCAGCTGTCCTGCCGACAGCTTCCAGAACCCACAGAGCCCAGCCTGAGGCTTGTGATCCTCTTAAGCAGGGCTTTACCCCAGCCTAAGGGGTTAAGGATCCACCACACCTGGATACAGCTGAGCTCCACCGTGGATTTTATGTTGATGTTTTCCCTCTGAGAACCACAAGTTTAGAATTCCCTGCAAAGCTTTTCCTTCACTATAGAAAATAAACAAAAGAGCTACTCAGTAAATACAAACAGAGCTAATAGCAAGGAAACCAAAGTCAAATCTCAAGTGGCTTCATTCCTCACTTGTGTTCTTCTTCAAAGCAAAGGGACACTCCAGGGAGGATGTGACTTCCCAGGGCTGCAGCCTGTCCAGTGGTGGAGAGCTGTGGGCAGGACAGGAGCAGGATCCACTCCTGTCCCGGAGTTTCAGAAGTTGGGAAGATTTCTCCAGAGGGAGCTCTTTCTTAGCTTTGAAATCATCTGCTACAGAATGGGAAAAGAATATTGTACTCATCCCTTCAAAACATGTCTTTGAATGATAAATTCAGCTCTTTCATCCTTTCTTATTTAGGATAAGAGCTTTGAAATCTTCGCAGGAACCCTGTTCCTTCCCTTAGACCCCTGAACAACAAACTGCTCTGAAGAAACCAGCCTGGTACTGAGCCCTTAGGCCTAGAAATATTTCAGAACAACTACTTACAGCCCTCTTTTGACCCTGTCCAAAGAGGCCATAAGGAGTTCTGGGGAGCCCTGGTTTGGCCCAGCTGTGGGACCCTGCTAAGCTGCTTTGTCCCCTTTTGCATCTCACCTGGAAGAGGACAGGAATAGTGACAGGAATAGTGTCACCTTTGTATTGGTCTCTGGGACAGATCTCTTGCTCTGTGTGGAGTGACCCCTACTTTAGGGGGCTTGAGAGACCTTCTCAGACAGATTTTCTGAGGTTTTGGGTTTGGAGTGCCAGTTATTATTCCATGTCTTTGCTGACATGTATCTGTGGTATTGCAGAATGCTCTTCCTCCAGGTCAGTTAGAGTAGCTTTTCCTTGTAAATGCTACACATTTGCTTCCAAATTACCAGTTTCCCTGTCTCCTCAGGTCAAGGTTCAGTATAAAACTTGTGGGAAGAAAAGCTCGTTAAAGAGAAAAAAAAGAGGTAACCCTGGGTGAACGCCACATCAACCACAGAAGAGTTCAAGGCTGAAGTTAAGTGTATCCCTAAATCATGAACATGATTATTGCAAGCTTCCAGTGTCCACTGGGGATGAGATATTACCTTGATAGGCTTTAGAGACAGGATTTTGTAAAGAAGATAAAATCTAGATGGGAAAATTAAGCAGGGGAATATTAAAATCCAACCCAAAAAATGCTCCAAATTCAAACCCAAACCCTTTTCTGATCATTATCTCGTGTTAAGCAGATAATGAGTAGGTTGTTTGAAGCCCCATCCAGCCCTCTCCCAGTGCCACACTGGTCAGGGTGCAAAGGCAGAGGACTCAGCCCAGATCTCTGCTGTGTGTGCTAGCCCCAGGCTCGTGGAGGTGTGGGTGGCAAGTTCTCTGAATGAAAATTAGGGTGGTGGTGTGGCTCACTGAAAAGCTGACGGTTCCTTCTCACTTTAGAAGAAGACTTTCTGAACTAGATCTCTGAGGGGTCTCACAGAAAAATCTGGAGAAATTGCCTTCTGTCTCCTTTTCTCCCTGGGTTTTCTTTTTTCTCGTCAGGTGTGACTTCCCCAAGCACCTTCCCTTGCTTGATGCAGTTGGAGTCTGGTGACATGATGCAAATGATATGCTGACTTTTAAGAAAAATTATGTAAATCCAATATGTTCAGCCACTGCAGTCCTGGGAATTCCCTTATCAGGAACATAATCGTTGGGAATGAGTTCCCCCAGTCTGTGAGGTAATGGCAGGGAAGGAGTGAGGGCTGAGCTGATCACCAGGCATTACTCAGCCAGGGCTTCCTCCTACACGACAAGGAATGAGCACAAGGTGAAATGTTTGTCCCACTGAGATTTCCAGTGCAATGACCCTGCTCTCAATAGGCCAATTGAATAACTGCACAAAGCACTAAAACCAGCGTGGAGGACAATCTCCATCTTCCTGTTTGCCACATAGGGATCCTTGTTTAGTTTGATGTCTGCCCTTGTGCTGATTGAAGAATAAAGCACTAAAATTTTCTGTCCTGAGCCGCTCAGTGGTCATAGCCCTGAGCTATTAGTTCTTGTGTTCCCCTTTGACTCTGCAGCAAAAACATGTTGCTTGGCATTCCATTTATGAATAAAGTCCTTGGGTGGTGGCCTGATTAATTTGGTTTCAAAATGAGACATGGGGGATAATGCTGCCTGCTTACTTTATGTCCTTGATACCTTCTTATTACCAATCTTTGCAAACGCAACTCACAAGTGGCTGCTTTGTTTTCCTCTGGGCATGATTTAGCTTTATTTATTGACATTGTTGTTATTACTATTCATAAAAGAAATTATCAAGGTAACCTGGCTGGTGGGCTTCCAAGCATTTGGTAATGACTTCTGCAAATCATGAAGAAAAATGTACCTTCAAAACTGAAGACATAAGCAAAAGCAGGGCAAGGGGATGATGAGCTTTAAAGAATAGGTGTTCTTTCAAACCAAAGATTAATTCCAGATTGAAATTATCAGACAGTAAATAGTACACCTGAGTCTTCAGCAATACGAAGCAAATTTATCCTGTTGCAAATATACTAATCACTAGCCTAGCAATTCACATTATTAGCTGAGAATAATTATTCTCTCCAAGGAAAGTAGAGACCTTCAGAGGAGATAACATCTTAAATCACAGCAAATTTTAATTTAAATTCAAAGTGTAGGAATGCACACAATACCCCATCTCTCTCTTATCCGTCCAGGATGGTGTCATTACATTGTTTTAAAGACAGCCCCAATCATTGGACTAAATACCTGCAGCCTAACACTTTGCAATTTCATTTTCTCCTTGTCAGACAGTGTAATTGATATTTGTACTGGAGGTAACAAAACAGGAAATGTGAAGGTGTTGATAACTGTGCCATTACTGTCCCTTAAACTGCCTGAGAGGTCTGGAGGGCTGGGTGACAGTGAGGAACTTTGTAACTTTTGGGTTTTTTGCCTTTGTAACTGGGCACAAAACCATTCCCCTGCCTGAGGCTGCAGCCAGTGCCAGCTTGGACTGGGACAGGGGTGAGGTCACTTGTCACAACACCTTGTGTGACTGCTTCTGCTGGAAGCCAAGGCCTGCAAAGAGCCAAGTTCATTGATTTCAGCAAGAGCCCAGCTTGCTGCAGGACATGGCTGGGCATGGGGAGAGTCAGCTCCTGGGAGGTGGCAGGAGATGGGGCTCTCCCGTGCACCTGCAGGGACAGATGGAGGCAGCTGGAATGTTCACTGTAGACTTTGCTGCCTGACTTTAATAATTCATGCAGTCTTGAGGACTGACAGTTCCCATGTACAGTCACATCCAGAGATGTGACCAATTCTGCTCCCCTTGTTCCCAGCTCAAGGACAGGGTAATGGGATCTGTTTCATGGGCTTCTTGCTGAGAGTGAATTCACCAGGTGAATTACAGAGATTTTTCTGCCTGTGTGGGAGTTTGTTTTCTCCTCCAAATGCCTTGGGTTCAGTAAGAGCACTTCTATAGAAGATAGCTCAGAGGTGTCAAACTATGATGAGGGCCAGGTAATTGCAAAACTTTTCTCCGAAGAAAGGGTCACAGATTCCTGTCTTTCCAGGTGCCACAGCAACCTTTTCCTTGGCCATCACAGCTCTGAAGCTATGTAAATGCCCAAATCTTCTCCACTGATTTCTGATTCTTTTCATGTTTTGTTTTCAAGACTGTGCAACACGAAGAGTAACAGAGCTGATGGGCTGGGGAGATGCAAATGCCCTGCAGAAGTGGCCCTGAGTCTGAAGCCTTTAAAAACCAGGACCTTTGGGCTGAAATTGCTCATTAGGTAAACAAAACAAAAGAAATCACCATCCCAACACCCTTCAAATGTGAATAATTTCTGGAGAGTATCTTCCGGGCTGATAGATAATTGTATCTGCTCCGCCTCCAAAGCAGCTCAAATCAGCCCAGTGACATTTGTCACAAGTGGAGGCAGTTATTAATAGGCTGCATACTTACAAAACTTCTTTACAATGCAAATTGCTTCTTACTGCCTTTATCCCAGCTTTGGGGATGTTTTATCCATGTATGCCTGACTTCTGACTTCTGATTCCTGAGCAGACTCTAAATATCCGTAAAGGAAAGAGGAGTCAAAGCCCAGTTGACTCCAAAGCTTTGGACAGCACCAGGAGCTCTGGAGATGTGTCCAGGGGTGATGTAGGACACTGGTTCAGCAGGAATAACAGACTCTCATGCCTCCCTTACAAGTAAAAAGCCTACCAGAATAAATCCCAGAATACGGCCAATTTACTTGCTCACCACGGGAGCTGCTTGTACCCATCCACTTGGCAACACTGATTGAATAAGAAGTTTAATTTATTTGGATTTCAGAGATGCTTTGGCAAACACAGAGTGGGGATCACCCTGTCTCCTTTCCAGCATTACATGAAATGTGTATTTTTAGCGCTTGAGCTCAGAACTAATTTTGCAGGAATTTCACAGCTTAAGCCTCTCGTTTTGGAAAATAATCAGTGAAACATTAGGAAAGGCTGAAGGTAATGGGGGTGGGGCCAGCTGTGAGCCCTTGTCGATGTCCCATGTTGATTGCTGTTTTTATCCTCTATGTCAGGAAGAAAAACAGAAGCAAGAAAATGCAATGCAACCTCCAAGCAGAATATGTAAATATAAATAATCATATAATAGTAGCAGTGACCCAGGGGCAGGCAGCTGCTGGAGAGGAGAGGCTTTTAGACTCTCAGATGAGATTTAAAATCAAAGTCCTGAGCTCTTCTTGTCAATAACAGATTAATGAAATGAACAGACACAATGTGCATACTATGGGAAGATGTCAGAAAATTAAGCACTGAAATCCTGGCTGTATTTATGTGTGCAGCACAGTAGACTGAGTTGCTTTAAGAACTGAATTCTTTCTTCTTTGAAAATGTGTCCCCCTACTGAAAAATATGCCCATATATTTATACACAGATGTACTTAGAGTTACTGCAATGTGTATATTATATAAACAGATTCCAGTAGCACTTGGGGTCTGATATGATTTAGAAATGCAGATTACTGTTATTATTAATAATTATGATCATGACCAGCTGGGGTTTATAACTCAGGACATACTAGCCATGGCAGTCTATTACTAATGTATGTGTCCTGATCATTATCTTATAAAACAGCCAATCAAAGTGCTATATCGTGTATAGGAAATCATCCCCTCTGCACTGCTAAGTGAGCTAAACACATAGGTACCATTAGTCCTCCATTATATACTCTTCCAAGTACAATTAAGTGCAGACAGGGTCTAAAACTGGGGCCTGTTGTTTTTCCCCTGTGCATCATGTAGGTGGAGTTGGTTTATTACGCCCATTTCAGTCCTTGTTTTTTTAAAAAAAGGAAAAAAAGCTAAATGGTCTCATTAAAACCTCATAGAGGAAATTTATTCATCCTACTGAAATATTTTTGGGCTCTTCCGAAACCAGTAATCAGCATCTGAAGACAGTCATCTGCCTTGCTAATGGACCACAGTTACATGTGTAATTGATTAATTAAGGAAAGAAAATCACTGCTGAGACTAAGGGAGATATCCACAGCTTCAGCAGGCATCAAAGTGAAATAGCAGCTCCTCCTGGGCAAAGCAGATGAGATTGTTTCAGGTATTTTTGTCCATTTTAAACCATTCTATCTTCTCTATACGGGTTGTTGTTTGGTATCACAGACTTTTCTTTGGTGGTAAGAAACAGGGAAAACAAGAAACACTCCAGCCCTCCTTTTCCAGCTGGCAGGAGGAGCAGAGTGTGGTTGGTTTGAGCATGTGTGTGTTTAGCCCTGTGCAGTCGCTCATTGGCTTTGTGTGCATGAGCAATCGCGTACGTGGAAAAAGGCAATGGAGGGAACTCAAACAAACAAGCTCTTTGGCAAGCTCTGGGTGAGCATGGTGGCGTCTGCTACTCTTTGCAAGCTGTGTTGTCATGATTTCCCTCCTGTGGAGGTTGTGCCTCCTGTCTCACCGCTCATTTCACCAGTTTGGAGCTTCACCGATGCTTTGCAGCAAAGCTCTTCACAGGGTCCTGGCTGAGGAGAGGTTTCACACACAGGCAGAGCCAAATATAAACATCTCAGCAGATATTTTGAACAAGGGAAATGGTGCAGAGTCACCTCAGCCGAGCCATGGTGAGTGTACTGCTAGGCAGAGGAGCTGTGCTCCACTGGAGCTCTTTCAAGGCATAAACTCCTTCAAGAGCAGGAAGAAGTGGGACCTGAGGTGTTCTGCCTGCAGATAGTGTGGCTGGTGCTGAGGGCTTGTTTCTTCCACTTAATACCTGGCCTGAGAGATTCCTTGCAATTTGAAAGAACTTCTGTATATTTCTAGTGAGATCAGTACTAGGGGCTGCATCTAAGAGAAAATAAAAGAGGATTCAATACTTCCCGTCACTAAATTTATTGTTTTTCTGTGGCTCTCATTGCCTTAGTTTGAGCATCACAGAGCTCCAGGCAGATCCAAAGATCAGGCAGATTTTATATTAGAAAGAGCCAAAGTGTTGAAATTTGACAAAAAGCCCCAAACCTATTTTTAGATAAGCATCTTGAGCCCTCTAATAGCTGAACCTTTGGTCGTTCAGCCAGGCAGCCCAACCAAAGCCAGTTTTTAATAGGCAGAGACTGAGCTGTTTAGCTTGGTCTCTTCATCTGCCCATTAGACACCTCCCATTAGGCATTGCCACTCCAGTTGTGCACTGGTCAACAAACTCTTGGAGAACAGATGGCCCAGACAGATTTTCTGTAGAGCAGAGTCAGGCAGTTTCAGTGCCTTTATTCTCTTAAGGATGTGGATGGTGTGAGTACAGCTTTGAACTCCTCACTCCCTGTTCTCTGGCATAAATATTCTCATAACCAGCCCACTGCACACCCTCCAGGGGGCTGTTTCTGCTGATGTTGATGTGCACATGCACTGCCTGTGTTAGTGATGAGTTATCTCAGTTGGTCATGAAAAGTCAGGAACATAACTGAGACACTGAATGGTTTCCACTCAAATCTATTAAATGATGAATTTTCAAGTGTTGGAAATTGTAGGTAAGCAGCTACAAGCAAACATCCCTAAGTTACCTTCAGATTTTGTAACATGTGAATTTAGTTTTTAGGCAGCTAAAATGAAGTATATGGAAATTGTCTGGCTTTTATGGCAGCGGTGAATGATTGCTATCCTCAAAATTTTAAAAGCAGCATTTTTGTGCATTTATTTCTCAGAGTTTATGTCACATTTGGAAAACAAATTAAACTTTCTCCTCTCAGCTTCCTTGAGCTTTTGCTTGTGAGTGGCAAAGATCTGAAGCTGGGTACATTTCCTTAACTGCACCTTAAAGTATTTGCCTCTAACTGCTATAAACAGCTATAATGAGCAGCCTTTTGGAGGTCACTTAGGCCTGCATTGCTATCCAGTGCCAAATAATGATTTGGCAAAGCACTACACAACTGGGCTGCATTTTAAGTATGGCATTAACTGTGTTTAACTCTGCTTGGTGTCAGTGGGGCTTACAATGAGTTTTAAATGTTTCACTGAACAAGGATGGATTCAAGCAGGTGCTTATTACAAAAAGCATCGCAAAAGCACCTGACTGATTCAGGACCTAAGAGAGATGAATGGAGAGAGCTACAGAGCAGCTGGTGTCCCTGCCTTCCTAGCAGTGCAATTTCCATCCAGGGAGCAGGTGAAAATGGAAGGGAAAGAGAAAAACTATTTTAAATTAAAGAAGGAAGAAAAATACTTGTTGGGTCACTGTGGGTATGTTTAGAGTGATGTGTTGACTCTGTCTGACAGACTCCTGGATATGGATGCGTCTTTTCTTTGTGAGGGGCACTCTGATGGTTAGGAATGATGGCCAAATGGAAGGATCATCAGGACAAGTGCAATCTTATTCATAGTCCGTAAAATAGCAGGAGAGAAGCTCCTGGTCTTCTCATTTATGTCAGCTTTGAGACCAAGCCAGAAAACCTGTTATTATGAAACAACTTTGTATGCGTGTGCATGTACATTGTGTGCCTGTGCATGCAAAACCTGTCATTGTCAGACACAATAATGGCATTTTACTGGACAGAAATGGAGCTTTCCTTGTCTTTTTGGGTTTTGATTATGAGAGGAACTGAGAGACCTGCTGACCCCTCAGCTTCACTGACTTATGATTGAAGCTCATTTTATTGTAGATTTTGTTTTCTTACACATTCAGATGACAACATGGTTCAGAAGGGAGAGAGCATGAGTGATGTCCAGAATCCCTCAGTTTTCTTAAGGATTATGTAGTTTGTCTATTGTTTGATCTCTCTCAAACAATTTAACTTCCATCATGGATTTCTACTTTATTTCTAAAATAGATATTTCTGTACTGACTTAAGAGGCCCATATAATCACAGACTGGTTTGGGTTGGAGGGGGCATTCTCAGATTATCTACTCCAAACCTTCTGCCATGGGCAGGGACATCCAGCCTGATTTTGAACCATTCCAAAGGCCTGATAGCCACAGCTTCTCTGAGCAACCTGTTCCCATGTTGAACATAGGACAATTTTGTGGTTTTCCTGTGTCTCCAGCACTATGACAGTAGCTCAGTATTGAACTCTCACTTCCCCCTTATCTAGATGGAAATCTATTTTGCACACACACACACCACTCAGTTCATGTTTTCATCTCTTGGGAATATTTAGTCTTCTTATGAAACCCAACCCAACAAAAAGAAATCAATTAATTCCGACTGGTGAAGACAATGATACTGGAGAAGGAAAATAGATGAGTAGCGGATGTTTAGTCTAATGGATGATGAAAAGCTAAAGTGTTTTAAACACTGATTTATTACCACTGAGACCAACAACAGGACTTAGAGAGAAGAAGAACTGCAGCTCCTCGTTTTGCTGGCAGCTCCATTTTCCAGGTTGGAGCCGAAGTTCTGTCCCAGCTGGTTAACAGGGACAGTGCCTGTGAGGCACATCAGGCACCCTCTGAGGCAGGGTGACTGTTTAAAGCCAGGGGCCAATTCTACCCTGATCCAAGGAGAAGAAAGGTGGCAAGAATATGCTCATGACTGCAGACTAAATCAAGGGAAAACAGAATGGAGGATAAGTAAACGTTGACCTGATAGCAGTGAACAGGACAGGCAGGGACATCTGCAGAGCAGCCTCTCAGTCCTGATTTGCAGAGGGTAATGATGGCAAGCTCTCAGTTCCTCCTCATGCAATTCAGATCTGCCACAATAGAAGCAGTCTAAAGTATCCTTGGAGCTGTTCCAGCTGTCAGAGACCAGCCTGGTAGCATCTCACCTGTGTTTGATCCAACGTGGAATTGTCTGAGTTTGAGGGAAAAGGGAGGGTGAATCCTAGGCTGGACTTGAGGGAAGAGCTCAGATACAGCTGCTGCAGCTTCCCCTGGAAAACTGCACTTTTAGGAGCATGTCTCCTTCCACCTCCTCTGCAGTGGTAAATGCAGAGGCTTTCTGGCATCACTCTGTCTCCTGTACAGGGTTATAAAAGTGCAGTTAAGCACTGAACCATTTTACAGCCCTGACCACCCCAGCTACAATGAAATAGATTAACAATGCTCCTTGTGGATCCCTTCCAATGCAAGACATTGTATTATTCTTCCAACCTACATTTCAGCTCCAAAAAGAACAGAGAACAGTCTGCTTTGTGGCCCTGCTCAGTGAATTTAGGGGAGAGATCCACACAAACTTGAGCTCCACAAAGAAACCTGACAAAAGAAGCAGGGACAAAGATGACAAAGTTGATGGCTCCAATCACCATTTGATTCTTTATTTGCTGCTGCCAGAGAAATTATGCTGTTGCAGAGTATTTGTATGTTGATGATAACCATCAAAGGCAGAGAATATATGAAATAGTTAAATTGGTAATTACTTACTGCAGTAAAATGCAGTAAAATGCCCCATTCCCCTCTAAGAACTTTCTCCCTTCCCTGTGCCTTGCTCACCATCCTGCAGAGCACAGGAAATTAGCAGCTGAAGAGGTTAGACTGCAAAAATATCCCAGTGAAGAAAACCCTAAAGCAGTTGGTAACATTAACACAGATACCTGGGCTTGAGCATGGGCTTCTGCCTGCTGCAAATACAATCTTCTTATGTTTATTTGACACCTGCAGAATGAAGATCTAGATGTCATGCTTACCTTCACTAAAAGGATTTCGTTAAATAATTTCAACTCTTTGCCTCCTCCCTTTCATTATGTCCCTCCCAAAGTCATTCTCTACAGAGACAAATTATTACTCCCCAGGTAGGAACCAGCCAAAAAGCTTCTTGAAGATGTCTTTGGCAAATTTAGCTGAATTTTGGTTTTGTATAGAGAGGTTTGGGCTAGGAACCACCAGTGAGGACACATATTTGTGTCTTCCCCTCTCCTGTGCCAAGTGCAGGAGTCAGTGCTGAGGGGCTGACAGGCAGAGCTGGTCCCACTGAGCTGTGCCTCACAAAGGGGAGCTGTTTCCCCCCAGGATCATTCCTGCTCCTTCCAGGTGCGTGACTCAGTTATCATGCCATGCATGGCTCAGGAACAAAATGCTCACATGTCATGAAATGCATTATTAAATTTCAGTTGTCAGCTCAAAGCCTGATCTGGTGTTGCTGCCTTCAAATACTCTCCTTCTTCATCCCTTTCTTTAATTGCTCCACAGTCAGCTGGTCTGGAGCATCCAGCTTGGATCATCAGGGACCACAATTGCTGCTGCACCAAAATCAATTAAATTTGGCTGGTTTACTTCACTGGAGGCTCAGGTCACCTCTTCTGTTTGTCCCAAATCAGGCAGAGTTTCTGTATGCATTCCAAATCAGCATCTGCCCTCTGAAGTGCACTCTGCCTACAAACTGAGCTCCTGAAGAGGTACATTCATCTGACAAACATAATATTTAGTGTCTGCTAAGACAGAGGCTCACTAGAACAGACCATCCACTTAAGCAGAGATAATATAAGAGATGGTGTTCAATGTACTGTATACAGGAGTCCCTTTTTCAGCATATACCCTATTAAATTAACTGGAAATGAGTGTTCATCAGTCTCTAAGGGAAAGAGCCTGAAGCCTTTTCTTTTCTCTTCACATCAGACATTCATCAGGCCTTTAATCTTACTGCTCATGACTACATTGGCTTACAGAAAAGGTCAGGAAACAGCTCTGCAAATACAAGTAGGTTGTCCAAGGGCTAAATCGCCTAGTTCATAGGTGGGAATCTTTCAATAACTTAATGGTCAAATGCAGCAGGTCAATCATGTTCTTTTTATTCAGTCAGGGTGTTGAGATTGTATGGAGATTGCAAATCCCCCATTGCTTTTCTCCAGAAGGATGAATTCAGAGTCAGGGTAAAGTTATATTAGTTTTGCAAGCTCAAAACCTTCAGGTGTTTCTACTTACTCCAGGCATCCTCTTCAGGAAAATTCATGCTGATGACTGTCAAATAATCTTCCAATTTTCAGCAAAAAGCTAAGTATTTAGGGAAAATGGCTTACCTCAGCTATTCTTCTGAATGCTTCTTTTTACTTCTGGTGGAGCATGAATATCTCATCTGCTTTAGTAAGGAGGTCAGAGATACATCTGAAACCGTTTGCTCTCACTCAATCTCCTTAAATGCATGGAGATAAAGCACAGGTTTGTTTTTGTTTCAGCGTCTCATTCTAGTGCTTCTTGTTATATAATACCCTATATAAATACTGGGAACAAGGCAGATGGTTTTTGTAATAAAATTCTGCTCTGAGACACATTAATCAGGTGAATCTCACACAATTCCTTGCTGAATTGGGTGGCAGAGTCCCTCTCTAGAAAGCAGCCCAACTCTCCCAATTTTCTTCTCTGATTTTATTTCTAAAATACACTAAAAACAAACTCCTGAACTCAGGCTCTGGAGAGAAGTTTAAAGCTCACTTGCAATCTGCACATCCCCACTTGGGGAGGGAGAGCCATCATGCAGGCTCCCTGACAGATGACATCTCCTGCAGTTATGACTCGATAAAGGGGCCCTTCTTGTGCTTTGTGAAGCTTTTCCAAGTGATAAATGGTGTTTTCCTGTCCCTCCATATCCATCAAAACCTCTTCATGAATTTGATTGCACTATGAAAATGCACCCTTGCCATAGAAATGAATTAATATCAAGGGGAAAAGTCAGTTTTCTGCTAATTCACATAATTTTTTTCATTTGTCACATTATCTCAGCTTTAAAATCCCTAATGCTCTGGGTATAAGCTACTGATTAATGACACAAACTTTCACTACTCATCTCTGCACTTGTATAAAGCATGAAAAATGCAGGGGGGAAATCAGCCCATCCACAGATTTTCTCTGCCCTGCCCTTGAGTCTCTGTGGTGACCTGCTGCAGCAGATGCATTTGGTGGGATGTCACGGGTAAATTAACAAGGCTGAGTGATTTCAAGTGAAAAGCTGTCAGAAAGCTGAAGGAGGAGCGCTGCATTGTCAACTCTTCCTTCAGAGTGAGGATGATCCAGCCCAGTTTCCCCTAGAGAACACAATAACACAGTCCTGGTGGTGCAGCACAGGGAAGGTTGACTCTTGAGCTGAAGGTTTGGTGCAAAGACCTTGAAATGCTGGAAGCCTTTGCTGGAGAAGTAAATCCTCTGGTAAATGCATATTCACATGAGCTTTTGAAATGGCTTTTTTTTCTCACTAACTTCTTGCCTGCAGAAATCTGGCCAAATGTTTGCAGAAATCAAACCCAAAGGAATGCAAGCACCAAAATGTGCACTTCTTCCTAGGGAAGGGAGCAGAATTTCCCAGACTCCATCCAGGAGCAATGTGTAGAAGCATCTGCAACAACCCTGGTTTCTGCTGCTTCTTCATAGTTAATGTACTCAGAACAACATCCAGATTTTGAGTCACTGCAGGCCACCTTATTGCACCTATTGCTGCTTTTAGGGGAAAACTGAAAGCAGAGATACTCGGTCCCCTTATCAGATGCCTCGTTGCTAAACAGTCCTGTCTTGCTTAACTGCTCCAAATTATACTTCTGTTCTGTCACATTGACTAATGGGCACTATGGCTGCTATTTTCTTTTTTAAACTAGAGCCAAACTGAAGTCTCCATGGATGAATAAATGAATTAATTTATTTTATTGCAGTACTCAGTCCTCAATAAAATGTCAGAGGTAAAGTGGGGTTATTTTTTTTTATGTTCTTGGATAGGAGTATTCTGAGCACATGCTGTACACAAGCTTCCTGGGGAAATTAATTATTGTTATTTTATTATTAGAACCGTTGAACACTTGTATGGAGTTTTACATCTTCAAAGCACTTTGCAAACATTTAGCTAATTAATTAAAGTGGCTTTCATGCAAATCCATTTCCATCTGGATTTACAATCAGCCCTCCTTTATGGGGGGAATTATGTCGCACATAAACTAAACCGAACCGAGGCGGCTGTAGCTGCGAGCAGGAGCAGCGGGAGGTGGGCAGCGATGGTGCCTCTACAGCTGTCACCCTCAGCTGGGGTCTGGCAGATGCAGGGCCCCTCACTGCTCCAGACAGCCCCTAACACCCAGAGACTTGCAGCTCACAGCACCATGCACCCCCAGCAGGGTTTAGAGTGGGTTTATTTCAGAGGAGAGCTTTGGAAGTGTTGACGGCTGCCTGTTGTTAGCAGCGTGCCTCCGTCCTGCTTTCATCGTGGGGTTGACAGGAGTTATTTCAGCCTCACCCCCAGCCAGAGTGATGGCAGTAACATCCTCTCAACGTCTCTGTCCTGCAGAGGAAGATCGCATTCCTCTCGCAGACTTTTTTACCCCTGCTGGAGTTCAATGAGGCTTGAAAGACAGCGAGTGCGAGTGACTAAATGGGAACATTGCTTTTGACAATGCGGCACTGGACAACCTGTGGCTTCTTGGTCAGCCTGCTCCAGCCCCCGTGACATAATATGCCCAGACTTTAAGGAAAACAGATATGTCTTTGACATTTTTCCCTCCAGTGAAAATGAATGTTGTCTTAAAAATGGGCTTTAATGAAAAAACTTGATTGCTATAAGAATCTGTTCAGTCACAGTAACATTAGACACAATTTACCATGCTTCTTTAATACTTTAGAGCTATTCCTCTTCTCTGCTTGTGTCACTGCTATTGGACTATATGGTCATACACAGTACAATTGTGGCCCAAGTCTGTGAAAATCCTGATCTTTCACTTAAGCACGAGCAGAAAACATTGTTGACCCCTGGTGCAGTCAAGAGAGCTGTGTTTTCCTTTACAACCTGTTAAAGATGAATAAGACCTAAGAGGAGAGAAGCAAGATGAACGAGACCTCAGAACAAGCAGAAGCTCATGGCTGTGTTTGCTTTCTGAATTCTAACATAGAAATTGCAACATTAAATTATAATGCACATTTTTCTTGAAGGGAAGAAGGATCAGGTGAAAGTTAGCTCTGAATAGGCATTTTCTGCGTCATGGCTGCATTCCAAAGGGAAGCCTCCCCCTCCTTCTAATGATGCCCTTTGGCTCTTTATGCTATATCTATCTTGGTTTTCCACTTTGATGATCATTTCTAAATTGTTGCTTATTATCGTAATATTGGTTCTTTGCAGAACGCTTCAAGCAAAATGTTTTAAAATACAATGCATAAATTCTGTTGTAACTACTGTTGATAATCTCTACCATGCCTGCAAGAGCTTTCCCAGGGAAGGGAGGAAATCCCAAAGCTCCTGCAGAGGGCTGAACTCAGAGCTTCTCTTGTTTGAATATTTTTGAGTGCAGGAAAGACCAAAATTTTATGTCTTCGTAGGACAAAACAAAACTCTTCATACTGAGACATGAACTCCAAGGACCACAGAGGGCCATGGCCTTGGCTTCTGGAGAGCAACTGTTCCAAGATAGGTGACAGCCCTGGAAATTATAGCAGCCTGTAGACAATCCCCAGTTGGGCACAACACACTGAGAGCTGTTCATCTTCAATGCATTCCCTCTTCAGCCCCAGTGACAAGTGAGCACCTGCTCCTGGTAGGTGAACATCTCCGTGGCATCCCACTGCCATGCACTGACCATTGCCCTCAGGGTCCTGCTGTGTGCAAATCATGGCCCAGGCTGAGTTTCCTTTCCCCCAAGGAGGGAAGGGCTCCCCCTGCTACCACAACAGCCAGCAGGATTAGTCATGAAAGAAATTCCTCAGCAATATCGTTCACACTTGGCTGCTGGGTGCTGGGGTTTCAAATTCTGGCCCCCAGTGACTCTCTTTCCAAAGGAAAGGAGGCAGAGTTATGCATGGATTATCTCTTGGCAAACACTGGCTTTAGCTACAGGAATCTAAAGGGAAGTTATTTAAGAAATTATTTTCTTTTCCCTTTATGCCTTGCTGCTTTCCTGCCTTCCTTAGACTCAATTTCAGTAGCTGAGCTTCAATTTTCAGCTCTGTGTCACCTCTCTGAACTAAAGATTGAATTTAGTGCAATCAAATCACTGAAGATATTGACCCATCAAATTCAGATCTAGCTCTACTTTCATGCTTCATACTGCTCTTGTGTTTTGGGGTAGCTTGATAGTCGAAATGCCTGGTGAATTTTCAGATTGTCAGAGTGCAGTGCAAGAGGCTTCTTGCTCCTTCCCCCTCCTTTTCCTGCTTTTCAACTCAGTGTCCAGGTAATGAACTTCCTATGCATGTTGTTCCATGGCCAAATGATCCTAATGAGGAGGGCTTTTTGTCCCAACAACATCTTATCTTCCTAATCTGATAGGATCAGCCCTAGAGGCTTGAGGTTGCAGCAGGTTTGGGGGGACAGATTAAGCAGGCCACCAACATGATTTTCTGGTTTGTCCCCATCCCCTTGGTCTTTGCTTTATTATTGAACACTGAATTGAGGAGTCCATGTACCATATTCACATTTGTCCCCTCTCTAAACTGCTGGGAGAGGCAGCAAACAAAGACTCCAGTGGCCCACACTCTGCTTTTATGTAAGGAACAGACAACACGTGGAACAGTCTTCAGAGACTGATGCTGGCTGGGATCAGCTACACAGATGCACCTTTCAAGGCATCCTTTGGAAAAGGGAATTCATAAATCATTCAGTCATCACCATCTTGAGAGTGCTCACACCCCCTGACCACAGGGCAGGAGCACAGCAGCTCAGGGGATGCAGAATGTCTTGATTCAGGGGGTTATTTTCATTTCTTTAGACTGCCAATATCCTGTAACATTTCAACAGCCAAAGAACTATTTGTTCTTGGGCACCATTTTCTGAACAGGGAATCTGTCAAGTACATTTGCATGATTTAATTTCAGAGGCTGTTTGTTTAAGCCCTGATCCTCTCCAGGTTTTGAAAAGTCAGTTTTTCCCTGCATTTGGTAAAGGCTGATTTCTTCCATCCCTGAAAAAACCCTGTGAAGCTTAAAATGAGCCTTCCTTTCCAATCCAAACCAAACAAACAAAGCTTGTGTCCTTCCACACTCAGCTGCCTCCCGTGCTCTTGGAAGCAGGGCTGTTGGTTTTCTCACTCTCCTGGGCTGGCTGCCTCTCCTCCTCTGGCACATGCCAAGTGTGGGCACAGGGTCTCCAGGGCTGGCATGGACAGCCTTCCTGGCAGGACTTCTTGAGGGAGAGATGTGGGGAAAAAACCCACATGAATTCACGAAACCTCTTTCCTGCCATTTTGTGTCTGGTATTTGGATTATCCCGGGTTTAATTGTCTGGATTGGAGATGAATATGAGCTGGCAGTGTGCCCAGGTGGCCAGAAAGGCTGACAGCATCCTGGCTTGTGCGAGCAGCAGTGTGGCCAGCAGGACAAGAGCAGTGATTGTCCCTCTGCACTTGGCACTGCTGAAGCTGCACCTCAAATCCTGGGGTCGGTTCTGGGCCCCTCACTACAAGAAGGATATTGAAGGTCTGGAGAGTCCCAGAGAAAATGGAGCTGGTGCAGGAACTGGAGCATGAGTCTGATAAGGAGCAGCTGAGGGAGCTGGGGGGGTTCAGCCTGGAGAAAAGGAGGCTCTGGAGTGACCTTTTTGGTGTCACAACTCCCAGAATGGAGGGTGTAGCCATGTGGGGGTGGGGCTCTCCTCCCAAGGGACAGAAGAAATAGCTTCATGTTGTGCCAGGAGAGGTTTAGATTGGCTATGAGGAAAAATTTCTTTGCCAAAGGTTGTCAAGCACTGGAACAGGCTGCCCAGAGCCATGGTGAAGTCACCAACCCTGCAGGTATTGAGAAGATGTGTAGATGTGGCACCTGAGGACATGGGTTAGTGGTGAGCTTGGCAGTGCTGGGATGTTAATGATAGCTCTGTCTAATGTTGGTTCTCTAGTGTCTCAGAAGGAATGTGAGTTCATTCCTAGTATCAGCCTGAACATAGACACAGACACTTTTCTACCTGCTGGCCTATTTCCTTCTGGGAACTTAAAATCTTTCTGATTATTCAGGTATCTCGTTCAAATCAGCCAGTGGACATCATGATTTTTACAGAGGCAGGCAGTTGTATACACAGCGTGGATCACATAAACCTCATTTTCCCAGGTACACTGTCAGCACAATAATCCAGCCTTTTTCCACCACAGCTGTGGTGAGGAAAGGCTGTGCTTAAACCACCTCACTTCTGTCCATCCACATCCAGATCCACCAACCCATTAAGGTCCTAAAGGATGAGAACCCCTGGCTCCCTTTTCCTTTGGTCTGTGTTTCTCATTCATTCTTGGAACAGCAGCAAATCCCACCCTCCTCAGCCCCCCAGGTCCTAGAGGAGCAGAATGCTGTTAATTAATTCTAATGAATATCAGACAGCCACTCTCTCTCTACATTGGGACAGGGGTTACTTTTATCTTCATCATTTGCCTTCCCTGATCTGATTTCCCCCCAGCTAAATTAAATCTCTGTCTTCTGTTTCAATTGATTTTTCTTTTCCTGCTCTCTTTTCAACTGAAGTAAGTTTACATAAATGTAAAAGTAACAAGACAAAGTCTCAGAACAGACACGTCACCTATTTAATATGGCACAGGCTGTTGTAAAGCAATAGTAATGTAGTTTAATTTGTATTTTCATAACTCATTCAGTTTCCCCTCCCCTCTTCCCCCCTAACCCTGAAAGCTAAATTATATTTAAATGTCATGGGGTGCTGGGAGATTGGCTGAAGCTGCCTGACCCATTGGACCATTCATTTGATGCAAGAGCCATGAAAGACTCAGACTTATGTCACAGAAGCAATATATCTTGTATTAGCTATTTATGGATTTACACATATTTTCATTTTTCAACAGTAAATAAAATAAATAACAGGCCCCAAAAAGCTGGCAGCATGACAGGGACTTTTATAAGATGCAGAACAAGGACAAAATTAAAAGCAGAGAGACAGTAAATAATTCTGTGGACCTGATTTGTGACACGTGCATGGGTAATTGCTGCACTCTGTGTTTTAAAGTCATCATTATATCTGTGTGGGGTCAGAGAAGTTGGTGTCCTCCAGAGAGAAAGAGGCTTTTTCTGTAACATGAGACCACCCTTGCATGGGAATCTGGCATGGGCAACAACCTGGGGATAAGACAGGAAAGAGCTGAAGAACTAATGGGCACCTCTGCTTATAAAAGCTGTTTCTTGGAAATAGTAAATCTAATAAACTTGGAAAGACTTGGCTTCACATAGGCAAATGTGATGGCTGCCAACAGAAAACAGGCTTAATTATTTGAAGAAAAAAAAATCAAAACCCACCATATTTCAGGGGTTATGAATAATGAGAGGCAATATTTGTGTCTATTTGGACAAAAACATAATGCAACAAGCCTTCTGGATCGTGGGCAAAATTTAAAGGTATTTACACTGTCTGTTGGGTATTACTTGGAGCTGGTTGAGGAGAACCCTGACTTGGGAGACTCCTTGTAGGATACAGTGGCTCCAAGGATTTGGCCCTGTTTGCCTGGGAAGCTGTGATGGAGGGTCACAACTTGCACTCATTTTCCTTGGATGATCTGTCTGATCTCCTGGCTTTCTGACAGTCCTTGTCCCCCCAGTTTTAATTGGATAAGAAGGTTCCCATCAAGAAGCAAGCTTCAGCACGTGCTTAGCTTTCACTGCATTCAGCCTAACTCCATGGTCTTAAATCACTGCAGCTTCTGGCACTGACTTGTGGGATTTAGGCCTAAAGCCAGGACAGATGTGTGCACACAAACAAATATATATATATTTAAACCATATAACATTTGCTGTCATGGTAGCAGCAGGATGTCTGTGTGCTGCCTTGGTGACAGTGTCTGTGTTTGTCTGCCCGTGTATCCTGAGCTGCCATGGGATGGGGTATGGGATATATTTAAAGGAAATAAGTTTTTTTATAAGAACAGGATAAGAAAACCTATCAAGACTTCTGTCTGCCAAATCATGATCCCTTTTACATGTCTCCTTACAGCTAAGGAAGACTGAAGTCTCCAGAGTATCTTTTTCTTTTTTTTTTTTCTTTTTTTTTCTTTCTGTGCTTGTCCTCAAAGGCCCACACATACTAGACAAAGGATGGATAAAACTTAGGGGGAAAATAACAGCATTACAACACAATGAAATGTGGACATCAGTGAAAACTGTTCTATTTGGTGAATTCTTTTTTCTCCGAAGAATGAGTGCAACCGACCACCATGAATAACACACCAGGGAAAAGGAAAGTGGTGTGAAAAAAATCATGGTCTAGTAAAAATCGTGGTCTTGGTAAAAATCATGGTCTAGTCCATTCTCCACAGCAACCACTAATAATTGGAGAGATTTCTGAATCCCCAGTTTTCTAATATAATAGTTAACAGCACAAAGTATTGATACCTAACTGTTGCTGTACGATTAATAAATTTTTGGGTGCCTGCAGAACAGAAATAAGTCAGCTTGCTCAAACTCATAGCCAAAATTTAAGGGAGTCATTACCACATTGGTTCTTTACTGGGAGCTGTCTTTCATCATTACATTTATGTATAGCCATAAATTATCTTGAAATTAATTGATCTCCAGATTTCAGGCTAAAATTCCCAAATCTTAAGCAATAAACATCAATCCATTATAAAGAAGGAATGTAGGACCACTGTATCTGTGTGAGGGTCGTGAGAACACTGCTTAGATCAGAAGAAATCAAAGCTATTACTTCCCTCTCATGCAATTGTGCTCATGAACTGAGAGACCCTTGAAATTCCCCTCCTGCATTTTTCTTGCGTTGGTTTAACAAATCATTCTCACTGGTTTTATTAAACTGGAAGTGCAAATCCTGGTCTGACTGCCGCTGCACCCCAGTCAGTAGGAAATTTTATTTATCTGTTGTGAAATTAATGCTTGAAAGGACACAATAAACCACAAAGAAGAGTGGGAGAAAGAACAGGGAAGGAAAAAAACCAACAAAACCCCCAAGAGACAGGATTGCATTAGGCTGTGTTTGATTGCAAATGCCTCTCTGATGGCAGCGTTCTGCATATTGTCCTTCAAGTGCTCGCGCAACCAAAATGTGGGAACTCTCCCTATGGAATGGGGATGAACTCTTCTGCAGGGTTGTCTTCAGCTGGATATGAAAAGGATTTTTTCCAGGCTTCAAAATTTTGCTTAATTGTGCCTGCCTTCACATCCCAGCTCGTACCAGTGGCGGTGTTTTACAGGCTGGTTTGCTGGTGAACTTGGCCAAGAAGTGCTGCAGACTCACTCCACATGCACTGGTGAATCCCCAGTCCCCAAAATACCATTTCCTTTACCATTCCAGTTCTTGTCAAACACCAGATTTCTATAGAGAATCATGTGTGATAGCAGCTCCTGGATGCCTTTTCCTGCAGCTTATACCAGTAACAGAGCAGAGCTGGGTTTCACCAAAGCCTGGTAATGAAGGGCTCTGTAATGCATCAACTGAGCCTTACAAGGCCTCATCTATAGTAGAATTGTATATTTACAAGGAATCTGATTTTAAAAGCAATGTATAAATATATGAGCATGAAGAAATTCTTTTAAGAATGGCCGATTTCTGCAAACTTCTTCAGCTTTTATGGAAAAATCTATAGAAATCCAGGGGAAAAATTGAACTTTTCTGAAGAAGTTTGGGGTGAGAAGGTTAATAGAAAAATCATATCTCTGGTGTGGAATTTATTTTTTTCCACTGCACCTCGGTATAGCGTTCTGTAGGCAGCTAAAAGAAAAAAAAATCTATCAGAAAGTAACATTTTCTAATCTAGTTGGCTGTACTGCAGCCCTGCAAAGAATTAAAGACTCTCTCATCCCAGGAATCTAGCAAGTGTGAAAAGCAGATAGGAAATAATTTGTCAATAGATTTGCAGATATCAAATGGATGCGAGAGGTTAGAGCAAGCACAAACCTCTGCACAGGGCTACAACTTGTCTAACATTTTCTCCAGCAGCTCAGGGAAAGTAAATAGTTTTCCATGAACCTTTTCAGTGGAGGGCAATAAAGGAGCAGTCCCTCAGCAGCTGCTGCCTTTGATTGCTTTTCAGGTGTTCTCAGCACTGGCACCTCTCCCCTGCTGCACAGACCAAAATCCAAGGGAGGAATTCAAGTAAGATACCATGGGAAAAAAAAATCTCCCTGGTTTGGAAGTCTGTTCAGTAAGTCTCTTGTTGAAAACAGGGTGTACTTTTTCAAAGTTTTCAATTGTAAGGCAAATGTGGGCATCCTGATGACCAAAATAAGTCAGCGTGGGCACTTAGTTCCTTTGGCCCCTTGCAAATTCACACTAAGGTCGCTGATCCAACAGCAAAGGGAATGCTGGGAGCTGGTCCAAGCAAAGCTCTGATTTAAGCTACTATACACCAAATCACAGCAAACACTCCAGTGATTTCATCTGCTGTGAAAAGAAAGCCCTAAACATCAGTAAATGCACGAGAAATTAACTTTCCCTGGCAGTAAGGTTTTGTGGGTTTATTTATAGCCTATTAGTGCTCATGGAAGGCAAGGAACAATAATCTAAACCAGAGTCAGCAGTTCTGCTGCTAGGCAGAAAATATGCCACTTTAACAGGTCTGTTTGCTCCTGGTCCAAAACCCCTTTGCCTTTTCCTGCCCTCTGCCTGTTCACCCTCACGCCCTTCACACCATTTTCATCTGGGCTAAGGGGTCCAGGCTCCGGGAATTTGCCTCACTGCCGAGCAATCCTAATCTCAACACAGCGAGGACAGAACTGCTGAGAAGGCTCAGAGGGTGATTGTTCTCTCCCAGATGTACTCCGGTAGGAGTAACATTTTTTTTCTTTCCCTTTTGGATCCGCCTTTGCCTCGCAAAACCTTCAACGTTTTAGGTGAAAAGTGTTCTCTTTCCATAAAAAGGCCTAGTCTCTCAAGAAAAGCCTCTTGAGAGAGAAGAGACAGGCTCTAAGAGATATCCTCTGGGTAGACACAGTATTATAAGAACCCACATCCCAGCTCCTGCCTGAAGAACTCCCTTTCTCTGTGCAGCAGCCTCCAGCTTGCTCCTTGGTTTGCCTGTGAGAGAGAGCAGGGGGGTGTAGGTAAGATGTAAATAAAGTTACAACAGGCAGCACCAGCCTTCTTTACCATGGGATGAAAGAAGAATGCAGTTGTTCTTGGTTACTAATTGAATAACTGAATTACAGGGGCACCAGAAGGCCCAGGACTGGGTTAAATGGTGCCCAGGTCTGTGGAGGAGCTCTCCCTCTCCCTCTCCCTCTCCCTCTCCCTCTCCCTCTCCTCTCAAGAAGCTGCTGATGACAGAAGTGTCAAGGGCTGCAGGGTATGTGAGGAGGGGATGCCACTGGTGGAAGGTGGGCTTTAGGATCTCATCCCTGAGCATGGATTGACAGGAATGGGCTGAATTATAAGACCACTCCAGTTTAAACAAGAGTAGTCAAAATTGAGTGATTATTTCCTTAGACCCCACTTTAGCAAACTGTAAGTGGAAAAACTCCTCCAAGACATAAGAAATGTTTTAAACTCCTGCCAAGCAAACCTGCTTTGAGCATGTAAAGCTCCAGGCTCCTAAGAAAAAGGCTGACACAAATTACCTGCTACACAGCAAAGAAAGCTACTGTCGTCACCTTGTGTTGCAGAACCATGTTCCCAGAACAGAGTGGAGTAGATGTGAACTGTGCATGTGTAGATCCATCACAGCACGTGGATTCATGGGACAGGACAGACATGGGGAGTTTTGTGTGTTGGGAGGAAAAAGGAGGCCTGCAGGAGAGCAGACTTTCTTATTAAAGAAGGGATCACAGGCCCTGAGGTGCAAACCCTTATCAACTTCAGGCTCTGTAAAATCCATCCCATGCATAGCTGGGCTGCAGTGCAGTCCCCAGTAAGCAATGTCTCGTTCCATGAATTCCAGCAGAGGCAGGAGCACACATCACATCCCACTTAGGCTGAGGTACAGCCCAGAGGCTCAGCTGTGTGCCAGAAGACATTTATACCACATGCCAATGCCTCCAAAGTCTTGTTGTTAACCTCAAAACGACCTCTTCCCTCTCCCACTGGTGGGAATAACACTGGGTAGTTTCTGTTCTGTATACATGATCTTTTCTTTGCTGGAAATCTCAGGTTTGAATTGTTCTGGAGCTCTAAGCTATCTGGCACATTTAATCATTGGCTATGCCATATGTGAGAGGATAATTCTGAAAAGGGCACCTGGGACCCAGATTCTGGTGATCAGTGTATTGTCTGTGTGGCCCACAGAAGGAGATGGTTTGGCTGCTCCCATTTAAGCAGCAATGAGCAGCAGAGCATAAGGAACGGAAATGCAAGGTCTTAAATGAATCCAATTACTCATGCCATTAATTTAGATTTACTTGAGTAGTTAGAGCATGCTATATAAACAAAAATTGATTAGTTAGATCATGTTCATTTGAAATTTGACCATGAGTGGATGGATATTTATTTTCCAGCCCAATTGTAAAGGTTTGCCAATATGTTTCTGTGGTATTTAAAAGGAGGTCACTTGATTTTTTTTCATCTTGGATTTGCAGTTATTCCCAGGATCATTTTCATCTGCAAGCCTTTCTTCCTAGATAAGTGCTGTGCTGATGACAGGTGTAGGTGATGCTTTTTTGCATGTTTCAATCAAGCTAGACACTCTTACAAAAGAGTGTGTGTGGAATGAACCCCAAGGTTTGCCTCTAGCTCATGTGAAAATCAGCTACTGCCCACAGGAGCCAGCTCTGATTTTTACTCTTGAGGGAAAACAGCAAAATATGACTGGAAACCTGAATCAGTTACAGAACTATAGCACAAGGAGAATAGAGTCTGAATGGGCTTTGAAATGAAATCAAGCCAAGAAAGTGCTTGTGTAGCAGACATGCATGCTGAGGCAGCTGAAAAACAATATTTTATATTAACTACATCCCATGCATTAGGAGGTGAGAGAAAAATTAGTGTTTTTATTTAGAAACAAGGAGTATTTCCCTGGCTCCCATTTCCTCTTGATAAAATCAATGTTGTCCCTGTAACTTAAACATATCTGGAGGTGGGGACTTTCCACCACACAAAAAAAACCTTCCCTGTCAAATGTTCTACCACAACCTTTCCCTATGTTACACTCAGCAAGTATTATCTCCCCCCTAAATTGTTCTGGGTACTCAATCTCTGACAAGAAAAGAGTGAGAAATTTTCTTCTTAAAATCTTCATCTGAACCCAGGTAAAATGATTATAATGTAATGTGCTTCTTAACCACATTACTATCGGCCAACATTTCCTGTCCATTAATAAGTTTCTGAGATGGTTCTCATGGATTAAAATTGAATTTAAAAAATAATTTATTATTGCCTTCACTGGAAGAGTTAGGAAGCAGGTATGTGTAAAAATAGAATATTCACTTATGTTTGGGGGTGTTTCTACATAATCTTCTCTCCAGAGGGTACATCTTGATTGTCATCAGATATTGGTGATATTTTTTGGGTATTTGTTCTCTCCATGAATACTGTGTTCAGTTCCAGTCAGCCTGGGTTTTGTACACTATATTTAAGAAGGAAAGTCCTTGATAATAAGAGATAAAACCCAGTTCTCCCAGCCATGGAATATGTGTAGACAGAGCAGAATATTAAAATAAACTCTGTATTGTGAATTGAAGTAGCAGACTACCTATGACTTGTAGAAAAAATAAAAGGTTTAGGTGGCAAAACTGGGATGTTCCTTTGCAGTTTTTATTTCCTTATTTTATTTGGTGGTCATAACAATTTTTCAACTCAGTTGGTTTTAACTCTTTCAGTTTCCATGTCTCATAGTGCCTGAGTCAGTCTTCCTTAAAGAATGCCCTTGTAAATGAAATGTTTCCTCTCCAATGTACTTTTAAAGAAATTGAAGTACTCTTTAGTTCCTACTTGGAAAACAAAATCAGATCTGGCAGTTTAGGATTATTGCAGTTGTGTCAGGTTGTATTTCAAGAAGACAGCTCTATGTGCAGTCTTCTAATTAAAATGAAAAGATATGATCAACTTATTAAATTAGCTTCCCATCTGGTAATTTTACTGTTTAAAATAAATTTCTTTTGTGCTTAAAAAAAAATCTGAAACCAGCATAACAAATGCTAAACTGATCTTTATACTGTCATTGCAACAAAAGTCTTTCAAAAGATGAGAGGAAAGTTGATAATCCTCACACACAAAGTGCAAAAATAGAAGAAAAGGGCCAGTAGTGGGGAAGGGTTGGCAATGATGGATGTTTTACTGACTCCAGATCAGGTTTTACTGCAAGAATTTTCCCTGAAACTCACAGAATCCTCTTTCAACTTCTGTGTATAAGGTTAATGAGTCCTGCCCCTATTCTAAGTAGCATGAGGTTGATTTAGAAATAGATGTATCGTGTTAGTGTATATCACATGTGAGTATGCTATATGCAAAAAGGAAGGGAATTTCAGCTGAGTAGTGACTGCATTTCATGCAAATCCATTCTCACACCCCTCGGTTTACTGCTGGCACCCTCCAGCAGTGGCAGCAGTGGCCCTTTGGCAGGGGACATTGTCAGGGCTGGCTCAGCTGCCCTGCCATGTGTCCCCTCCAGACAGGGGTGTCAGGAATGTGGAACTTCCCTGCAAGCTGGGACACTGCCAGCACTCAGCCTGGGCTCACATTTGCCCCTGCCAGGGTCAGCACCAACAAAACCTGCTCCAGACCAATGTGTGTAGTTCTCCTCTCGTTCATCCCAGCACTAGGGGATCCTGGGAGCTGAGATGTCTCCAGCTGCTTTGGGACCAGTATCCTCCCCTGGAGTGCTGCTCCCCAAGGAGAAGAGCAAGAGGAATTATTACTCAACAATTATTTCAAAGCATTCTGATCCTTTTAACTGAGGGGTTCTTATTTGAGGAAAAGAAATACAAAGAAAAAAAAAATCCAAGGAAACTCCAATGCAGTGTAGCTACATGAGTTAACACTTAGAAACTCCTAAAACAAGGCTTAAGCTTGAATGCTCTTTAATTGAATTAATTCTTCTCCATTTTTTTGCATCCATGGAAATTTGTGTGTATAGCTCAAAACAGATTTTTCCTTCTTTCTTTCTTTCTACTTCTCATCTGGAAAATCACTTCCTGATGCCTTGCAGACTCCCCAGGACTATCCATGGCTTATCCAACAATGTTCTGGCCAACCAAGACATTAATAGAGAAGACCAGCTCTGTAGTCATTCATACACATTTCCACTGCCAAAAGCTTCACAGCAGGAAAGACTTGACAAAATAGGGGTCCACAATCCTGAATGTTTTACGAATCAGAAGAATTTCTGGGAAAGTAAAATCTAACAGATAGCATCTGCTGTAGCTGGCAGCAGCAGCCTAGAATAGATTCAAGCCCTTCCAGGCTTATTGCTGATGACTCAAAGCCTGACACTCCTGAAGGTTCAGAGGCTGTAGGGTCTCAGGGAGGCAGGATTGGAACCCAGTGCACCATGTCTGGGAAGACAGAATGACAGAATGCAAGCCAAGTGATGAAGACAGGTCCATCATCTCAATGTTCTCCCTTTTCTTGGCTTTCCACTGCCTGGAGCCAGAAGAGAAAGGAATACAACAGGAAGAATTACTCAGCTGGCTGTGAGAATGGCTGTTGGTGTCTGAGGATGGAGCTGCTGAGAGAGGGCAGAGAGGTGGGAGAGAGCAATCCCTGCTGGCAGCACAGCCAGGAGCACTGCCTGCTCCCTGCAGGCGTTCTCCTGTGCTCAGCTCTCAGCAAGGGGCAAGAGCACAAGCTGCACCCTTGCAGTTTACACCACTGAGCATTTCCAGCCATTTTTCCCATGAGGAAAACCCACAGGGATTTCTATGGCAGATTAATGGCCCTTAGCTTAGCTGAGTGGCCCTTAGCAAAGCCTTCACTGTGTCAGGGATGATTTTACTTCAGCTTTCTGCTACAGTCAGAACACACTTTTTCCCCTGTCGCTGAGTGCCCCCATCCAGTCATAGAGTGCAGATTCAGAAGAATGTGTTTCCATCCACAGTAATGGGTCCGGGATAAAGACCTCATCAGTCTGACATCCATTTGGGATTCTGGCTCAGTAGTGATGAGGTAGTAACATTAATGCTGGATACTAAAGCAAGAAATAGATTTTTGGCCCTTAAATTGTTGTGTTCGGCTCCCTCCCCAGCAACGCCGTCTCCACAGGAATGGAAAAATAAAATCAGGGAGAAGAATTCTGTTAGCAGACAAGGCAAGAAATTCAATACAGATGACATTTGCTTTGCAAAGCAGTAAAAAAAGCTCCATCTGTTTAACAGTTAGGTACTTTCAAATAGGATTTAGCACAAAACATTTTGAACATTTTCAAAACATTGCAATGTTAAACACTCAACCCTCAGGACAGATGTGGGGTGGAGATGAGGAATTGGAGGCAGAGAGGTTGAACTGTGGCAGAATTCCAATTAGGACTCGTGGCTTTTGGGTTTTTACCTCAAGAGCAGAATGTCTAATTCTGTTTTGCTGGGTGAGGCACCCAGCATGGCAAAGGGCAATCAGCATTTCAGCAGCAAACTGGGCATCTTTTAACTTGTGTTCTCCAGCATCAGGGAGGTGGTCCCACAAGAGCCATGGTGCCTCACACCTACCCAGCTGTCAGGATCCCGTGGGTCCCAGGGCTGGGGACCATCTCCTGCTCCTGTTTCAGCAGTGCTGTGCATCACAGCTGATGTTTGCAGCCCTAGCTGGGACCCTCCTGCACTGACACTGATGTTCCTGTCTCTGCTGCTCCTCCTTCCAAGTCACAAACACCAAAATTCTGGATTTAAGCAGGGAGCTCTTTTCTTTCTGCAAGGGAGTGTGCCAGTGTTTAGCATATTGGGGCAAGTCATCCCCACAGAAGTGCACATCTGCTTTCTGCTGAGATAACATGAGATCCCCAGCTCAGCCTTGTGCAGGAATTAATTCAGTTGTTTGTGATTAGACTCAAAGAGCAGCAGCTCCCACTCTTCTACGTGGGTCAGTGAGGTCGTAGGAAGGGCTACCAAGGAACCAGAGCAATTACCATGTGGGCACCTAATCAGCTACTGCAAAATGGCCTGAAATACAAAGGAGAATAAAGCCTTGGCATATGCTATTTCTGACACAAACAAAAGCTTCAATTAATTTTGGAGCAGTATGCAAAATACCTATCACTGTTTCATGGATATTCAGAAATAACAGCTGCTCTTTTTGTGGCTGCTTGTTGTTGAGACCTAACAGAGGTTAAAAGTTCATTGTTTCCATTATCCTCAATATATGTATATATACATAGCAATTCACAGAGGTGTGGTGAGCCTGGGTCCATCTATTGGCATTCTCTTCCTAGGAGGGGGGCCTGCCTATGTGTATCTGCATGATGGAAAGATCTTGTTCATTAGCTCAGGATGCTCATATCATGTATATTCTATTAAGCACATATTGAATATGCATCTCATTTTCATTTCAATTAGGATCTGAGGGCTGATTCCATTCATGACTATTGATTCCTTCCAGGCCATTTGCATTTTATTCTGTTCATTATTATTTATAAGCTCTGTGCTCTCTGAGGAATTTAAACATCCCTCTCATGATTGCCCCCAAGTGATGAATTACACCCTGCCCTTCAAAAACCGACACAACAAGCCCCACGTTCATCCTCTGCTCTTTCTGTGTATTTATGGGGCTTTCTGTGCTTTGCTCTGGTGCCTTCTGTTGGATTGGCAGCAGGTGATGCTCTGCATGGTGAACTCGATTTACTGCATGACAAGCTATGGGACCGCCTGGAGTTTTCCAGTAGAAAGAGATATTTCACCCCAGCTCTGGTGGGAAATATTTCCCTGCCCTGTCAGGGCACTGGGTGGCCAGGAGCAGTGGGGAATGTGCCAGCTGAATCACAGACACCTCCTCTCTTCAGGAAATCACTGCCGGCTTTTGTCCCTGACTCACGAACCAGGACAAGAAACACTTCCTTCCCAAAACCTCTCCCTCCCCAAGGACTCCCTCCTGCCTGACATTTCACAGTGTCAGAGGATTAATTAAAAGTTCTCCCCCTGTTTTTGTAGGAAGGCTGTGTCCTTTTAGGCAAGACCCTGTGTTTTAAGTGTTTTAGAGAAAGTTTTAGTTCAGTGCTTTGCACACACTGACGTGTGTGGCGGGAAGGCTGTGTCCTTTTAGGCAAGATCCTGTGTTTTAGAGAAAGGTTTTAGTTCAGTGCTTTGCACACACTGACGTGTGTGGCTGAATTTGCTGGACCCTGAACTCCACGGGGGTGAGTGAGGAACTGCAGATTCTTCCTGACACGTGGAGGCTCCCCAAAGCCTTTTGAAGACTTGACAGGTACTGCCTGAGATCAAATTTGCACAATCCCTAGCTTGGAATGAACAGACAGGAAACTTCAAAAGAGCCAGAATTGCAGTTTAAATTGAAAACAAGCTGTGTTTTCATTGGAAGAGCTATGCAATAATTAATTGCTTACTTAAATGTAGGCTTAGATCTGAAAGGTCTTTTGAGATATTTAAGAAAGTCTACACATTAAATCTGATAGGAACATATGCTCCTAGATTTTTTTGATCTATGCTAACAGAGCTGGAAGGACACAAAAGTGCAATAGAAGTAAAATACAAACTGAATTCTTCCAGATGTAGAGGAAAGCAGTTTCCTTGATAGAGTTTTGATGCAAATGGATAAAAAGAGGAGAGAAAAAAGACAAAGGGCATTAATTTTTCTTTCAGCAAATTAACCCCTCTGTCCACAACTCAGGCTTTCACACACCCATCAGCCAAAGCAATGGCATCACACCACGTGTGCAGTCAGACAGGAAGAAATTAAAGCTTGGCTATCAGGTCTGGCAGTGTTTTTCTCCTCTCCCATGTGTGATCATATCAAGGTGTAACAGAAGACACCAAGTCCCAAGACATTTCTCCAAAAACTGGCATTAAGGGCAGGCTTAAGTTTGGATGGTTGTTATCTAGAGATTACGTTCCTGGCTCTCCAGTGAGTGATTAATAATCACATCCTGGCTGCTCCTACGGGGGATTAACAGGGAAGGAAAGAACTCAGCGCTGAGGATTCCCACACCAAAGCAGCTTCTCAGCCCACAGGCATATAGGATGGATAGGAAAGAAGGGAATAGGAATGTAACAAAGAGAGGAAATTAGCAGAGCTTTCACAGCTATACCAGGCATCATTTAGCAGAACAGAAAGAATGAGATGTTGGCCAAACTTTACATTTCTGACAGCAAAAGGTACATAAGAATATATATGTATTGCAAGGAGGGAGCAAGGGCTCCATGAGATGCCTCTGGTGTTTGCTCCTTCTGCATTAAGTCAAGGAGAGTTAGTTTCTAGAATTCTTTTTGCCTGTGTTCAGACACATCCTGCTCTGAAATCCCAGCCAGTTTTTGGGTCATACTTGTGAAGAAATCCATCCTATTATTTGGATTTTCAGGCCTTTGTAAGCTGGGACACCCAGCCTTAATTACAAACTCCTATAATAAAAATTGCTTCTTCTTGAAACTGTGGGTGGGGAGGATTTATTTCCAAATAAATGATCCATTTTTCCTGTACAGAGCTGCATCTGAGAAGCTCACCTCTTTACTGACAGCTTCTATTGGTAGATACATTTCCCTATTTCATTGTAAAAATAAAAGCCCATTTACAGCAACACACAAAAGGCCCTATTGATACCAGAGACTACTCTTGCTAGAAGTCAATTATGTTATACATACCTCTTAAAAAAAATAGGTTTGTGATTCTTTCATATGTAAACTGGGTATTCCCTAATTTGTCTTGAAATAAATGCCATTAATTTGTCTTGAGATAAATGCAATTTGTCTTCAATAAATGCTCTAATGGATCAGGCCTGATCAAAGGGCACTGGTTCTTGCCTCTCCACTGAAGATGCCAAAGTGGTTCATGATTCCCAAAACCCTCTCAGCAGGGGTATTTCACTCCTTGAGTCTAAGTTGGCAGCACCCTGCACAAAGGCAGAGCTGGGGGCTGCACGATGGAGATAAGACCCAGAATGAAGCACTCACAGATGGCAGTTGCCATAGAAGGTACAAAGGACTCTTTAATTAAGTCTTCCCTTCCCCTTATTAAAATTCAGGAAAGATTACCAAGGAATTTGTACTGTATCTTGAAAACAAATCATAACAATTACAGCAGACTGCCCCAGGCTGGCTAGATTGTAGCTCATTATTCCACAAAGGCTTGATGAATGTGTAAATTTATATAGGAGGCTTCTGCATGTCATCATCACTGTGCAAAGACTTCCTGCTTGCTGTATCCAGTTTTAGAAGGAAGACCAGCTGGCTAGAGTCCCTTGAATTATTTGCTGTTGTTGTTGAATTTTTAAAATACATATAAATTATGTCTCACATTTACAGTTTTTCTCCAAGCTGTCAAACAGGAACTCAATCCTGCTCTTTTTGATGCCATCTAACTCAGTTAACTCTCTAGATCCACATCCCTTAAACATCACCAAAAACAATGGTTTTAAAATTCTAAATATGTGTTTTTTAAATGCCACAGGCTTCCCCTTAAGGAAAAAAGAAACTTTAAAGCATAGTTGTTTTATACCTATGAGCTTAATTGCCTTACAGGGATAAGCCAGGAGATTTGCATATGAGCACATCCGAAAGGACAATCTGTACTTCCCCACTAATTGATTGAATTGTGGGTCAAGTGGGGTGGGTGAATCACTCATTATATGCATTTTCTCCTAAAAGGAGAGCTTTGAACAAAGATCAGGGCTAGATTTGATCCTCTTCATCACAGCCTTTGCATGTGTGATTCCACAGAGAGGACTGGAGCAACGGTGTGATTTATGGGCAAGGCTTATGGATTATAGTGCCACAAGGAACTGTCAAGATGACCTTAGCCAACTGCCCTGCAGAAACCAGACCAGAACATTTCTTTGAATTAGCATCTGGATGAAGATCAGATGTTGGAAAACATGTCCACTCGTAATTAAAACCTATCCATCAGTAGATAATCCACTAGCAGCTCTGGGGAAATGAAGCAGGAGCATCATTCTGGGACATGCACCCACCCGAGCCAACACCCGTGCCTGGCCCACCTCTGTGCTTTCACTGTTCTGATTGTATACCTGAGACCTCAGGCTCCAGCAGTGCTCAGGGAACTCCTTCACCATTCTCCTGGATGTACTGCTATTATTGCAAGTTTAAAGTAATTTATATGAAACTGGTTCAGTGCATGTTTGCTGTAGAAAAGAGGAAAATGTAGATTTTTTGAAAGATAGTGCTTATGTATTCTGTTTCCCAAATGCAGTGAAATGAATGTTCTTAGTCTGTCTCCTGACTGGCTGTGGTGACTTCACTTTCTCTTGCAAGGTTTTAAATGTTCAGATACATGCAAATACCATTTGCAAAGAAAATACCAGATACTTTCAGAGTGCCCGAGAGCTCACAGCACTTTGCAAATATTTTAAACTCTGCTCGTTTTGCCAATGGCACCTTGAAGCCAGGACTCCAGGGTCTCAACCCATCATGCTGGCAGCCAAGTTTAGCTAAATCAAACAGATCCAAGGTACAGCACTCCACAACCTGCAGGTACAGGCATGGGCTGGAATGTGATGTCACCAAGGTCATGATGAGAGACTTGGCAAAGGAAAAGGGAGAAAAACTTCCCATAGGATGGAAAAAAGACATAAGGGATTCTGGGTTTGCACTGTTTTTATTTTTGATTTTAAATGACATTTCTCATTGCATCTCTGTCTAAATAATCAAAAGAAAATATTCAGCAACCTTCTCCACAGCTAGTCTTTATTCTTGCTTTTATTCAAAAACACTTTGGCTGGGCTTGTCCAATAAATCAAAGTCTTCAGCTGATCATGAAATTAATAAATAAGGTGACACATTTGCTCTCCACTGCAGATGAGATTTCCCATTTCATGCTTCAGTTGCCTGAAGTAAGGATGCAAGAGAGGGAGATTTTTTCCTGTGGTGGTAAGGAAAGCTGGAAAAGATTACCTTAAAATCCCTCATAGGGGACAACCAAGCAAGAGAGAGAGTTGTTGGTTTTTGTTTTTTTTTTTACTTCCTTTAAAAAAGATAAAAGCAAATAAACAAAGTAGAAGGGGATATACTTTATATTGATTTTCCTGCTCTGCCTGCATCATTCTCCCAGGGACTGCAGGGAGAGAGGACCTGAGAGGAGGAGATGAGCAGATGCCATGGGTGTGTGGGCTGGGCACATAAATAAATAATTAAATGTATCATCCGAGTAACTATGGCATTTTTTTCAACATTTATTTTAATAAAGGGAGACAGGAGGAGGTCTGTGAATTCTGAAATATATTCTTTGCAGGGATAAAAGCATCTGGGAAAATACAAGATATCATTATTATTATTATTACTTAGAAGATGGCTTAATTACATTTTTGACAGAATGTTTGAAGTTGGATGGTGTGGTGCATTCTTCAGCAGCTAATGAAAGATTGCAGCCTTCCCTACAGCTTGATAGATTTGAAATGTCTCTCCTATTAGTGCAAGGAGGGAAATTTTCTCTTAAGTGTTCTTAAGGCAATGGGGAACTTCACAAAAGAAAAGATTTCTTTCACCTTCAGGACAAAAAAAAAAAATGGTCAGTGTTTCTGTGTGCAGAATACTAAAGTGTTTGCTGGCACATCTCTCTCTCTCCAATATAATTAATTTTTTATTATTAAGAAATGGTGTTTTCCTTACAAAATAAATGGAAGAGGAGGGAACAATCATAGAGACCTGTAAAACCATCTTTAAAATAAATAGATTTGCATTTTGTTTGAAAAATAAGACAGGAGGAGAGGTGAGATTTTGGAGGATCTTGGTCACTAGTGGTCATAATAGCACGAAATGGTGCTGCTGACAGGCTGCTCCTCTGGGCAGCTCTCTCTGCCCTCTTTTGCTTCCACACAAAGAAAGTCACTTTTGATACACAAACCCCCCACCATCACATATTTATTTTTTATTTGTATAAAAGACCTTGAATTCCTGTTAAATGTTAATTTGTAAATTAGAATATGCAGAAGTTCTGGTAAGTCACGACTAAGATAACCAAAGTGATTTTGAAAAATATTTCCAAGGTCACTGTGATGTGAATCATTATAAGAATAAAGAAACTATATTGCTACAAATGAATTAACTAAGGAGTGAAATAAGATATTCCAGAAGTATTGTGAAATAATGTCAAATAAATATGCAAATTCAATTATTCATTTTCTAGAAGAAGTTGTCTTGGAAGATATTCCTAACATTTTGTTCTCTGTCCTGCCAGAGCAAATAGACTGTATGAAGGATTTAACAAAATGTTAGAAAATTTTTGATGAGTCCTAATTCTTCTTTGATTAACAGTAATTAAGTACATCAGGTCCACATTTTAGTTTCTGTTTAAAATACTTTTACCTTTCAAAGTTCATGTGGTGCATTACAGACAGACAGCAAAAATGACAAGAGTAAATTTATTTTTTCCATTCTCAGTCTAGCCTTAGTTTCAGGGAGAGCCTGGATTCCTAGTCCCTCCTTCACCAGGGATGCAGGGATGCTGTAGGATTTGCATCCTACAGCAAAAAGCTCATTATCACTCACTGTGGTGATGAATTCGTGAGCTGAACAGAAATTTCTCAGCTGTTGAAGAATCTATTAAATGCTCCCAATATACATTCTAGCAAGTTAATGAATATATATATGCATGTGTATATATATAAATGTTAACTTATAAATAAATCTTCCTCTCCCCTATGAGTTTTATGCCATAGTAAGTTAACCCCATAAACCCTGGTTATATTATTTTATAGAATTTCTGTCTATGTCAAGGGAATTACAGGCTGGTTGATGCCACCCCTGAGTCCTGGGTTGGGTGAAATGAGAAATTATGGAATCTACAATTCATGGGAGCTTCTCAGAAGCTGAATGCAAAAGACAAAACTGGTGTTAACAAGCTGCAGGATTAAAAAGAGACATAGAACCCCCTGAGCTAGACCTGGCCCTCCTTGATTCATAGCCACCACTGATATTAATTCAGCTCCTCTGCATAAAAAGAGCAGGCTGCCCCTGTGACACTCCCTGCTCCCCTGGATGTCCAACAGGATCCTTCCCTCTGCAGTCAGGCAGGAAACCAAGAGCTCTCAGCTTTAGATGGGACTGATACCACTCCATCCATCCATCCATCCATCCATCCATCCATCCATCCATGACCAAGAGGTCTCAGCTTTAGATGGGGCTGATACAACTCCATCCATCCATCCATCCATCCATCCATCCATCCATCCATCCATATCTGGCATTTCAGTATTACTGACAGAGCATTACTCACTGCATCATCTTCTTGGTCTCCTTACAGAGGGAGAGGCTGACAGCACGTCCAGGCAATTCCCAAAGGATGAAAGCCAGACCTGGCCCTGCACTCTGCTCTTACTCCTGGCTCCACTGAACCTTTGTTTCAGGGCAAGGCCCTCTCTACAGAGCTGAGGCACTCTTATTCCAGATTTCAGCTACTCAGCCAGGGATGAGATCCTAGGAAAAATAAGCTGGTCTGTACTTTAGAAGTAAAGCTCCTTCTTCATACTTAACTCTGTCTTGGAGCTTAACATGACTCTCTCAGACACCTGAAGCCAGCTCCATCCTCTCTAATAACAGATAAAAAAGGACAGGTGTCTTAGTTTATTACTTTTTCCTTTCCCTGGTTCTGTTGGAACCTCAGATTTTCAGAAAGTAGAGTGTAAATCAATGAGCCTTTTCTCCATAATTATCATCAATAGCTGTACACTACAATTTCCAGCCCAGAAACCAGACTCTGCCTTTCCTGTAGTTTGATCCCCTCTCCTCTGCATGCTGCTGCCTGCAGGAGATTCAGAGGGCAGCAAGGCTGTGAAAACTGTGTGGGATGAAGCCCTAAACAGGAAAGAATCTGTTGTGCAAGATGCCTTTTGTCAGCTGAAAATTGCACTTGTAAAAAAACACAGAAACCCCAAAGCTTGTAGTTAAAGAGCAACATCTTTAGCTCTAATTTATACTGACAGCACAATAGAGCTATTGCTCAGGCTCTGCCTGCTCTCTCCCCATCACAGCAAGGGTTTTATTAAGTGATAAATCAATTTCTACAAGGCAAACTGGAGATTAAGTCCTTATCCAATGTTCATTTGCAATTGAAAGCAAACAGAAATACCCTGGGACAGGGGCTTGGTGACCCTTTTCAAGGGCCAAGCTTGAATAAACACCCCACATGCTAGCACAAGGCTGAGATCAGTATTGCAAGTCCTGAGGGAAAGCTGTTTCTCACCATCTGATCAACTAACGATTTCTTCTTTAAATTAATAAATTCCCTGAATTAATAATTTGGATTAAAATGGTCACTGCTAAAGAAATGTCATTCTTTGGTTCTGAGGGCAGGTCTCAGCTGCTGGAAACCAGTGCCCAAATAGCCAGATCAGCTTAGAGCAGGACCTGTCTCATCTCAGATTCCCTGCCAGGTGAGGGGCAGAGCCTCATATTTCAGAAGAAGACACAGGGAAATCTCTCAAGGAGCAGATCTGGACTCATGGACTCTCTCTCCAGGTACAGCTCTTTGCCATGTGTAAGAGCATCTCCCTTTGGGCAGTGTCTGTGCTGGTTAAATCCTCTCCCTCATCCAGGGAAAGCTGGAGTGGAAAACTCCTCACATCTGTTTACAGTGCCAATAAAAAAAAAAAAAAAAAAAAAAAACAATGGCCAGAGCCTCCTGTCCCAGCTTTTCCCAGCAATTTAACTGGAGGTGCTGTACATGGAATGGAGGCAGGGAGAAAATATGGGAAAAATGAGAATAGTTCCCTTCAGCCTGGCAACAGCTCAATGAAAGGGGCTCCACAGCCCCCCTTTGAGGGGGTATTGAGTGCTCAGGCAGCAAACACAGCTGGGAACACCTGGGAGCTGCAGGAAGTGACACTTCAGGAAATGAAATTACTCAGAAGATCAAGGTGAGCTTGTGAGGCAGTGCCTGCTTTCTTCTGCCTGCCAGTACCCCTTCAGCACTGCTGCAGGATGTGGTGACAGCCCAACATCTCTTTTTCTCTTGGCCTGAAGCCAGCTGCTCAAAAGATGTGATTACCCTTCTCCTTTAGCTCCTCTTTTCTTTGAGGAAGAATTTTGGCACCATTTGTCCCCTTACCAGTTGTGCTTTCCCCACTTCAGTGACCTCTAGCATTTCACCCAGCTTAGAAGTGAATGAGGCACATCTTTAGCCATTGCAGGAGCTCAGAAATGACCTCTGGGTCAGTTTTAGCTCCACGTTTAATCTTACCATCTTCCACTAAGTCAAGTGAGTTTTTAATTTTGTTTAGGGTTTTATATCTTGTGAGGGAATATATAATTGATCCATCCTTGGCTGTGGTAGCTGTTTGAGGAAAGCAGGAGGCAAAACTCTCACAGTATGGGAGAGAAAAACTGTTTAGTAGCACAGGGATTAGTGGTTTGCAGGCAAACTCATTTCAGAAGCCATCAGAAGAGATAGGAAATCCTGCCTTTCAACTTCTTCCTCGGTGTGCCCCTTGCAGAAGCACCAGGCTTTCAGTAATCCCAGCCTTTGCACAGGGGAATGGGTTAGGGGTGTTCCCATGAGCTCCCCAGCTGGGAGGTGTGAGTGGGTGGCAATCCCTGCGTGTCAGGGGCTGGAAGAGTGGAAATTTCCACATCTGGCAAGAGGATGGGAGCTGAGGGGCCCCTGGAGCTGCGGGTGCCCAGCTCCCTGCAGGCTTTCCCCATCACTAACGGGCTCTGTGTGTTTCTGTGGTCTCATTAACAATGCAGCAGCCATAGCATGGCCCTTGCTGTAAATGGCACCACTTCAGATCATTACTACAGATTGCCATAGCATTATCTCTCTCCCAGCAACAGTTTCATTTGAGTTCGACCAGATTCCATCAAATATTCAAATGCAAACAGATATTTAACGGCACTGGAAGGTGGTTTGCTGGCAGTGAGTCAAGGCTTTCAAATGTTTTCATGTTTTTTCAATCGTTCCCTCCATCCCTGAGGTGTTTATTGTGAATTACCAGGAGGGAAGACATAACTTAGCAGTGAATGGGGGGAAGGAAAAGGGAGCAAACCTCTAAACCACAGCTGAGCAATAAGCAATTCACTTTGTCCCCAGAAAACTGTTTTCAGTGTTTCTGTTTTCTTTAGAGCTGGTTATATTGTGATTTGAAGAACAAAAATTCCATAACCAAGAGTCCTGTGGCTGGTGCATTCAACCTCTTTTCATCTTGCCCCACACAGGTTAAGTATAGTTTAAAATAAAATTTTTACTGCTGTTCTGCACTTCATAAAAGCACACAAACCTTGAGAAAAATCTATTGCCTTCCTCCAAATCTTTAGTATTTACATGTTTTCCCACTCATCTACGAGCTGCCCTTGCTGATCTTATCATCAACACAATCAGGATTTATTCTCATGGATAAAGAAAAGAGTAGCAAAGCTCTTAAAAAAGACAAAAATGACACCAAATCCCTATGAAATCCAAAGCACACATAAATTTTCAGTACTCACTGTCAGTACAAATGCCAGGTTATCACAAACCTGGACAGAAAAGCACACAAAAGGAGATGGTGACGGATGTGAAGACCTGGGACAGAGCTGAGGTTGTGTCCCCCCTGAGGAACAGGGAGATGGGGCTGCTGCAGGGCAGCAGAAGGAGCAGCAGCACCTCCTCTGCTCACCCAGGGACAGCAGTACAGCAAAACTGAGGGCTGGATTCAGGAAAACTCCTGCAACAGCCAGGCCTTACACAAAGGCTGTCCAAGTCAGGCGGCACAGCTCCTTCTTGTGAGGACAGGGGTGGGTGGGAAGAAGGTCACCTGCAGCCACTGAGCTCCTGCTTTCAGGGCATGGTTCTTACACCTCCAGTTCAGCAGCAGAACCAGGCTGAGAAGCTGAACCACGGCAGTGTGTCCCTGACCCCTCAGCACCACCTGCTCAGCTGTGCCAGAGTCCCGAGAGCCTCCACCTTCCAACCTCACCTCCCTCAACTTTGCACCATTCACAGCAGTGTCTCAGACTCAACAAAAGGCTGTTAACCCGAGGCTGCTCCTGTTGTGGCACAAATTGTTTAGGAAGCACCTTTTTTATTTTATTTTTTTTAATTATTTTTTTATTTTTTTTATTTTGAATCATAAAATATCGTAGAACACACCACCGGCACCATCTCTGCTCATCGAAGCCCTTCATCAGAGATCCAGTCTTTCCCATTCATGTAGCACGGTAATTTGCTATCCAACAGGTAGAAGGCCATAAATAAAGAGCACACAAAGAGGGGAAGGGTGATATAGAGAACAAAGAGCACAGCCCACTGTTGGAGATAGCAATGTGAGAGCATTCCAGTATGAGGGAGATTTAAGTTTTATATCTTTGTGTCAGAGAATTTGTTGCACAAAAGACAACAAAAATAATTCAAAGCAGTTTTGCCCCCATTTTCTTCATGATAGAAATGTGTTCCTTTTGCAAATAAACCACATTTTCCCCAGCTCATGTCTCTCTGAATGGAGGAGCAGGCAGAAACAAATTAATCATGCTTACATTGCCTATTTGGTTTTTGCTCATTGCTCTAAGCTCCTTTGTGATCTCTCTCAAAATATTTCCATCTATTTGTTTAGAGAGAAACTTTCCTCCAGGCAGTAATGCATAATACAGTAATACAGGACATTGCAGGAAATTTCATCTTGTAAAAAAAACCAAACCAAAACTAAGTAGATATGGTCTGGTCTTGCATTTGAATTCCCACTCACTTACCTAAACAATAATGCTCTTATCCCCACTGTGAAAGGATAGTAAATACGTTGCACTTAATGATGTTTTTCTGTGGTCTGTCTATTCTCTGCATTCTAATTTTCAGTGTTAACTTCCAGACACATCTAATGTTTCATAAAAGGCAATGATCCATTTCAAATTCCTTGGGACATGTCTCATTTTCTGAAAGATGTGTGTTGTTTACTGCTGGCTGAGAAAAAAAAAGTCTTATTTCTTGCTGCTGGCCTTTATATCCCTTATTTTATGTCTTTTTACATCCTGATGGAGAAAACAGAAAAGGTGTTGACCCCCATTTTATGGAATTTCTACCCAATCAGTTTTTCTCTCGCTGATTTCTTAGGGTTAATTGTACATCCTGCAAGTGACGTTTTCAAATTGTTAAGGGCAATATTTTCATAATTGTAGCATTTAGATTGAAGCTTGGGGTCTTAGCTGCATTTAGTGACTGTGTTTATGTGGTTTGCCATCACTGGCTCAGCCCTGCAGAGGGGCTGCCTGCCTTTTGCTGTTGCTCTGCTGCTCCAAAACTGCTCTGCTCCATTGATTTAATGAAAGGTATCACCTCTCCCTCTGCCTCTTCACTCTCTCCTTTGCTGGGAAACATTTCCAAGTCCTGGTAACTGCAGGAGGGATGCCCTTGGGCTTTTTGGGCATCTTTTTCCCAGTTAAAGTCTTGCACAGATAGATGATCACCCCTTTTCCAGGGACAGATCTGGGCCTTCCCCAGGGAAGTCGAAGCAGAGTTTACAGCTAATATCTTCCCTGTGCTTTGATGTAAATGTCCTGGCCCACCTCACTTGTCCCAGTGGAGTCTGCATAGCCTTTCCCACTTATTTTCCAGGCCCTAGGGAACATAACAGAGGAGAAAACAGCATTCTACAAAATCCTGCTGATATTCCAGGAAGTGCTGATGCCAGGGGGCTGAGCTCTTCTGTTTCAGTTCTCATGCAGCCATCAGGGCAGCGCGGAGGGCAGGGAGGGCAGATGAAGAACATCCCTGTGGGATTCCCATCAGGAGTGGTGCTCAGCACACTTCCATGACCCCGTGGAGCCTCTTGGCTTGTGCTGGCACAAGGACACGTGTGGGGAACCAGAAACTCAGCACAGCACAACAGCTTTGCCTCTCTGTGCCATTAGACAGCACGGAGAACAACCCTTGACACCCTCAGTAACGCTCAGGCATCAAAGTCAAATAAGTACCAGCTTTATGGAGGGTTTTATGTATTGATTTGTAAATAGACAAACCAATTTTGCCTGACTCCCTTAAGACATTATTGATATTTTCTGCTGTAAAATCCTCCCTTCTTTTGTGTGTATTTATCAAGGACAAGGCAAATAAATGACAGGATTGGTGTTTCATAAGGGTAGCTCTGGAATGAACTGTCAAGGATTTTTTTTCCTATTTCACTTGCTGCAGTTCAGTTTTAAACTGATATTATATAGAAAAGAGTAGAAATCTTTTACTCATTCTCTATTGGTTTGGTTACATTTTTAATTCATCCAAAGTTCTGGGAGTGACTCAGCCTCTTATATGAGTATCTTGCATTAGTTGATTATTCACACAGAACTTCTCCTGAGAAAACAGAAATAAGATTTAGTGTACATCTTTTGATCTTTAATCACCACTCTCAGCAACAGATGGACAATCCTTTGGTGAGGAGGGACATTCTCATGCAGGACACCCAAGAACTGATGGTCCAGGGCTCTCCACTTGGGTGATTCCTCTGTTGGCAGGAACTACAGTTAAATTCAGTGAGTATTGAAGGTGCACATTTGCTCATAAATTTAAAAAAAAAAAAAAAAAAACAAAAAAAAACCACCAAACCCAACCTTTATTATATTTAAAAAATATATTGAAATCCATTGTGCCTTCCACACTGATTAATTTGGTTTAGAGGAAAGTGAATCCCCTTGTGCCCCATAAGTGCAAGGCTGTGGAGGTATCCAAACACACCCAGGCAATGGCTCACTGAATATTGAAATACAGCAGGGAGCATAATTCCCACTGCTGTTGTGTATTAGATTAAAGCCTAGCCCTTTGTGATCCTGGCACAGAAGATTTTCTAGCTGAGAATATCCCAAGTCTTTTTACTAATTAACCATTTCCAGAATCTACCATCCCTAACGCATGAGTCAGTTTCCAAGAAAGCATGATATTTTAACTTTTTTTAGTGCACCTTCTGCTTCCTAAGGCCTAGCATTGAATTCAAGCTTTTCAGTGCAATCCTGTAACTGAGATTTCTATCTAATCATCTGCAGGAGATTCAGTGCTGAGAAAAACATGACATACCATAAGAGTCAGTGAGTTTCACTCTGTTTGGCTGTGAAGAAAAATCTCTATTTCCATCATTTTCCTCCAGGATGCAGATTTGGCAGTACTATTCCATGGTATTTCAATGTATAGAAAGTTGGGAAGGACCTTTGTTGTAAGAGATCCAGACAGGTTATTTCAGGTTTGGAGCCATGTGATAGAGATCATGCCACTGACTGAACAGGAGAGCACCAAGCCCTGTGTGGGCAGGGCCCCCATGGAAAGTTCTGGGCAGGGTCCCAGCCTGTTTGATTGGCTCCCAATTACCTCAAAGAGCAAGGAGAGTTCTTTTCTCTTGCTCTTGCCTCTTCTGGACCAAAAGCAGCTGCAGTTACAAGACCCCAAAGCAGCCAAACTCCTCATATCAGAAAGAACACCAGTTTGCAAGATACAGGCTCATGTCACTGCCAAAAACTCACAGACATAATAAAAGAAGGCATAATTTTTTATCCCCCTTTGGACAATACTAAACCAGGATTCTAAGGGGATGGAGAATTAAAATCCAAATGCAGATGTTCAGCATGGGGTGGGCTGTGCTTCTCTACTTCATTATCAGCTGCTTTCTGTTGGGGACAAAATATCTTTTCATCTCTTGAAGAGCTCCAGTCCTTTACACACCACCTCTTCAGCTAGGAAGGAATTAACAACTATTGTGGATGTTTTGGTAGGGATGAAAGCTTCAGTATTAATCATGCCAGCTCTCCTATTCAGGGAGAAGCCAGTCTGTGCTGCTGGAAAACTCCACCAGCTACACCTCTCTTGGGTGATTGTGAAGTGTCTGTGCACAAAGTCAGTCCAGCTCCATCTCCCTGCCCTGCCCTGATTGTGGGAGCCAATTTCTACTTAAATCAAAAGTGAATGCAAAAGGCAGGAAATCAAATTTATTGCTGGGGGAGATCCACAAAGTGAAAAACTTTAAATGAGGCATTTTTCATCCACAAAGAACAGCAGTCAGGGTCACCCTGCACCATCTCTGTGCATTAAACATTTTATTGATGTTATCTTTTTCAAGTCTGAAGAGTCTTTCAGATTATTAAAATTCAGGTGAAAGCAATCTGAGGAGGGGAAGATGTGGTGGAGCCAAACTTCCTCCCACAGGGCAGCCACATCAGAATGCCTACATAATTGTCTACTGGAAGTGGTTTCTTTGGAATCCTCGAAGCAGCTTAAAAAATAATGATGACCCTCTGTCCTTCTGCTCCATTACCCTCAACATACTTTTTCTTTCACATGGATACACGTCATAACGTGGACAAATACCACGGAAAGTGAGTCTGTGGAAGAAGTGCTGTTTAAATCCAGGGCTAAGCCATTTCCACATGAGCGGGCTAAGAGGTGCAGAGGAATCCGAGATGAGGAGGATGTTAGTTATCCTGAAACATTCATCAGCACTGCCAGCACAGCTGTTGGACGAGGAAGGAATCCTCTGTCAAACTTGGCTGCCAGTCTGGTGGAGAAAAAGTAAAGGTGTTGTGTGCAAAAGAGCACAGATGCACAGTGGCTGCCTCAAACACTGCCAGGCCAGGATTCAGGGTATTTGGCTCACTGCCCCGACCCAAGCTCAGGCAGGAAGGGGAGGCTGTGGGACTGCAGCTCTCCTGACAGAGGAGCTCTCTTGCTGCTCCAGAGGGCTCCACATCAGGGTGCTCATGGCGTTTTTGCCAAGGAGCAAATTGTCTCTTTGGGGTGCTGGGGTTTGTTGTGAACTCAGATCTGGGCACAAACTTGCATTTGTGGGGAAAAGCTTCTTACAGGACCTGTCGTGATAGGGCAAGGGGAAATGGTTTTGCACTGAAAGGGGGTCAATTCAGGTCAAAGGCAAGGAAGAAGGCTTTTTTCAGTGAGGGTAGTGAAACACTGGCATGGGCTCCCAATGCTCCATCCCTGGGAATATTCAGAGCCAGGGGCTCTGAGCAACTTGCTCAAGCTGAAGATGTCTCTGCTCACTGCAGAGGGGCTGGGCTACATAGGCTTGAAGAGTCACTTCACTCCCTCTGTTGATGTTCACAAAAAGACAGAAGCAGGTTTGGAGTTCATTTAACATTTTTGGTATTTCCATGAAAGAAGCGGGTGTCCTGCTAATTGCTGGGATCTGTTTCCAGGGGGAAATGGAGACTAAGATGGATAGCTGCTGTTAGCAATGCCTGCTTCATTTTCAAAGACATCTTTTTGCTGTTGTTTTCTTTTGGTTGCCTGTCTAATAAGTGCAGAGCAAAGTCATTACACTCAACAGGAAATGGCTTTGGGCCACTGCAAGCTGGGGTTGTTTTTGAGCTGGCAACTGAAAATGAGATTTCTGTGTGCTGTTTACCAGCCCTCTGCACCCCCCATTCCTCCCCTCTCCTTCCTCCCTGCCTTGCCCTCCATCACACAGTGGTGTGGATCTGTCATTGATGGATGATATCCAAAACCAGGTCCTGTCCCCACCATAGGATGTCAATGTTGGGCAGATTGTGACCGCTGCACAAAGAGTGGCCTCAATTTTAAAATGTTGAGGAAAAGCAAATTCTCACCCTAGGAAATAATTACTGAAAAGAGAAGAAAAATAATGTTCTGTGGCTGCATGTTTGGCTCCTTCCTGCTTTTGTGGTTCCCAGCAGTGGCTCAGTCACCATCATCCTGATGGTTATTGGCAGCCTGGGGGTGCTGGTACAGCCACTCTTCCCACACTCCTCCATCAGGCTTTCAATTTTCCCCACACAGATCATTCCACAGCAGCACGAAGGGAAGAAATGCTGTCTCCTGGAATGCTGAGGATCCTCTCTGCAGCCAGAGGCTTTCCTGACCCCAGCCTGGGACATGGCTGAGTGCTGACAGGGTTCCAGGAGGTCAGTGCAAAAGGGTAAATGCCCATGCTCCTGGATTGTGAGGGGAGACTGGATTCTGATGTTTTCATGGATTTCTGATGTTCAAAATCAAATGGTGGAGGAGGAGAGGATCCAAAAATCAGTAAGAAGAAGGTGGGGAGGGAGCAGTGTCTGCAGACAACAGATATGAGTAATGGGGCAATAATGGCTGGAGGAGAACACTGACATAAACCACGGAAGAAGACAGGGGAACAGTGCCCAGAGCAGGCAGGAAGCAAATGGACTGTTCAGAGCACACTTGTTCATTTTGGCTCATAATGCAGCTGATAATCTTTTCCTAAATGCATTTTCTTTTCTTTTCATCATTTGCCCGCACTAACAGCCCTGCTTCTAATCCTCAGAAAGGTAACTTCTGTGAATAGTCTGCTAGCCAAAATACTTTGGGTGAGAAATTCAACAGGTTTCAGTATGGAGCTTGCTAAATTTATCAAAGATATTAAGTGGTGGATGTGCCTATGGGATTTGGCACCCTTGGGTCTGTTTCCTAGGTTCCTATCTCAAAGCACTCTGCACACATTTAGCCTCTAAGCCTCAACAACTGGCAGACTGATATTATCACTTCTATTTTCTGTCTAGGGAACATTAAACACAGAAAAGAGTTGGTCAAAAATATTGTTGCCAATGAATTTAGTGGAATTTCTAACTCCTTAAAGAGAACTATGTGCTTCAGTGCCCAGGGTCAGAGCCTCCCTTGTGCTCACTCAGGCCCATTTGTGCCTTACAAATGACACCCACAAAAGATACCAGCTGGCCCCTCGGTTTCTGAGTTGCTCAATGTGTGTGTCTTTCCACCACTGCCTTTCACATTCCCAGTCAGATGGCAGTGGGCATTTTAATGCCTTTGACAGCTAGAGGGGTGTAGAAATGCATCACATGTTGTTCCTGCTAGTTAATGGAGAACTAATGAGACAACAGCTGCCAGGAGCCAGCAGTGCCCTTGCTCCCTGCCGCCCTCCGTGCCGGCAGCAGATCTGGGATGGGGCTGGTGCTGGGGTCAGGATGCAAAGCTGTCCCCTGGCCTTGGGAGCAGAGCACACCTTCAGCCCAATGGCTCTGCTCTGCAGCTGTGTTACTTCACACAAAAGGGTTTTTCCACCTGCCTCGCAGGCCTTGTGCAGCATTTTCCTGGGAGAGGAAAGGGAGAATGCCACGGAGCTCACTGCTGGTTCTACCCTAGTCAGGAGCAGACAATGATATCCACAGCCAGAAGTGAGCAGTGGTTACTGAGAGCCCAAAGATTTATTTTTTTTTTCCTTTCCTGTTTGCTCAATGATTCTTTTTTTTGGTTGTCATTCCTAACACCCAGTTTGGAAAATAGAGTCTGCAGCTCCATAAACGTTCAAGGCTCTTCACCTCCAAAGTGAAGACAGTAACTGCATTCTGTAGGGGAAGGAGCAGTCACAGCCCTCCGTTTCTACCTTGTAAAGCAAGAATGTCTGATCAATAAATTTTACTGCTGTAGCAGTAACTGTGGTAGTAACTAAACTAAAGCACAGGAGATGACAGAATGGCTGGATTGATATTCTGTCAGGAGGAGAAAGAATTGCCAGATAGGAAACTCTTTAAATGTTCATGAACAATCAACCATGGGATATTTCTTCCCAGGGGACATTTTTTAAGGAGAATAAATTAGCTGCATGAAAATATTTGTTGCTCAGAGCAGCTGACTGAAATGATATTGTGTAGAAGTGTTTCAGCTTCTCAGAAGTCCTTTGCTTCTTTTTTAAAGTGGCATCATGCAAATCCAGGTCACTTTTTCACAGGTAGCTGGAATTGGACCATCTACCTGTTCAGAATGACTGTGTGTTCAGGTCCACTGCTAAAACCTGCAAGGAGATGGTGGAGAATTATTTCTGACAAGTTTAAAAGCCAGCTGAACTCAGAAGGCTTGAAGGGAAAGTTCCTCTGTAATTGTTGCAAATATTGATTCAGTCTCCAAACCTGTCTGGCACCAGAGCAGGGAAGAATTACACTGAAACCAGACCACTGTCTGCATCACAAGAGTTCCACTCTGGGCAAAAACTGGAGACTTTTGGAGGTGAGAAATCAGGAGACAAAGTTTCACTGAAGCACAGGCTTTTCAGAATCACATTTTGGCAAGTTCTGATAGAGGAAGAAACACTCCTTGCCTGTAGCTGCTTATGTCTCTTGAATAATTCTCTGCAAACACATCACCATTTATCAACAGTGCTTCAGCTGAAATAATGCATGACCCTCATGCATCGATCCACTGGCTTGGCCAGGGTAAGTCCACAGCAGCAAGTTAAATTTCCATCATTAAAATCTTAAATACTATTTGCTTCTTGATCATATGTAGGCAGCCTTTTAGAGCCCCTATCCATGAAAACTGGCTGCTTGCACTCAGGACAAGGAAAGGGTAACAACTTATTTAACACCCTCTCAATCTGTCTTCTCAAAGGCCTTTTCTTTTTGTATTTGCTGCAGATAAAAGGCTCTGGGATAACCAAACAAACTGTTGGTACTTATCCAAATTGAATGAAGTCTTAGGGACTTTCCCCTGTTTTCATACAAGTAAATCCTGGCCACACTGAAATGCAAGGCAGAATTGCTGTCACTTCAGTCATTCAGTGCCCATGTTCCCAGCAATTACTCCTGGGAGTGGGCTTGACCCTTCCTACTCCACTTGATGAATTGATCCTTGTTCAGGACACAGAGGGTCCCTTGCCAAGTGTGTGGAGTGAGCACGGGAAGGGGTGAGCAGGGCTGAAACAAGACAAGATGCTGTGCCAAGAGAGATGGTTTCTGTCCAGCTGCCCTGGACAAGCAATCAGGGCTGGTTTTCCATTTTTTTTTTTTTTTTTTTCCCAGAAACTGCTGGGTCTGAACAAAATTATTTGCAGGTTGGGTTGGCAAAATGCTGGTCTGCATATGACACTGGGGACTGGCATCCTGCCTCTCCTAACCATGCTCCAGTGCATCACTCCCTGTGTAGGTACCAGAAACAAACTCCCAATGGTCTGGGGAGAAGCACCTTCCTTTCAGAGATAAACTCCAGCATTTATCACAAAACCAAGTGAAACAACATAAAATAACTATATAATAAATAGTGGTGTGCCCTACCTTCATAACATTTCATGAGCAGTAATTATTGATTCATTAAAATAACACGTGTCTCTTGTTTTTCTGCACAGTGCCACGTGTGAAAGCAGCATTCACCTTGAATATTAATGGAGGAATAATTTAACAGTTTACAGGCTCAGTTCAGATAAACAATTAAGTGCAATCCATAACTTGTTAGAGTAAATGGAATATTTGGGGAGGAAAGAAAGCCAGCATTTACAGCCATGACTACAATGCAGTCAGGGGTATGGGAATAAGAAGATGGAAGAAGGGTTTTGGGAGTTTTCAGAGTCAATCTGGGTCCTCAGCATCCAGATCAGCTGGGTGAGAGACAGACATCAGCCTCTGCTTTGTCCTGGGTCCTTCAGTATGTCCCAGTTACAGATCAGTCTGACCATGAGTACCCTCAGCATGGTTATTCCAGGTTGCCAGAGGACACCCACCCCGAGGCAGCTCCCATACCTGACAAGCAGAGATGTCCAGAAGGCTCGTGAGTCAGGGAGATTCCAAGAAAACCCTGAGCCAGAGAAATCCCAGCGGAGTGAACCCAGAAGAGAAAGGACCATGACTAAATACCTGAGACAATATTGCTGTCAGCAGCAGAAAGGATCAAGCTGTGATGATAAAATCTCCACATAGATCTCCACACAGATCAAGCTGTGTTGATAAAATCTAGGGCATCCCACTCTGGAAAGTTTTTTTTTTTTTGCTCTCCCTGGGTTACAGGCATTTTGAGCACATGCCAGAAGGAAAAACACTGTGATTGGGGACACGAATCCTGCCTTTCCAAGAAGTCCAGACCCTCTCCTTTATCTGGACAGAGCAGCTTGAAACATCACTATATTCATCAGCCCTACAAAAATTCAGCCTAAAGATAAAGGGCTCTGCTATAATATAAAGGCACACGCAGCAATGAGCTGTGCTGGAAAACCTTGGGAACAGACTCACAGCCCAGTGGATGGGATTAGCAGGGCTGGAATTGCTTTTACAGCCTTTGGTTAACCCTGTAGTGCACAAGGGGCTGCAGCTCCTCTGCAGCTCTGTGGGAGCAGTGCAAGGCTGGAGGCAGCTTTGGAGATGGAGAACCAGCCTGTGAAGACTTCCTGCTTATTGGGAGTGAGGAGGCAGGAAATGCCAGCTGGGGTTTTCCCAAGGTAAAGTATTTGCCCAGCTGTCTGGTCACAATATTCTTTCTTATCCAAACAAGGTTGTAAACGTCTCCCACTAAAAGCTGCACAGCTGTGGCTCCAATTTAATGCAAGTAAAGGTGCTGCAGTAGCAGCATGGAAAATGGGTGGTACAAACCCTTTCATTCCACTGAAGCTGCAGGGTTAGAGGGTTGGACAGCTTACTTCTCCCTGCAACTCAAAGGGAGGAAAGAGGAACAGGGATGATACCAATCCCAAAAACTGTCCTAGCAATGCCAGTTAGGATCCTTTTCCCTATTTTCAGGCCATTTTATTTCTTGAACTCATTTTACTGTGTTTTGACATTTTCATTGGCCATCATCCCTCCTGCAGCGAACAAAATCAGTGTTTAATGTGTTCCCTAATGAAATAACTCAGACCATCACCCTGGACATTCCTTCCCTATAACCCATTGGTCACGGCTAGGGTGAAAACTGTGTTTTCCCTCTACTTCTGTTGTGCCCAGTAATAAACCATAGAAGATTTATACCAGATCAAATGACGACCTGCTGTGAAACTTCAGACCCTGGCTATTGATTGGTGTGTGCTGCCTGCCTGTGTTAACAAGGCCAGGACAGACTGAGTGGTGTCCCCCCTGATGCTGCTGGGTGCAGCTTGCCCCTGCCAAATTGGACCAAAGCAGCTCCAGAGAATGGATATTTTTTTCAGACTGGAGAGCCAGGGCTTGGGAAAGGGATTTCTCTGCTGCTGTCATTCTATCGGGGCAGATTTTTTTGTGAAGTCATTTTCACATTTGTCACTACTTTCTTGTCCTTCCTGTGAGTAGGAATGAGCTATGACCTGGTGCCAGGGCCATGTTTTTCCCATCTCCCCATCTATCATAATGCTCTAAAACTGGGATCAGGTCTCATGTCCATAGTGTGTGCCTGGTGCTACAAGGCAATGCAGAAAAGCCTCTTTCCCCCCCTTTTGCCCTCACTGCATTCCTATCACCAAAGCCTGCTGAACTTTACCTCTTTTCTTCAGCTGAGAAAGCTTTTAGATTTCTTTATGGAAGCCCTCATAGCTCTTCTGACTTGCCAGGAATAATTAAGAAAAATGAGAACATGAGATTTGGTGAAAAGGATAAATCAGTGTAATGGGAAATATCTAATTTGAGGGAAAAGCAGAGACCTTTGCCCAAGTTATTCTTATGCTGTAGTTCTTGACCATCAATATTTCTTTTCTCCTAAAGAAATACTTCCCTGATGACAGAGACAGGAAGGCAGGATTCTCCCGGGGCTGGTTGGTAACAGATATGCTGTCTGCTTTCTGGGCACTTGAGATGGAGGAGATAGAAAATCTGTTTCTTTACTAAATCTAAGCTTGACCAACTTCTCTGCTGGGCAGCTGCTTCCTATTATCCCCTTGGAAATTTGCTTGCTCCCCAAGACTGACATTTCAGCCCTCAAAAGGGAGATCCTCACAGAGCAGAGAGCAGATCTGTGCTTTGCTTGCCCTACATGTGGAGTTCACACACAGCAGTGCCAGAATTATCAGCTGTGTTTCACATCAGGAAAATGACCCCAATTTCCATCCTGAGTGATGAAGTCTAGAGGAAGAATGGTGTGGCACAGGTTTACTTCTGCTCTGCAGAGCACCCTGCTGCCTGCTGTACAATAGCTCTGCTGCCCCTGGACCAGGAAAATCCTGCAGCAATTCTTCTGAAGACATGCTGCCCTCAAAGCTGTCACTTGGTGTGGTTGGTCTTCTGACACCAGAGCCAAGAGTTCTGCTCCATGTGTGCAATTTCCACTGATCTTGGGGGCTCTGAGAGAGCACTGAGGAAGTGTAAAGCATCAGATATTTTTTTCTGCTTAGCTTTTTTCTCTTCCTCCCTCAGAGAATTAGGTTTTGGCAGTGTAAATTTGTGGCAGTAGGCTCTTTTAAAGCACATATTGCTCTAGCCTTACACCAGGTATAATAGCAAAAGCAAAGATGGACCAGTGAGAGAGGCTTTATTTGTGCATGCAATGTGGATGTGACAATAGAGAGTATTGACAAAGATTTTATCTGAGCAATTGTCCCAGTCTTGTACAAACACATCCATCCATCTCTGCAGCACCAGGCAGCTCACTTTGTGTTGTCTGGTGAGGGGCTTAAATCAAACACAGAGCAAAATGAGACTGAGAGCATCCTGAGTTACACATCTCTGAAGAGAGTTTTGCTTTCTACTGCTCAGATTCCTAAAGACTAAGTATTTAAATGCTGTGTGAGCTTTGGGCACATAAAGAGATGCAGTAAAAGGTGGAAAGCAGGTAGGATTACTGCTTCTATGGGGAAAAAAAACAGCATAAGGCTTTCTGGGAGAGCATCTCAGCTGGGTGAGAAACTGCAAACTGAGAAAAAGGCAGCTTGAATTTAGATAGAAGTTCAGACCTTGCTGCTGGATGGACCAGAGAAGGTCCCAGCTGATGAGCCACCACACTGATGAACCATTTCTGATGGGGTGGCTCTTGTGCAGCTCTGGCCACTTGCAAGGCCATGGTCCAGAGGTCCCCTTAGGTGCAAACAGGACTAGGGAGCAAAAAGCTATGCCTTGAATCATGCAACATCACCTTTTACCACCAGCACAAAGTTCTTCCTTTCTCTCCCCCCTTATTCTGGCAAAGGTTTAATATTTTTAAAAGGGAGTTGGGCACTAATTCCCTATTCCAGTGGCTGCTAGTGCCTAAGTGCTTTACCTGATCCTTGCTGCCTAAATCCAGTAGAGATGTCTCTGTGCCTTAGCCCTGCCTACATCCTTCTCTCAGATTGGCCTGACTGCTCACTTTGTTCTCCTTCCTTTAACAATTGCCCACCCATCTGAGTTGTAATCTTTTGTCTTACTGCAAAGGTGTGGAGAGAGATAAAACAAAAGCACTCTAGTGAGACACAGAAAAACCTGGCTGTGAGCAAGGCTCAGTTCTGTGTTTGCAGTGCATCTGTGAGCCATGCTTGGCAGACCAAGAAAATCAGTCTCTGGCCTGTATAAATATGAATGATGCAAAAGGAGGATTTGATGCAATAAAACACCCTGGTTGTTTCTCCTGCCTTATTTACTTGGTTTTGTTGCCATTAGTAAGAATTTCGTGCAGAGGATTCAAGTGTTGCTATTGCTCTACAAAAGTAGATAAACAGGTTTAAATAAAAATAAGTTCAGTACCCCCATGCTGGGGGAATAGGGGCCATCGATGTGATGGAGAGGGAAAAGCAGGACAGGGTGGCTGCGAAATTTTCCCTGGCCACAAGAGGGTGGCCTAAGGTGGCACTTATTCTGACAAGCATCATGTTTTGAGGTTAGAAAAAGCTCTGTTTATGTGCATATTTCTAATTCCAGCCAGAAGCACAAGTGCTGGAATAGAAGAAAAACTGATTTAGCTGTGCTTTTCCTGCTGTGGCTTACAGATCAAAGGAGTTTAAGTAGTTTACTTGGGCAAGTTTTGCATAAGCTTTCAAACTTTCTTGGTGCTTATCAGCATGATGTAAACTCCAGCAGGAACGAAGGATGATCAAAATCCTAAACAGCTGTTGAATTGTTCTTAACCTCCAGCTGAGTAACAGTGCCTAAGAAGCTGCATTTGTGATATGCAGGGCTCCAGAAAGTGGGATGGCTTTTTTATTACTTCCACATCTGGAAAAGAGGAAGCATAATGGAGTAGCTTACTTTCTCTTTTTGGTTTCCAATGAATTAAACTTCCTCAAAACACTTCTGTCTTGTCTGCCTGTATTTGGTTATTATCTTTGTTACCACACTTTTCAGGCCTCATGAAATAAATCACATGGCAGAACAGTGAGATTTTGTACACTTCTCTGAGCTGCTACAGACATAACTGCAATTAGAGATTACTTGTTTTTGTGCTGAACCAGGGGTTGAAAAAGCCCCTTTTAATGGGTGCTCTCTCCAAGATAACTAACGTCAATCACATCATTACTGTGGGCTTTGCTACCTGTTCCATAGCAAAGAACATCCTGTTGTCCCAAGAGTTTTTGTGATGGATTGGTTGAGCAGAAATGAGGGGAGGTGTGTGCTGCATTTTGTACTGAAGTGATGCTTTTCAGTTTATATTTATCCTGGATTCTTTTCTTATGAAGAACAGTTATTACAGCTGACGGGAAAATCTGCAGAGATGCAGTTTGGCAGCCTAGAGGTGAGGTGGCTGTGCAGGGAAGGGAGCTCTGCCTGGAATCCTTGTTTCAAAGGGGCTCTAAGGTGGCCAAGACGTGGTGGGGAATGTCTAAGGGTGCCTCAGGTGGGAGGCAACAGTCCTGGGGGGAATCAGGTGGGCACTGAACTGAGCCCCTGGGAAAACACAAATAGGATGTGCTGGTGGATGAGGAGCAAGGTGTGAAGAAACAGCAACAGGTTCAAAAAGGGCTCTAATGTGATCTTTGAGGGTTTTATGGAGGGTTACCAAGTTCAAGTCAAGCAGCTTCACCCTGCAAAGCTTCTGAGGCTGATTATGCTCATAATAGTACTTGGCTGCTTCACAAAGCATCCAAGGCAGATGTTCAGGCCAATGAACACAGATTTTTCCTGCAGGGGGTTAATTTACCTTCTTACTTCTTTATTTTTTACCTTGCTAGAAAGGTGTTTTGCTTTGCAAAGCAGAAAAGCCATCACCTGCTATTGAAGGGGACAGTCCTAGGGAGTGGAGGCTTCACAAAACTGCTCCCCAAGAGCATCTGCAGCCTGCCTGGGATTTCCATGCCTGTCTGGAGATTAGGGGAGTAGGGATGAAAAGAAGCTGAAGAGAATCTGGGTAGCCATTGTATCAGGGAGTTGAGCATAGATGACTAAAGCAGAATGGATTCTGTTTCTGATTTCCCCCTTCAGTGCTTAATGATTACTAATGGAGAGGTTTTCCCTTGGAGCCTGGGCTGGGAGCACCTTCCCTGCAGCTTGCTGGGTTTTTTTCTGTTTGAGTTGAGCTCTGTTACTGCAGCTGCAGTCAAGCTTTGCAAGCTGAACACTCTCATTAGTGGGGTAATTTTGATGGGGAGGATGCCTCAGCTCTTCATTGTTCATGGGTTTCTTCTCTGGAAAACGGAAAGAGGGATGTACTGGGCTTGCATCCACACCTTGCCAGCCCTGTCTCACAGCCTGTGGTGGGATTCAGAAAGGTGGAAGGTGTTCATCTTCACCCTCCTCACTGCACATCCCAGGCAGGCTGCAGGACCCACCCCAGGGGAGTCAGAAGAGGGGTGAGAGCTGATCCTCCACTTGCAAATGGACACACAGCTCCTGTCCTCCACTGCAGTGACAACTGTGCGCAGCTAAATGGACTCCTAATTCCCTTGGAATGACACTTTGTGTTCACTTTTGTAGGCTCCTTGTAGTCTGTTACAGGGGCAGGTTCCATTTTTAGGAGGAAAGTGAGACATTGTCATAAGGAAGAATTAAAGAAAAAAAAAAAAAAAGGAAAAGAATTACCAAAATAAAAAACCTTGCCCATTTTGCTTTTTTGTCTGGGTATCACCATCACTACTGCTGTTCTTGTATTCAAATGTGTGTTCATGCCCTACACTTCTATTTCAAAGTAACAAATTCAAACCAGCTATTGCTCTGAATTTCATTTGTTTCCATGTGCTTGTTTCAACTGTGAATTCATGTTGAGACAAGTGGATTTTTAACTCAAATTATTATTAAATACCTCTGTGCTGTAAATACTGGGCTTTTTCAGGCATCTTTTTTAAATTATTACCCATCTCATTAATTTTATTCAAATTCCACATAATTACATTTTCCTATCCTCTTAGTGAATATATAACAGCAAGAAAAAATCATGAGATGACAAAAAAATGCCAGTACCCAACTGTCTCTACTTTTCCAGCACAAAAGATCCTGCCTCTTTTAAGTAAAGCTTCTGTTTGTCTGTAAGTGAACCTGCTACAGGACTACAATAATGGATTCTTTCAAGGGAAAACAATAAACATGGTATCAGCTGACACATGCTGTCCTTCCTGACTGCAGTGTTATATCCATTATTCAATAAGATGGACATGATGTTCAGGAGAGCAGGAGCAATGAGGTGTAACTGTATCTTTCTGCACCAGGAGGAACCTCCAAAGAGATTAATGGAGGAGAAAGGAGGGAAAGATTTTTTCCTTTGGGTTTCTGGTGTCTTATGACTGCAGCTTTTGGTCTGCAGCAGGACTCTGGAGGATGATGACTGAGATACAGAAAGCTGCTTGTGAGTTCTGCTGGTTTTGGGGGTTTTTTACCACTATGGCAGCAAATGTGGGGTTTTTTTTTTAGTACTATTTTTTCAAAATTTTTCTGCAAAAGTGAGGTCAAGTCATGTTCAGTTCAGGTGTTCTTGGTTCTGTGGATGAGCAAGAGGCACAGGGATAAATGTGTTGTTAGAGGTGAAGAAATCACCTTGGAGCAGCTCCATGCTGAAGGTTCAGCCTGAGGAGATGGATCAGCAAGTGAGACTCACAAACATCAGCTGCTCTGGTACAGTGAGGTTTCCTGAGTACTGACTGGAAAATCCTGGAGAAAATGAATTTTTGAAGCCAGTATGCATATGAAATGGGAATACGTGTGTTCTGAAGTTTGTCTTAATGAGTGGTGCAGGGACAATTAGAACAACAGGCAGAGTCTTTTTGACTAAAGAAGCTGCAGATCTTGGCTGTGCTGTTTTCAGCTAGATGAAATTTGGGAGGTTTCTAGGTCCTGGGGAAGTAGATCTAAGTCTCATCTCCAGGAACTGATCTGATACCAGTGTTTTTTTTTCTAAGCAGTCTTCCAAAGTGCCTGCTAATAAATTCTATGAACAGGTGTAAAGTGGCTCTTAGATGTGAAAGATGATGAAGCTCACTCGAGAGACCAAACTTAGCAGGTAGCCCATATGTCTAGACTGGAACAAGAAATATATATACCAAACCCCTGGTTCATGCAGGTCAGATCTATTTCAGAAGCAGGCTTTGTGCCTGGCTACTGGGATATAAAGCTGATTTGGCTCCCTGCCAGCAGAAAACAATCCCCAACCACCCCTGGCTTTCTTATCACAAGGCAACACACTCCAGGCACGCTGACTTCCTCTGATCTGGCCGTAGGTGCTCAACTGTCAGCAATTAGTCTCCCTGAATCTCATTTCTTGGGTATTACAGTTCTAAGGAAAGGGCCAGTGCCTGATTCTTAAGAGGGCAAGGGGTTAACATGCTTAATAAAAATACCTTGACACTATAAAAAGCTGTATCCTTATCTCTGAAAGCAACATATTCTATTACCCTGGAAGTGACTGATTGGCCCTAATGAAGCCCCATGGGGAGAACATACAGCAATATGGCTGGCTCTGGTTTCCTTAGCAACTCTCTCCTTGAGAATTCAGAGGCTAAATTTATATAAAATTGGAGATCTAAAAACACCTGACAATATTCCAACAGAGAAAAATGTTACCCACTGAAATTAACCTTGATTAAGAAGGATGATGTTGCTGTAATTGACGCTGTGTGTTCCTCCAGCAGAAGGGCTTTGAATGCTTTATTGTTGTGAGTCAAGGAAAGCAACAGGCAGCTCTGAAGGGGCCCAAAGGAGCATCCAGGGGAAATCAGAGGGGAAGTTGTGGAGTGAAAATCAGTGAGATGGGGAGAAGCTGGCTCCAAGTTATGGAAGTGTCCAACTGTGAGTGTTTTTAGAGCTTGCAATCCCCTATCACTGTTTGTATACAATTATTTATTAAGATCAAGCTCAGCTGTGAACTTCCTATGACTTCTAGGATTGTTCTTTAGGTTAAAAATTCTCCAGCTCTCAAGCAAGGTCTACTCTGCTCTGCCTTGTGAAGCACCTACTTGGGTCTCCACCGAGAGCAGAACTGCAGTTTGTCAGTAGTGAATTTGTTATTATGGGCTAGGTAAGTCAATACACATATGACTGCTTGTATTACCAGGTTGCCTGCTAATTTGTAATTATTTGTATTTCCCTGGATGTCAGTGCAGATCAAATCTTTTACATCAGCCCCAGTAATGCTGGATAACCCTTGAGAGGGGGTTTGGAGAATAGTGCTTTTAATTCTTCTGTCTTTACCTTTCAAGCACGTGCAGTTTGTGATCATTTTAATGGTGCTGCTTATTGTCTTTAATAATTTTAATGATAGTCTGGACTGACTTAGCTTTTATGGACTGAAAGGGAGTCTGGGGACTCAGTGGGGAAATGTAAAGTGGCCTGAGAAACCCTGAGCTCCCCTAGGTGAAGCTTAAAGAGATGTTCTGGCTGGGATCAGAGACTGAGCCACTCTGGGCTGTGAAAGCTGTGCTTAATTTTACTTGTGGAATTTGTTGCTGGGGGAGGTCAGCAGGCCAAATACTCTGGTTGGGTTTTAAATAGGGCTGGATAATTTCATGATGTCTAACAACATTTGCAGCTCTGCAAGGCAAGCTAACGAGGTTAATCAAATCTTATGCTTCAGGGAACTGCCTTGCCATGCAGGCCTGCTTCAGTGTAAACACTGCAAGACGGTGCATCATGGGTGTTTGACCAAAAATATCTAGAGTCTGCATCAGTGAGCCAGTTTTGTCCTAAGCTAGAATGATCAAGGATTTGATCTGAGACGGAAAAATGGAATAACCATCATTACTTCTCAGCCTACTGCTCCCTGAAATGCAGCTCTGCTGGCATATCATAAGAAATCAGAGCATTTGTGCAGCCTCAGAACCTTGAGGAATTATCAGTGACTCTCCACAGCTGATGAGTGAGGCTCTTGGTGATTGTAGTCCCTGTAGTATTTAATGCTAATGCTCCTAGGGCAGTGCTTTCCTGCTGTAGTGCAGCTTCTGCTGGGTCAGGAGCTCAGGAGCAGATCAGAAAATGGTGCTAAAAACTGAAAGGCTTGCACAGGTGAGGCAGGGCATGACTACACAGTCTGTCCATTTCCTCCTCCTTCACTTGGTGAAACCAGAATAATTTCATTTAAATGGCTTCTCTGTGAGCCTTGCCAGTGACCCTGGCAGGCTCAGCTCAGCACAGGCAGTGGGGACTTTGGGGGGTGTCACAGAGCTTGGGACTCTGAAAGTGGAGCAAATCCTCTGCTGTGTTAATGGGGGAGCATCATTTTGATGAGCACCCAAGTAGTTTCTGATTTAGTGAGGAAATGGATGGAAGATCTCAGCCTTTTATTCCTGTTTTGATCATTCACAAAGGGGTTATACTGGTATAAATCTATTGACTCGTTTAGGATTTATACTCTGAAAATTGGTGGCAGGGTTTGGCTGGCTGCTTTTGTTTTTGCTGCTACTTGGCTCCTGGATGTGATGCTTGTAATTGAGAGCTGAAAGCAAATGGAGTGAGCTTGGCCACTAAACAGCTTCACTTCTGGTCTCTATTTGCACAAAGTTTTCACTGTGTTGAAAGGAATATGGAGGGAAAATGGTCCTGGTTTGATTGTGGCTTTAATCCAGGCTGAGCCAGGTGGGCTCCAGCTAAGTTTGGCTCTTCAGCTGTATCTAACATGTCCAGAACCATGGGAGAGAGCAGAGCTGGAAGGCAGAACACTTTTCTGCATATTTACTGGATGGTGTCCTTCCTTTGCCCTTGCTGCTTAAAGTCTCTTCAGTTACACTGAGAGTTAGGCTGGAGTGTGTTAGTGAAGGCTGGAAAAAGCTCATGGGCTTTCCAGTATTCTGACTGAAATATTTAAAGGCCTGAAAAAAAAAAACCTGAAGCAAAATCTTCTGGACTTCCCTAAATTGCCATCTCCTGAAAACGTACAACAAGCCAATAAGTTTATAATTTCCATGTTTTTAAAGGGGGAGCCAAAAGGAATTTAAAAGACACTTCCCATATATAGGGGAGGTCCAAGTTTCTCTGAACTAAAACGAAAAGGATTTCAGCTATTGTGCTGCAGATGTTTTCAGTATCACAATGATTAGTTCCTCACATATTCAATTATTGTTTAAACATAAACTAATAGATGCAATGTATCCTCAAGTCATGGAAATACAATTTGATTGTAGCTTCTTTTTTTTTTTTTACAAATAATTACATGAGGATCAGGCAACAAAAATTTTTTGAGAATTAATTATGGAAAAAACATTCAGTAAGAACTCCCCTCTGCATACTTATGCCATGCTTCTCAGCTTCTGGAGACAGCACATGATGCTGACTTCTGCTTCATGTGAAGCATGAACTCAAGCCAACAGAGAAATACAATAACTCCCATAAAATTACACTTTCATTGTGTGTGTATATATATGTGTGTGTATCTATTTATATGCAATACATAATTGTTGTGCAGGGTTGGACTACATTGTCCCTTCAAGTTAACACTGTCTCCAGTGCTGGTTCTCAAGTGGTTCTATCCCAGAATTTGCACCTCAGCAGAGCATTGCCTGACAGTCAAGAGTTTCTAATGCTCTGTTTTCCCACTTCAAAATAATCCTGAGAGTGTTAGTCTTGAATGAAATCACTTATGAAGGTCTCTGATATATTAAAGGGAGGAAAAAGACCAATCTCTAGTTAGGGGTTAACTGATGATTAACCCAGCTGATCAGAGAAGGTGCTGGCAGTCAGGACTGCCAGAGGAAGGGGATGGCTTGTGTGACATCTCATGGCATTGCAGTGGGTGATGCTCTTCTGTCAACACCTCAGCTCAGAGCCAGGAGTCGGGCACAGGAGTTCACAGAGGGAATCTTCCTGCTTGTCTCTGGGCCAAGCACAGCCACCTCAGGCTTGGCCTGCCTGGCCAGCAATGGATTCAAGGATAGGTACACTGGTGTATTAATTAATTAGGGCTGCTTTCCTTTTATGTAAATTATAATGTGGCTTCCTACAGAAAGGAAGGAAGCTGGTCCCTGCTGGGAAGGGATTCTGCAGCCTCCTCCAGGGTCTGAAGTGCCTCAGCCAGGCTGTACCAGGGGCTAATGTAACTGTGGGACAATTTACACTTTGCTAAGATGGATAGTTTGCAAAGGAAAATGCTCTGGAGAGGCAGATATCCAAGGAATGAATCCTATATCCCCATAACACACTTCCTTTGCTCTGTCCTATCTAACCAGGTGGTGCAAGTGGGAGGGTCAGAGTCCCAGGAAGACTGGGATCAGATCAGCAACATCACCAGCTGTTTTCTGTTTAATAAAATCTGGTTACAGGGTATTGATAACCCCTCACCTGACCTCTAGCTACCCTTGATGCTTTTGAGTGATATTTTTAATCTCATTTGATAGTGAGATGCCCAGCTGTATGGCTCAAAACCCACAAACTTCATCAAACAATCCAGAAACTCATCAAGATCTTTCAATTTGCAAAGCAGGTTTTGAGATGTTTCATTCTGCCACTGGCCACACATGTGGTGTCTCTCTGTCACCTTCCAGTGCACGCTTGTCACTCAGTGAAGAGTGTGGAGGAGCAACCTGAACATAATAAGGAGCCCTGGATAAAAGGAAATTGAAAAAGAAAGTCCCTGGCCTTTGGAATTAAAGGAGGAAGCAATCTCTGGTTAGCTCATTCCCCCTAGGGAGGTCTTCAAGCCTTTTGCAGCCTGCACTGTAAAGAAGCTTACAGTAAAATATGCATTTCATTTTGTTTTGTTGAGAGGAAGAAGGGCAAATGAAATGACCAGGGGAGAGATGGACAGAGTGGAGCAGAGTGGGCACTTTCCATCATGTCTCATTTGTCAGGCCAGTTAGTCTTGCTGCAGGAATAATCTCAGGTTCTCTGCCTTTTTTCCCCTGGACATCTGCTGCCCTTTTGCAGTGATTTATCTGCTTGCCCCATTCCTCCTTTCTGGTGGGGCAGAGAAGATTGTTGGGCTTGTCTCTTGTGCAAGCTCAGAGCCAAGACCTGCAATGTTTTAATTGTGGTTTTAGACCCTTGCTGATTCTGTTGGGAGCCCAAAGATTTCTCTTTTAGGGCGTTCTTGGCCAGCATCTAGGAAATATCTCCAGTTCTGTTTGTCTTGATTTGTCACAGTACATCTCCAAAATACTGGGTACATCCCCCAGAAACTGGTTTAGCATGCTCCTCCCTCCTGAAATAACTGTGTGATGTTTCTTTATGATGGAGTTTGTGACATAATTGAGCTAAACCTCTTTGTTTCTCACAAATAACAGCATTTACCCCCACGTGCTGCCCTCTGCTCACAGAATGCAGCCTGTGGTTGGATTCTGTAAATTGCTGCACATCCTGTCTGGTTCCATAGGCTCTGCAATCCATTCCCCAGCTGAACTTCATCCAGGTTCAATCCTCGGCAGTGCTGAGCTGCTGTGCTGCTGGGAGGACTTAGAAGCTGTTGCTTACACAAAAGCTGGAAATTAGCAAATTTTGGTAGGGACATGAAGGAACACTTGTACCTGTGCTCAACTCCCCACAGGGGCCAGTTTACAGTCCAATTAAACAATTACAAGTCATTAAAATGAATCTTCAGAATCCTCTGGGCTCTCTAAATTGCTATTTACATAATTCTACAGCTAAAAATAATGAAGATAAAGTAATCAGGTGGCAGTGGAACATCTTTTCAAGTATATGAGAAGTTAATTGCCTTCGCTTTATTCCCAAGTGTGCAAACACTGTCTTGTTTGATAGTGACAAATATAATTTGGAGGTATTTTTCCCACCTGACATTTTGCAGAGGGTATAGGCTGTGCTTAGTTGCAGTTATCATCTTGGAGAAAATAATATTACTCTATACAGGTCCATCACCCTGTGGTGTTTATTAAGGAAATACAAGATTGCTGAAAGATGTAACTTCTGAATTAGCTTCTGCCAGCCTTGACAGGAAAAGGAAAAGCTGGAGTGAACTTTCCAGGTTTAAAGCCTGGTAAAAAGGAGTTTTGCTTTTCCTTTTTGTTTCCTGTGCAGGGGAAGGAGTTGTACTTTGATCCTCGTGGGTCCCTTCCAACTCAGGATATTCTATGATTCTAGGTTCATGTCACCGTTCAGATCAGAAAAAGCCCTTTGTACTCACATGGATAGCAGACTTTCAACAGCTTAATTTGGAACTCTCTTGGTGTTCTTCCCTGCCCTCAAACTTTGGGTAAGCCCTGCTAGGCTTACCATGCTTTCACCTATTCCCTTCACTACAGTGGAAATACAAGGCTGGAAATAAAAAGATGACATTTATCTTAAAGGCCACACTTGACTTTAGTTGGAGCTTCCCAAGTGCTTAGTGCTTTGGAAAATGCATTCTTCAACTGACAATTTGATGGCTTATCCCATACAGGACATCTTAAATGTTTTATGAAACAGAATGGCTTAAGCTTCTCATTAAATGCCTTGCTGAATATAGAGTTAAATAGCAATTATTCTGCATGACTCAGTTTCCCTACCCAGCCAGAAGGAGGTTTTTGAGCACTCAGCACAGCATTACAAGAAGATATGGTATAATGTAAGTGAGCATTGTACAAAATCCTACACTCAGCATTGTTTGCCTTGCTGTGGAAAGCTCAGATAATTGTTCTTTGCAGTCAGTGTTCATGTTTCTTCAGAAGGACACCAGTACAACTGCAAAACAGAAGTGAGCATTTGGAAAAGAAATTGCTGTGAACTGAAAAGTAAATGCGTTTTTTTCCAAATACTTCTTGTCCAAAGCTCCAAGCACCTTTCATCACACTTTACAGAAACGAAACCAAATTACCTCCAAGTAACTCTGAGTCCTCAAAGCTGAGGACTGGCACCTCAGCTGTGAGAATGGTGTTTGTTCTCTTTTGCAGTGTGTTTCTAGGAAGGGGAAAAAAAGGCATTAGAAAAGTGATGTGAAAAGGAAAATCTCACAGTGTGCTTGTTGAGTACCTCAGCAATATCACAATGACTTATCTTTGTACCAAAGCTTTTTTAACCCTTAGGAGTTGTTCTTTGAGTCCCTGAGTTGTTCTGGATCTGTGATTCTGTTCCACAGCAAGGAAAAGGGAGGAGAAGCAAGGAGATCTGTATTCTCCCTATACAGACCTAGGGAAGGACTGACAGATGCATTGCAGTGATATCTCCATATTTCCCTGATTTCACAGTAAGCTACACCCTTGATGATAAAAGATTAAAGTCAGCCCTGATCTTAAAGCTCTTTGTTCCTTTAATCAGTGTGTTAAGTCACTTACAGCATCCAAACTCTCCAGGGCAGACGAGACCAAGGGCCAAAGACCCTGCCTGAGTTGTTCTTCTCAGAACTGGTATCCAGTCTGGGCTGTGCAGGAAAAACCATGTGGTACAGAACTGGATCTGACTCCTGATTTCCAACTCCTTCTACCAAGGGACACAAAAAGAGGCAGAGACGTTATGTTAAAGAAAAGTGAGAATGGCAGAGGTGGCCTCTGGAGATTTAGCACTGCACAGTGTCTGTTCCCATCAAAGTGACATCCTGTGCAGGAGCCCATGGGACACTGAGCATCCCAGGAGCTGCAGGCAGCACAGGGACCTCGCTGCTGCTGGAGAGGGATGCCTGCAGGAGAAGTGCAGTGGCTGCACACAGCTCTGCTGACAGACAGATGGCACCTTCAAGAGGCACAAACACCTGAATTTGGTGGTGCTTCCTTATCCTGAGCTCACCTCTGCTCCTCCTCAAAAAGCACTGCTGCAATTAGAAGCATGTTATCACTCCAAAGTGACCTTGAGCTGTCACAGCCTGTGAGATACCTTATAAATCAAAAGGCACAGTAATTACCAGCTTTAGGCAAGTGATTTGGGATTGTTTTGGGTAACAGCATCGCTGTAGATTCTCCTAGGGATTTCTCAGCTTCAGGAGAGTAAGACTTAAGGTTCTCTCTGGTGTCCTTTGCTAAACCTTTTATTGAATCTTTAGGGCACATTTTATGATGATCCAGCTTTTCTCTGAGCTTGTAATGACCATTGCTGTCTGGGAATGGCATCAAGAGGCTTTTTTAGCTTGAATAATGTGACATTTTATTTACAGCATCCTTATGCTTGGCTATGATCTTGAGTGGAGTGACACATAACCTAGCAAGCTGCAGTAAGCTATGACTTGAAAAACGTGAGGTTTTCCTGGTTTCTGTATCTTTTCAGGAAGTATCGCTTGCCTGACTTTAATTTTGCTATTCCTACAAACACTGCATTTTATCCTTTAAAGGATAAAATTTTGCCATTTGGGTGAGTTGAGAAGCCCATGAGAGCAGAGATAAAATGAGAAAAGGACCAGAATTGCTGGGCAAAAATGGAAACAGCACTTTGTATTTGACTGGTGTAATTCTGCTTGGTCTCGCACTTCCAGGTGAATTAGAGCCCTTGAGACAGAATATTACTTGTCTTTTTAACTTATGGGGAATTTCACCTGCCTGTGGAAATTAACGTTTGCTCAGTCTCAGAGATGGAAATGCTGGGGATTCCATGTGCAGAGATGAGTCAGCCAGGGCCCCCAGCTGCCACTCCTTCAGAGCTCCAGCTCTCCTGTGATGTGCCTTCTGGCCTGACTAGGAGGATGAATTGACACCAGAAGTAATAAATAGAGAAAAAAGTGAGTTGTCTGGAAGAGGAATGGGAAACCCCTGTAATCTCTGAAGCCTTGCTCACCTGCTGAAATGCTATCCTTGTCTTCATCTAAGCTCCAAGGCACTAAGGGCTTCCAACATTTCTACATCATTTAAATCTCAAATGCCATCATTAGTAACAGAAGATATTCTAGCAACAATTCAGAAATGGCTTAAGCCTTCCTGCCAAAAAACTCCCCACCCCAAACCAGGTCTATTAGAAACTCTTGAACTCGTTCAACCTTGAAATCCCAAATTCTGTTTCAAAATCCTGTGCTCTGGGTTTTTTTCTTTCAGTGGCTCTGTCTGAAGCTGTTTATTCACCCCTGGAGGATGCTCAGCCCCAGCTGAGGGTGTCTGCACCCTGGTGCTCCTGCCCCCTCTCATTTCAGGGGCAGCCTGGCTGTGCCTGCTGCTGGGCAGCCTCACCCAGCAAGGCTCTGCCCTGCCTGGCAGCCCAAGTGACCCAGGCTGTGCCAGAAGACACTGCCTGAGCTGGGTTTTGTGTCTGAACCCACTGCCTGAGCTGGGTTTTGTGTCTGAACCCACTGCCCATGCAGAATATCACCTTGCAGAATCCCTGCCTCTTGCTTAGGAGTAAAAGGCCAGGGTAAATCTCACATCCTGCTTTCTTGGATACAATAGCATCCTAAAAGAATAAAATCCTGAACTCTGTGCCTGACCTGCCTGACTCAGGATGTCTGTTGTAGAAGCCACAGGCTTTTTGATAGGGTTTTCCTAACAATAGGGCAGGCTCAAATAAAGCCCTTGCTCAGAGGGATGTGTGGCTGAAATGTCTCCAAACTGTTCAAGGAAGGAAGTTGGGTCTTAAGAGGAAAAGTCTGTCTTTGAGTCATGTTTCTTCTGCTTCCTAGGGCTATTTTGGAATTATACAGAAAGGAGAAAACAAAACAAAAAAAGCAAGGTTTAGGTTGATTTTTTTTTTTTATTATTTTTTTTTTTCTGATTGAGCATGCCTTATGTCACCAGGAGCTTTGCAATTCATTTCAGTGAGAGCCCTTATCTCTGCCTTTCATTTCTTCAATTTACCTCCAGCACTGCAAAGCAACCTGCAGTGTGTTTTGGCTTTCCTGGGGGGTGTGTTGAACCCCACGTCCTCTTTTGCTGTTATTCTCCCCAAGAGCTGAGCTGGGACTTTTCAGTTATGAGTTATAAACTGGCTTTGCACTGCATCAGTGAACAGGGCAATTCCCTGCAGTCCCTGGCCTCTGTACCCCCACTCTTGTGCAGGGACAAAATGACACTGTCTAAATGTGACAGATTCTCTGCATGCATTTAAAGGACCTCAAAATACTGTAGAGTCACTCCTCTGGTGGTGTGAGTGTTTTGCAGTAGTAATCCAAAATCTGTAGGAGTGTTACGAGTACAGGAAACCTGCAGTGGGATGCACGAGGTCTGTGTTTGAAAGGAAGAAAATTTGCAGTTGTAAATCTCAAGGTGGTTGCTCTTTCCTGCCAAGTGTCTCCTTGTTATTTCCAAAACCAAACCTTGTCTGCTCTGCATTGCTGCAAGTCTCTAGGTCATTCACTGAGGGCTTTCCCTTTGATTGAGGTTACCAGAGCTGGAAATCCACAACATTTTTATCCTGAGCATTGAAATTTGTAGTGGGATCCAGCTCCTGGAGTTATGATACATAAAGAATGCCATCTCATTTACTACCAAAAAAAAAAAAAAAAAGGATATTTTGAGCCCTTTCGGTTGAGGGGGAAAGCTCTCAGTGATCTCCTGAGGACTCCAAAGGAACAAATAGAACTTGGGAGTTGAGTTATTTTTAAATTCCAAATTGCTAAGAACTGGAAAAACAAACAAATCCCTGAAACTGCCTCAGAAATAGAGGGCACATAAGGAGAAATGCTGTGCCCAAGCAGCACCCTGATCCCATCTGTTCAACAGTGGCAGAGACAGCTTTCCCATTTTACCTGTGCATAACTTCTTGCCCTCTTGATAATTTCCTGACTGCTAGTGACAGGTAGGGAAAACTGCAGGAATCAGCTCATTCCCATGGATCATCCAGCAGTGGTTTTTACCCTGCTGCAATATTTCTCACCTGTCCCATGCAGCAGATTCAAAGAAGTCATACAGGGGCCAGGTCTGCAGTTCCATTTATCATTTCAGACAATATAGAAAATTGTGTTGCAACAGAGCAAACTACTAAATCACACATAATTGCTCTGATAACGACTTAGGGAAGGTGGCAACTACTAGGGAACTCTTTCATCTTCCAAGGTTAAACATCTTAGAGGTATTTGATCAACTCTTGATGTGAAAATGCGTATTTTCATCCAAGGTATTTTCTGCACAAAGCAACTCAGAGGAAAAAAAAAAAAAAGAGGTTTGTTTATTTATCTGCATGTAACTAAGGGAGGACTGGCTGTCCTGTGGGGTGTGTGTGACACTGAGGTCACAGTGCAGAAGGCAGGTGCAAAGCAGTCCCTGTCCCTGTGCTGCAAGCAGCAGTGTGGCACACTGAGCTGAAGGACTCCAAGAAGCCTTTGGCAGATGTCATGGTTTGTGGCAGCAGCTCTCTGGCCACAGAGAGCAACTCAACTTTCCCAGGCCTTTCTGGGAAAGGCTGTGAGAAGATCAGAGAAAAGAATGATAAATAATTCTTATCTTCACTTGCTGCACCTGTATCGTGAACATGTGGAATGTGCTATGGAGATTTGTTTACCAAAGGGTGGTTTCTTAATTAGCCAATAGTGATGGTGTTTGGATTAGAGGACCAGTTAGGTCCAGGTGTATTGTAACTGTCTACAAAAGCAATGAGTTTCTTAAGAATAAAGAAATTAATCAACCTTCTGCAAATCATAAAGTCAATGCTAATTATTACCCAACTAAGAACCTACTAAGACAGTGGCTGGGTTCAGGATGCTCCCAAAGCCCTGCTATGAGCAGAGAAGCCCCTCATCCCTAAGACAGTCTGTCTCCTATTTTTGTTTCACTGATTTCAAAGCCAATGTTCTCAGTAACTGAAAGCAGTTTGGTTCCTGGTGGGTGGAAAATTACCAAGTTTTATCCGTGCAGGACTGGAGGAAAAGGCTCTTCCAGCTGTTGACTGTTCCCCCACCCTCAAAATATCCTTTATATTGCCCTGCAATGTTGAAAATTCAGCAGCTAGAAACTGTCATCAAGCTGCTAAGAAAATCAGAAGAATTTCACTGCTAGAGTTTTAAAGAGGTTTTTGTTGGTTTTGTGGTATTTGGGTTTTTTTTTTTTTGGGGGGGGGGGGTTGGGTTTTGTGGGGGTTTTTTGGGGGTTTGTTTTTGTTGTTTTTTTTTTTTTGGGGGGGGGGGGTTGGTTTTTTGGGGGGGTTTTTTTGTGGTTTTTTTTTTTTGGGGGGGGGGTTTGGTTTTTGTGGGGGTTTTTTGTGTGTGTGTTTTTGTTGGTTTTTTTTTTTTTTTTTTCCTGTGGCACTCCAGCTTGTAGCAGCCAAAAATAGAGCAGGCAGTTGAGAAGCCTGCAGGGAACTTGTCTTGCTGCTCACTCCCTTTCCCCCATGGCAGGGTGGGGGGTGCCCAGCAGCCACCCATTTCCACAGGCAAAACCTCATTGCTGGAAGGATTTCTCTCCCCCTGGACACCTAAAACCTCACAGAGCTCCCCCAGAGCGAGCTGTGTGCAGCAGCACTGCAGCAGGGAGTGGTGCAGTGTGCTGGTGGCTGCATTCTGGCATCACTCCGGGATGATGCGCTGGCTCCAGGGCACTGGGGCTGTCTGACATGTCCAAGTGGGGCAGTGGAGCAGCCAGGGGTTTGCTCCCTTGGGAAATGCCATTCCCAAAGGTCAGGAGCGAGGGCAGGAAACCCCACCTCAGCCAGGCTGTTTTCCCTCATTGTGTCTGGCTCTGTGTCCAGCTGTGAGGCTTGTCTTAGAGGAAAGGGTGGAGGTTTTCTAAAGGGCTGATTCACTTCTGATTTTCTCACCCTTGGGAAGATGCCATGCATCCTCACTGCCTCTTTGTAGCTCTGACTGCTCCAGCAATTTCCTAATTGCTCGTGAGAAAGTCTGCAGGAGGTTGGATGTGGCAGTGGTGGGAGCAGGGCTTTCAGGCAGCTGGGGAGATCTGCCCCCTGTTTTTCCCAAAGAGGCACAGCCCAGAAGTAATTTGTCTCATATAGAAAAAACAAAAAACAAAACAAAAAAAAAAAAAAAAAAAAGAAAAAAAACACCTCACAATCAAATGGAAGTAAAAAGAAGTAGCTTAAGAAAGCAAAGAGATTCCAAGAAAGAGGTGGGAAGGGAGAACATGGAAAAATCCCATCATGAATTTTTGCTAGGTGTAATGCAATGTCAACACCCAAATCTGTCACTAAGCCCAGGGATGAGGGTCTCCCCTCCACATATCCATGGGTTTGGGAGGATGCTGAGCTCTGCAGAGGTGCTGCATCAGCAGTGACCTCCTCAGTGCAAAGGACAGATGAGATCCACACCATGGTATTTTCCCAAAATGACAGCTAACACAATGCCTGGTTCACCACTGAGTGCTTCACCCTGTCATGGGAAGGTCAGGTGGGGAGTGTGACTGCAGAGCCTCTGTGTTCTTGGGTTTTGACTCCCTCTCAATACCAAAAATGCAACTCAGGCATGTCTACAGAGGGTGTGAGCTGATGTGCCTCTTCTGCCAGCCGTGGGGAAGGAGTTCTCCCTTCATCTCATTCCCAGGTCACTAATTCAGCCAGCACAGCTCTTTGGATCACCACGGTGCATTTGCAGCAAGCCCAGGACCTGGAAATGCCATGAGGAATAACAGAATGCCAGGCGGTGGCTGGATGAACAGAAGTTGGCCTCACTTGGGAACACCTTGCCTGCCCTGGGTGTTTCTGCCCAGTTTTAGCACTGGGGATGTCAGTCTGAAGAGATTTGTTGCTGGCAGGGCTGGCAGAGCAGATGAATTTGTTTTGGAGCAGTCTTAGCCACACAGCTCCTCAGAGGACACCTTTGCTTCTCCCCCAAGAAGCAGCATCACTACCCCAGCCCTCCTTGTGACACCCATCCCTCACTGAATGTACCCTTTTAACCAGCAAACACCAGTGGGTTTTGTGTAATGACACATCCTCAGCCAGGCTGCTGGCCCTCAGGGTAGTTTTTCTGGGCTCACTTTCCTGATATACAAAGTAAAATTAATAACACTTCCTTCTCAAGCTGCTGCAAATCTTCAGTTTTGCTTTGAAGATGCTCTGGCCCCTTTAGATTAAATTCATGCATCAGCTGCAGTAGCTTTCTTGGAGTTATTATGCCATTCTTTATTTTGATATTTGTTGTTGTATGGTAAGATGCTTCCTCAGGCCCTACAAAAAACAGGTGTGCCTGTGATAAAATAATTTCCAGCAGTTATTTATCTGACCCTCTGGATTTTCATGGCTTATGTATGGATGGGGAATATTTCTCTGTTTTTGCTCTGGGCTTCAAAGATGGGAACTGTGTTTTCCAAGACTTTAGTAAGAGTTAGTCTCAAGTCCTACTTCAGTCCCAGTGGTGGAGCAGAGCAGGTTACTAAAATATGGAATATTTTATGAATAGTTTACAAAAGAGACCATGTAGATTTGTTTTACACTTAAATAAGTATTCCACAAAAGCAATAAAAACAGTCTTAGAATTAGGTTTGCAAGACTGAAAGTCTCCTAAGTCAAGAAGTCACATGTGGCAATTCAAAAATCTGTTCATCCACTTATCAAATTCTATTATACATAAGTTGTAAGGGGGGGAGGGTGGTTTTGCTAGGTGGCTTTTCTCTGTGTGAAAAACCCTTTTAAAAAGATTTTAACCCTTTTGACTACCTGGGTTTCATTTAGGAGGTTGTCTGATAAGAGAAATTGGGCCCAAGACCTGCCACTTGTTTCCCTTTCCTTTCTCAGCCACCACAGTCATTTCTGTGCTCAGTGGGGCTGGAGAGGTGAGGGGCACCTTCTGCTCCTGGAGCTCCTTCAGACAGCAGCACAAATTTATACTAATAACTATGGGGTTTTAAATCCAGTGTAATTTGTAAATGTGCATTTCCATGGTAACACGTAGGTAGTGAAGTAATCCTCAATTCATCATCTTCCATGAAATTCCAGCAACTATTCCTAAACATTCATCCTTTTCTAATCCCAGAGCTGTTGCCATGGAAATGATCAGATAAGATACAGGCCTTTAGGCAGATGGGTCTATAAAGATGCTAAATCTTGGCCCATTCAAATCCTTATTTAAAAGCAACATAGCTGGCAGTGATTTTTCTTCGGATTGTTTCAAGATTAATTTAATTAACTTCATATCACAAAAGGCTTCATTTCAAGTGACCCCTGGGAACTGAAAGTGTCTCTGGCCACAGAGACTCAGGTCTCTCCTCTTTTGTGTGGTGCGAGGGGCTTCTGCTGCTCCTGTTTCCTGCTCCCACGTTCCTGCACCTCTCTCCCCACGTGGATAACTCAGATTCTCACCGGCTTTGCTCACAGTCTGGGGTTTAGGCCTGCTTTTTGGATATCTTGCTCTGCAAAGGAGCTTATTTTTATTTTTTGCCATTCATTGGAGCAGAGGACAGCATCCAGGAGATTACATCCAACACCCAGAGGATCTCTGCTTTCCAGTGCATGAAATTCCCAATTTCAAAAGCTGTGCAGGATGAGAGGCTTGCATGTGCTGCACTGAGCTGCTTTCCAAGCTGGAGTTGGAGGTGTGCAGATGACATAAAATGGGATTTGGTTTCTAAATCTCTGTGTTCAGTGCTCCTAAGTCACAAAGGTGTGCTGAAAGTTTTCTGTCTTCACCAAGACATTTCAGTGCAGGAGGACACACTCACTTTTGCCTTCTCCTGAAATCAAAAGGAGAGAGTTTCAAACACATGAACCACTCTTAGGCACCAGTTTTCCTGACTTTTAATAAGGGTTGGGGATCCAATTCCCATATATACCTTAGGCAATTTTCTGCAATGTTTCTTTATCTCTCAGCACAGAAAAAAAAAAAAAAAAAAAAAAAAAAAAAAAACAAAAAACAAAAAAAACCCAACATGTAAATTAATCTGAACAGAGAACATCTGAACACAAAGTGGATTTCTTGTTATTTTATGAGACTTTAGGGACAAGAGTCAGAGGGTAAGAGGTACCCCAAGCACTAAGTCAAGGGCTATAGAGATAACAGTGGTGGTTAAAGAGCCCTCCCTCAACCAGCCTGCTTCTAACCAGTTTTTGGTGGAGGTTTTCCACCTCCTGAAAGGTTGTGAGCTTGAAGCGGGGAAGGCACCTGGAATGAAGCGTGAGTTGAAGAGCTGTGAGTGTTCCTCAACCACAGCAAAGGCCATCAGTGTAGGCTGGCTCATTAAGGAAGGTCAGGTGGATGTTCTCTGTCCTGAAGGAATAATGAGATGTGAAAGTGGAGGGCTGGAGACATCAGGCCAGCAGGGATGGTTTAAGAGGACAGGAAGAAAGTAAGAAAGGAAAGCAGAGAGACCACTGGGCCTGGAAAGCAGGCAGGAGAGGAGGAAGGGCTCTGCCAGAAGCTGTTCAGCACATGAAACTCCAGGGAGAAGAGCAGACAATATTACAGCATCCATCAGTGTCTGCACAGTCTGCTCCTCATCCCTTCCCAGGCTTTCCTCTCTGCTCCTTCCAGCAAGGCAGCAGTTCTGTTTTCATTATGGGGAAAATTAGAGAAATTACACCCCCAGAGCCAGTGCCTCGTCCCTCCCAGTGCTTCTGGCACAGGCAGCCCAGGGCATGAAGCCCCAAAAGAGCTTCTGCAAATCAAAAGCTTCACTATTTGCCTTGTTGCACAGGGGTACTTTTGAAGATTCCCCCATGGATGACCTAATAATTCCCATTAAAAAAAAAACAAAAACCTCCATGCAATTCTTTATAGAGCTTAAAATAAATCAATATCAGCAGCTCTGCCTGTGTTTAAATCATTCATGGACACTGTTTATTGCCTAATAATAATATTGCATGGATTGCAGCTCCTGTGCCAAGCACATAACATTCCCTGGGAGGGAAAAGGGGGGAATAAATTCAGGAAAAATGGCATGTTACAGCCAAGAAGGGCAGCCAATGGCCTCCACCAGAAAATTTGGCCAGTTCAACTTCTCACAGAAGAGGTTAGCAGCAATCATAGCCTGGATTTATATTGTGCCCTGAACCCAAGGACCACATGGCCCATGATATTTTTTCCAGCTTTAGCTCATAGATGAGGAAGGGGCTGAGTCACAAAAGCTCATGAACACTGGCAGGAATCAGACACAGGTGCCTTGGGCTCTGGTCTGCAGCTGTAATTCAGTATATGATTATTTATCTAGACACCCATGAGAGTTTGAATGGGAGAGGCTGATGTAAACAGGAAGACAAAGGGTGATGAGTATGATGGGAAGGAAAGAGGAAGGGAAAAAGAGGGGCAGCAGAGGAGTGTGCAAGACTGGAAGGTAATTTTCCAGTGTCTTCAAGTTAGTAGGAGTCAGAGGAAGAAAGAAGGTTGGACCAGCACTGGAGGAGAGAATGGGCTAGAAACAGAAGAACTACTGAGATGGTGTGTAGGAATGGGGCTGTGCAGCAAAGATTTCATGCTGGGGTAGCCAGTGGAGAGCTGCAGCCTTTGTATGTGCTCCTGGAGCTGAGATGTGAGCTGGGCACCATCAGAGCCCCCCACATTACTGCAGGAACATTGACTCTGCACAGAAGCAAAACATCCATCTCCAGGGAGGCAGCTTGGCTAAAGCCTCAGACAACATCTCAGTCCCCCTCATTATGCCCTAAGTAGCAAACTGCTGTGATTTCAGAAAGACTTAATCTCCCTAAAATATTCCCTTGACCAGGCCTGGCCACAATTGCCTTGATTTGCAGATCTGCAAAAAATAGAAGAAAAGACAAGTGTGAACCAGGTGCTGTCATGCAAATGAAAGGATGGAAATGCAGTGAAATTTTTGTGTGGCTCCTCTACCTCCCTTTCCCTTCAGAGACACTTACCTGTTTGCAGCAGTCCTGTCCAAATGCTGCTTGATGATCTGCTAGGACTTCCAAAAGTGACTTTTTACAGAAGAGTTTTTATGAAGTGTTTCCCAGGCTTATCCTGTTTGCCAATCATCATTCAAAAGCAGGGTACATTAAAGAGCCTCTGGTGCTCCTGATGTCACAAAGACTGGCTGGGAATGTAGCAGCAAATGGCATCACCTGCAGGGTCTGGATCCAGAGCTTTTGGCACTCTCTCTCCTGAGCACAGGGAACAGCATCTCATCTGGAAGTTGGTGGAAGTAATTTACTGTGTTTAAAAAATAACAAAAGTCCCACTTTCTCTAAAAGTAAAACACTTTGAGAGTTTGATAGCAAGGTCTCACCACGTTATCTCTGTGTTCTAAAGCAATGCATCTGTGTGTGCTCCCAGCCAAGTGCACCATGAGCTGCCTGGAGTATTTTACAAGCCGGGTCTGCGAGATGAAAACTCTGGAACAAGTAGCTTATCACTTAAGCTGCTTCGAGGATTTTGAGTGGTTTAAATTACTTAAAGTGCTCCAGGGACCCGATCCTGCACCCATTGAAACTAGTGGTGATTTTGTTGGAGACTTACAAGGGACAAGGATTTGGCACTAAAGGCTTAGAGAGCTGAAGTGGATAAACCCCTACAGCCCTTTAGAGATGGCTAAACCATTCCAAAGCCTTAGACCTGCTCACAGCACACAGAGGTTGGCCAGTGACAGAACAGCCTTAGGAGCGCACCAAATGTCTCGCTGATGCTTACATCAGGCTCACTTTCAAGCCCTGTGATTGCAGCAACTCATCTCTTTTCCATTTCCCATTGACAGCTGTGGTCCCATCCTGCTCCCAGCAGAGTCTGCAGCATTGCAGAGAAAGGAGGTGCCTTGTGCAGAGCTGCAGAATCACTTGGGCAATTCGGCTGGCGGTAACCAGGCAGGAGCAGAATTGGGCCCCAAGGTGGTAGCTCAGATGTTTCCTCCTTTTGGTTTTTGCATAAGGACTCTTCTCTAGACCTTTTTGTAAATCATTTCAATAATTTACTGTCGTTTGCTTTGATCCTGTCTTCCACATACCTCTTAGATTATTTTAAACTGTATTTAATACTGATCCTTCCCATCTTGTCTAAGAAAGTACCAGCAAGCACCCTGGGGTTAAGTTATTAGTTAATGTATTTCTCACAGGCAGAAGAAAAGAAAAATATGAAACCCTTCCAACTTTTCACAATAGCCAAAAATAAATTTAAAAAAAAAAAAAAAAGTGTGTTTATACCCATTGCAAACCTTGGAGGTTTATTGCTCTCCAGAGACCCAACCTTCCAGTTATGCTCAGGCCTATTCTGCTTTTCATGCAGAGTGGAATATGATCCCAGCTACAGTGGCAGGGAGTGTTAAGGGACCTTGGGAAATGCTGACATGGCCTTGCAGGCACAGATTATCATCTGCAGAGGACACATGAGACTGAGGGACTGAGCCAAACTCCCCCAGATCAGCACCCAGGGACCCTCAGCAATGCCCACAACCATGTCATCCAACAGGATGTTTTTCCCTGTCTCTCCAGCTTTCTCCTACAGCCCATCCTCATGGGCAATAAGAGTGAAAATCTTAACTTCTTAAGAGGAATACAGCCATCCACAATGTAGTACACCAGGGAATGGATTCCTGAGAGACACTCCTTTTGGTATAAAACCTAAGAGGATCTGGTGTTGTAGATGATAGCATGGAGATAAGAAAAAATTTAAAAACCTTCTTGTGCAGCCATTCAGCCATTGCCTGATAAGGTGTTCCTCTTTTTCCAGTTGCTCTCACCATCTCAGCAATCCCCTGGGATTTGGGCTCTCATGCCAAAAAAAAAAAGAAAAAAAAAGAAAAAAAAAAAGAAAAAAAAAAGAGCTATAGCAAAACCAGGAGAGGATTATATTCCTGGGACCTTCAGCAAATTTTTTCCCAGCAGTTTTCAGAATCTACTCAAATCCTGCCAGTGCAGTAAAAGCCAAAAGAGCTGTAGAGAAGCATCAAGGAACCATCACACCAATAGAAATGCTCTTGTGATATTAAAAAATATATATATATAGTTTAAACATTTTTCAGGTCAGGAGATTTCCCTTGGTAGAACAAACACAGTAATCTGGACAGACTGACTGGAAATATAAGTCAAAGAGACTAATCAATTTCCATATATATACCAACCTAGATGTATATATTTTAGTTTTATAGTGAATAGCTCAACAGTGTCCCCTGAAGGATGCAATGTAAATAAAAGAGGTTATGAGAGGTAAAAGAAAACAACAACCAAAAAAAAAAAAAGAATAGGGAGAAGTTTGTGAAAACCTTTCCAAGAAATAATTCCAGCTACTTTTCTTGTAACATCTACACCATTCTGGAGTTTCCCAGATCAGTTAGTTGCTGCAGTGATGTCCAATTAACTGGACTTCAGAGAGCAGAAGAAATCTCTGTCTTTTCAGAGGGCATTTCTGTCATGGCAAAGTGAGTCTGGTGCACCTCCCTTCTCAGCTGAGCAGGGAAGCAAAGGTTTTGGTCAGGGTGGTCTCATTAAAACCCCCATCTCAGTGTGCACCAGGGATGCACTCAGTGACTTCCCATGGACACCACGCTGTCAACAATTTTGCTGGATGGATGCTGAAGTCACCGAGGCATCGAGAGCCACGTCCCTCAGTGCCACCAAGCTCCTGCCTGGGGGTTTCCTTGGAAAGGGATGTTTGTGCAGCATTTCCTCTGAGCACTGAGGGTCCCTGTGGAGGCAGGACTGCTCTGCCCAGCCCTGTCCAGCTCGAGGCCATGATCCTGCAGCCAGCTCCCAGTGCACACTGTGAATTCCATATGGGATTGCAGCTCTCAGTACCAGCCCCAGCAGGATTAGGAAGTTCCATCAATTCATTTAACACCACTGTGGTTTTTTCTTTTAAACAACAGCATCAATGAGGTTTTCCTTTTTTTTTTTTTTTTTTTTTTTTTTTTAACACAGAGGAGAAACAACCTGACCACGATGAGTTCAGTTCTGTAGTTTTCTGTAGGGAATCTATTTGCTGAGCCACTGGCTCCACTGGTGCTTTGCAGTCACACCAGTGCTCAGTAAATATTGGCCACTGTGCCTCTAAGTACTATTAATGAAGTTAATTAGGTTAATTAGCAACAAAAGTTTCCAAATGTTAAAAAGCTACAGGCATAGCCATGGTTCGTTAAGCTTCTCAGAAGCTTCAAACCAATCTTAACTGCATTTTTCAGGGAAAAAGAACACAACTTTTCCTAAAGAATTGAAAGAATTTATGAAAACAGCATTTGATTCCTGTGGGTATAAGACAGATTGGTCCTGCTTTTCCTGGGAACACTTCCCTGCAAGTGACCTCCCTGAGTCACCTTCTACCTACAAAGATGGAGCTGATGGAGCATTTAGGAAGGAAAAGAAAAGATCATAACCTTTTTAATAAGCAGTTTGCCTTTGACAGTGCTGGCCAGTCCAGCAGATCCCTCTCACATAATTAATCAAGACCAAGCACTAGACTTGCTATTGTCCCATTTCAGAGCATTATGGAAATCCAAGGTTTAAGCCAGTGCTTTAATGTCCCTGCCTCGTTTAATACCATTACTGCATTATAGATTTAAGGTAGCTCTTAGGTGGTAAATTTTCAAAGCAGTGTGTGGGACTTAATGTCAACAGAAGTTCCATCACTAAGTCTTTTGATCTACTTTAAAAATGTTCCTCTTAACCTCTCGCCTGCAGTTTAATACCTGGGCTAAATGGGGTATTTTTAGGGTATTGCTTATGTCAGTGTATTCCCTGGTGAGTCACAGGCTCTGAGAGACAGATTTCACCCTGATGGAGACGTCCCCTTGCTCCAGATCTGAGATGACAACTGATAAGCAAAGATGCAATGCTCACCTTTTAATTTTATTTAAACTGGACGGCCTCTATCTTGACCAGGAGAGAAGGGGGTTTGTGGCAGGCTGCAGGAAATGGGGAGAGGGAAGTACCAGATGCCTCTTCTTCCTTTCCCCATCCAGGAGACACAAGCTTGCACAGAACTGGTGCTGCTGCTTTGTGCCAGTGTTTGAAGTCTTTGTGATTCAGGTGTCAAGGTCCCACTGACAGCTACGTGACAACATGTTTTCTCCTTGCTGCTTTCAAACAAAAAACAAAATGAGATTTCCTTTGCTGTGCCCTATAAGTCTGTTTTTCTCTATTTTTACGCCTAAACTGGATGCAATAATTAGTCCTTTAGAATCAAGGGTTATTGTACCACTTCCAGCTGTGTAGCTGAAATGTTACCTAAACCTCTTCAGCTGATAAGCTAGAATCAGTCTCTAACAAGGAGTGAGACTCAATTTCCCAAATAATATCCCTCCTTAAATAGAAACCTAATCAATCACATTCCACATTCCCAATGGTCACCTGAGCCTATTTCCCAATAATCTGTCTTTCTGTGCCAGTGTATTAAGTCGGGTAAAGTGAAAAAAGAAATTGTGGAGGAAATTAAACTTTGTTTACTGTGGCAGCCATCATTTCTAGCTCAGCCAGCTGCATCACTTTTTGCTGCTGTGAAATCAGTTTTGGAGGTAAAGTTCTGTTATTGCATCCTGATATTTCCTCAACAGTTCCCTGAAATATATGTGAATAAAATTGTGACAGGGTGGCTTGGTCAAGCTAAAGATAACCAGAAAGAGTTAATATAAGAAGCTATGCTAGTCCATGGTTTATATCCCTGGAGCACTGCATGCACATGTAGCCTCCCAGCAAATATATTTTGATGCAGATGGAAATGTTTGTACCCGAAAGTAAAAAAAAAATAAAAAAATACATATATATATATATATATTTCTCAGCCAATTGAGAGATAAAGCCAGTATCTGGTTGTCTACAAATCTGGTAAGATTTAAAACCCATGCTGATCTCCTTGCAGATGCATCACAAATAGTTTTCTCACATATAATAAGAACAACATAAATCCTCCACCAGAATTATTTACTGAATTACTTTCCATGACCAGTTATCAAAGGAGAAAGCAAAGTAGTAATGAATTGAGAAAGAGATGATGAGAAGCTAACAAAGTATTCATGTGGTTTTATTCCTTTGGGCAAAACCTTTATTCCACCAAAATCAGTGAGAATAGAATAGGATGAGTTATGATTTATTGCTACAGTCAGATCTCATTGTGCTGTATTAAAGAGGCTGTGATGATTACAGGTTTTCTCTGAACATGCCACAAACAGCAACATATTTAGAGAGCATCAGATGTCAAACACCAAACTGTTTCTGAGAGAACTTATAAAATGTCACATTACAAAATGGATCAAAATAGTGCCTTTTCCAGTTTTTACTTCATTTCCTTTTTGCAAGCACTAATTCCTCAATGTGTTAATCCAAGTTCTTTCTTGATGTGTGGCCATAGTAAGTCAGTTTTGAGGACAACATAGTCACACTAGCCTAAGCCTGGCAGAGTTTGTGGCATCTGGAGCATAAATCAACTTGCTTTGCTTGTTTCCTTCCTTGATCATGCACCAGATAATCAGTGATGACTCAGAATTACTCAAAGAGTAGCCACTGCAAGTTCATTTGTTATCCTTGGTGTTGCCTTGTCTGTGTGTGCACTAATCATGCTCCAGGGTAGCTGGACTTAATGACGGTGCCATCAGAAAGCGGTAGTGTCTTTTTTAAATTTTTTGTGACAATATAAGCCCAGCTGATGTATTGTTAGTGATATTTTCCTGCTTGTATCCTTAGCATGGATGGTACCAAGATGAAAGCAACACTGTCAAGCCTTTTTGGCTACAGCTAAAATTCCTATTTGCTATCAGAAGAGATTATGTTAAACCAGCCATAGTGGGGCCAGAGGTACCTCAAAGACATACTGCAGTGACAAAAAGCATTACCAACACAGAGATGCAATTGCCTTTCATGGGAGCTTAGCTCCCAGGTATGACTGATTGTTTTAGGGCAGCAGCACTGACAGGCTGGGCTAATTTTATCAGTTGGAAATTTCCCTCTCTTTTTGATTTATTTTATTGGAAAATGTTCTCAAAATGCTGGTGCGGGGATTTTGCATATCAAGTGTTTTTCTTTGCTGGAAGGGAAGTGTCAGGATGTTGAAGTCCATCTGGTTTTAAGAACCAGGCAGTGACTTTCCAAGGGAGAAGGAAGAAGCTGAGCACTGTTCCCATCAGTTTTTCTTGTCACCAAGAAGCGAGGGAGCCTGCAGGGTGCTCACAGTGAGTGGGCACAGGGGCTTTGAGAGGAGCTTCCTCCTGGGAGCCTCACACCCTGACTGCTGCCAGTCACCTCTGATGGTCCCTCCAGAGCCCTTCAGCTCAGACCATCACCTGCTGCCCATGGGTGCTCTGGTACCTCTGGAGAAGAGCACAACAGCAGCAGAAAAGGAAAATGATCAGGATGATGAGTAGCAGTAGTAGTGGGTGTGAGCAGGTAAAACTTCAACTGTAAGATCAGTGATCACTGCACTGTAAGTTTGTGAACCCTTTGGTGCAGGAGGAATTCCCCAGCACTGCTAGAAATGTACCTCCTGTTAGCTGAGAACTGATGGTGCTTGAAATGATTCTGTGAGGCAAAATAAGTGCATAAACTTGTATAGAGGTTCAACCTGAAATAAATTAATAAACAATTTTATTCTCTTAGGTGGCTATTTTATTTGAAGATCTGAGTTCCATTCTTTTATTCTTGTAAACCATTTACAGGGTCTTCTCAAGCATCTTCCTTCTCTGATTCACCAGACAATGCCTGAGGAATACCCTCGGTGTGTGCATGGCTGGTGGGTTGGCAGAGCTGCTCTCTTCAGTTTGCTGGAAGCAGTGGGCAAAGTTCTGTGGTACACACTAAGGAAAGGAAAGGTTGAGCAGTTCCTGGCAGAGAGATGTACCCAAGTCCCACAGGTGTGCACACTGCTGTGTCACTAATGCTCTGGAGATGTTGAAGGTGGAATATTTCTCCTCTTCCCTGAGGAAATTCTTCCAGCTCTGGACTGGAACAGAGTGAACACAGTCCTGAGGATGCCATCCCAGCAATGTCCCAGCTTGCTGGAACTGAGGCCATATCCCTGTTGATTGACCATCTTTGAAATGAAGGCAGTGTCTGTGCCTAGGGGGGAAAGAGAGCTGTTAAACAGAAACAGTGAGGTTGTGTTTTATGATCATGGCACTACTTCCCTGATCTTACAGGAAAGTGTTCAGGCTGTGTTCCTCAAAGCAAGAGCTAATCTGCCAAAAGCATTTGGCATGGGCTCTCTGACTGTCCTCCTCACATCAAATACTGATCTTCTGATCTGCTCATGCAGTTTCTCTCCACAATGTATGTGGTAGCACATTTTCCATCATTGATAGGGAATATCTACTGATATTGTGAAGGACAGATCTCCTTTGTGACCTCTCAAAGAGACCAAATATTCCAAATATTCTGTTGACTTAACTTGGTGCTTCCTGAGCAAAGAAAATAGGTAATGCTGGAACAACTCAATGCAAGGAAAGTTCGTTCACATGCAGTCACATGAGGAAAGAATAGAGGCTGAGTGAGGAAAAAATTTACTCATGCATTTAATTATCCGAGTCAGACTAAATAAATTGGTCATCCTAGGAGACGGCAGGGATCCAGGAGCACAACCATCATCAGAGGTCCATCAGCAAATATTTGTCATCTTCCAATTAGTGCTGCTCTGCTGGCACAGATTCCCAGTCTCAGCCTGAGATGGAGCCCTCTCTGGAGAGCCAATGGAATATTGAACAGAGGGTTATAGGTTGTAGGAAAAGAAACACGTGTGTAAGGGACTGAATTAGGATTGCTTAGGCAAGCTTACCTCCGGCACCTCTTACACATGGGGCACTTGACTGGACTGTATTAATGTCCTCCTAATGCTGTTTCTTTAAAGACAATTTCACAGATGAAGAACAAGGAGTATGAAGAGTTGTGTTCGCAGAAGAACAAAGAGCAAGTCAGCAAGAAAGCAAACGAGACAGCCAGAGGCAAACTTTCTTAGTGAGAGAAGTCTCAGGATAAAGCCTGACATGGTTCAGCTGCAAAAGATGTCTGCTGTGCTGAGAAGAAAGGATAAACTTCTATGAGAAATGAGCTGGTTTTGCTCTGTATTGAGCTTGATCTATTAAATACAGTGTCAAATCCAGGTCAGACTATGGAGAAAATATCCTTAGATCCTTAGAAATTAATAATCTTGCTTTTTAGAGCAATCACTCAGATTAATATTGAGAAGTAGAAGAAAGACATTGGCACAAAATTTTAAGGAAGAAGATGGAGTTTGCTTTTCCTGAAAGCACTGTCTTCCTTTTTTCAATTAAGAATAAACATCAAGAAGGCTGATGATTACCTCTGGTTTGTAGTTTTCAAACTTTAGACAGCAAAGAAAGCCTGACTTTGCTGTGTGCTTCTAGTTCCAAGACTTGATGGCAGGTTGGTGAATTAAAAATTTTATTCTAAATTAACTGAACAATTTTCAGTATTGTGCACTTAGCTGTAAAGCTCTGAGATAAAACTGACAGTTAAAAAGATAAGTTATCTGATGAGTATGGGAATGTAGCAGGGGTGTGTGTGTTCCCTGTCCTTGCTGGTTTGTTTCATGAGTCATTGCTTTCTCCTTCCCTCTGCCACACCTGGTTTTCTTAGGCTCTGATAACAGTGTGATTGCCACATTTCAGCCCTCAGCAAAGCCATGCAGGATCCCATGTGAGAATTTGGATGAGGAAGGTCCTGCTGCTGTTGTTACAATCAACCACCCAGCAATTGCTGGGGCTTTGGCTCTGCTGTCGGCACAGTCCCTGTACAAGGTGCCTTCTGTGGTCAGATGGTTTGGAACTGGATGTCAAAACCTTTCTTTGCAGTTAGAGACCAAATACAGCAGTTTAGCTCAAGATTAACACTGGCTTCCCACAGTCTTCTGGATGGAAATTGATATTTTGGCTTATTCCCTGTAGCAGCTGACTAACCATAAACAAAGTCTTGCCAGTGGGCCGTGTCCTAATCCATGGCTCGGTGACCATCAGAGATCACAGAGCTCTCTGTGATCACGTGTGTGTGTGTTCATGTCTGTGAAATGAGCAGCACATCATTTAATTTCCCTCTATCCTGGGTCTCTATCACTAGGGAACAGTTAACATTCCTTTTGCTACTCTGATAGAAATGCCATTCATTTTTAGGCTGATACCCTAAAGGCACCCATACCTTAACTTTATAATTACACATGGCTAAAGGCAGCACTAAAATCTCATGTTCTCTCTCCAATTCTTGCCAGCTCTTCTGTGGAGGAAATTTTTAAGGAAAAAAAAAATTAATTCAGCTTATCTCTTTTTGTCTTTTCTTTACAGACATTTCCAACAATGGAAAGTTTCACAAGAGGTACACCCACAAGAGAGCAAGAAGGAAGGAGAATATTCTAAATACAACTTTTGCCAGCAAAAAAGAGAACAAAGTAAGTATATCTAAAAAACCCCTTGTATTACAAGTTTTCTTCTTGATCACACTGTAAAAATCTTAATAATTTCAATGGAATTACCCAAGTGTAACTTCAAGGGGAATTTGGCTTATGTGGGATGAGGGTAGGAGGTTCAGGAGTAGAGGCTGGCAGGACTCCTCATTCCCTGTGGCTCCTTTTTCTGGGAAGAGTGAAAGGAAGAACACCCTACAGCACATGTACTCAAAATGTTTCACCAAACAGATCACTCATCCCAGCCAGAGTCAAAAAGTCCATTCTCCAACTCCTATGACAAATACACAGAGCCCTGACTGAAGAGATACTCCAGGCTGGAAATCTGGGGCGCCCCTTTCTGTGGTGCAAAATTAAATCCAGTAGAGAGAGAGACAAGAAGTGGCATTTCCAGGAGGAGCATTTCTGTGTGGATGCTGGGGGGGTCACACACAGCTGCTGCTGGTGCTGCTGATGACACACAAGGCATGGAGCCCGTGCTGCTCTCCAGCACAGAGCGCAGCCTGAGCTGCTGAACCAGCTCTGCTCAAGAGTGACAGCAATAAACCCCTGGTCTCTGTACTGTGTATCACCCAGTGGATTAAACACTCCCCACCAGCATCTAACTACAGCTTGAAGATATCACAGCATGGCTGCATATCTGGCTGACTAAACCTCTGCAGTGGTTTTGTCCAAAACTCCCACTGACATCAGCCAGGCACCATCTGGGTGGGGGTCACTGGAATCCCCCTGAGGATGTCAGATTACAACACTTCAAGGGATTAGAGCTAAACCAGCACTGCTTATGGCACTGGCTGTGTCGAAAGATTTATGAAGGGTTGGCAATTGCAGCCTGCCAGTGAAAATACACGTTTTAACAGTACAGTGACTAAAACTAATGTTGTATTTCTGCTAGCTCTGCCTGGGAGTTTGCTGATGTACTTAGTTCATAAGTTCAGGGCTAGAAGACCTTACTCATCACAGCTCTTAATGCTCCTAGCCTACTGCAAAGCCTGGCACCTGACTTGATGAATAGTTACTGGAATTAATCATCTGAGGAGACCAGTTTCTTCCTCGTACATTTGTCTGAAAAATTGCTCTCTTTGTGGAAGCTTTTAATGGATTTCTCAAGTCTTTCTGAACCGTGACACATAATGCCTGACATTCAATGGAAGCGACAAATGAAAGGGATGAAAACTGAGGTGGAAGCATAATTACTGCATATCCAAATATGCTTTGGTAGCTGAAATTCGTAGGTGATGTGGGACAGTTTAACACTGCCAGGGGCTGACAGTCCCCTTCTGCACAGGCATCCACGCTGCCACCCTGCTCTCCTTTCCCCAAACTTAATTGCCTTGCAACTATTGGCTAGGAAAAAAACTGTAATCACTAGTGATTAATTGCCTGTCCCTGGAACTGACAGGAAGAATGGTCTCAGGGCTTCTGTCCATAGCATCATTTAGCAGGGAAAATACAGCAAGTTGTTTTGGAAATGTCAGGGGGAAGTTGCCAGCTCTCCTCTTGGGCTTGGATGGCTGCTGGAGCACTTCGAGCTCTGCTATTTCCATTACAATGGGACACAAATAATCTGATTTTCACAGACAACAATGAGAAACCAGCTCCGGGCCTAAAGAGATTCTGTAATGCATCTCCTCCTGCAGGGAAGTGGGAACAGAGCTCACCTTGCTTAGGTGATGCAGAGCATTGACCTGCAGTGAGACTCTGCCTTTTTTGGAGAAGGCAGGCATGAGATCTTACTGAACCTGCCTTAGATTTTCTCACTTCCACCTTTTACACCCTGGACTGCATCAAAATCCATATGTGCCCACATGATCACAAGTCACAGACCCACCTTTCTCTCCTCAATGACAGGCTGTCACCATGAGCTCAGTTTGGTAGGATCAAAGCTGATTCTTTCAGAACACTCCAGAGAACACCATTATTTCATTTGTCATCCAGAAAAAAAGGGGAACAGGATTCCTTTCAGGTTATCATACCCATGTTATTTCTAATTCCAGCAGAGAGGAGCAGACCATATCTCTGCTATATTTCCGTGCCCATGTAGTTTCATTTCACACCTTACAAGCTCCCCTGTCTTGCTATAAGTAGAGCAGTAACCAAGATATTGTCAAATACAATCAGGCACTTAGTAATAAAAAAAAGAGGTGCAGGAAAATCATGTATCCAGTTCTGAAATCTCAAGGGATTGGGGAAAATCTTTACCAAAAAAATGTTACCAACCACATGTACAAGGATCCTGTTACAGGAGTTAGAAAAAAAGCAGCCACCACATCAGTGCAGCACCATAATTTAGAGGCTGAAATTCTCGTTCTGGGGTATGTGCCATAATTTTTAATAAAAACAAATCTAAAATAGAGCTGCTGCCAAGCAAAGCATTACCAGGGCTGCCAGAAGACCTTCTGAGGAGCCAGCCCTACACAAAACCAGGCACGGTTTGGACATGGCTGGTGAGGAAGGTTTATTTGGATAGCTTGTGGATTTGCATGGAAATTACAGCAGATTGAGGTGCTTCTTTTTTGCTAAATTGGAAAATATTTGATGGAGAATGCTGTGGTTTAACCCCCAAATGGCAACTAAACCCCACACAGCCTCTTGCTTCCACCCAGTAGGATGCAAGAGAGAGAATCAGGGACAAAACTTGTGGATTGAGATGAAGAGAGGGAATTAGGTAAATCAGAAGCTGTGTGTGCAAATAAAAAGCAAAACAAGGAATTCACTTGCCACTTTCCAAGGCCTGGCAGGTGCTCAGCCATCCCCAGGAGCACAGGGCTCCATCACATGTAATGATGATGTGGGAAGACAAACACCATCACTTTGAATGTCTCCTCCTTCCTCCTTCTTCCTCCAGCTCCATACACTGACCATGACTCCACAGGGTCTGGGATATCCCTTGGGTCAGCTGGGGACAGCAGTCCTGGCTGTGTCCCCTCCCTGCTCCTTGTGCCCCAATCCTGCTCACTGGTGGGGTGAGAAGAAGAAAAGGCCTTGGCTGTGTGCAAGCACCATTCAGCAAGAGAAAAATAATCCCTGAGTTATCAACAGCACGAATCCAAAACAGCCCTACACTGGCTACTGTGAAGAAAACAAACTTTACTCCAGCCAAAAGTAGCACAGGGGAAAAAAGTATTTCTGAAAATTCACAGCCTCTCCTACTCTGTTTTACACAGCAGCTGGGAACAGCTTTTCCAGATGGTTTGAGGTAGGAAAAGAAAAGCACATTTGGTACATGACACTGGAAAGTTCACAGAGCCAGATGACAGACATGAACCTGGTTTGGGGACAGGACTCAGCCTGACACATGGAAAACACAGCTTTTCCCACAGCACTTTCTGGATCTGTTCTTGTAACTGTCTCTGCTGGGTAAAAACTTTCCATGTGAGTCTGTTGTACCAAAAAATATCCAATTAAAACCAGACTACTACAGCACAGAAAAGATATAAGCGGGTTTTTTTTAAAAAATGCAACAAGTGGGTTGTAAACCGTTTAAGTCCTGCAGCTTTTGTTCATGCCAAGCCCTGAAGTAATGGAAACTGGATTCCAACTGACCAAAGCAAAATCTTGCCAAAAAATCTTTTGTCTAGTACATTTGCTGCTTTTATTAAATACAAAGTCCCTTCTGGAGAAGATCAAGCAGAGTAGGTGGCAGCAAATCCTGGCATCACCTTCTGAGATATCAGTGGCCTCTTGTGTTGCCTTGTGCACTGGATTTTTTTGCTCACTTGCCAGAACACCACTGAAGCTGAGTTATTATTAAATGACTGATTGAGTCCCAAACACAGATGTGATAAGCTACTGGGCCCCCACCTCTGTCTTGATATTTGTTACATGATTTTTTTTCTTTCTGCTCTGCATGTTGAAAAGGAAGTTCAGTGTTGTGGAGAATTTGAAATTGGCTCACACTGCAGAGGAGATTTCATTACCAACACATCAGCCCTCAAGGTATGCAGTAATTCTCTCCTTTATATTACTGGAATTTTTTGTATCTTTTCTAGGAACTAGGTATTGATCCTTGGAAAATGAAAAACCCTTAAAATAAAATATAGATAACTGCAATCCCAGTGGTCCCATTAAAGGATGAAATGCTTCATTAACACCTCATAAGAACATTTGGAACAAGAGCAGACAGCAAGGTTCCTCCTTCATCACTGGGGCATGGTATCCACAAAGGAATGGCTCTTAAACTTCCCAGGATTAGTGTACACACAAATTACCATAGTGCAACCAAGAAAGATAGATGTTGCAGTGCTCTTTCCTACCACATCAATATATTTTTTCTGCTTAGAAATTGTTTTCTCATATTCCAGTTTAAATCAGCTACTTAGCAATTTAATCTTAAATTAAATAGAGGAAAAGTAAACCTTCACAGAAACCATAATTAGTTTGACAAAACTAGGTTAAACTGTCAATTAAACCAACACAACTTCATATATCTACGTGCCCTTGAACTTCTTGACTGTGAAAAATCCATATTAAATTGCTGGACGTGATCTCCCTTGAAGTTTCAGCTTGTAGGTTTTGGCTGGAAAAAAGCTCTTCAGTCTAGCAGAGGTAGCAAATCTGACATTCGAGAAACACCAAAATGCTGAGCCTCTACACATGACTATATAGTTTTCTTGTATTTATTTGAGCAATGATGTGAAGGCAAAAAAAGAGCAGTATGAGGTGTCCTGCTGATTTCCATGGCACAAAGGTACCTCTGAAAATTAAGTCCCCAAGCATTATGCAAGTCATAACTTGCACATCAGGTGGTGCCTGCCTGGAGTAGCTGGAAGCACACACTAAATTAGCAGGTTTATGAGAGTATAATTAGTTTCCAGTGAGGGACCCAAGAGGATATGTCTCCAATGTGATTTCAGGTGCTAAATAAAGCATAATAAAGCCCAGGAGCTAAGTACTCAATATAGAGACTGGATCCACCTGAGCTAGAATCTCCTAGATCTCCCAACCCTGCAAGAGGTTGTAGGGGCTGTCCTAAATCCTCATCCACCCACCCAGCATGCAAATGATGCCTGGATCACAGCTGTTCTCCTGAGTGGGTGAGGGCCCAGAAACTCTGTCTCAGCCCAGAGAAACAGAAAATGGATCCACCTATGGGTCTGGCTTCCTTATGCCTAGAACAATCTCATTCTGCATTTTCTGCCAGGTTTCCTATCGATTATTTCATGCAGCTAGAGACTGATTATACCTGAGACATCAATGGTGTTATGTAAATATCTATCCTATATAATCAGTGTTATCTACCTAAGGCTTCTGAGGTTTCTAGTTTACTTCTGACAGGTTCATGAAAAGTAACTCAAGCTAATGATCCATGTCAGTTGGCTTAAATTCCTCAGTTGGAAATGCTCAGGGGGGCTGCAAATCCAAAAAGGTTGAAAACCGAGGCAGTCAATAGACAGATAGTATCAGTCAGTCTGATACTCTTAGTGTCTGACAGAAAAAACATCAATAGCAGGCATGATTGATGAGGAATGAAGGAAATACACCCACAAACAAAAAGTAAATAAACAGGATCTGAAAGGGCTGTGTTGCATTCATTTTGAGACTTCTTACTTTTCCCTTTTTTTAGCTGATTCGATTTCACTCCTTGGAGCAATCCTTTGATCTAGGCATACTTTATGATAAATTCATACATAGAGTGGCCCTCATGGCAGGACCTTTAACATGGGTACCACTCCCACCTGAGTGGAGCTTCTGGGAACTGCTATGGAGAGGAATGGAGATACATCATCTTATATTGAGTGACCTCTGCGTCATTAATAGTGTGTTGCTCAATGCCTTGCAAACATGTAAGTGAAGAAATTAAAGAGAGGAAATTATGGGTAATTCAGTTGTTTAAAAAAAAAAAAAAAAAAAGGTTCTTCTTGAATGTGTTCACCTCCTCCTGGTGTTTGAAATTCTAAAGTGTTAAGCCATTTGGAACCATAGATAGCACAGTTGTTGGCTGGAACCTGGATGTTTGAGTTCTGCCAGGCTATGAATAAACATAGTCTCATTTACATATTTGTTAACTTCATTTTGACAAGGTTGCAGGCATTTCAGGTCTTTCACATACTGTGGTCAAAAGGCCAACAAGGTCATTCCAGGAAATACAGAAATTCACCAACACATTTCCCAGGGTCAGAAATGCATCAGTTCAGGAGCAAAGAAAAAAGATGAGAGAAGGCACCATATGGAGTCTGTTAAAAGTACAGGTGGGGAGGATCTGAAGGAACTTCAGAAGTGTAATATCATTATTAGGCAAGATACTGATGGATACTTCTCAGTTGCTGGCATCTAGATCAGTTTGTGGAATAGCAGATCAAAGTACATGGACGTACATGGAAGACCATGCCTGTCACCTCAAGGAAGCATAAAGAAATTTAGGGTGGAAAAGGAAAGAAAGAAAAGTATGTGAGTCCAAACACACACTCCTTTTGTTTCAAATGAGCCCTTCCAGGCACTTCTGAGAAAATAAAGGCAGGTGAACTGTGATCTCAGCTCTTGGCAGCAGCTCAGTACCAGTCACACAGAGTGTTTCAGCAGGAAAACTCAAAGTGTGATTTCCAAGGAGGCTGGAGTCTCTTCTCCAAGAACCTGTCTCTCCTCTCACACAGAATGAAGTGTTCTGATTTTTCAAGCACTACACCTAGAGTCTACTTGTACCTTTATCTGCCTTCCATCCAACAAGTCTTTTGGGGAATGTGAGACTCATCCTTTGCAGCTGGGGCTCCAGTTGGCATTTGAGCCGGTCCTCAGTACTAACCACACTGTGTCCTCAGTGCCCTGCTCTAGGCTGGAGCAAACTACATGGCTGGCACAAGTAAAGACAATCTGGGCTATCACAAGAGGAGAAAGAGCCTGGCTTTCCCCCTGGCAGGACAGCTGTGAGCAGATCGTGCCACACGGCGTGACAAACTCAAGTGCACGTTGGCATCTTAACCAGGACAATACAAACACTGCCAACACGAGTTATGTTGGGAATGAGTGATGCAACTTCTTGTTGCTACTTTTCCTTCACACCTTCAAGCCTTTTGTCCAAGCTGCACCACAAAAAAAAAAAAAAAAAAGAAGTGAGAAATATATCATTCTCCGGAGGGGTGAGGAAGTACTGCTATTCTGAGCAGGAAAGAACAAAGTCAGTCCCTGAGCCAATATGTAGATCACTGAAGGGTTTACATATTGTCATCAAGAATAGATGCCAGAATCTGATGTCTTTGATGGCCCATCAACAGTCTAATCAGCAACATAAAGCCATCTCAGAATGGAAATTATTTGTCACACTCTGAAAGACTGACATTTGACATCTGGTTTGACAGGTTACAAGGCACCCTTGTAAATGAAGAAATTCAGTTCTTTCATCAGAGTCTATAAATAACACTTCTGTCATCCTGGGGGTTCTGGGATTCTAGAAGGTGAATTTGGATAGTCCCCCTCCAAGGCCACCTGGCATCCTCCCTTCACATCAGGAAAGAGAATTTCTAATTGCCTCTCAACTCACACCTCTGAGAAGACCCTAAAGCCAAAGGACCAACACACATAGGAAATACAAGGGTAGACAGAAAATTGACTGAAATGTGCCATGATTAACCTATCAAACACAACGGTCGTGTGTTACAATGTTGGGACATAAATCAGATATTAATTAACATCCCACTCACTGCAGGATGTTCTGAAATACTGATACCTGCAGAAGAAAATGTCCTTTCCACAGCAGTCCTGGTGCAACTCTGCATTTCTCAGGGATGGAGGGACTGAGACATACTTCACTGTCTGGTACTACTGCAAAATGCAGAACAGTGAAGCACTTCACAACACTCATTAGAGATAAGGTACCCTGCTTAGAAGCTGTAACAGAGCAATAAGATCATGCTAGCAAGTACCAGAACACCATAATTGAATTATCTTTTAAAGAATGAAGCACTTGTGGCAGTCTCCTGGTTTTGTGTGCAGAGAGTTTCACAGCACTGCAAGGTGCAGAAAAGGCTCCATCCTCAAGGTCACTGCTGATTTTATGCCCAGTGATGTTCAGGAGAGTTTTGGTGGGCAAAGAGTGCAGAGTTTTTTCCTCAAATCAATTGCCCTGATAAGAACTTGCACAAATGGCTGCACAGGATGAGAGCAGATGTCTGTCCAATCCTCTGTCCTCTTCCCCATCATGCTCAAAATCAAAATATACACTGGACTCCACCTGACAGCCTTCCTGGAACAGAGTCAAACTCAAGTACATTTGCTTTGCACTTGTGCATCAACAGACTGAAATTCTGGAAAAATAACAAGGGACATGTATTAAAAGCTGGGGGTTTTCCAGTAATAACTCCTATAAACCAATCACACCCATTGAAATCAACCAGGCATGCCATTTATTTGGTGTTTTGATAAATTACAGCCCTGGGGGGCACTGAGGGCTAGATTTTAAAAGCTGTTCAGCTGTTTAACTCTCATTGATTTCAGTGTAATTGATTTCAGTGGGAGTTGGGGGCCTGCATTGCTTCACACTTTGGGCCAGGCCCTCCTATGGTAGCTGTACCAATTAGGCAGGAGAGCCATTTATCAGGAGCCCCATTAAACAGAATCAGAGGTGCCCAATTACATCTAAATTACCAGTTCAGCCCCTGTGATGTTGGAAGGGGAGGGGAGCGGAGCGGAGCGGAGCTTGTTGTCAGCACCACCACTGACAGGGGAGCATGTCTTCCATTGTACCCCACTCACAGCAAGCTCATCCAGGGAAAACATCATGCTGCCTCCATTAACCCACGGGGTATTTTGACCCTCCCATCGGGTCACTCTGTCACTGCAACAGCCTAATGGTGTAATGGATACCAGGAAGAAAAGCAGCCTGAGTCCAAACCTAAATGAGTGGGGCTTACATAATTAGAGGGTGAGAGAAAGAGAAACTGGAATCAGAGAAACGGCCTTTTCAGGGTTTCCAAGGCAGCAAGTGACTGCTTCTCACGCAGCACGCACCACAATCGTGTTTGCAATTCTACAGCATCAGTTTCCCCCATGAGCAAGAGAAAAGAAATCCCCACTCTTTTGAAATGTGAGTGCTTTTGAAATAACAGAGAGAAGGTCTGGGACATTATGCTCCACATGGGTAGTTGTGGTGATATCTTCATTCATTTGATATCATCTTCTGACATTTCGTTCCATTTGCAGGCGAGTCATTTGTAACGTTACGTACAAAGGATTCTGGTGCCATGATCTTTGGCTTTTGCCCTGCATTTAATACTAAAGATCACTCAGCCGTGATGAAACCAGCTGGATGAAATTCCTCTCCTGCAAGACACGAAGGCCAATGACGGTATGAAAGATGTGGGGCTGCTTTGTCATTTATTGCTTCATATCCCATATGCTTGTCTGATTGGTGAAGGGAAAGGTCTGTTTATTAATACAATAGCTCATGTGAATTGCAAGCAGCTGAATGGGAAAATGGAAAAAAAAAAAAAAAAAAAAAAAAAGGAAAAAACCAGCCAGGAAGGCAATGCAATGGCTGAGCAGGACAGCCTTAAAGGAGTTCCCAGGAGACTGCTGGGAGACAATGGCAAGTTTGGGTGGCTAAGCCTTCCCTAGCACCATGTTTTGAGAAATAAGTTGGGGAAAATGATTCTAGCAGGTAAAAACACTGAACATTTCTCTCAGAACACCAACAGGTAATGCAGGGGAAGAAGCTGACTCTAGGAAGTATAGAAATATTTCCCTGGACAGATGGATCACTCTATATAGGTCAAAATTTTGTTTTCTGCCAGCCTTCTTTCTCTCTCCTAAGATGACACCAGCTGCACCACATTGTACTGCTGGCTCCTCGTGGCTGAAAGCAGTTTTTTCCAGGTGCCAAACCAATCAGAACTATGTAGGAAGCTCAGGTGATGACAGGAGCCCAGAGCCAAAGTATTGGGCAGAGTAAAATCCATAGACAGCATTCCTAAAATTGACACCGTCAGGAGAGAGACCTCCTGGCCTGCCTGCACCACCAGGTCTTGCAGGACATCCCTCCCAGCTCAAACAAGCTACTCTCCCTGGAGTGCCTGGAAAAGGTAAATGCTGATGAAAACTGCTTTCTTTTTACATCAGCTCTTAATGAAAGTTTCCTTGTTACCCACAGCCTTGCTCCAGCATGAATGAGCCAGTTAACACACTGATGGTGTGTCAGTGCCTCACTGTACTCCCAATTCAAGATTTAATGCTTACTACTGTTAAGGGGAAAAAAAATATGAATAACTCGTTTAGCTAGATTTAATTTCCTTACTCTCTTCAAAGTCTACAAATTAATTCCTCAGTGGATTTCTGTTCCAGCACTTAACCTGATCTTTTCAGACACAACAGTGATCATTTCTCAATTCCTGCCTTATTCTGCAAGAAAATAGCTCCACAATACCCTGCCTTCTCTGATCTACCCTTCCTAGAGCTCTCACACAGCTATGCCAGAGAGAACAAAAAATAATTTTATATATTTGGGTGGAATTTCCAATACTACAGTGGTTGTTTTTTATCAGAAAAAAACCTTGTTCTTCATGGGACTAAGACCAAACCCCACCATGGGGTTTCCCTTAGTGGGTACCCAATCCAAGCACTCATCTAATTGCAGTTAAGGCTGGGGGAAATTAATTTTTTTTTGCTTACCTCCACCATATTATCCCAGTCTATTTCTTCTCTGTTCTTTGCCCAGCTAAATTGTTCATTCACTGTTGACTCCAACTAACCATTTTTATAACGTGCTGGTGTTCATAGGTGGGGGAAGGAGGGCATGGAGACTAACGAGACTCATAATAACTCCCAGCCTGTTACTTGTAGAATCTGGCACTTGGGAAAACCTTCAAATATTTTTTCTTGTGATGATGAAAAAAGAAAAAAAAAAAAAGTGGTGCTGCTTGGCCAAAGGTTTCATGACTGAGGAAATCATCCGTAGCTCAGGGTGAATGCTGGCTTTCTGCTTCCCAATGAGCTCATGCTTTCACACATTAGGCTATAAAATTGTTATGTGGAGTATTAGGGCCTCTGGTTTCTCACTGTGAATGGCACTGAGGGCACCTCCTTGCCATGGAAACAAGCCAAAGACAAAGTGTTGTAGCCAGAGAGTGCACAGAAGTGGAAGTATGGCAGAAACAGCAAAGGTGGATGGGTTGTTCATCAGGATGTGTTTTTAGAAAACGAGGTAGGGGTGATGGGAAAAAAGACAAAGTCATTGATATTGCCTGTTCACTGCAGAGAATGTGTCAGGACCTGGTGCTTCCATAGATGTTGGAATGGATGCAAAGTGAGGCTGGGATTGCTGAGTGCTCCCACCGGGGCTATCTCAACCAGGAATCTTAAAGTCTTCTGTCTTCAGATGTTCTTCTTTTTCTTCAATGTATTTTCTTTTATACTTGTAAAACCTCCCATCTATTATTCTTGCTTATGGAATTTCTCCATTTCTCAAGTAGTTTTTTCTACCCCATTCTCCTTAAGATTCTCTTGAGCCATAAATGCCCCTGCTTAGCCCTTTCTGAGATCAAACTCTGTCTCCGTCTCTCTGGGTGCCTCCCAGTGAACCCCGGCCAGCCCCGGGTCGGCAAACAGCGGGGGGGCAGCCCCGAAGTGACCGACAGCGGGGGGACACTCTCTGGTGCCCCGAGGGTACTGAGGGCAGCTAGGCTAGTCACCTTTGCAGCAGAAGAGACGCTAGAGACATGGGTGGAGGGTAAAAGGCCGACTCTGAACAGGGGGCCAGTCCAAGGTTTATTCGGAGCTCCCCAGGGAGCCCCTCTCCTCAGGGTGCGCCGTGCTCAGAGCCAGACAAAGGAGTCTCGAGGTTACCTTTAAAGGGGGGGAGGAAACCGAGGGTAGATACATTTGCTGACCAATAAAGACCCTCCAGGGATACAGCCTTAGGGGATGGACATTTGGGATAGCGTATAACATCATCCTTGGGGGGCTGACCCCTGGCTTCGGGCTAATCACTCGACAGCTTTGACCGAAAGATCTAGATAGAAGGGATGGGATGCTGAGTGACTGACAGAGAGCCAGGGCGGGGATTTGGGGGATGATCTCAACACAGGAGAATGGTTACATAGGTAGAGGAAGGGGGTACAAAAACGGGTACATCATCTGGGGAGAATAAGGGGGTACAAAATCCAACTATTACAAAGTATTACAAAGTATAAAAGCACGCTGCAACAAAACTCCTGTTGCATTTAATGGGTACCTGGCCCAAATCAGGAATGGTGCCAGGACCTCTGGCTCAAGAGCTCTCTGAGCAAGCCTTCAGCCCAGGTTACCACTTTCTTTTTCAAGTAAAACATATCTTCAATGTCTCCAACAGAGAAGTGTGTGTACTAACCAAGAGTTTTAATCCTTCCCAGAGGCCTTTTGCAGCTGATCCAGGCTGGCTAACAAGCCTAGAGCTTGTGCACGAGCTTTTAAACATCTGCTCTAAGAGCACCATTTTAGCCCTTTGAGTTTGGCCTTACACATGCTATTTTTGGCCTATGTTAGTGACTGACATGTTGTCCTGCTGACTGTGTTATATCCTGGAAACCCTGCAGGCTGTGAGCTTGGTTTTGGAAAAACACAGGTTTTTTCTGTAAATCTCCAAAGTCTGAGTGTGTCCTAGCAATAACATGAAGGGAAAGAGATGAAATCGGTGCTGAAAAGCATTAATACACAATAAACAAAATAGTGGCATAAGAGACAGAATTTGATCAGCTGGAATCTCAAATATTGGTGTAGAAGTGGAGTATTTATAGAAAAAGGCTGCTCCAGCTCTGTTTAAAAATACTGGCAGAAGATGGAGGGAAAACTCAGATTACTGTGTAGGGTGGAGATGGCCAACCTACTGTAACATTTGCAAGTCTCTGGAAATTTTTGGGATTTCAAGCAGCTTGGGGCAAAGTACACTGCACACACATGGTGCCTGCCATGTGTTCAGCCCTCTCCACTCAGCAGGCCAACTGCCAGGATTTGTGTAGCATGTGTGAGGATGGGTTTGGATAAGGCTTTACTGGAAAGGGAACTTATGCAAACTTCACCTGGAAAATTTCCACACACACCTCTAGCAAAGTGGTTGTTTTATAACTCCAGCCATGGAGTTATAAACAATGATGTCACTATAGAATTTTTAACCTCTGTGACTGTCCCTATATTTCCAGACAGGGAGGGTGTTTTTCTGTACTTCACCAGCTCAAAATTCATGCATCAACAAGCTCAAATATCTATGACATCTCTTTCAGGTTCCCATTCAGGTGGCTTCAACCTAGAGCACACAAAACCTGCAGCAATGGTGTAGAGATTGTTGGCACTAAATAGTTCCCATTTCCTCAAATCCAGGCAGAGGTAAAGTGCTCCGAATATTGGAAGGACAGCTGAGTTTGACACAGGTTTCATTAATTCAGTGGATAACAATCCTTCCTCTGGTAATGCAAATAGTCTTGGCAGTGCCCAAAACGTCTCTGTGAGTGCCGAGGAGGTGCCAGCTGCTGACATGGTGGGAGATTGAATTCAGCCTGGGGAAGGATCATTTCTGGTTGTAGCTGCAAAACAATAAAGGGTGAAAGGAGAAGGGCAGGAACATCACTCCAGTTATGTGGCTTTTCCCTAAGTTGACCCCTGGGGGTACATTTATTCTGATTTCTTTGAATTTAGCACTTTTTTGCTGACTTTCATTTATTTACTTTATTATGATTTTTGTCTTTGCTTCTTGCAGAGCTTCTGAAGGTTCTTGAGATCATTCTGTCTGCATATCTTTACACACAGGCATCTGCTCCTAACCTGACCCCAAACTATCTCCAGGCTTGATGGGGCTCTGAGCAACCTGGTCTGGTGGAAGGTCCCTGCCCATGGCATGGGGGTTACAACCAGATCTTTCAGGTCCCTTCTAATGATCAGCCTACAATTCTGTCAAACCTTTGGGTCAGAATCTGCTAGATGACAGCTAAATCCAAGTTTTAGCTGAAGAAAAGGCACAACCATGGTTTTAATATTTATTAGAGCAGTAGGGAGTGTGCTCAGAAGAGAGACAGCAATAGACTGGAGCAGAGTTCAAGCCTCTCAAAATACAACCAAATCCAACTGCTCAACACACTTTGTAGAAAGCCAAGCTCCACTTCACAGTGTTTGACTTTATTTAAAAATGCAAATGGCTGCAGCCCCCCATCCATCTGATCTGCCAGAGAAGAGGAGTTTGAGGAGGTACAGCAGAGCTTTCAGTACATCTTGTTATGCTGCAGCAGAAAACTCCAAAATGAAGCCTGAAGACTTCATGTATCAATGAGCACTGATTTTGCCTTTCACTGAAGGTACAGAAGAAGCCATAAATACTTCTATAAACCTGGCAGAGAGTCCCTGCACAGTTCTTTACAGACACTGTCTCCCCAGATGATTAACAAACAGCAGTAATGGGTCTGTGTTTGAGCACAACGCTGCTGCAGTTAATATCCAAATCCTTCCCTGTTTGGGAAAGGCATTTCCTAGGTGTTTGAAAATGGGCTGGTTAATCATCAAAACTGGAGTCATTCAGGCAAGAGGTACTTCAGAGATGAGAGAGCAGGGTAAAAAAAAAGACTGCTCTGTTAGCTAAAGGTGACAACATTTTGTTTCTTCTGGAAGACAGATGCTTCATCTGTGTTGACATCAGGGAATATGGTCATGTAAGATTGTGTAGACTATTTTATTGATACTGAATACAGGCAAAAAATTGTGGGATTTTTTATTGTAGTTTTTGAACAGTCACATGTTGCAAGACATTGTCTACGAATGAAAAAAGCACTGCATAAGCAACTCTTAACAATTAACCAGAATTCTTGCAACAACAGGGCACAAAATCTTCTCCTTTCATTATACCCAGTTTGGATTTTCCACACTTGATTTGGCTTTCTGCCAGCAAGAGCACTGGGCCAACACCATTCTCTTTCAACCTTTCCCACTAAAATTGCAAGACACAAATTTCTGTCAAAGAGCGTTTGCTGGCCTGGAGAGGTGACGCATGTTGGTGTTTGTGAAATGCTGCGAACATGCAGAATGCTCCAGGAGAGCTGCTGGTTCTGAAGGAGGACCAGAGCAGATGGGATGCACAGCCAGAGGCTCGGGGAGGAGGAGAGGTCGGCGTGCTGGCACAGGAGGCAGTGCTGAGGGCTGGAGAACCGAAGGAAGAGCTCAAGGGCAGCGTGCTGAGGCGTTTGGGAGAGCAGAGCTGCTGTCAGCCCCCACTGAGATTTGAATGCGTTTGTTACTGTGACGAGGCTAACACTTTCTCTTTTGTGCTAACTTTGGTTCCTTGCAGTGCACATCCTCCCCCTCTCCTCCTTGAGCATCTGCTGAGGTCACATCTTCTCCTCTGCTCCCCCGCCTCCACGTTTTGGGGATGAACACTCATTGTTGCTTACCCCATAAGCTCCCAGCACGTGCCCAGCCTCTCCCCCAGGACTGGGATGTCACTACAAGACACAAAAAAACGTGACGTGAACACACTGCTGTTCTCAAGGTAAAAAGGGCGGTTTATTTTCTGACTCCAACATTTACAGATTTCCAAAAGTGACAGTGGATTAGAGGGTGAAAGTGCCACCTCTCCAATGACACTGGACAAACCAATGGTCCATCAAATTTTTCTTCCTCCATAAAAGAATGCAAAACAATAAGTTATTTAGAGAAAGTGTGTGAGAAAGTTCCTTACAAGAATGTAAACATCAGAAGGCTTAGAAAATCTTTAAAAAATCAGGGCGGCACTGGGACACATGGCATTGCTGTGACAGAGTGGCACTTACACTGGGGACAAGGACACTGTCAATCCCAGCACAAAAAGAGAGCTAAAGAAGCATCCACACTGTATATGCTGAGAGGCTTAAGCTGTGCCCAGGTAGTAAGGCCAGCTCAGGACACCACAGTCCTTCCTTGGGGCTGGGGAGGCAGGGATGGCTGTTTGCTCAGCCATATCCACATGGCTTTGCTGCCACTGGACCCTCCCTAGGGTGAGGAAGACACTGAATCAAGAACTGCGTACATTTGCTGGCGTACATCCTATTTTTCTTCCAAATTCAGGATGAAGGGACAGAAATTAAGTGTGAGCCAGAAGATGCTGCACATCCAATGGAACAACTGCCAGTATTTTTTCTTTGCTACAAGGTCTGGTCTGCTGGACATTGAGACACCAGCCTTTCCCTGCTGCTTCATTTCAGATGCTTTATGTAAGCCATTTAAATCCCTTCCAGTACCTGCTGTGGCACCCATGCAGCAGGGTTTCTCTGTTGGTGTAGGCACCTCAGCCTCAGTTCAGTGACAAGGGTGGGATTTCTGTCCTGCACATCATTGCCTGGCTTGTACTTGTCATGGTCTATATGTACCACCTACAGACAGGGATGGGGAGCTGGCAGGCTGGTGAGTCCTGCCCTGACAGCAAAGAGAGCAGGAAGAATCTCTCCAACAGAAAATTCTCACTAGACTAAATCTAAATTAAATCCTTCTCTGTCCTTCCTAAGACCTAAGTAGCCCTGGCTGAAGCTTTTATTTTTCAGCTTAACTCTTCAGGAATCTTACATATTCTCTACCCAGGGAATATCTACTAATAAGGTCTGAGCATACTCTTGCAATTTCCTTAAAGCTAACTAAAACTAACCTATCCCTTCAGGACTCCACCTTAATAACTACAACTTTACTCCTACTGCTAGCTTATATATTGCTGGCCTGTGTTCCAGACTGATGCATTCTTTCCAGATGGGGCAAGTTCTGGGATTTTGGGGAGTGGAGATCATCCATGAGACAGGGGGAGAGGAGGAGGTGCAAGAAATGATCAGACAAGTTTGAAAATTTCTCCAGTCTACCCGCCCCAAAATTTCCAAAACAAGGGAACAAAAATTAAAACAAAACAAAATTGGAATCTTGGGATTTAGGGGCTCCAGAGAAAGATCCAGCTGATTTATTTTCTGCAGGAAAATTTCCCTAAAACATAGCAATTCAGATGGAGTGAGACAATGCACGTGAACAGACTTAGGCTAACAAAACAGACTGGAAAAAGTGAGTGCAGCAGTTTTTATGCATTAACTTTCATGAACACATTGTTAAAAACAATATATTTTAGTGCAGGCATGCCAATTGTTGGGGTGTGTTTTCAAGCTGAAAAGACTGGTCCCTTCACGCCGAGACAGGAATTTTTACTGAAAAATTGACCTAGAAGTGATTTTTTAACAGAGAGAAAAGTTTATAATGGTGAATAATCCAAAGCTGAAGAAAACTATTTTTTTTTTTAAATATCCATTTTTACTTCCTCTAAACTGATTTTCTCCAACACTTATTTTCTGTTTCTGCCATTAAATCCCAAAGTCAGGTTTTTACTGTGCTTCAGCCCGTCAGGCTCTGCTGTTCTGACACCTCAGCACTCCAAGATCCTTGCAGGAATTAAGTGCTTCTCACAATAGGACACATTTCTAGGGTGAAGGTTTAATTTGGTTTTAGACTGTGTGACTAAGAGGATGAAAAAGCAAACAAGAACTTCCTCATGCCTCTCCATCAGTTCTGCTAATGGGAGTTCTAAGAGTAAATGGGCTGATTTGCTCAGTTATGGGTGGGAAATGAACTGAAGCAATCCTCCATCCACCACATGTCCAGCCAAAAGCAATTTAGCCAGCTAGGAAATAAGGAAAACTGGGATGTGCTGCTGGTCCAGGGCAGCCACATGCTGTTATCCTCCCCAGGTAGGAAGGCAATGCCATGAAAGTTCAGCTCAGTGGGACTCCATGGCACCACACGTGTGCTAGAAGAGCTTTACAGTGAACACAAGAGTGTTTCTGGGTTTAGACAGATGGGTTGGTCACGGCTTTCGGGGGCAGCATATTCAATTTATCATTTGTTGAACACAGAGCAACAGTGAGCTACTTCAGCAGCTCAGTACCCCACAGACTTTCCCTTTCCCTTCTGGGGAATCCTTCAGAGATTTTTCTGTATGGACCAGTACAGTAGTAGCCCCCCCCGATTCTCCCTCTGGATCACAGCAAAAGATGCCCAGAGCCTGCATTTTGCTGTCAGCCCTTGAGCCATGCACAGGTAAGGGGACACCAGGAGGCATTCTTTCCTAAAAACAGAGAGGGATTGTATTGGTATCCTTCTCAGCTGCCTCACAACACCCACCTGAAGCAGGAAAACACCCTTTTTTACCAGAGATGTGCTAGCTGGGCTGCTGTGGCCATCCCAGAGGCACATCCAGGCTGGGCTGTCCTGCTGCACAGAAGGCAGGGCAGAGCAGGGATGCAGGATGTGACTCCCGAATTTGTGCAATCACTTTGGTGTGTGCCATGCCCAGCCCACCCTGGGAACCAGCTTGGACTGTGCTTCCTTGGGGATCCCAAGCAAGGCACCCCTGTCTGGGGCACACATTCCCTCAGACTGTGAGCTGCACAGACAGGAGCACTGCATGAATTTTCTGCTTTTAGTCTTCTTTGTCAGCAAAACTGTGCTTCTGTCCTGGGAATACCCCATAGCTTCTTCTGATGAGCTAGGATTAAAAGGACTTTACATAAGGCTGTTTGATTAAGTGGCTATTATCAACTAAAAACTTGGTGCTTCCCATTAAGTGCTCTCAAATGTGTGTCCTCATTTTACTTATTTTGTACTTGCATTATGCTTCAGAAGAGGCAGCCTGGCCTTTTTGCCTCATCCAGGCCATTTTGCCGACACTAATAATATGTTCTGTCTTATTCGGTGCTAGTTTAAGGAATGCAATGCCCTGATGGAGCCGTTCCTTAAAGGTGTTTCTCTAAAATCAGCACATGACTGTAGTTTGCCATGCAAATTGGCCTAGCCCCTGTGAACTTTCTGCTCCTCACCAGATCCTTCAGCACCTCTCCCTCGAGGCAGCTCCCTTCTTCCAGCAGATCAAAGCCTGCAGCACTGACAAAGGACTAAAACAATAAGGTTTTCACCTTTTGTCTTTGTTTCTATTGCTGTGCCAGTGCACTTTGATTTGCTCTTTTGCAGCATCTGTGCTCAGGCTGCAGTGATTTCCCATAATAGTCCAATATACTTTTCATGATCCATGTTCAATTTATACCCACACCCCACTTTAATCCTTCTGTCCAGATCAGTTATTTCATACTTTTGTACATCAAATTGCTTTCACCATCTGTTGGCCCAGTTGCCCTACATAAGCCAAACCCTCTGAAGGTATAATTGCAATATTGTTCATTATTTGCTCATTCCCCTTCCTCCCAATATTCATAATGACAACAAAATGAAGAAATAATTTAAATCTAATTTAAATTCCCTTCAGGTTTTTTACACTGTGCTGATCAAAATAGTAGCTAGGGTCTTCAAAAGAAGAAGCCATCCATCTCAGAAGAGCCCTGATGCCCTGGCATAGCTATCTGCGAAAACAAGTGAATTTTTGTAGGACTGGAGCACCATGTACCAGCATTTAACTAAGCTGATGGCAAATGCTATCAGCACATCAGCATGCTGTTAAATCATTGCACAGAAGAATTCCAATCTGGTTAAACAGGATCTGATTTTACACTGCCACTTCCATGAAATAAATGTACTAAAGCCTTTTTTTTTCCTTCTTGTCTTATCTATTTCCATCTCTATTTCAGCCAAAGCTCGTTGTGCTGGGGCTGTGCACTGTGCATTGTGCTTGGGCAGTTTTTCAGGCATCTACTGAGAAAACCTGTAAGCACCAACCCTCTTCCCCAGGGATAACTATTCTTTGAGCTTTGATTTAATTTTTCCTACAGTCAGGATGCCACCCACAGAGCTCCAGTTCTGCCTGACCTGCTTCATTTCTTCCCCAGCATTAACAGCAAGGGCACAGAGGGGCATCAGTCTCTGGCAATTCACAGGTTAATTCAGACCTGGGTTTGCATTTACCTTTAGGACTTCCAGTGGGGAGGAGACTGCTGCAGAGCTGGGGGAAGCACCCCTGCCCAGCATCAGAGGGACACGTTCCAGTGCAATACATTCCAGCAGCACCCAGCTCCTGCAGGAGTAATGTCAGTGCAGATAAATAAGACACGTAATTTCTTGTCAGGCTGTTGCATTTCCCACCGCTCGTTTTAACAATTACACTCTGTGACTTTTTCTTATTAAACAACCGAAAAGAATAGATTTGTGTAACCCAGGAAGAAAAATTGCCTGGAGAAATGAAACATACCCAGACTTAATCTTTTCTCCTGTGCTTTTTGAGGTGTTTGAAATGAATGTTTTCAGTACAGCAGTCAGTAATGAGACCTGTGGTTTTGGCACTTCTTTGCCATTCTCACCTCCTCACCAGCCAATTTCATTACAGACAAACCCAGGAGGAATAAAAGGACCCGTCCAAGCCATGGCACAACTTTCTCCTCCTGAAACCAATGGAAACACTGCCACAGTTTACAACAGGGATTGCCAAAATCCCACCATTATTTCATATGCAGCTTTCTCCAAGCCTTATTTTTAAAGCAATTAATAGAAGGAGTGATTGACCTTTAGAGAGCCATATCCCAGCGGGATTTGTAATCAATGCTTCTTCCGAGTGCTTCTTTGCACTGACATCTGTATCAATTAGTGGCTTCTTCTACAGAAAGGTTACACAAACACAGTTTTATTTCTTATTATTAATTATTTTCCAGACAGGGCCAAGTTTTAAGCAGCTGCCTTAACAGCTTCAGTGTTGGATTTGCTCTTGTAAGAAACAGGCTGCTTTTAAGACTGACCTGGAAAATAGATATTCAAGGAGCAGACATGCTAAAAGAGGTGAAGCACTTCGTTTTGCTTTCAAGACCAGAAGGTTGCACATAAAACACACTCCAATACTCAATACCACAACTTCAGTGCCTTTTAAACAGCGATGATTCTGAACTCAAGACCAGCCTGTTGTAAACACATAATAAGATCAATCTGCAACCCTTTTTTTATGCTCAACTGGTGCACCTTTGAAACAAAAATAAAATGTAGAAGAATAAAATTGAACTTTCTATGAAGACCAAATAGAGAAGATACTGAGACATCAACCTTTCTTCTAGAAATATCTCTGTTTAATTCCAATTCAACAAAATGCAACGTGATATCATGGTCTAGCCCCATCAGGATTGGGAGGAAGATTGAAAAAAAGTAAAGCTTGTGGGTTGAGAAAACAGCTTAATAAGTGAAAGAAAATAAAGTATATTAATGATGCTATCCACAATAATAACACTAATAATTGTAATGAATGTGTTAGAAATGGGGAAGATTGGGAAAGGAGAAAGGTTGGGGAATAAATGTTTTGTTCCACATGATGTGCAAGTTATTAAAATGCATCTAGCTGTACCTGGAATATTTCTCTCATTAGGGACAGAATACAATCCCCTTGAAACAGCTACAACAGTCCTGTTGGGTGTGTATTTTTTCCAGGCAGAACAAGCTGAATCTTCTGTATAGTTTGTTCTGTTGGAATTGGTAGAAGAGGTCTCTCCCCCATGGCTGAGGCAGGATGAGTCAAGACCTCCACAGAGATAACTGCTGCTTCAAAAGTCAAGGACATTGATAAAGCTGAAGAAAGGCTTGAAGGAATAAGTGCTCAATCTTGCCACTACTAGAGTTTCAGGGCAATTTTTAACGCAACATCTAGGTTATAAACATGAAAATATGGCATTCCAGACTCACAGCCATCTGAATGTGGCTGACGGTGAATGCTCATTTCTATCATTTCTCACCAGGGTGAGTATTGATTTCATTTCTCACACTACACCAGTCACTTGACCAAACTGCAATCCAATATTTAATGTGTTAGTCACACTGGCTTGTGGGGGCCTGTGGTCTGTAGTCTATCATATGGTGACCTTTATGGCGACTGGCATAGCCTTAATCATGACAGAAAATGCTGATATAGAGGTATTCACATCATTATTTCTAGCACTGGAAATAGGGTTCTTGAAGGAGTAAGGTATGAGTAGAGTAGCATTTACTGTTCCCTGTGGACAAGTGTAGTGATTTGTTGTACAGTTTAATGTTGGGGTTTTTTTTTTTAAAGACAAGGACAAAAAGTTGGCTGCATAGGCAGCTGAGAGGAGGTAAATGCTCTGTTTTAGGTGAAGGAGTGCTCAGAACAGAGGTATCAAGGCTGAAATTCCTCACATTAACTGCTTGCACAGCTTTTCCCAGCAACCTCATTCCACTCCAAAAGCACTGAGCAGAGAGTTTCTTAAAATGAGGGATGAGCCAGTGACACTGTGAAGTGCTGTAAAAGCTTCATGTTTGCTATGCTCAAGATGGAAGATGCTCAAATATTCTGGGAGCACACAGACATTAAAAATGGCCAGGAGAGCCCAGCCCACATGGAATTTGCAGTACAAACAGCTGACCTATAAGCTGGAAGGTCTCTCCTCCCATGAGAGGTCCTGATAGCAGAAACTATTTTTCATTGAGACCAGTCTCACTCCTCAATATCCTCTCCCTGTAAGAAATAAATGAAAGGAATCAATATTTTTCCATGTTAATTTTGCCATTTGATAGCCTTCCTTTTAATCTTTGAACTCTTTCCACCTTCCAAACTATCCTTTCCTTCTATAAACATTATCACCTGCACAAAACATTTTGCAGTTATTACATGAGCAGTATCAACATCCTCCAAGAAGAGTAAGAAGCTTTGATTGATGGTGAGGTCCTCTCCACTGTGAGGGGTTAACCTGAATCTCAAGCTCCCAGGCTGACCCTCAGTGAAAATTAATAGCTTGTATCTTTGTATCTGTTTAATATTCCTTTCCAGAACATTGTCAAATCATTTCATCTGTGCTTAAATGGATCAGTGGTTTTCATCTTCAGTGTTTCCTCATTCCTCTTTTGGGTTTTACTAATTCTTTGTTGTTTGTAGGTATTTTTAAAATCAGAGAAGAAAGTTAATTGCTTTTATTTTTATTTCATGAGGTTTTCATAAAGTTGGAAGTAATGGACAGATATCACATTAAAAGATCTATGTTGTCTTGCTCCAACTAAAAAAGTGGACCACATCTACGCCTTTTATAAGCTGCATTACAGACATGGCAGTGTCATCATTTGCAGCTAACCAAAACATGCCAGTTGGGCACAGATTTTCTAAACACATGTATCAGTCTTATTTGTCATGCAAGTCATAAATTTAAACTGATGCATCTGTTACAACCATTGGTGCAGGAGATGGAAAAGATCCATAGGGAGGCTTTCAGCTTTCCATTTAGTGCTAAAGTGGAGCAGAACTCTATCAGATGTATTATTATTGTCATTATTATTTAATATCCCCCTCTGCCTCCCCCGTGCATTAGCCACTTAACAGAAAGCATGAGTGCAGCCCTTGTCTCAGAGTGCTTGCCATCCAAGTGACAGACTGGTGTCCAAGGGACAATAAAACATATTTCAAAGAGGATGGCCAGGATCCTCCTGGAATTCTGGAATGGCTGCTCAGGAGAGGGGGGCCAGCTGGCTGGTGGACACAGAGGCATTTGGGGGTTGGAGTTGCTGCTGAAGTGTGAATATGATGGTGCAACCATGAGTTTTCAAGAATGGCACGATGGTGAAGGAACTCATGGAGTGACTGTGAGCACTGATACTTCATTAGCATAGACACCAAGGAGTGACAGAAAGAAAGAAGCATAAGGAAATACATTGGAGATGCTGAATAACAGAGAGATGATAAACTGACCCAAGTGCTGCTGTAAATCTGGTCCTTAGGCCTGGGTTCAGCTGCTCTGCAAGCACTGGGCAGTGTCTAAACCTTGCATGCCCTCAGGCTTGCATTAACCATGCTTCCAAGATCAAGAACTTTTTTCTGTCAACAATGCTCCTGACAACTCCAGCTTGAGGTCTGTTCTTGTGCTATTTCTGCAGGACTCACATGCTTGACTTGGAAAAAAAATCCTTTCTTCATTACACTTTGCAGGTCACAGAGTTAACAAGTTTCCAAGAAAACCTTATGTACATCAACCTTGGGCAAAGGCAGGGGACATTCTTTGTGCTTCCAGGAGACCCCTGGAGCCCAGTGATGGCCACATTCATCACCCAGATGAGCTTTCCTTGGGAAAGCATACTTTGAATTTGTTCAGACCTTAATGAGTTATCTACGAACCATCAAATATTTCACATTCCATATGGATCATCCAGGTTTCCTAAATGACACCATCAGCTAGGGTGGCTGCAAGGAGCATCGTAAATAACTCCCTCAGTTTAATGAGTTACAGTCTGAGGAAAGGCTGCTCTACCAGATAATGAGTCACAGCTTCACTTTGTTGTAGATCAGCTGAGACACTTGATTTACTGTGAGGGTTACCTGTATTAAAACTAATCAGAGGCTATCGTGGAAACCCAAACAGACCCAACCTACCACAATTTAATCTCCCCACAAATAAAACCTACTCATAAATCACAGACGGCATGTAAATGTGTCCCTCTAATGCTTCTGTTAGGAAACCTAAACCACAAAAAGCTCAGAAGGATGTGAAAACTGTGGTGATGTTAGTGGTATCAGGCTAATTCATAGCACAGAAGGAGATGTAAGATACATTCTGATGGCTAAATAATCAAGATAGAGAAAGCAATTTGACTGCTATGCTGAAGTCTGTTTTCCTTTTGAAATGTAAAATTGACACATTTTTACACTTTTATGGACCTTCCCAGAAAAACAGAGAAAATTATAGATAAAGGTATTAAAATTGTCATTGTAATTTTTAGTTACTGAAAGGAGAATTCTAATAGAAAATCCAGTAATCAAAACATACTGCTTTTAATAAAAAATGACATAAAAAAACCTGAGTTTCACTGAAATACGTGTATTTATTATGGTTGAAGCATCTCTCTAGATCAGCTCTGGTAATGAGCTTTTCCCAAGCAAACAACAGCAATAGTTCATGGCGGGTCTGTTCAGCTTGATTGAGAAAAGGCATGTTGATACAATGGAATGAATGGAGTGACAAGCACTCTCTTGAATAATCATTATCATATTGTCTTGTCCAGGTGGTAAAACAATCTCCACACAGAGGAGAGGTGGGACTGAGCCTTTGTTCAGGAGAAAGCAGCACCTCCAGAGCTTCAGTCCTCAACAGACCAGGTGGGCACTGCTGCAATTTATGTCAGCCAACAAAGCTGAATGTTTAAAAAGCCATATCTTTTGTAAAGACCTTGATTCTCATCCTCTCTGTAGATGTACTACTTCAGTTCTCTGTTCCAGAAAGGCATTTTTAATTTTGTACAAAAGGAAAGAATCAAGATCCTTCTTGTCAAAAGATTAATGATACACGTGCACATGGAGGAAGTTATGCAAGGAAGTTTTGTTGAGTACAACGGTTGTCTTAAGGTGCCATGCTCCATTTTGCCTCAATGTGATGTCCTCAGACTATTAATAATAGTAAATTATTGTATTTGGGACAAAAACTCAAGGAAATAATTTATAACAAAATCTGCATTCAAGCCATCTCTCAGCTTTCATATACTGGTCATAAATCACTGCAGAGACATTTATGATTGATTCACAGGAGAGTTTTATATTACCACAGAAAAATAAAAATAATAGTTGCCTTCTGAACAACTGTCCTTCATCCTAATTATGCAGCCCAACATATCCTTCATAATTGACAGTTAGGATGTTTCTCTCAGAAAAGAGACTTTGAAAGTCAGAAAGGGAGCTAAGGTGGAGGTGCAAAGCTGGATCCTGTGGGAATTAGCTCCCATCCTTGTGGTGTCAATACAGGTTGTGGTGTCTTTATGGCACCAGATCCCACGGAGCTCCAGGGAACATCCCTGACAACAACGTCTCAGGGTCACAATTTTAGTGGTAGAGTGAATCCCATCTCTTGATGTCCCACCATAAGTATAAAAGGCTGGAGCTAGTTTCTTGATCTAGAGGGGAAGGACATTTAAATGAGTAGTGAGATATTTATTTTTTAATCCATTTGAACTAGCCATCCCATGCTCTGATGTGAGATGATAATTAGCATCCAAACCTCACTACTGCACCCTCAGCATTAGCAGAATGCCATTCTTGGCTTGTGGACAGCCCTTCACACCAGAAAAATATAGGAGATAGAAATTGTGTCTTTTTGTCAATGAAAAATAACTGCTGAGGTCTCACCTGCATGCCACTCTACCCAAACAGTAAACATTCATGTGAGAACTTTCAGGATATTTCCTGTAACCCATTTATTTTCTTTTTAAAATAGCAATGAAAAGTGGAGCAGGAATGTAACACTGTTAAGAACCTGTCAGGCTTTGCCTCTCCTTGTTGCTCCATTTTCTCCATGCTTATTGAGCACTCTAGAATTAGCATCAAGCTTCAAGATAACAAGCTCACAAACCTCCTTTAATGACACCTTCCTTTCCCTGACTTTTTTTTTACAGGAGAGTTGTTCTGTTATGTCAACCAAACTATGAGCTCTGTTTGCTTCACAGTAAGCAAATGAATTGGACATTTTTTTCCTTGAGGGCCTTGCTTATTTCAAGGTCAAGTAGAGCAACTCTTTGCTGCCTTACTGAGGGACTCTCAAATAACTTAGTTTTACTCTTTGACTGCCCACTGCACTGCTCTGTTTTCATGTTGGAGGTCTGGCCAAGAGCAAGTGAATTCCCTTTATCTTTCACTGACTTAGCTAAGTTCCAGTGAGGTCAACAACTCCTCTCTCCCCAGCATTCCTGGGTCCTGCATTTCTATCATTGCTTCAGAGATATCGCACTCCTTCATACCAAACACCGCAAGGATCCTTCACAAGGGGAAGTTCAGCCTCCGGGGATGAAAAGGCACAGCAAGACTCTGGTCTGCTCTTTGGATAAAGTTTGCCTGCAGACCTCAGGAATGCTCTGCAAGTTCTTCTGGAGTGACTTCAGTAAAGGCTCCCCTCACAGCTGAGTCTTTATATCAGATGACCATTGCCTTAAATATCAGTTTGTGTACTCAGACATTACATACCACAAGAGGTTGTTAGAGACATTTTATTTTCACACAGGCATGAAATAATTTAGGGATTCTCTTAATTCTAAAAGCTTGAACCAATAAAGCACAATAAACCACTAAACTCCCAATAAAATAAGTTTAAAAAAAAAATTCAATTCCATTCTTGAAGTTGCTACTTGCTTCCATTAGTCTGTGTGCAAACCTTTGAGGAGCAAATGTTGTCAAGAATGCTGAAACTCAATTATAACAGGCTATTACAGTAGAGTCCAAGACAAAAGAAAAACATTTAATTTTGGCCAAAATGCTCACTATATATTCATATTGCTGCCGTTTTTCAAAGGCACATTGTTAGTTATCTACATGAACCTAAAAGATTACAGCTCAACTCAGGGTTATGTGTCCAGCCAAAACAGATTGTGACTGACCTTATGGTAGCCAGAGGCATTGGGATAGCTAAGGTGACAAAAGGGTGTTCTTTTACATCAAGCTCACCCAACTGAAATTACATAAGTATATAAAGTAACACCCAACAACACTGTTAGCTGCTCCTAAGATGAACCTATTGAATTGAACTGGGGTCATGCATCAGCTGAGGTGGTGAGAGAACTCAGTTCTGGCCAAAAAAGCAAGGCAATAAAAGGCTGGTTTAGGGGAGCTGGTTTTGTTTGGAGGAGCTGTTCCACAACATCACAATGCCATCAGTGAAGTTCCTCCCTTTTCTGTCTGTACTGTCCTACTTTGTGTTTGCTGCTTGCCTTGATTATTTCATGGACAGCATAAGCCACTATTTTAATTATCATCTACAGTTATTCAGGTTCCCACTCTCCCGTAACACCTTTTCCTCAGCCTGAGAGATGGAACACCCTCAACAGTGGCTCACTTCAGGTGTGACTACAGTGTGTCTTAGAGTGACCCTGGTACTACACAAAATCACACAGGAAACTCCCTTCCATTGGCAAGAAACAGCTAATCCAGAAAAGCCCTAAGCCAGCTTTTTACCAGCTCAGAGATGTTAATAAAATCTATTCTGCAAAGAGATACAAGAGTCATTTCAATAAACCCAGGAGCTAGTACCGTGAGACAAATACAATGCTCTACATTATGTCTAGAGAAAAAAAATATGGCTGGGCTGAAAGCAAGCAGTGTTTGACTGAAAGTGTTCACAGCAAGCTGCAAGATCCACTGAGAATGTGGTCATGGACAGTAAATAAAAGGCTGCAGGGGAAGTCAGCCCATGCACCCATGGCTGGATTTCAAGGTGCCACTGAGCATCACTATAAACAAATTCTTTACTAAGGGGACAGTCTGATTTACAAGTTCTGGCTCCATCAAGTCATATCTAGCAAGAAGTGTCAGGGCACAACTGTTCAGTGTCTGGTTGGAACTCCACTTGCTTACAAAGTGTTTATAGCTCCCTTGGTCCAATGTGCTCCACAAACTTTCATACAAAAGCTCTGCTACATTTTGCTATTAAAGGAAGTTACTCACATGGTGGACACATAGAAGGAGCAAGCTGTGTCCAGCTAACACTAAAAAAACCCCAAAGAAAGGGGTCAAAATGAAATCACAGCAGTGAACTTTGGGCTGACCCACTAATATTAATGCCCAGAGTTGGGCAGAAGTGTCTGTGTGTCACCAGCAGCTGCGACTGTGTGAGGGCTTGGTGTGACTTCCCACACAAAAGACGTCACCATCACTCCTCCTGTTACCTCACCACCTGGAAGATGAATTCTTGCAGACTCCAGGGAACATTGCCTTCTGCTGCATCATCAGCCATGGACAGCTCTGGCCAAGAATATTTTTCAGAGTGTGACAGTGACAGGAAAGCAGAACATTTTTAATAATGTGTTACTACTGCGAGTATCTTAGTTGTTTCACAAATGCACATCAATGTATAAAATACAGATTACATTCCTTTTTTTGACTAAATAGAATTATCTTCTAGAATTAGAGTTTCAAGGTCTCATCTTTACAATAAAGAAATTAAATATTTTTATTGTATATTTACTTACCGTTTGGACAAGCATTGCTTTAAGAGATGCTGATTAATAATCAGAAAAGCAGCAGTCTGTTGTCCAGTAATTTACTTTTAATTTTCTGATTCTGCAAATTAACTTTCCTACTAAATGAGGCGTTAGGCTGATGTCAATATTTGCAGGTACTCCACAATTATACTGTGTTTGCTAAATGACATTGCTTTAATTCAAAAGTCATTCAGATTTCCATTTAGACCATGATCCTGGCTGGGTACCTAACTCTGCTGTAAAAGTGTTGCATGCCCTCAGGTTTCATGGAGTCAGTGGCACTGGAGATTACTCAGCTGCCTTCAGATCCAAGTCTCATTTATTTGGGAAACCATAATTAGAGCTTATGAGCCAGGTTTATGCAATGTGGATTGTAGACAAGACACCCAACTCTTGCATTCAGGAATCTCCTCTCCTTTTTAACTCTTTTTATAGGTGGAGATTTCAAGGTGAACCTTGACCTCTTGTTAAACTAATGTGTCCTAATTTTTTGCATTTTTAGCTTCAGTGAGGTGTTCTCCATCCTTTCATCGTGTGGGGGAAGGAACAGCTATCTAATCTGCTTGTCCGAAGGAAATGCCTTTTTAATGAGTCCAAGTCTCCAGCAGGACTCAAAATAGCAAGGCAGTAAAGCCAGAAGTGTTTATAGAAAGAAATTGCTTTAAAACTGTTAGTGTCATGGTATCTCCGAAATGACAGCTGCTGATACATCCACAAGCTGCCCCAGTCTCAGTTCTCCTTACTGCCATACACCCTTGGCTGCTGGGCACACTTACACCCCCATTCTATACCGGCAAGTGATTAAAACCCCTTCCTGTCTCCTCCCTCCTGTGCCAGCTGGTCCACAGGGTTTTGCACCAGAGAATCACGAAATATAATTTCAAAGCCATCCCAAGGAAAAGCCTCTTGGCCAAAGCCCTGGGATCTCACGTTTATTTACATTTTCTTCCTTGTACTTTGAACATATCTGAAGTTATTCCTTATTGTCTTAATATGTAAGCCTTCCCTCAGACAAATGCACCAGGCAGGACCAGTCAGGGGTGCAGATCTGGTGCCAAGGGGATATGATTTACATTACATGTAAATCTGTTTTGGCAGCACATGAGCTCTGCTTTCATCCAAATGGCTTAAAGCAACTGAAAACTGGCCCAAACATAGATACAGTGTCCTGGAAAGAAACCCAAATGGGTGTAGTCTGAGGCTGGTATCTGAGACAGCTGCGCCTGATTTTTAACCTCACTGGTGGGATTTTGAACGGAGCAGAAAGCAAACCTCTCAGGGACATTCTTTTCCTGTACCTAATGCAGGAGTGTGACATCCTCCCAGCCAGGTGAGAGCATCTTCTCTGCCAGGGCCAGTGTCAGAACCCGGCAGACTGAGGCAAGCATGTCCCGAGGGTGGCTCTCAGGATGATGTTCCTCAGTCACCCTTGCAATTATCTCAGATTAGCAGCGATTTACAGCCGGGCTGGCACCCAGGGCCACGGGGCAGGAGAGCAGCCCCAGCACTGCACAAACACCTGTCTGAAACCATAGCCATGGGGAGGGGTGAGGATGCAGGCACTTGGGTGGGTGTCAGGCTGCAATAGCTGCTCCTGACCTGCAGCAGTGCAAAGGAGAGCAATGAAGTGCAGTCACCCAGTAGAGAACATCCAGAGAGGTTCTGGTGGCAGAAGTCAACAGTTATGGTTGCAGCCCTGTTTTGTTTGGTGGGGTTTTTTTTTAAATATATATCACAGGTCTTCTGTAAAACCATTGTTTTCTCTTAGCACCTCATCTTGGTTTTCCCTGCTTCATCCTCAGCAGGAATAGGTGTAGTGCTCCAGTGGGGCTGTACTGGGTGAGGCACACATTAGCTCCCTGGACTGTAAAATATGTCTGGAAGGTTTGGGAATACGATTCCAATGGCAATTGTAGAGATGCCTAATGATACAGCTCAGCTGCTTGCTTCGGCACATTTCACAGGAGTGCTTTCCACCAGCTCTGCTGAAGGGAAATCATCCTCTCCTGCTCCTTCTCCTGTTACCCACACTGCTGTTGGTCAAGCTTAGATTTTCAGTTTGCACTTTTGCCCCTTGAGGTGTAAGATACCAGTCAAGTACTTCACTAAGGTCCTCACCCTGCACAGCTCTCCCTCAGTTCTTCAGTGCCACACACTCCATATACCACAGGCAACGACTCTGCATACGGATCAAAAAAGTTGTGCCTGCTGAGTATCAAGACACAGGATTACCCAGCTAATGTGGAGTAATTTTAACCATGCACAGAAGGGTGGAAAAGTGAACTAAAGAAGAAAATGTTTCAGCGTGGTAATGGACTAAGAAAACTCTGCCTGCTAAGGTTACCCAGAGGTGAATGTTGACACAAGCCCAGGAGCAAGGAGATGTCCAGAGACAAGGTGCAATGAGATGGTCTCAGGAGAGCTGGCTGGTTTAAGATTGGAGTGCCCACCCTTATCTAGGGCAGCACGCTGTCTGCCAGCAATGAATGTTGGAGTGTTTATGAAAACCTGACAATGTATCTGCAAGATGCTTTAGTAGAAATTACTGGGGGGGAAATGCTTGCTTTGGATGTGGAAAGAGCTGAGAACTCTGTTGGCAAAACTGCTGAGCCCTGAGGAGAAGGGACTGTTCTAGCTGTAGAGTCATTTTTTATTCTAGGCTAATGATAATCCAAGAACATTAGTATTCCACACATTAGTAGTTAAAGCTGAGTCAATTTAGGCCAGAAAAGCTGTTTGGGTATAGCAATAATTAACTATTAAATCCAACCAGGTCACTTGTCCATCCCTGAAGCATTCTACTGAGATCTCTCAGGAATGTGGTCTGTTTAGAGGTGGCAAAAAGAAAACTCAGGACTACCAATGTACCTAAAGTGGAGAAGCAAGACCCTCACTCTTTTTTTCAGCAGAGCAACCCAGGAGGAATTTTTCTAGAGGAAATAAGTATGAGTGTACAACATAAATAAGAGAAAAAAAATCCAGGCATTCTGTCTCTTCTGGACAGAAATGGAACTGAAAATTGTATTCTGCTGCAATAAACCAAGCAACCAGATGTTTTAGATAATTAGTATTAGAGTAAAATTTTTCTAGCAGCTGTTTTCCTTGTGAAAGACAAGAAGTGTATCAGCCTGAACAAATTCTTCCAACAGGATGTCTAAGATGTGATCGAGACACATGATGTCATTTGCATATATTATATATATATATATTTTCTCAAGTGCTTTAAAGTATCAACTTGAATATTGGTAACTGCAGTAGCACGTGCAGAAGTTTACTTATGCCTCCACATATATACTCAGTGAGTTAGATGAGTTTCCAGAACTTTGTTGTCTTTAGCATCTAACCTAGAGCAGGCAAAAGATGACTGGAAAGACCAGCATACCCCAAAAATTTGTATTGGTTCTGTTGGGTGGGGTTTTTTCCAGGAAACTTTAAGACTTCCCCTAGCATAACTCTGTATGTTCAAGTATTTTAAGAGACACCACTCTGGTTTCACCTATTTAAAAGTCTGTGAGCTTGTCCATCCTGTTTATCACGCACTACAGCATCCACCTGGAGCAAAGCATCTGTCTAGCCACACTAATTGAATTAGTCTGTGAATTTACCCATCTAGAGATAGAGACCTTGCTAGCTTCCCAACTTCAGGATTTTTACAGAAGAGGTGCCTAAATAAACATTTTAGGAAAGAGATGAGCTCTTTTGTTGTCTAAAGATATTTCCAGAACACTTGCCTTTTTGGGGTTTCTCTGGTGGAAGAACCAGTTTTTTCAGGATGGAAAACAAACACCCTATGAACTGGCAGAAACCTGTATGGAAGAGCCAGTTTCTCATGGGCTCATGCAAAACCCTTGGCAATTGAGGCCTCAGGTAGCTTCTAATGTGCATCTTGTGAGGCTTGCAATGGCTGGAGGACTGATCTGTATCTCATTAAAATTAAGACCACTCATCTACAAGCACCAGGCTGTTCTCCTTGCTAATTATTTGATAACGATGCCTCAGGCCATTAATATTGGAGGCTGTGCCCCTGAGGTGGAGCAGACTATTGACTCCTGTTGATGTGGCACAGACGTGCTGGAAAAGCTGTGGCAAGACAAAGTTCAGCATGGGAGGGACCTGTTGGCAGCTGATGAGCGAAGGGCAGCGACTGAGTGTGCCAGGTCTCTCCATTTTCTCTTCAGCAATGGTTTGCAGTTCTGCAATGTGCACCAGCTGGTCTGAGTGAAGATTCATCAGCCTGGGTGGAGATGCTGCTCAGAGATTTTCAGCATCGTGCTTAATAAGGTTACTCATGTAAAAATAGGCCAAAATAAAAAGCCCCCAAGAGCTGATAATATTTTGGGAGAACACAAAAAGGGTATGGGAAGAAAAAAGGGCTCATTCAAAATATCAGTTCTCTTGACTTCCTGGTACTGACTGGTTTATACTCTGAAAATTAGAAGGGTCCTAAATTCCATTTTTGGAGATATCTTCTGAGGTGCTCAGGAGCTTTAAAGCATCAAATACCTTTGAAAATGAAATTTAGGATGTAAATCGTGGGGTATTTCTGAAAAATCTAACCTGTGTTTCCATAAAAACTCTTCCTCTCAAAGGCTATGGGCATCCCAGTACTAAATGAATCATGGATTTAAAGTTCTATATAACTTGGAGTTTACTCCAAGTAAGTTCCATATAACTTGTGTTATTACACAAGGAAATAGACCAGCAGCCCCCAGTGTGGATCCAGAAATGAACAAGAAAAGTGCATCTGTAGAGTGAAACAGATCAGGTTTTGCAATTACGCCAACAAGGAATGTGATCTGTAATAGTAGAAGTGAAGATTAGTGTTTTTTAACAGAAGATATCTCCTGAAATTAGAACTCGAGGTGGTGCTGACCACAAAGGGTACCACGGAAGGCAGGTGCCAGGGGCACGAAGCGCCAAGGCTGGCGCACATGGCAGTGCCAGTGCGACGCAAGCCACCTCCAGCCGCTCATTTCTTCCTACGTTTAATTTCTGTGGTGCCTCCGCTCCCCTCTGCAAAGGGGCCCTTCCAACCGAACGGATCGGGGGGCACACACCGGCAGGGAGCCGGCCGGGCGGATGAGGGGGCATCCTGCCCTCCACCTGCGGGGAGAGCCCGCGCTGCCGGCGCCGCGCGGGAGCATCGCCGCTCGCTCCGATGGCGGGCGCGCCGCGGGGCAGCGGGCTCGGCCCG